>NW_028227258.1:120760298-121360298 GCF_978045245.1 Mus caroli | reverse complement strand
TCAGGCTACCCAATCTAATCCAATAGGTGAACAACACTGTCTGAAACTAAAAGGTAGAAAGTGATTGAAGAGCCCCGGCTGGATGTGGTAGTACACATACAGTTAACAGGAGTTTGAGGTCATCCTTGGCTACACAACCATCCAACCCAGATTATATGAGACCCTGTCTCAAAAAAGTCAAATAAACTTGGTTATTTTTCCTAAATAAAAGTTGTGTCTTTTAAAAGCCTTGTTAACAACTTGGTTTTTAGTTATGCTAAGCATTGAACCTCAGGCCTTGGATGCTATGTAAGCCCTCTGTAACTGAATTATACAACCCAGCACTGACAGTTTTGAAGGCAAACCACACTAGTCCTCCCAATACACAAATGCTGTCTCTTGAGTATTCAACTAATGACAGATCAAAGTATTGGTTTAAAAATAAAACTACTTGTACACAACTATCAAAAGTGTTGTGTTTTTGAAGAAACAAATTAGGCATGTTTCAGATGATTTGGAATCGTAGTAAATGTATTTATTGTTTTCTTGATGTATCTCTTGTCATTAAAGGATTGCTGGGCAATGTGTTTTTGAGTATAAGGGTCCAAGTAATGAAGTTCTGTCTGTTTTTCTGCTTAGGTATGGAGAAAATGAAAAATTACCTGAATACATCAAACAGAAATTGCAGTGTCTTTCTTCCATCCTTCTGATGTTTTCTAATCCAACTCCTAATTTTCAGTAATTTAAGTCTCAGAAGTCTATATTTAATAAATGACTTTTTGACTGGCTTTCAAGTAAGTGATTTTTTAAATTTACTTTAACTTCAGAAAGCCTTTCTATTAAACAGAATTTTAATATACACAATAAAAAATATACTAAGAAAACAATAAAATTTCAGTTACCTAATATAGTGGTCATAAGGCTAGGACATCTTATTTTGCTCCAAGCATGTAATCCTTCAAAGTTTGTGCTCCTATGTGTGTATTGAACTAAGTTGTGTATGGCTTGTTTTTGTTATTTTCTTTACTAATAAGACATTGAGAATCACTGACAAAACATGCTATAGTTTTGATTTTTGAATATGTAAATAATGTATTATAAACAATATGTAAACTGTATATTTTATATTTATTTTTATAGCACTTGTGTCTGATAAGATTTCTGCAAATACGTTTTATAAAATAAACAGTGTTAAGTTTTCCTTAACTTGGATTATTGGTTAAATACTTGTTTTAAATATTAGATAAGTTACTATAAATTCACTCTTATAATTCATTTGCTGTTTAGGACGGGCGCCATCCCCATACCCCCTTTTGAGGCTGGGCTTTTATTGATTTAAGCCATGGCTGTCTTTTCCATCTTCCCTCTACTAGGAGTTTCTGCTTCACCCAGGAGAGAAGAGTGTCCTGAGCAGACAGACATGGGACCTGAACAAGTGGTGGGGGTGGGGGTAGGGTGGGGGGCTGGTAAAGAGACTGCCTGCTGGGCACTCAGACGAAACATCCATCTGGGCAGAGCAAGGCTACTAACCTGCACAGGCCTCTCTGCCTTGCTAGGATGGGACTGGTCAAGAGGGAGAAACTTTGTTAGCAGCTCTGACTGTGCCCGTATAGGCACCTTTTGTTTATTGTATTTATGGATGTACTGTAACTGTCTTCAGACACACCAGAAGAGGGCATCAGATCCCATTACAGGTGGTTGTGAGCCACCATGTGGTTAATACGAATTGAACTCAGGATCTCTGGAAGAACAGTCAGTGCTCTTAACCTCTGAGCCATCTCTCCAGCCCAGTTTATAGGTGGTAACTTTTGTTTTTTTTTTTTTTTCGAGACAGGGTTTCTCTGTGCAGCCCTGGCTGTCCTGGCACTCACTTTGTAGACCAGGCTAGCCTCGAACTCAGAAATCCGCCTGCCTCTGCCTCCCGAGTGCTGGGACTAAAGGCGTGCGCCACCACGCCCGGCTGGTGGTAACTTTTGTAAGAAACGTTTTTTTAACTAAGGTCAAAAGGCTTCAGATACCACCAAGTACCAGTAAGTACATGGGAATAGGTCACTGTGGACCTGATTTAAGTTCTGAGAAACCTTCCAAAATGTCTTAGCTCTAGGTTGTTTGCAAGTCCTGCCTTCTGCCTCGGTACATTTGCCCCACCCTTTCCCAGTCTGTCCATTCATGCTCTTACACCAAGTTCTGACAAATCCTCACGTTCTTAGGGGAATTTCCTAATCTTCTCTTCAGGTTGGGTTCCTATGGACTCTATACTTGTTTATGTCTTTTTTTGTTTGTTTTGTTTCTTCAAGACAGGGTTTCTTTTTTTTTTTTTTTTTTTTTTTTTTGGTTTTTTTTCGAGACAGGGTTTCTCTGTGTAGCCCTGGCTGTCCTGGAACTCACTTTGTAGACCAGGCTGGCCTCGAACTCAGAAATCCACCTGCCTCTGCCTCCCGAGTGCTGGGACTAAAGGCGTGCGCCACCACGCCCGGCTAAGACAGGGTTTCTATGTGTAGCTTTGGCTGTCCTAAAAATTCTGTAGACCAGGCTGGCTTTGAACTCAAAAAAAAAAAAAAACCCACCTGCCTCTGCCTCCTACTTGTCTATCATCCTTCTCACAGCCAACCATAAGTATTGGTACCAGCTACTCAGTGTCTGAGGTTCCTGATGGATTGTAAACTACTTAGCAGTTGTTACTGCTCAAGTGTCAACAAGTACATGGGAATAGGCATGTATTCAGGTCCTTCTTACAGTCTTGCTTTATTTGAAATGAATACTCAAAATGGAACAAAGTTACAATAAATCTTCAACAGTAAATGGTAGTCAGATCCAAACAGTAGTTTATCTTCATTAAATTAAAATTTACAAGCTTATTTCATTTTCATAAAAGAAAAGAGCTTGTTTTAAATAGAAAAGCATAATGGCTAGAGATGCTTTATGAAGTGACAGTACATTCAGAATAAAAAAATAATCCTTTGCTAGACTTGCAAAAATAAGACCATTGCCCCTTTTCACTCTTTTTTTTTCCCCACTCCTTTAATATACACTATTTAACAGTTTTTACCTCTCAGCTCCCTCCCCTATACCTCTTACTTCCCTCACTTTGGTGTTGAGGTGATGTTAGTCTAATCTCCCAGGAAGCGAGTGTCTCAGTAACAAAGAAGGTGCAGTCATTTTGCTGGGTTGTAGCTTTCTGAATGGCAGTATTAGAATTCTAGGGCTGGGAAATGTCTGTCACGTTCTTGCTGGGAACATGTATGCTAAGATAAAGGCTTCTTCACTCAGTGCACTTTACTTTTTCCCCAAATATCTGCAAATCTGAGTCACAAGTAGAAATGGTTTCTTGCAGTTTTCCTGTAGGAAGTGCAGCAGTCATGAGGTAGTCTCTGAAGACAAGTGACTTGTATACTTCATTCATGTGTATCACAGGTCAGGATCTTACCTTCAGCTCTAAGCTTGCTGTGAGACACTACTGTGAATTACACAGAAACGTTGGCGTGCTCTCGTTCTCACTGGTTATTTCTGTCTCTGGGCATACCACACAAAGGTAGAATTTTAAGGTCAGCAGTGATCCAAAGATGAAAGAAAACACAGAATGGCAGGAGAGGACGTCCAGTGTCTGACAAAACAAACTAGCTGAAGCAAAATCCTGCTTGCCATCATTTACTGCTGACAGCTTCAGAAGACCATGTAGTATAAGGTGGAAAGAATGGTGTTCAGGTTTTAAGGCTCAGTTTTATTTCATTAGGAAGTTGAATAATAATGCATTTTTATTTTTTAAAAACATTAATGAAAAAATATTTTTATTTAGTTTAAAAAATGTTTCATTTTTTAAACTAAATGTTGGCTCTGATTAATTAATACAGAAGTTTTGTCCAGTTCCACTGCATAGTCCATTGCTTTAGACAGAGCCCTACAGTTCACACTAAGTGTAGTTTCATACCTACAGACCATTATCTTTTCACTGTTGAGTTCATGGGACTCCAGTAAAGTATGATATGAAAGCAGCTCACCTTTGATAAGGAGATTATGATTCAGAATGTTTTTATACATCCTACCATTCAAAGTCAGTTAATGTTGAGTTGAAGACAGTGGCAGCACAGACTCTCTAACTTACTCCTGGATCCTCATATATCTGACAGAAAAGGCAATGAGTCTTTTGTAAACAGCTCCTATTAGCAAGATGGTGAGCACTACTATCCCACACACAAGGCTGAAGGCCCATCGTGGGCCCAAGTAAGTGTACACATGGCTGATGAACACAGGCCCAAGAATCCGTGCTGCACTTCCAGAAGTGGTTAACCAGCCCATGTATATACCCTGTAGTGGGAAAGACAGGACAACGGATTAATTCAGGTTTAGTTATTGTAAAATCAAAACAAACTTGTAATCAATCACCTTCTCTACTCTTTGAAATGTCTCTGAATACAGCAAATAAACGGTATGGTGCTATAGGCCTGTGGCCTGGCACATGGGAAGTAGAGGCAGGAGGATCACCAGTTCAGGCTGCGTGACAGGATCCTGTCTCAACTGATCTGGGCTAAAGAGATGGTTCCGTGCCTTAAGTTCAAATGCCTGAGTTCAGTCCTCAAAACAAATTAAGCTGAGCAATGTGAAGGTGGATCCGGGAGGTCTGGGGGTGGGAATAGGGCAAATATGATAAAGATGCATTATGTGAATGCTCAATAAAAATACTAAGAACAACAACAAAAATGAGGCCTGGTAGCACGTGGTTGAAATCCCAGAGCTGGCAAGTTAAGACACAAGCAGAACCCTTGGGTTCTCCAGGCAATAATAGCCAGCCTACCCTACATACTGAGTTCTGGGCCAAAGAGTGCTGATATTAGACAGTGTGTGTGTGTGTGTGTGTCTGTGCACGTATATGTGGTTGTGGGGTCTGAAGGTACTAGATCCCTTTCAGTTGGAGTCACAGGTCACACAAGCCACCTGATGTGGCTGCTAGGACTTCACCTCCAATTCTCTAGGAGAGCAGTAAGCACACTAAGCCACGTCTCCATTCCCTTGTTTGCCTTTAAAAGTGATCTTACTGTATAGTCTAGGTTTGCCTAAGAGTCACCAGGTAGCACTGGCTGGCCTGAAATTTGAGATCTTCCTGCTTCTGCCTCAGAAATGCCTTAATTATAAGCATGTGTCCAACTCAGTTTAACTTTTAAAGAGTAAGATAATTTGGAGCCATTTAAATAACTGCCATTAAAAAGAAGGGTTTGAAACATACAGAAAATAAGTAAACAATATGATTATGAATATGTGATTTTAAATATAAAATGAAGTAGAATGTTTTACTCTAAGTAAATCTTAATCCATGATAACCCCTTAATTACATAAACCCATTACATAGTCATAAAGAAGAGGCTGGAAATGGAGACCAACTTCATTAAAATAGTAAATTAATAGTACGTCCTCTCTCAAAAACTGTTATTCATATTGCATCTATATATTTTTAATGTTATATAATGAATACAGAAATTGGTGTGTGAACATGTATGTGTGTGTGTACACATGCTAGGAATCAAGACTAAGGTATCACGTATTCCAGGATAAAGGCTGTACTGCTGAGCTATACTTCCAGCCTATGTGTCTTGTGTCGTTTATTTTTGAGACTGAATCTTACTATATAGCCCTGGCTGGCCTGGATCTCACTATGT
The DNA here is from genome assembly GCF_978045245.1 of Mus caroli. Lineage (NCBI taxonomy): Eukaryota > Metazoa > Chordata > Mammalia > Rodentia > Muridae > Mus > Mus caroli. The sequence goes on along the minus strand of NW_028227258.1, from coordinate 121,354,668 downwards.
AAACTAGGTTGGCCTTGGACTTGTTGTGATTTTCCAGCCTCAGTCTCCTGGGTGCTAAGACGTGTATAATCATCCCCAGCTTGGCCCCTTACCTTCCTACTCAGAAATTAATTTCAAACCAGGGCTTTAGTTCAGTAGAAGAGCAGTAGCCTAACATATACAAAGCCTCGGATCCAATCCTAGTACCACAGTTAAGCTTAAAAAACATACAGCTAGATCTCAGTGTAGCACAACAATATAAAGCATTATGTTTTCATTCTTTGTAATTGTCTAAATCCAATTTGGCTGCCAATTTTGGTTTTCTTCTGTCTACTTTAAGAATGAGTTTTAGAAATTTAAAGTTCAGAGATTTTTTTTCAATGAAAATTATTTTGAGCTCATAATTATTGACATCTGAGTTCTGATTTAGGAATGTTAATCTTTCATCAGAAAAATCTTACCAAACACATTACAAGTTTTTGTGGGGTGGAGACAGAGGTATGACCTAAGTTCAGACATGCAAGGGATATGAGTGAGCTCCAGTCCCTGAGCCTGTCTAAAATTCTAGCCCTCCCCCAAGGTCTGCTAAGCCAGCTTGTGTAAGAAGAGAACTATAGCAAAAGCAAGAAACTAGAGTTCACACAGTTGTAGTGCTGGATTACCTGAGGTTTGGGTCCTAGAACTTTTGAGTATAATGTATAGGACATGACACTGCAGGCTGGATAGCCTGTTCCAATTAACACAGCAGCTGTCAGGAACTGGGCCAGATGAATCACTGGGGTGTACAGGCACCAGGTCTGTTCAATTGGGCACCCAGTTGGCTGTTCACTGTGATCTTCTCTTGGAGAATTCCAAAGACCAATAATTATTTCCCCAAATGTAGTATTAGGGGTTGAGCTGTTGTGTAAATCTGTAAGATAAAGAGAGAACAAGGTGTCACTTGCTACTTGTAAAGAATGCAGGGGCTGGGGCTAAAGAATTGAAGTCACCATACCTTCCCACTGTATTTTGGGAAACTGATTTCCCCAGGGTAACAAGATAAAGAAGCCGACCCATACAACCACAAATCCTCCCAGGAGAATAGCACGCTCGCCAAGCCTGTGGAACAGAAACTATGATTTTGAAATGAAATGTAAATATACGATTTCATTACTATAACTAAAAAATTTAAGTGACATTGTTATACAGTTTATTATAGTTATGAATTACTGTGATGTTACATAGAATACCCTACTGAAAGCAACCAGCATCAGACACTGCTGTGGCACCACAGTCTGAGCTACATAGTGAGACCCTGTCTTAGAAGACAATAGACTTCTCTAATAAACTGCTGATTTCAGGCTAGGGGGATGGACTCTAGAAGATAAATGTGTTTATTTTCCTATAGAAAGTGGAGCTTGTCAGTAACTATTAGGGGACAGAGACTCAGCCAGGGTGAAGAATAATCACACCTATGATGCCTATGCTCATTTTCAACCAATAGTTTAGGAATAAACCATGAAAGCTGTTCATGAGCTAACAACCTGTGTCTGCCTATCTAAGACAAGCTGGGGATAGACAGCTCAGTGGTAGAGTGCTTGCCTGGCATGTATGATGCCCTGGTTCAATTCCCAGCACCCAGAGAGAAAAATAAATTACATGACAAAACTCAGTTTATACATGCATTCCCATATTCCTTACATACTGGGTTTCTTTTTTGGTTTTTCGAGGTAGGGTTTCTCTGTGTAGCCTTGGCTGTCCTGGAACTCACTTTGTAGACCAGGCTGGCCTCGAACTCAGAAATCCGCCTGCCTCTGCCTCCCGAGTGCTGGGATTAAAGGGTTTCTAATAGTTACTTTCATAAAATTATTCTTTTAAAGTTAGTTAGGGGCTGGGAATAGTGTGGTAGAACATTGGCCTAGCATATTTGAGGCCCTAAGTTCAACTCCCAGCACCACATACACAAAGTTATGTGAGCAAATAACTGTGAAAAATAATAATTGTATTTGCCATGGTGAGAATATAGTGTTTGTAAGCTAAACACCTAATTAGAAGTTCTAAAATATGTATGCCTATAATCCCAGTGCCTGGGCTGTAGAGGCGGGAGCATCAGGAATTCAAGACTAGCCAGGGTACATGAGACCCTGCCTCATAAAAACGAACAAAACACACACATGCACACACAATCTATGTAAATTCAATCTGTTCTTTCAGACATAATCTCAATATGTAGCATATAGGGACTCATGGTCTTGTCTCAGCCATGAATATAGGCTTTAATAACCAGAATTTCCCAACTTACTCATTCAGTCTAGCAAGACAATGTTTAATGAAATACACTTTTAGTAACATTCATTAAAAACTATATAACAATAGATTAGAATATAGTTATTTAGTTGGCAAGGCATTTTGCTTTACCAAAGTTATGGCATAGAATATAAAAATATAAAAATAATTCTCAGTAAAGTTTGCATCATTTTGCAAACTTTAAAGAACTATAATACAGCCAAGCATGGTAGTGTATGTCCTTAATCCCTGCACTCAAAAGGTAGAGGTAGGCAGACTGATGAATTCCAGGCCAGTCAGATCTATAGGTCTATGCAGTGAATTCCAGGCTAGCCAAGGCTACATACTAAGACCCTGTCTTCGCAAAAAAAGGAAAAACATATGAGAGAAAACTAACACATGAGAAAAAATGCAACACAAGTTACTTTACTAGCACATTCACTTATATTAGACCTGTTTCATATATCTTTTTTATTTAAAAAAAAAGATTTAAAGTAAAAGTAAAAACATATAACTTACTTTTTGGAAAGTAATTTAACCCCCATGAAGACAAGAACTGCCTCGACTCCAAAAGCAACAAGGAGGATTCCATCATAGAGCACAGCCTGCTCCTGGGTCCAGGCGTACATGTCCAGTGTTAGTGGGGTGAGGATTCTAAGGGAAGGAGATGAGGTAGCTGTTAACTAAGAATTGTTAATAAAGACATTAATAATAATGCCTGTAAGAATATGCAGCCGTTTAAATTTCAGTTTAAATAAGAAACACAGTTACACTGCAGAAGGCTTGCAAACAGAAGACAACATAAATAAATTACAACCCTACCTTCCCATAGTGTAGCAGTGACTCATAGCTAGGTGGTGCTTTTAGCTTTGAGGGTGGGACTCTGGATGACTGACTAGCTTCTCTGTGGGACATTAAGTCTACAGAGGGACACTATTCCCTGTAAAGAGCCTCCACAAAGGGAAATTTTACATTGATACCTTTTTCAAAATCAGAAATGTATTTCAGTTTTGCTGGAAGTGTACGTTCTAGATTTTTCCCTTGTTATTGAAAGTGTGCATGTTTCCAGCAGTGTCACACTATCACATTATGATTAGCGCTTCTTTCCATCAGTACTACTTACTGTGTTTCTTTCCCTCCTATGAACACCTCTGCCTTCATATGGCTTTCTCCTTCCTTGCCAAGGCTATCCTACACTCTACTGTCTTTATATTTATATTTTAAATGTTTCATTACAAAGAACAACACAGTATCCTAACCTTTGAATTCAGATGAGCTGATAGAGAAAGCAGATGCATGGTTTTTCCAAGGGCTACACAGTTAACATGTACCTAGCAATTCCTCTCAGGTACAGAACCCAAGAACAAAAGGCCAGAACTCAAGCAGACCCTTGCACTGCAGCATCACTCAACACAGCTGCATGGTGCCAACAAAGCTCTCGCCAGCAGATGAACAGGCAGCTAAGAATAGTTGGAACCTGCCTAAGAAGTTAAGAAAGTCTGATATACCATGACATAAAGAACCCTTAACACCTCACACTCAATGAAATGAGATGTGTAAAACCAAAATACTGCATGATGTAACTTCTATGAGGCACCTTATACAGGTCATTAGAAGCTGGGGAAAGGCGCGGGAGGTAACTGTGAAAGGGTAAACACCTTGTGTGGGATGATGGTAAGGTTCTTGTCATGGTCACAAACAAAGTTGTGACCACACTTAATGCCACTGTATTTAACTTTTCTTTCTTCCTTTTTTTCTCTTTTTTAAAGATTTATTTTATTGATATGAGTACACTGTAGCTGTCTTCAGACACTCCAAAAGATGGGGTCAGATCTCATTACGGATGGTTGTGAGCCACCATGTGGTTGCTGGGAATAGAACTCAGGACCTTTGGAAGAGCAGTCAGTGCTCTTAACTGCTGAGCCATCTCTCCAGCTGTATTTAACTTTTCAAAAACAGCTAAAAGGTTTGGAAAGATGGCTCAGAGGTTAAGAGAACTTGCTACCCTTACAGAGGACCCAGGTTTGGCTCTAAGTACCACATGGTGGTTCATCACTATCTGCGATTCCATTTTCAGGGAAATAATGCTCTTTTCTAACTTCCGTTGGCATCATGCACACACATGGTGCATATATATACATGCAGGCAAAACATAACACATTAGACAAAATAAAAATAAATCTAAAAGAAATGTTTAAACTATTTAAAATACTGGGCAATGTTGTACAGTGTATAAGCCAAATTTAAGGCCTGTCTGGGGTACAGAGTGAGTTCAAGGCCAGGTTGGACAACTTAGCGAGAATTTGCCTCAAAATAAAAAGTGAGCAGGTTGAGGTTGTAGCTCAGTGTGCCTAGCATGCTGGAGACCTAAATTCAATACCCAGGATTAGGGGAAAGGTTAATATAAATTTTATGTGCTGTGTATTTTACATTAAAAACTTTCCCTGAAATGAACTGTGATTTTCATGTGGATGAATAATTTTAAAAATACATACACCAAGCACATCTGTATGTATTAACACAAAAATGTTACAATGTATGTGAAAAAAAAAAACAAGCTGTCAAATGGAAACATTACAGCTTATACAAATGTAATATATTCCTCCACTTCCTGGTTGAAAAACTATAAAGTGCCTGCATCTTGTGTGTGTGTGTGTGTGTGTATAATGCATTTGGTACTGAATTATTTACAGTATCTAGTTTTATACATAAACTTTTCTCTCTTGAAAGGGTCCTGTGATTTTTAAAAAGGATGAATGAGTTATAAATTTTATAATTATTGATCAAAGATTAAATGTAGCTAATATTGCCAGATTTGGTGTTAATTATGATAATCTACATGCATTTTTATTTAAATTGGTTATGGTGGCAGATCCATTTCATTTCAGAACTTGAGAGGCAGAGACAGATCTCTGTAAGTCCAATGCTAGCCTAGTCTTAATCAAGAATTTGACCATGTCTCCAAGAAAAAAGAAAGAAAGGAAGAAAGGAAAAACAAAACAAAACAAAACAAAAGTCTTATTTAAGAAAACTGTGCCTTAACATAATTTTTGTTTGTTTGGATGGTTTTTGTTTTTTCCAGACAGAGTTTTTCTGTGTAGCCTTGGATGTCCTGAAACTAACTCTGTAGCTCAGGCTGGCCACACACTCAAGAGATCTGCCTACCTCTGCCTCCTGAGTGCTGAAATAATATGTGCACCACCATTGTCTGGCTCTTACATAAATTTTTAAAAATCAAAATCTAGCCGGGCAGTGGTGGCGCACGCTTTTAATCCCAGCACTTGGGAGGCAGAGGCAGGCAAATTTCTGAGTTTGAGGCCAGCCTGGTCTACAAAGTGAGTTCCAAGACAGCCAGAGCTATACAGAGAAACCCTGTCTCGAAAAAAAAAATCAAAATCTATGCATAATTAAGAGTGCATTAAAGAACATGGATTAGTAAGTAATCTGATTTAAGTAAATACAGAATAAAACTTACGTTTCATAAACAGCAAAGATAAACAAAACCACAAAAAACACAATATTGGTAGCCACAACAGCAACTTGATCAATACTTCCTTCAGGAATCTGAGGTTCATCTGTATTTTCTATAAATAGGAGAAAATTAGTATTAGCTATATATCTAATTTTCACATGATGGTAAAGTAATAGGAAATTCTTAGCCAGGAGTGGTGGCTCACACCTATAATCCCAGGATTTGGGAGGCCAAGGCTGGATGGGGCTGGTGAGGAGGGGTGGAGGGGCTGGTGGAGGTATGTGTGCAGGGAATAGGACTCAGAGAGTAAGCAGTCTTCAATGGTATTTAAAGTAATTTGGCCGCTCTTCAGGAAGCACACTGGAGTCCATTGTCTGCGGGAATTACTCAGGCTAGCTTATATCTCTCCAATTGGTGTCTCCCAATCCAAGTGTGCATTTTATAGACATCATGAAAAATGCATTTGCTTTCAGTGCCAGGTACTGATTTTTTGACTTTATCTAAAATTTAAACTTTACAATGATTTCATTAAGTTCTATTAGTAGTTCATTAAACCAGTTCCCGGTTCTTTGGTTCATTTCAATGGCTTTTTTTCTTATTTCAACACTATATGAAATTCATGCTAGTAAGTCTTTCCTTTGGGACCAGCAAGATGGCTCAATGGCAGAAGGCCCTTCCACCAAGGACAGTCTGGAGTTTGATTCCCTAGACCTCTGTGCTGAGAGCAGACTCCCAACATGCAGCATGTCACATACACAAAATAAACATTTAAAATGTTTAATTTTACTTCCCTGCAATTAAAAAAGTTACGTTAGACTTTTGGGGGTAAGGGGGTTGAGCAGGAGTGGCAGGCAGATCAGAAATGGGTGGGAATGAGGGCAGTCAGTGTATGTTGTGTACATAAATTAAACTGCCTGAGAATATATTAATTACAAGTTATGTTAATGCCAGGGCTGGTGATATACACTGTTATCTCTGTACTCGGGAGGCTTAGGCAGCAGAATCTTGAGTTGAAGACCAGCCTGAGCTATATGACAAGACCTACCTCAAAAATGAAAATCATTTGTATCTTTGCATGGCAGTGGCTTTAGAGGGCAAAGCACAATTTCTCACCTTGAACTAATTGTGTATTCAGTACAGATCATACCTGACACAACTTCAAAGTTATACCCACAGCCATATAAATCCAAGGACATCCATTCCTCATGTTGTTACTCAGTGTGGATGATGTAAATAACACAGAAATGGACAAGCTGTGTGCATGTGTATATGTGTGTGTGGTGGCAAGAGAGAAGCAGGGAAAGCCATAGAAAGCATGTGTAAGTTTCTATCTCAGGAGAAAGGAGGTTTACAAATGGTCTGTAGTATTTATAGGAACCACTTCTGACTTTTCTTTTCAGTCACACCAAGAGTACTGGTCTCCTTCATGGGATCCTTTCACAGAAGCAGTCCCTAGCTCTTCTGACCCTCGTCCTATCTGGGGAACACCTTTCTAATTCTTAGTTACTACCCAGAGCCTCTCTTGACTTCCAGTCAAGTATGAATGCTGCCTAATTTCAGAGTGGCATTTCCAACATACATGGTTAGTTTCCTGCAGCCTCACAGTGCTGGTTGCTGTAGGAATCTTGGAAATGTATCACAGGCTGAGGAAGTTGACTAAGTACCTAATTACAAGGATTTTAAGGTAAGACTACTTCAATATATTGATCCAACTTTTATGTTAAATTAATTGATTTGTATGTATATCAGTGTCTTGCCTGCACATAAGTATATACTTAGTGCTTGTAGAGGTTCAGAGAGGGCTTCGGAACCGCTGGAACTGGAGTTACAATTAGTTGTGAGCCACCATGTGGGTGCTGGGAACTGAACCCAGGTCCTCTGCAAAAGCAGTAGTGCTGTTAACTGCACTCCACCCTACCCCCAATTATTTTTTTTTTTTTTTAGTTTTTTTTTTAAGTCTTTTTTTTTCTTTTCTTTTTTTTTCTTACATCTTTTCCTCAATTACATTTCCAATGCTATCCCAAAAGTCCCCCCCCATACCTTACCCCCTACTTCCCTACCCACCCATTCCTATTTTTTGGCCCTGGCGTTCCCCTGTACTGGGGCATATAATCTACCCCCAATTATATGTACTTAGAAATTACAATCCCACGCAATGAAAATCTCTTTAAACTTGACTACCTTTAAGTTTAAAAGAAAATCAAATGAGTTTTTACCACTTGCATTTTATCAAGGTATTTATTGAAATATTAAAATGATTTTATATGCAAGTATTTAGTAAAATTATACTTGGTTTTGTATAATCTTATGAAGTCCCTAAGCAAGGACCAGCTTGCATTCTTTCACATGCTTGAGTGCCACAACCAGTAATCAAATAACAATTTATTAAAGTAAAATGTTCCTACTCACCATATTGGGAACTTCTAAATAAGCCAAAAAAAAAAAAAAAAAAAGCTATAAAGAACTGGGTTGTGGGTTGTGAAGACTGGTGAAGTGTCTGCTGTGCAAGCACTTAGATCTGAGTTCTGGTCCCCTGTGTCCATGTGAAACTCAGGTGTGGTGGTGCTGACCAGTAACCCAGCCTTGGTGACAGAAATAGGTGGGCTGTGGGCTCACTAGCCAACCATTCTATCCGAGATGGCAAGCGTAGGTCAGTGAGGGACTCTGACTCAGATGGTAAGGTGATAGGGCCACCCACCCATCTCCAAGTTTTTTTACCTAGAAATGTTCCTGTCCAAAAGAAGAACAGGGACAAAAAAATGGAACAGAGACTGAAGGAAAGACCAACTGGGGAACAGCCCCATCTGGGGATCCATCGTGTCTGCAGACACCAAACCCAACACTGTTGCAGTGTTGCAGAGGCGCTTGTGGACTGGAACCTAGTGTGGCAGTTCCTGGGGAGGTCCATCCAGCAACTGACTGATGCAGATGTGGATGCTTAGAGTCAGCCATCAGGCCGAACTCAGGGAACCTGGTGGGGGAGCTGCAGAAGGACTGGAAGAGTGGAGGGGGATTGCAGCCCCATTGGAAGAACAGCATAGGCTGGCCTGACCACCCAGTTCTCCCAGAGACTAGACCACCAACCAAGGAGTGTACCTAAAGGAATCTTTGGCTGCAGATACATATGTAGCAGAGGATGACCTTGCTGGACAGCAACAGTAGGGGAGGCCCTTGGTCCTGGAGAAGTTTGATGCAGCAGAGTAGGGGGATGCTGGAGCAGCGGGGCGGGAGAGTGTGGGAGGGTGGAGGAACTCTCTCGAACAGGCAAAAGGGAGGGCAGACGTGGAAAGGGGGGTGGGGTGACAGAGGGGTAACCGGGAAGTGGAATATCATGGGATAGGGAATTGGTGGAGGGGGTAACCGGGAAGTAGGATATCATTTGAGATGTAATAATAGTAATATAAGAAGGTAAGGTGGAGAACAAACAAGGCAAACATCTGATGTAGATCTCTGACCTCTGAGTACACCCACATGGGCACACCCATCTGTACACATACACCCATGGATACACCACAAAATAATTTAAAAGATGAAAATGCACATTTACAAAATAACAGACTGCTTACTATTGTGATTAACGTCCTGGGAACTGCCGGAAGCCAGGTGTAGTACAACTGTGACATGAGTACTGAGGCAGAGGAGCTCAATTTATAAGACAGCCTTGCTCTCAAGCACATCATTTTCAAGGCCAGCCTGAGCTACATACTGAGACACTGTTTCAAAACAACCACAAAATCCGCTTGAGGCAGACCCTGTCCTGGAGTTACCAGAAGCATGGCAGGGAATACAAGGGTTTTGAGACACCCTCTTTGAAAAACACAAGTGATCTTTAGCAATGGCTTTAGTCTTGCCAATCATAAACACCATATAACAGATAGGTATAGGTTTGTTTAAGTAACTTAATGTATATTTCTTTTACCTTTGAAAATATTCCCCAGTTACCCACTGTATTGTGCTGAGGGGCAAAAGCCATGTGAATACCAAGCAAACAGAATCAGGATACTCAGGTGGTGCCACACAGGCTAACAGTACCTTCTTGGAAATTCACACTCTTACACTGACGTCCCAAGTCATCCACACGATGCTCTCTTAAAAAGAAAAGCACAGGTATTAACAAGACCTTACTTAATTCAGAAGCCGTTTGCTTTATCAGCACCCTATCTTTTCCACAGTCAGACATAGTTTTTTCCTTATTGGCTTCTGAGAAATAGGGTTATTAATGATTTACTAATAAATATAACCAATAAACCTAAAAATATCTGTTTTTTTTGTTCAGTACTGGGCATGAAGAATAGGGCCTTATACATGCTGGACAAATAAGCTGGAAGCCTTGAGCTATATTTCCAGAGTGAGCTTTGGTAAGGAAAGGCCTTACCTCACCTGGGATCAGCTGTCAGGCGCCTGGGATCAAGTAATCCTCTGGCCTCACTCCTGATCAGGAAGACCACATATCATCATACAAGACTTCTTCAAATTTTATGTAGAAGAATACGTGATTTATCTTAGTACATTTTTAAATTTTTCAATGTTTTGAAAATTAGCTATAAGTGGTTTTGGGAAATTGAATGAAGCACACTAAGAAAATATAATGTAACAATGCTAGGTTTTGTAACATACACCTATAATCTCAGCATTTCAGAGGTTAAGGTAAGAGAAGTCTAAGTTCTCAGGCAGCCTTGTCTACACAGTAAGACATTTTCTAAAAACTAAAAACAAGAAACACAAAGTAATGGTACTAGTTTTAGGAAATGAAATACCATTTCCATATTTAAAAATTTACAGTTAGTAAATCAAGAATAGATCTCCCTAATTTGTGTTCATTCCTAATCTGTTTTATTACTGCAATTGCCAATATAATATGCTTTAGCTGATCAAAAAATATGACCCCATCTATAGACAGCAAAACAAAGAATTCACAGGGCCAGGCCTCAAAGCTCAGGCCTATAATCTCAGCTGCCTGGAGGCTAATGCAGGAGGCTGCAAAGTTAAGGCCTGCCTGGTACAGGATTAGGCAATTTAACAGGACCCTATATCAAAATAAAAAGTAAAAGTGGCTAGAGAGGAGCTTCGGCAGCTAAAAGCACTTGCTGCTCTTGCAGGGGACCCAGGCTTGGTTCTGAAACCTAACTATTACCACTTCAAGGTGACCTAATTCTCCCTTCTGGTTCCTGAAGGCACTGCATGCATGTGGTTCACATATATACATGTCGGCAAACACTTAGAAACATAAAAGTAAATATTTATAAAGGGGGCTAAGGACTGGGAGTACAGAATAGTAGAGAGCATGTTTAGCATGTATGAGGACCAAAGTTCAATCCTCAGTCTTATGTACACAAAAAGACTTCATAGGAATAATTATCCTTCAGTAGTAACAAGGCTTGTTAACTTTTAAAATCTACAGACATAGCCTATCATTTCTATGTAGTTACCTTAATATAAAAAGAATCAGAATAATGTTTAGAATTCCCAGGAAGGCTGCAAGTAAAACTGGTGCTGTGTACATGTTGACCTGCAGCTTGATGATGTCCCATGTCACACCTTTTTCTCCAATGAGTGCAAAGCAAGTCTGAAAAACTAATAAATATGTGTACAAGTCAGTTCTGATATGGGTGCCCAAAGCTAACAACTATAAAAGATGCTTACCACAGACTGCTAGTTCATAGGAGCTGCCATGTGTACTAAGGACTCTCAACAGGAGTGAAAAAACTGGCTCTTGGTTAATGGAGACAATTTATTCTTTTCTTATATAAATCACAGGCATACATGTATGTGTGTGTGTGTATACACATATATACACATACTTGCACATATATATTTTTTCACATATATTATTTATGTGATAAATATGTGGCATTAACATTGCAGGCAGGATGGAATAAGTAGCAAAAACATCTAAGAAGGCTCTTCAGGGAAACAGTGTTAAAGATATGAGACAGATGTGTGCATTGACAAACTATAACAAACCAACTCATAATCTCTTCATCTTTCCATTTTATTAGCATATACAATTTTTACCCAATTGGATTTATTATAATATTTTCATGGATCTATAACATGTTCTTTATTTTTGTGGGGGAGGAGGAGTACTGAGAATGGGGTCTTAGGCGTGCCAAGTATCTACCCTACCACTGAGTAAACCCAGGCACCTACATTTCTTTTTTTTTTTTTTTGGTTAATATTTATTTATTTATTATATGTAAGTACACTGTAGCTGTCTTCAGACACTCCAGAAGAGGGAGTCAGATCTCATTACAGATGGTTGTGAGCCACCATGTGGTTGCTGGGATTTGAACTCTGGACCTTCGGAAGAGCAGTCGGGTGCTCTTACCCACTGAGCCATCTCACCAGCCCCCTACGTTTCTTAAAATAAAAAAAAAAAAAGAAAGCTACTCTATATGAAAGTTAAGCTACAATGTATTCAGTAAGTAAATTATAAATGTTCAATTGAACTGCCTTATGGTCCTCTGTGCATGTGGGGTGGGAGGGCTCTCACTTGCCAGGGTGTGCCTGTGAAGGTTAGAGAACAGCTGAAGAGTCTGATCTGCCCTTCCACAGTGTGGTCGCAAGGGAGCAAACCCAGCCCACCAAGTTTGGCAGTGAGTGCAAAGGTAAAGACCCACTGAGCAATCCTGTTGGCTAAACTAATTAGAATGTTAATCACCTTCGTTACAAGAAAGAAAAATATGACATTTTCAAGTCAAATATTTTTAATCTTACTGTGTAGGTGGTCTATAAATTATGCACATTTACTATCACTTAATATTAAGTCCATGTTGAAACGTGGCTGAGATGATTGTCCATAGGCCCTGTCAGTAACTGGGATCTAACTTCAGCTAAGGCTGTCCTTACAATAGCACTGGGTTCAAAGCAACCAGAAAAACATCTTTCTGGGCCCAGGACTTCCTACCTATTTTGGAGATTCTAGATGGACTTTTTTTTACCATGAGATTAGAGATTGTGTTCATCTGTAAAATGGGCAAACAATGCCTAACTAAGAGCTCTGGTATTGAGGCAAATAATAGTGTATTAAAAACACTACCATCAGGCTGGAGAGATGGCTCAGCAGTTAAGAGCACTGACTGCTCTTCTAGAGGTCCTGAGTTCAATTCCCACCAACCACATGGTGGCTCACAACCATCTGTAATGGAAACCTATGCCCTCTTACGAAGTGTCAGAAGAGAACCGAACTGTACTCATATACATAAAATGAATAAATAAATCTTAAATAAAAAAAGACTCATAAAAAAAAAAACCTACTATCCTTCCCTACTGAGGCTATATATAGCTCAGTGGTGGAATGACTGCCTCGCATGCACAAAGCCTTGAGTTCTGTCTCATCTGTGACACACACACACACACACACACACACACACACACCATTGGGGGATTAGTGTGTTGCTTTCTTACAGTTATAGTGGGTTTTAGTTATGGATCTGGATCCCTGTACCTTGCACATGTTAACCCCTCTTACTTTCTTGGCTCCTTCCCTCCTTCTTCCTTTAGCCACAAAGTCTCACAGATGGATTACATGTAAATTTGAACCTCAAAGGTTATCCTGATTCAAATTTAAGTAGGCACATAAAGACCACCTACCTGGACCGAGAATAAAGCCCAGGGCTTGGCATGTGCTTGTATTAGCCATGGCATTTGTTCTTTCCTGAAGGGAAGTAGCACCAGCAATGTATGATCGGACAACGGCAACATTTCCTAGATATAAAGGGTAGGAATCAGCCTTCAGCTGTAATGCTTACCTCACCCAGCTTTACACAGAGCAAGAAATACTAATGAATATCATGGTCCCTTTTATGCTACCGCACAACATGTGTAAGATTTTGACTGAACAAACACATAACTATGGAACACAGTATTGTCTTGGATACAGAAACGATGGAGCTAGGTTAGGGGTGCACATCTGTAATCTCAGCAACTGGGTGGCAGAGGTCAGCTGGGCTGCACAGAGTTCTAGGCCAGCCTAAGGTCTATAGTGAGACCTTGTCTCAAAACCAACCGTCAACAACAAAATAAGAATCAAAAGAAAACATGCCACCAATAGGACTAAAGACACAGCTCTAGATAATGTAAAATGACATTACAATACCAAGATTTTATCAAATAATAGGCAGCTGCACATTAACGACAGACTGCCATGCTATAAGGAAATGTGCCCCAAACTGCATAGATATGTAACACAGAAACTGAATAACTGCACTAAGAATTTAAGTAAAATACTTTTGGCTGGAGAGGGCTCAGGGGCTAGACATTCACAGTGCTCAAGGGTTAGGCATTTACAGTGCTCTCTTGTAACACATTTGAGCTCAGTTCCTAGCACCCACTTCAGACACCTCACAGGCAAGGTAGCTCCAGTTCTGGGCAATTCAGTGCCATCTACTGGCCTCTTAGGGTAATCACACTTACAAATTTTCACAGACATACAAAATAAAATAAAAGATTTAAAAATGTATCAAGCATTTATTTTTAGTAGAGACTCTGCTAGGACCCATAGAACATTTAAAATATCATTTGCTGCTTCTAATGCAAAAAAAAAAAGCTTACTATAATTGGTGGGGAAAAACAGAAATAATACAATAGGGCAAGCAAAGGCCAAAAGTAGAAAAAGATGCATTCAAGAAGCCTGAGAGGGCTCCATACTACACATAGCACTTAATGTGTGCCCTGAGGATGAAGACTGGTGAACATGCACATAACAGAAGGATCATGGACAGAGGCAGAATTTGCTGAACCAGGGATGTGAGACTGAGAACAGATGACACAGGGGAGACATGGCTATGAACAGGAGGAAGAATGTGACCTAACATACACAAACACACATGCACGCACACTTACCTGCTCCAAATCCTACCAATCCACGAGCAATCAACATGTAGTATTTATTATGAGCAGCTGGCACGTGGACATACGCATATAGGCAGTTGGCTGCCACCGAAATAGAGATGGAGACGATTAGAGGTTCTTTTCTCGGCCTATAATTAGACCATAAGCCAAATAGAGGTGAAGCTACCATTTGGCCAAGACTATATGAAGCAATAACCCAGCCCAAAAAACTTGCATCAGCTGTCTGATCAATCTGCAGAGAGAAGTAAATGCTTTGAGAGTCTTTACGCAACAGCAGTCTTAGCTTCTGGCAGTCACAAACATTCCAAGACAGATTTCTACATGTATGTAAGTCTCAGAAACTAGTAACTAAGTGCCTCGGAACATGGCTGCTAGGTCACTTAGTAAAACTATAATTAGCTTGTGGCGAATACCCAGGCTGTATTGTAGAGTGGCTGAACCACCTGAATTCCTACCAGAACCATTGTGGTTAGGATTTCTGGGGAGAACTAATGATACAGAGATGAAGTGATGTCAACCCTTCACATCCTCAGAATTGACTCCAGGACACCAGAATGAGTGCACGCATAAGCCTTTTACATAGAGCATGTTTGCAGATCAACCATACATCCTCTATGGGTGTAAGTCATCTCTGAGCACTTATAATGCCTACTACAATGCAAATTCTGTAAACATAGCTGCCACTCAGTAGTTTAAGGAGCGAAATTTCCAAACCACGGTTTCTTAAATCTTTTGGATACAGCTTCAAGGATGAAGAGGAGCAACACACCTTTTCTGGCCCAAACTGGGTAATGGCAACCAGAGACAGCTTTCTGGAGGACATGAGAGGTGAAGAGATGTGAAGGGTGAGCCAAAAGGTAGAATGGAGGAAGGGGAGGAGAGAGGAAGGAAGCACAAGAAGGAAGGAAGGAAGGAAGGAAGGAAGGAAGGAAGGAAGGAAGGAAGGAAGGAAGGAAGGAAGGAAGGAAGGGAGAGAGGGAAAAGGAGCTGGAAAGGAGCTGAGTGTGTGCAGCCCTGCAGAGCCTGGGTCACTGAAGTAAGTTAAACACCTTGTTGTCTGCTTATCTGCTATAGGCCAAAGCCTAACACACATGGATCTCTGCAAAATCAGCAAGCAAAGAGTGAGCTGATAGAGATACAGAGAATTTACAGCTAAGTAATCAGCATTAAGAGGCAAGAGTTCCAGGTGAGGAGAGGACAGTGTAAGCTCTGCCCTTCACACACGAAGAACGAGACTGAACCAAACACGGACGGACACTTTTCTTGTCACTGTTCTAGGACAGAGCAGTTAGCAACTATATAATGTTGGCATTGTCCTAGACATCATATGTAATCTAGAGATGACTGCAGCATACGTCTGAATGTGCACACATTATATGCAAATACTACATCACTGTATGTAACAGCCTTGCACATCCACACATTTTGGTGGGACCTGACTTTTGGGGGACCTGAAAACCAATCCCCCAGAAATATCAAGAGAGCCATATTGCCTATCCTTTTCACCAGCTTTCCTGGAAACCCAAATTAATTCCACAGGAAAACCATGAAATTATTCCTCAGAAATATGATCTGTACACTTTAAGAATCCACTTGTCTTCTTGAGCTGCTCTTCCCTCGGGAGGATGCGACAAGGTGACTCAGGGACAACTGAGTAAGTTGGTAACCACAGCTTTCCTCTATCTGCTACTCTCCAGGCAGTTATCTGCTTCTTAGCCCAGCACCCTTTCTGCTTCAAATGTTTCTGTCTGTACAATAAAGCATATGACCAACTGATACTGCCATTGAGTAATTCTTACTTTAAGTTATTCTAAAGAGATCAAACTACAAAGCATAAAGACACTCTTTAGACAACGCTCTATAACATTAGCGTTACCTCTACTATTAGTTCAAAAACAGAGTGAAGTGCACAAACCTTTTGAAGATATGGCCAGATGGACATTATCACAATAGAAAAACCTGCAAAGAGGCAGACATGTTTACTTGCGTTATAATTATGTAATCACTATTAGAGCCATAGCATTTAGAAATACAGAAAAGATTTTTTTAAATATTCTAAACCTGAGAATTTATATACACAATGTTTAATTTATCAAGCAGTAAAATGTTAATTATCCGAAGAATAATAAATTCTAATAACAAAATAGAAACAACGAGGTAATTATAGCCCCTCACTATGCTTGATCTACCAAGGGCAAAGAATTTGTCTCTCTTTTCTCATACATTTTTGCCATAGTGGAAATTACTGAAAGCTCTGTTGAGTCTTCATAGCACACATGAGTGGAAGAAAGGCCACTTTGTCAGGGGGAAATTGTCTGTACTGATTGAAAGAGCAATTCACTGCAAGGAAGCGAGTGAGCTGGAACACCACCTCAAGGGAAGTAATATGAACTGACTTACTTGAGGATGCCATACTTCAGAGGCAAAGTCCTGATTTATGATAGGTTTTCCCACTCAATACTATAGTGGAAAAACTCTTACACTGTTTGTCAATGTTACCCTTTTCTGGTTGTTTGTTTGTTTGTTTGTTTGTATAGGGATCCTCATCAATTCTAGGTAAGTACTCTACCACCCAGTTACAGCCCAGCCCTATTTGTCCATTCTTAATGTTAGGCAAATCTAGTCAGAAATTATGGAAGGCCTACTCTTAAATGTTTAGCTTTATTTCTGAGAGTACTGGCCCATCTCTGTAATCTCACCATTTGGGAACCTGATGCAGGGGATCAAGAGTTTCAAACCAACTTGAGACATTGCTTTACATAAAGAAATGTACGTTTAAAGTATACAATTCATGTAGGGGATAGGAGAGGGCAACAGGAGGGTGACTATATTCACAGTGCACTACATAGGGCTGGGATGATGGGTCAGTGTGTAAAGTGCTTGCCACACAAGCATGGAGACCTTAGTTTGGACTCTCAGCATTATAAAAAGCTGGAGGCAGAGGTCATCATCCTAACTCTAGTGCTAAGGAGAGGGGGTTGAGTCAGGCAGGTCTGGCTTCTTTCACTAAGCATAATGCCCTAAGATTCATGCACCAGGTAGTAGTGTTTCTACTGTTCTACTATTAGTGTTTCGCTCACAAAGTCTTGACTTGGGCTGAAGGGATGGCTCAGTGGTTAAGAGCACCTATTCTAGAGGACCTGCATTCAGTTCCCAGCACCCATATGGTGGCACACAGCCATCTGTAACTCTGGATCCCAAGTTCCAAGGGATCCAACAGCTTCTGACCTCTTCATATATACACGTGCAGGCAACACGATCACATAGACAAAATAATAATTGCAAAAGACAAATAGAAGTCTAGTTTTTTGAGATAGAGTCTTAGTATGTAGCCTGTGCTACATAGGTTCCAGAGATTGAACTCAGGTTCTTAGCTGAAGTTTATCCACTGAGTCGTCCTGATGTCCCTCATCTTCCTGTTTTTGTTTTACTTTGTTTTGTAAAGTTTTTTGTGTTTTGGCTTTGTTTTTCGTTCATTATTATTATTATTTTATTTTTTGGCAGTGTTGGGGACCTCAGGATTCTGACCATACTAGGCAGCACTCTATTACTGAGGTCTACACAACTCTCTAAGTATTTAGAATTGAATTGACTCTTGACGATTAAAGAAGTTAAAGAGCCAATTCTTAGGCAGACCTGGTGGCCCACACCTGCAATCTCAGCACTTAGGAGACTGAAGCAGGAGGATTAACAATGTAGAGGACACAGTGAAACTGTCTCAAAATATCTCCCAACCAGAACATTAAAAAGTACATTTTACAATAAAGAAAGTTACATCAAGTAAAATCTCTAGCATGCCAATTAATATCTGAAGCAATTTTTTTCTGTAATAAAACTTGAAATTGTTTCTTAAAACAGTTGAATAATAAAAACAATTTTAAAGGAAGAAATCAACTCAGTCTGCTATGATGGTACACACCTATAATCCCAATACTAGGGAGGCTCAGATATCAGAACCCTGAGTTCAAGGCCAGCCTGGGCTACATAGTAAGGCTTTTTCTAAATAGGTAAACTGGGCATGCATTTAATCCCAATACTTGAGGTAGGGAGCAGGCAGATCCCGAAGGCCAGCCTAGTCTACAGAGAAAGTTCCAGGACAACCAGGGCTGTACAGAAAAACCTATCTCAAAAACAACAAACAAATGGATAAGTAACTAATCTTAAAAGTGTCCAAAGCCAAAGCATTTTACTCTGAACTGCAGAACTGTGTCGCTTCCGGCACTTACCCACACTGCTGAGGAACATGGTAAGGTAGAGAATCCTCACGGACTTCCATCTACTCTTGTAATGCTCTTGGGTTTCTATCGCGCCCCATTCTCTAGGTGGAAAGAAGAAAAGGGTTAACAGAGTTGAGAGTCCCTAAATTCAAAACTCCAAATCCAAAATGTTAACTGTGGGTGGAGATTCCCCGACCTTACTGCAGTGAATTACAGCAAAATGCACGTGTACTATCTCCCCAAAGATGCAGGAACTAGAAAACCCCATGCATTTGGGATAATGCACAAGATCTGGACCTCCTGATCACTAGGAGAGCAGGTATTTATGCATTAACAATTGGGCCACACTGTGGTGGCACAGTGTTTTCATCCCAGCACTCAGGAGACTGAAGCAGGCAGATCTCTAAGAAGGAGGCTAGCTGGTCTACAATCAAGTTCCAGGACAGTCAAAGCAACATAGAAAATCCTGTCTCAAAAAAAGAAACCAACAAACAAAAGATATGAAAGTTATAGAAAAAGCAACATTTCTTAGTATTGGCTATGGTTACACTAATTCACCTCTGAAAAAGCATTTTTAAATTTCCCTGGATTGTAGGACTGTATTAATGCACCACTATACACAGTTATTTAGAAGATACAAGATACCTTTTAAAAGTAAAACACTTTTCAAAGCAATTATTTCACTATTTTTTTTTCTCCTTCAAGTTTTCGTGTTTATATGGTGTGCGTGTGCATATGGTGGCCTGATGGAAGATATGGACAGTGTGGCTAGCCAGGTTGCTCTGGGACCCCTGGCTCTTTACTTTGATGCTGGAAGTACAGGTGGGCCACCATAACAACATGGCATTTACGTGAGTTTCTAGGGATCCAAACTCTAGTCCTCTCGCTTGCACAGCAAGCATTTTAACCACGGAGCCATGTCCCCAGCTCTCCTTTTCTATTGCTATATGCAAGATAAAGGTATTAATCTAACAGGATGAATGAACACACTTTCTTAAGAAAAGTTACATAAAGTAGCAACAAGAAATAGATCTGCCCCAAATGGGATATACTGAAAATTAATTACTATGAGGATGGTGAGATGGGTAAAGGTTCCTGCCCAATGACCTGGATTCCCTTCCTAGAAACCACACAGTAGAATTAGAGACCTCTACAGGAATAACATGGCACACATGTGCCTACACACACAAACACACACACAAATGACAGGAGAGATGGCTCATTGGTTAAGAGCACCGACTGCTCTTCCAGAGGTCCTGAGTTCAATTCGAGGATCTGATGTCCTCTTCTGGTGTGTCTGAAGACAGCAATGGTAAACTCATATACATACATACATACATACATACATACATACATACATACATAAATCTTTTTTTAAAAGATCTACTTTTCTATAATTACTCTCATGTTTCTGGCACTCATTCTTGATGAAAGCATATTACTTTTGGTGTGAGCTGTTCTGACTGGAATGATGTAACCTAAAACAGTGGCAGCCTGGAGCTTCCTGGAACACCGCCCTTTGCTCTGACATGAATTACCAAATAAGTTCTACTTGAGGACCAAAGAGCTTATGTGATCCAGCACACTGGTTTTTGTCTTCTGAATGAACTTGTAACTCATTAATAGTGAGTATATAACTGACATCCTACCTCTGTTAGGTGATACCTGAGTGTTTATGCTCATTAAATGACTGTACAAGTACCAAACAGAGTTGGCAAATTTACCTTGATGTGGTTAGTGCTCTTTCCACAAATCCAGAAACACTTAAACAGAAAAAGTGCCCAATTATGTTCCAAGAGTATTTTCTTTTGGAGAAAGAGATTGGTTGATTTGTTTCTGTTGTCACTATTATTTGTTAAGAAATGGTTCTATGCCAGGCTGGCCACAGAGTCTAAATCCTCTTCCCTCAGTAAAGTTCTGGTACCATGATGTCTGTGGTCCCAGAATATTTTATAAAATAGACTGTGATGTTGCCAAATTTAATCATCATTGAAAAGCTTTCTTTTTTCAAATGTAACAGCTTAGAATTGTCAGAAGGAGGCTGGTAGTAGTAGCACATGCCTTTTGATCCCAGCACTCCGGAGGTAGAGGTATGTGGCTCTTTGTGAGTTGGAGGGCAGCCTAGATCAAGTTCCAGAGCAGCCAGGGCTACACAGAGAAGCCCTATCTCAAACAAACCACCAAGAAATGGCAGGGAAGAAGAAACATGTTTACATGTACTATTTGTCAAGGATATTTTGTTACTGATATTTGTGTGTTTCGTTTTTATTATATTTACTCATTTTTTAAATTTTTTACATATGTGTTTGAGTACTGTAGCATGCATGTGGAGGTCAAAGGATAAACTGAGAGTCAGTTTTCTCTACCCAGTAGATCCAAGAATCAAAGTTAAGGTCATCAAGCTGAGTAGCAATCTCCTACATCCACTAAGCCATCTTTCCAGCCCCCATTACTGATACAGTCTGAGTACTTTAAACACTACATACATAATATAGTGACCTACAGACAGACCTTTTAATCGTGATATAAAATGTCTGAACAAGATAAACTCAAGATTCATGTATTACAAAATCAATATACTTGAATTTAATGTATACCATTGCAGTTAATTACATACTGCTGCAGACCCTCTGGGTCCCTGTGTCTGTGTGGAAAGGGTCTCTCGGGCAGGTGGGCAAAGCTTAGGATTAATTGACAAACAGAAGCACACAGGAGAGGGGTTGAATTTGAATGTATTGTCAAGTCGAGCACCGGACTTTTTTATAGCATAGAAACTACCAAGAATTGCAAGTCACATCAGGCAAGGTACATTGAAGTTTTTCAGATACAAGAGAATGACTGTGAAAGGAATTTCAGGAACCAAACAAATGTTTACAATAGAGATTAACAGCCCTGCCTAGGATCAGCCTAGTGACAGGCAAGAATTTTACACTTTAGTGTTAATAGCACCAGGGGGTTTTTACTCTTGGCATGCCTCAAGAATAATGTAGTGTTGTGGACCCCTAAATTCTTAGGTCTTGCTAAATCTTATCTTGTCTGGAGAATCTCCATTTATCAGGAGACTATATCAACTTGCTCTTGGCATGAAATGTAGCCTGTACTAAAGATTTTTATCTCAGTGAGATTCCCCGGCTCTTTCTGCAGACCAGCTGAGCTAATGGCCTCATCTATTGTAATGCTTAACTCTTTACTAAATAGGTTAAACTTTTTTGTTGTTATCTGGGATCTTGGAACACTGGGGGAGGCTTTAGCTATGTCAGAATTTAATCTTAAAAGGCACTTAGAATAGGGTACTACTAATAAAGAGCGTGTGGATCCATACACTAGACTAACACAAGAGTGGAAAATTAATGTATGGGTTAGAGAGAATTAGAGAGAATGCCAGACTCTAAGAAGAGAGCTTCCTTGAAACTCTTTTTGCTTCATGAGCAGATTTTAAGCTTCTCGGCTTGTCAAACTGACTCGACCAGAGTGCGTGACAACATACAGGGAAAAAGCATGCATTATTGAATCTCAGAATATGGACTCTTGTATCAATTTAATACTTTGCTAGTATTATATGTTTAGAGACCCATTATTAATCTCTGATGATTAGAAATGAAACACATGATCACTTTATAAGAAGGATCAGGGTGTTAGTGACACATGCCTTTAGTACTAGCACTCAGGAAGCAGAGGCAGGTGGAGCTCTGGGCTTCAGGGAGTTTCAGGACAGCCACAGCTACATAGTGAGACCCTAGTTAAAAGAAAAAATCTTTCCTAGCCAAAAGGCAGTTACATGTTCAGTGCCAACCTTGGTATGTAGTGGATCCAGGATACCCGGGACTATTAAGTGAGAACTTGTCTCACAAAACAAACAAAAACAAGCTTTTCTTGCCAAACCCATGATCCTAGCACTTAAGTAACTGAGGCATAACAGGTGTCTCAACATTAGACAAGATCATCTCTCAGGCTACATAGGAACTTCAAGGTCAGCCTGGGACCCGAAGATGGCAAGCTACTCACCAGCCTGGGATGGAAAGACAGTAAGACTTTGCCTTTAGTTTTTTGTTTTTGTTTTTAAATTTACTTTTATGTGCACGAGTGTTTTGCCTTCATGTGTATCTGTGCAGGACATTCAGTCTGACATTCTCCATCATGGGTACCTGTCAGCCTACACTTCCGATGGAATATATTAGCATTTCTCAATATTAGTTATGTGACAGTCTTGTGACTAAGAAACAGTGCATGGAGCTACATTGTGAGATAGCCCTTAGGTATACTGACCCAGACCTAGTTGTCAACTCTTGCATGAGCAAAGATAGGTCCAGTAAACGTTTGCTTTGTTTTGTGATACAGGATCTCTCTAGGTAGTCCTGCTGTCCTGGAATTCGATATGTTGACCAGGTTGACCTCAGACTTACAAAGATTTACCTGCCTCTGCCTCCCAAGTGCTGGGACAGTTCTAAACTAGAGTTTAAAACAGGATGGAACCAACACATGAACAGTAACTGGCTTATATGAGTATGTATGTGTGTTCATTACATTATTAGAGCTACTAGAGAAATAATGGATACAAAGTATAAATTGCATAATACACCTTAATTGGTGTTTCTAATTATATTGGTGGAGTTGGGTAAGGGATGTATTTGTTCTTAGAAAAGGCAGACTCCAATAACATATTCATAATATCTGAAACTTACTTTATTTTGGCAATAGATGTGTGTGTGTATGTGTGTGTGTGTGTGTGTGTGTGTAAAGATATCTGACTGGTGGGGAAAAACTACTTGGAAAGATATTAGGTATTAGGTAAATTATTTCAATCTTTCCATGTATTTGAAATCTTTTAAAGTGATAAATTTTTATTATGCTCTTTTTTAGATTTATTTATTTATTATTATATGTAAGTACACATCTTCAGACCCTCCAGAAAAGGGCATCAGATCTCATTACATATCCACCATGTGGTTGCTGGGATTTGAACTCAGGACTTTGTAAGAAGAGTAGGTGCTCTTAACCATTGTGCCATCTCTCTAGCCTCCTATTATGCTCTTTTTTAATTTAGAAGGAATAGCAGAACAAGGTTGTTGATTTACTAAATTATTATATCTTTGTTATTTTGATGAATCACATGTTAGAT
This sequence comes from Mus caroli, assembly GCF_978045245.1. Lineage (NCBI taxonomy): Eukaryota > Metazoa > Chordata > Mammalia > Rodentia > Muridae > Mus > Mus caroli. The sequence goes on along the minus strand of NW_028227258.1, from coordinate 121,330,763 downwards.
GGCTGAGGCTGAGTTTTACAGGTTTCTGCTTTACAGGGGTGTAAGAAGAAACACTGAATCTGGGTGTCATGGCGCATGCCTTTCATCCCAGCACTTAGGAGGCAGAGACAGCAGGATCTCTGTGAGTTTGAAGGTAGTAGCCTTGTACTAGCACTTCCAGGTCAGCCAGGGTACATAGTGAGACCCTGTCTAAACAAGCAAACAAAACCTAAAACAAACAAACAAACAAGCAAAAATGCTGTACTTCTTTCCAAGGGGATTTGTTTAACTTTTACCTTCTATCTACTATTTCTGCTGTATCCTGGCATTCATTTTCCTGATGGAATTCTCTCTCAATAAAACCATGGTGTTCTAATATTTTGATAACCACAGCTCCAGATCGCAGAATGTTTAACAAATGTATGACTTAAAATCCAAGAAAAATACATAATGCACTGGCATGAACTGAGCACCTAGGTAAAACAATATGATTCAGTGAGTATTTCTGCACGGGGTCTGGGGCAGAGCAGTAGTGCACTTTCAAATTTCCCTCTGGTCTCACTACAGAAAGGCAGAACAGCCAGACTCAGAACTGGAGAGCAAGAAGGGTGAGTATCTGGAGAGAGCAGTACTGAATATAACTGGAGACATATGACAGAAATAAAAGGTCTGCACTGTAAGACAAGCATACCAGTACCTGCCTGCTACTGTTATTGCACTACTTAGGAGGGAAAGCAGGAAGACCCTAAGTTCAAGTCCAGCCTCTACCAGACTGAGTTGTGATCCAGCCTGGGCTCCAAAGTGAGAACTTACTTGAAAGGAAGGAAGAACGGAAGGGAGTGAGGGAAGAGAGGAGGGAGGTAGTGCAGACATGTAAGGACAGCTGGTGCAGTAATATTTCTTTTATAGACAAACATTGAAATAAGAATTTGAAGTGTCTGTAGCATTTCAAAAAAATCTAAGGTAAGGCTAGCAATCTATAATCTTGAGGTCAAATCCAGACACCACCGGTCTTTACTTGATAGATAAAACTGGTGCACAGGTGAATAGTTGTTACCAGATGACAAAAGACTAACTTCAAAGACCAAGTTTCTCATCAATAGACCAACCTACTGACTAAACAATGCACTCATTTAGTATGATCTGCAGATTTTCTCTTCTAAGTATCTATGCTATCCACGACTTTGCCTTTGGGCCTGAACCAACAAACCTAAACTATACAGCAATGGGACTATTACAGAAAAAGTGGTCGGCCCCTATTCTCTTAAATGAAATTCATAAAGTAAGTCAGTTGAGAGCACTAGACACTCAAGAAAAGAAGAAGTATCTAATCCAATTATATCAATAAATCATGATTAGTCAATCTTGTTGGATAAGGGCTGCTGGCTAACTATACTGAACTTTGTACAGTAAAGTACAAGTGAGCAAACCCTGCAGTTAGTCATAACTAGGGAATCAACTTATGATTTTAATTTTTTTAAAGATTTATTTATTTATTTATTATATGTAAGTACACTGTAGCTGTCTTCAAACACATCAGAAGAGGGCATCAGATCTCATTATGGGTGGTTGTGACGCACCATGTCGTTGCTGGGATTTGAACTTCGGACCTTTGGAAGAGCATTCGGTGCTCTTACCCACTGATCCATCTCACCAGCCCAACTTATGGTTTTAAAGACAGCATACTTGTTGAATTGTTCTGAAAATATTTCCTTTTAATTTTTAAAATGCTAAACATAGAACATAGAGTTCAATCTAATGAACTCTTCATGGACAGGAACATCTCACTATAGATGAAGCCTAACACAATTACATATTTAAAAGGGAGAGAAAAGCAAGAGAAAATATGTTTAAGCTTATTTAGATATATTACAACATATACAATGCAAATCATATTTGTATGGTTAGCTGTACATCTATGAAGCAAGGATCCCACGCTCTTTCTGGAAAACACAGGCCTTATATAAAATACAATAGAAGAAAAGCAAGCAGCACAAAGAAGGCTAGGAAATGGAAATGCCACAGCCCTATGCATGTGACAAACAGGGAGCTCTAGCCTGGCAGAGCCGGTACATCAGAAGCACAAAATGACAGTAAGTATAAATAACTTCAGGGTCCCGGCAAATAACAAGCCTGGAAGAAAAGAAGTTGTTGGCAGGAGTTGCAGGTAACATAAACAAGGGTTGCTGACAGATTTCAAAAGGGAGACAAGGGATGGTCTCTTCTAGGAGTGGAATAGGCAGGACAACTACAGAGCTGTATGAACTCCAAAAGGATGGTGGCACAGCAAAAAAGCAGGGCAGAAGCCCAACAGCTTGGAAGGTCTCAACAGGCCTGGGGGATGCAGCTCTTTGAAAACAAATGTCAACACTGCTACTCATGTTAATCACCTCAAGATAAAACCAACTAACATCAAATTGTAATCCATATTCTCTACTTAGTAAATGAAAGACTACAAAGTTTCACTGCCGTTAAAATAAAAAATTGGTGCTGAAGATAGATAAGAGAGAGAGAAAAAATACTTAGTATAGTTACTATGTGTATGGTGCACACATCCTAGTCTTCCCAGCACCTGAATTTGATGGCAGGAGGGGCGGAATTCCCATCTTACTTGGCTACCTACTGCAGTTGAGGCCAGCCCAGGTTTCAGGCTACCTCATCTGTAAATATAAAGCAAAGAGTGGTGGAGACAGTTCAGTGGTTCCGGTGCTTGACCCCAAGCATGTGAACCTACATGGTAGAAGAGATCCCAATACTACAAGTTTTCCTCTGGCCTCTGTACAAAGCATGACGCGTGTGCCACCCGTTCCCCCTTAAAAAAACAAACAAACAAACAAACAACTAATAAAACACACACTGTGCTTCAAATAAAAGACTCGATGAAATAATACTTATTGTTTCCTAAAGGTAAAAATACATATTGCTACAGTAAGACAAGCCCAGCTTTTCTAAATTAGTGCTCATAAATTAGGATCAAAATGAGAATTACAAGGATGAAAATACTAATGAAACGCTTAAAGATGTCTTTATTTTGTACCTGTGATACTGAGCAAAGTGTGAATCATTTTAAGTGGGTTTATTTGCAAAATATGAACAAGTTATTAGGCAGGTTAGGAAAAGTCTAACTCAAGTTTAGCTCTTGAGTGTCGGATAAAACCACCATTTGGGGCTTTTGTGACAGTGGTCAGCTACACAGGGTCAACAGAATGCAGTGTCAGCTGTAAAAGAGGCAGCTTAGGCTTCTTCATACAAAACAAAGGAAAAATAGTGAAGAAAAAGAAGCTTTCAAGCAGAAAGGAATTACCATTACAGGATTCAGGCAGATGTTTAAGACACACAGCACAAGGGCTACAATGTGAAGCTACTGTGACCTATGTGAAGCATCCCCCTGCCCAGCATTCTCGGTACACAAGTTCTCCAAGCACCAAGATTCTCCACTATTCCCAAGTAAACGCGATTATCCCGGAGCCTGAACTAAGCGGCTCCGAAGGCGTTGCTGGGCATGCGCATGTGCAGCCGGGTTTCGGGTCCGGACAGTGGACTCACTGTACCCAGCTAGTCCCACCCGCCTGCTCACCTGCTTCCGGGTGATCCGGGGCCCAAGAGGGGCTCCCGCTCGGCCTCGCTTCCCAGGTTCGCCATAATGCCAGCTCTCACTAGGCGGCGCGCTGCCCACTCTCGGAACACCTGCTCCTTCTCGCCCGGAGCTGTCAAAACACTCCTACGAGTGCGCGTGCGCGCCGGGACCCCGGAAGCGGACCGGCAGCCTAGGGGAAGTGTGGACCGCGCAGGAGGCGGTGGTGGCGACCAGAGAGCAGGCCGGAAGAGGTGGAGCAAGGCCAGAGCCGGCCTCTGGGGGCGTGTACAGCGGGCGCCCCGCCCCGCCCGGAGGACGTCCTCCCTGCCCGCCTGGCTGGCAGCCTGCCTGCTTTTAGTACCTGAGCAGATCCAGATCTCTGCTGTCCGAGCTGAGGCGAAAGTCCAGTCCCTTGAGCGTGGAGAGCGGTGGTGGCCAGAGGCTTGGCGAGCTCCCCTTCAGGTGTGCGTCCGCGAGCGGCCTGTAAGTAACAGCCTCTAGCGTCTGCGTACGTGCAAGGCGGCAGGAAGGCTGTGGTGTCCTGGTCCGAAGGAGGGCGTTGGGGACCCCTGTGGACCAACCCTGCTGGCCATCAGCGCCTCACCTGAAGGGACTGAGGATGAGGCTGATGGCAGCCACCAGCTGTTATCCCCCTGACTCCGCTCCTGAGGAGAGTTAGGGTCAGGGCTGATGGCAGCCAGCCACTGTTGCCCCCGCTGGCTCCTCACTTGAGGGGACTGAAGGTCAAGGATGAGGTGGCTACAAAGTTGCTGATTCCGGGCAAGAGAGCCTCAATTTTGCAACAACAACAACAACAACAAAGCCCCTAGGCCAAGCCTGCTTAGCTCTAACCCGCTGCTTTCAGCGCCAGGAATATAAACACTCAAGTGGCTCAGATGCTGTTGACTTCCTAGTCGCTGACCCTGCCATTGGGCTTGTCAGCTAATTGCTGCCAGAAGTCATTGTGTGTCTCCTAAAGTAATGTATTCTTAACTCTAGATAAGATTGTCATGTGATTTCATTGGATCACAATTACCCTAGGAGATGTGTAAAGCAGATACTTATCTATCTGATCAAGACCTGAAGTCGACATAAGTTACCTGGAATCTCTCAGAGTTGGGACCCAGTCTCAATTCTTGAATTCATTGAGCGCTTAGAGTTTGTCCTGCCTCAGGAGCTCTCTGTTGTGTGGTATTCCCATCTCCTCTCCTTTGATCTTTCATTTGTGATCATCTCATGTAGCACACTTGGGAAGCAGAGGTAGGCTACTCTCTATGACTTGAAGGCAAGCCAGGACTACACAGAGAACCCCAGTCTCAAAAACATAAAAAGTCTAGCATGAAAAAGTACTTTTGTTTGTTTAAATACTTAGATATCAAAGTAATAGGAGATTAAAAAGTACCAGATGGAGTAATATTAGTAGATAGTGAGTGCCACCCTAGCAATAAAACTCATTTCTAGGAAAGACGTTCTATTCCTTGGCACTGTGATGGCACTTCTATTTTTGTTCCACTTTGTTTCTTCTCTGCACACTTGCTATTTAAAAAGACAAATGGCCGTTGTATCCATTGGTACTTCAAAAATGACTGCTATTTCTGCAGGATCTCACTGGTGTCTTGCTTGACCTGAGGGCTTTTAGTGCCTGGAATAGCTCCAGGTGGCACTTAATGTAAACTGACATTGTCTTTATCCCAACTCAGAAGATTCATAGTTCTGGATATCCTGAACATAGCCAGCTCTGCCTAGAAAGATTTTTTTAGAGGATGTGGAAATGGCTCAATAGGTAAGAGCACTTTTTATACAAGCAGGAGGATCTGAGTTGAAGGCACCAACACTTTTGTAAAAGGCTGGTCACTGATACATATAACTATGACCCTACTACCGTGCCAATGATGTATATAACTGGCATGTAAACCTACATACATGCAGCATACACACATACACAACTACACACACCAAAAAAGAAAAAACTATACTATTTAGAAATTCAGAAATCATTTTATACTGCTCTGAGACTGAAATTGGATTTTAGAATATCTGTATAATACCAAATTTCAAAACCAAATACATAATAAACCCTATACGTGTGATTTCTTTTCTGTTTTTTACCTGTGAGTTGCTTGCTAGTAGGTAAATCTAGCAAGGAAATATGCTGCTTCTAGGCTTGAAGTGGTCTATTACATAGAAAAGCAAAGTGATGTGGGAAATTTTGCAGTGCTGGGTTAAAAAACAAAGGAGTGAACAATTTGGTATGTAATGAATATTGTTCATTGCAAAGTAATTGAAATTTCATTGTCATTAGGTACTTTAATACACATGCAGAAATTAATATAATTTTTAAAAAGTGCTCTGGGCATGTTGGCATTTGCCTTTAATCCTAGCACACATGGGCCAAAGATAGATCTCTGCGACTTTCAGTCCAGCCTGTCTACTTAGTGAGTTCCAGGACAGACAGGGCTATGTATAAATATTTGCCTGAAAAACCAAAAAATAAAATAGCTTGTAATAGCTCTTGACTAGTACACTTTTTCTTGTTGAAGATTATTTGTTTTTTTTTGTTTTTTTCACATATAATTGATTTAGGGTCATAATACATGATATTCTAAAGGTGAATGAAGATCCTAGTATACTTGAGAAAGACAGGACCTTTATTATAGTATGCATCTGCTCTGCAATTTAATAAATATATACAAAAATATGAGAAATAAGTTTATGGACCATCACAGAAAGATCTAAGTAGTAAAATAATTTAAATCAATGTTAGCTTCTTGTCTCTGTGACAAAATACCTCAAAAACCAACCTAAACTGAAAAACACATTAAACACTTTTCTATTGTAATAGAAACACCATGACCAAGGTAAATTCTAGGAGTTTATTTGGGGAGTATAGTTTCAGAAGGTGAGTTAGTGACCATTCTGGTGAGAATGTGGCAGCAGGTAGGTATGGTGCTGAGGCAGTACCTAAGAGCTCACATTCTGATCAACAATTATGAGTCAAAGAAAGATAACTGGGGATGGTGTAGGTTTTTGGAACCCCACAGCCTATCCCCAGTGACACCTCCAACAAGGCTATGCATGCCCCTAATCTTCCCAAATAGTTCTACCAACTGTGAACCAAGTATTCAAATATATGAGACTATTGGGCCATTCTCATTCAAACTACCACAAAAAGGTTATCTGAACTCATTGTTTCCGAGTTACTGTTCACTTGATGGCTTTGCTTTTAGACCTGTAGCAAGGAAGAACATCATGACATGGAACGTGTGGCAGAGAACCTTCTTTCCAGGATGGACTGGGAAGGAGAGAGATAAAGAGACAGAGAGTAGAAAGGGAACCAGGCTCTTGATATACCTCAAGCACACATACCCAGGAACTAAACCATTTCAGAAGGTTGTACCACTTCCCTATAAAGAGAACATTTCAGATCCAAACCATAACTGTTCGTCATTTAGAATTGTATTTCTGTAAAATGTATTTCCATCCTACCCCATATATCCAAAGACCTGAGCTCATTTGGGAGTATGAAACATGATTTTTAACTTGTGTGTGTTTGTATATAAACACATGTGGTGGTGTGCAAGTGGAGGCAAGAGGACAATTTACAGAAATCAGTTCTCTCCTTTCAAACATGTATGTCCTGGGGATCAAAGAAGTATCAGGCATGGTGGCCAATACTTTTAATAACTGAGCCTTTTCACAGGCCATAGATTTCTGTTAACTGGGTAAAGGATACACTGACTTAAGTGATTCCAGGGATCCATCCCATAGTCAGCCAGCAAACCCAGACACTATTACATATGCTAGCAAGATTTTGCTGAAAGGACCCTGATATAGCTATCTCGTGTGAGGCTATGCCAGTGCCTGGAAAATACAGAAGTGGATGCTCACAGTCATCTATTGGATGGAACACAGGGCCCCCAGTGGAGGAGCTAGAGAAAATACCCAAGGAGCTTAAGGGGTCTACAACCCTATAGGTGGAACAAAAATATGAACTAACCAGTACCCCCAGAGCTCGTAACTCTAGATTCATTTGTAGCAAAAGATGGCCTAGTCGGCCATCATTGGGAAGAGAGGCCCCTTGGTCTTGCAAACTTTATATGCCCCAATACAGGGGAATGCCAGGTGAAGAAGCAGCAGTGGTTAGGTAGGGGAGCATGGTGGGGCGAGGGTATAGGGAACTTTTGGGATAGCATTTGAAATGTAAATAAATAAAATATCTAATAAAAAATTTTTAAAAATGTTTTATAAAGTTCAATTTTGTATACATTAATATATCATTAACCCCAGCACTCAGGAGGCAGATTACTGTGAGTTCCCAGGCCACCTAGGGCTGGATGGTAAGACCCTATCTAAAAGGAAAAAGAAAAAAAGAAAAATAATTGTTTCAGTAGAAAATGTATATAGTGCAGATATGGAGATGATAACATTTAAAAAAGATCTTCCAGTTGCATGAACGGAGGTAATGATTAGAAGCTTGAGGCCAGCCTAAATTACAAGATCCTATTTCAAAAAGAAAACCATAAAAGCCAATTTCCGTTTACCCTTTGTTTAATAACTGAAATACAAAGGACTAATTGTCACATTTACTCTGCAGGGGAGTGTTAGTTTTAAGTTAACAGTTTTAAGTGAATGTAAGAATATAAACATGATTTAAACAAACTGCAAAGAGCTAGTTGGCTTATAAATAAGTGGTTCCTTAGGTCTATGAAGTCTGTGGTTTTAGTATGGTTTTTTGTTATTTTGAATTTGTGTGGGTTCTTTTTTCCCCTACTGGTGGAAATATGAAGATTTAAACCTGGTATTAAAGTGTAAACCTATACTCAAAGGCTGAGAAGTACAGTTAGTTTCTTCTTCCCATGTAGTATGCAGCTTCCAAGGTTGTTCTTTAAGATCATTGTTTTCTGGCGCTCACGGTGTTGAGTTTGGGCTGGAGCCATGATTTTTCTTTCTAATCAACATAAAATGGAAACATTGATTGCATTTACACACTTGCCCTTTCTGCAGAGGTGTTGGACTCCCAGGGGGAACTCTCTTTTTCTTTCTCTCTCCACCTGGCCATGAAGAAAGGAAGTCTGTATTTTTTTTTTTTTTACTTGTATGGAGAGCACAGTCAGTGTGAAATGAAGAAATGAGGATAGCCTCCCAGTGCTGAGCTTGTCCTTTGCTGACAAAGGACCAAATATGAATAAATCCTGTAGTTGCAAGTATAGAAATTGTACCCCAAACCTAAGAGCCCGAAAGCAGATTCTTCTCCACTGAAGCTTCTAGAAGAAAATTTCACCCAGCTGATATTTGATTGAAGATGATGAGGCCCTGATGCAGGAAACCAAACTATGTAGGTTCTTGCAACCTATTCCTGGAGGAAAAGGCAAATGAGAAGGTTGAGAAGGGGCAAAGTAGACTCAGCGATGAGTTCTTCAGTTCTTTCTTAAGGTCCTGGGGCAGCTGTTCCTGGTGGCTTGGGCCTGTAATCCCACCTCTTCAGGAAGCTGATACATGAGCATGCCAGTACTAGGCCAGCTAGAGCAATTTAGTAGGATCTTCTCTCCAAATATAAAGAACCCAAAAAGCTAAGAATATAGCTTTGGATTAGCCGTTGCCTAGTATTAGCAAGGCCTTAGGCGCACCACAACCACCCCCTCTAAAAAGGGACCCCCAAAATAGGTCCTAGTATTTATGTTATGGCCCTTTTTGAAGTGACATACTTCTGAGTTCTTAACTAAGATAACTACTATCATTATATTACTGGGATAGCTGTCAAGAAGAAAAGAAGGCATCAATCAGTTTACTTGTAAAATTCTGTAAGGAGACTGTCCCCCTAAAATAGCTGGCTAATACACGGTACTCCCAAAACTGTGTTTTCTTTCTTCCTGTGCTCAAAGACAGATATATTCAGTTCCTTTCCAGGAAGAGCATAGTAAGGTAATTGTGCGTCCCTCTTCCAGCTCAACTGTAAGGGACGGATCTTAAAGATGTTTTAGGACAGATTTTACATACAGGAAAAGGACCATTCTTGTTGACCTCCAGATGGAAAACATGCTCCCCGCTTTGCTTGTCAAGCCCATGGGAGAGCCTGTGTACATTTGCATGGGCAAGATGCCTATGGAAGCGGTTCAGATTTACAACAGAGAGGAGGGCCTGAAGAGGAAGAAGAGTCTGGATTTTCCTATGATGGAGTGTTGAGGCTGGTGAACAGTGGAAGTGAAGCGATACCCCTTAGGATGCCATACCGAGCAGAAAGCCTCCAAAAAATCCTCCAGTTACTAAAACATTCTTCTTCACAAAGCACACCACCTCCTCAGCTTTGCTCTTGACTTCAGTTGGTATTTGGGCGCTCTTCCGAATCGTCAGCTGCTCCTTGGCTTTTTTCATGTCCTTCTCTACTCGACTCCAGTCAACTTTGATGTAGCCAGTGTGGTTTGCAAGCTGGAGGAGAAAAAAGCCCCCTCCCACTGCTGTGGCAGCCAGCTTTCCAACTTTCTGGAATATGAAGCCAGTGCACCAGCCAGTGACACCTCCAATAAGGAGCTGGGTTGCCACGCTGTACTTCTCACCTGCAGACCGACTCTCCTGCCCGAAAAGCTTGCGCCACCAAGGCTGTTTTTTGGCAAATTCTGTAAGATCCAGTGCCTCATAAGCATCAAAGTGCCCTTGACTGGCCGAGGCCATCTTTATAATGTGGTTGTGGGAGGAGAAATGATGAGGGTCCGTAAAGGAGGAGATAGAGCGTGCCACAGTTGCGGTTGTGGTGGTGGATGTGTTCGTTGTCATGGCCGGCTGGCTTTTCGCACGTGGGAAAAAGATGTGTCCATTCCCACGGCCCCAGCGGAAGAGGGCTGGTAGAGCGCGCGCCTCAGCTTTCCCCCAGCTCTAACTGCGTCACAAAGCCACCTTGGCCTTTATCAAGTACTTGAGTGTCCTAGGCAGCCTAAAATGGACCCAGTAGTCTTTGTGCGTAAGACTGGGAAAGCAAAATATATTATAAATAGTGGATGGAAGATTTGGTAGATTTTGCAAAAGAAAATGGATTTCAACTGAATACTTAAACAAGAGATTTGTTAAATACAACCCAGATTTTCAGAAGGGAAGTTCAAGGTATTACCATGAATGTTTGTTTTATACATTTAGCTGGAAGCATTTTACAGGAAATTCGAATGAACGATTTCACATTAGAAGTGTTGCTTCTTTCCATTTCACAACAGAGACACTCTTTAAAGATGTGAATTTACTTGGGGTTATGCAGGTGATTACAATCCGGGATGTATGTACTGTGATAGATACATCTAAGGAGACTGAGACAAGTGAAAACATTTTTAATTTATTCGTCTCTCATTTATTGTATCTCCAATGCAGCCTCTCTGTCCTGGGCCATGCTTCCCTCCCCCAGCCCTATCTACTTCTTTTCTCTTCAGAAAAGGGCAGACTTCCCATAGATAACAACCAAACATGACATATCAAGTTACAAATGAAAACTTTTAAGGCCAAAGGAAGTACAGATAGGTTGTTTTGAAACAAAAATTCATTGGTTACAGCAGCTTGCTGCCAGCAGTGTAATATTTGTCTGGAGAACAAGGTCTTCACAAAAGTAATTCTGATTGTGAGATTGTGTGTACTTCAGACAACTGCAACTGTACACCTAGGGCTGTCTATTACTGGAAAGTGTGGGTAGAAGGAGGCTTAGTGCAAAGCTGTGGGCTTGAAAAGTTTTCTGTGATAGCCTAAGGAGCAACAGTATCTAGTAAATACTCCAGGTTCTGAGAACTGTGAAACAGTGTGAACAGCTTGCTTTGCTGGTCCAGTTCTAAGAAGAAAGGAGAGTACCAGTTCAGTTGATTGTGGGTTACACTGTATACTATACAAAGAAAAACTTGAAGTTCAGTTGATTGTGGGTTACACTGTATACTATACAAAGAAAAACTTGAAGTTCAGTTGATTGTGGGTCACACTGTATACTATACAAAGAAAAACTTGAAGTTCAGTTGATTGTGGGTCACACTGTATACTATACAAAGAAAAACTTGAAGTTCAGTTGATTGTGGGTTACACTGTATACTATACAAAGAAAAACTTGAAGGCGTCCAGGAATGTTGTACCAGTTCAGTTGATTGTGGGTTACACTGTATACTATACAAAGAAAAACTTGAAGGCATCCAGGAATGTTGTACCAGTTCAGTTGATTGTGGGTTACACTGTATACTATACAAAGAAAAACTTGAAGGCATCCAGGAATGTTGTACCAGTTCAGTTGATTGTGGGTTACACTGTATACTATACAAAGAAAAACTTGAAGGCATCCAGGAATGTTGTACCAGTTCAGTTGATTGTGGGTCACACTGTATATACTATACAAAGAAAAACTTGAAGTTCAGTTGATTGTGGGTTACACTGTATACTATACAAAGAAAAACTTGAAGGCGTCCAGGAATGTTGTACCAGTTCAGTTGATTGTGGGTTACACTGTATACTATACAAAGAAAAACTTGAAGGCATCCAGGAATGTTGTACCAGTTCAGTTGATTGTGGGTTACACTGTATACTATACAAAGAAAAACTTGAAGGCATCCAGGAATGTTGTACCAGTTCAGTTGATTGTGGGTTACACTGTATACTATACAAAGAAAAACTTGAAGGCATCCAGGAATGTTGTACCAGTTCAGTTGATTGTGGGTCACACTGTATACTATACAAAGAAAAACTTGAAGTTCAGTTGATTGTGGGTTACACTGTATACTATACAAAGAAAAACTTGAAGTTCAGTTGATTGTGGGTTACACTGTATACTATACAAAGAAAAACTTGAAGGCTTCCAGGAATGTTGTACCAGTTCAGTTGATTGTGGGTTACACTGTATACTATACAAAGAAAAACTTGAAGGCGTCCAGGAATGTTGCACACCTGGAATTCTAACATTTGGAGAGCGGAAGCAAAAGGAATGCCACGGATTTGAGGCCAATCTCAAGCTACCAACAGTCTTGGACTACAGAGCTACAACAAAGCAAAGCTGGGTGTAGTTCATACCTATAACCTAGAGCTTGGGAGGCAGAGATAGAGGATCAGGAGTGCAGGGAGAACCTCAGTTACATAGTGAGTTGACTTTTTTTTTTTTAAGATTTATTTATTTATTACATGTAAGTACACTGTAGCTGTCTTCAGACACTCCAGAAGAGGGCGCCAGATCTCGTTACGGATGGTTGTGAGCCACCATGTGGTTGCTGGGATTTGAACTCTGGACCTTCGGAAGAGCAGTCGGGTGCTCTTACCCACTGAGCCATCTCACCAGCCCGAGTTGACATTTTTTATGTTTCATATATCTGTACAGTTAAACTTTAATCTGAACTGGGCAGTGGTGGCACATGCCTTTAATCCCAGCACTTGGGAGGTAGAGGTAGACGGATTTCTGAGTTCCGGACAACCAGGGCTAATCAGAGAAACCCTGTCTCAAAACAAAAAAACAAAAACAACTTTAATCTGCATCATGTTTTATCCATATATATCTGAACTGTTTCTTTCATTTTTATAAAATTGGGAATTGAAGCTGGGATTTTGTAGAAGCCTGACTCGCCAGCAAGAAAGACCTCACAACAGGATCCTTCTGCAACATGTTTATTGGGAGAGCTTTTACTGCAAATTCGAATGACCTCGAGCCCCAGAACTGGTGCTGCTTATATAGGCCTAGGAGAGGCATGTCTACACCTGATTGGTTATGCTTTCAGTACCTCATTAACATGCCTAGGGCCAGGCAATGACTCAGCAAAAAACTCTTTTGCACATGGCACATTGATTGTTTACCCATATTCATGGGTGGTAGCCAGAGGTAGCCAGCACCATCTTGTAATGGTGTATGTGGCTTCCCACAGGATTTCATGCCTGTTAAGCAAAAACTTTGCCTCAGCTACATTTCAAGCCCAGAACTACACCTTTTAATTGGGAAAGGTTGAGCTTGATGCAAATCTTTTCTTAGAAATATTTGAGAAATAAACTGGGCAATTAAACACCTTTAATCTCAGTACTCCGGAGACAAAAGTAGTTGGATCTTTGAATTTCAGGCCAGCCCAGTCTGCAGAGGGAGTTCCAAGACAGCCAGGGCTGCATAGAGAAATCCTGTCTTAAAAAAAAAAAAAAAAAAAAAAAAACTCAAAAGGAAAAAAAAAGGAAAGGAAAAAGAATGTTTGAGAAGTAAATAGTATCTAATAAGAAGCACTAGTACTAGCATCCTATTTAACAAAATCAGAAATGAAAAGGGAGACATAACAATAGATACTGAAGAAATCCAAAACAACATCAGATCCTTCTACAAAAGGCTATACTCAACAAAACTGGAAAACCTGGACGAAATGGACAAATTTCTAGACAGATACCAGGTACCAAAGTTAAATCAGGATCAAGTTAATGATCTAAACAGTCTCATATCCCCTAAAGAAATAGAAGCAGTCATTAATAATCCCCCAGCCAAAAAAAGTCCAGGACCAGATGGGTTTAGTGCAGAGTTCTATCAGACCTTCAAAGAAGATCTAATTCCAGTTTTACACAAACTATTCCACAAAATAGAAGTAGAAGGTACTCTATGCAACTCATTCTATGAAGCCACAATTACTCTGATAACTAAACCACAGAAAGATCCAACAAAGATAGAGAAATTGAGACCAATTTCCCTTATGAATATCAATACAAAAATACTCAATAAAATTCTCGCTAACCGAATCCAAGAACACACTAAAAACAAACATCCATCCTGACCAAGTAGGTTCTATTCCAGGGATGCAGGGATGGTTTAATATATGGAAATCCATCAACATAATCCATTATATAAACAAACTCAAAGACAAAAACCACATGATTATCTCCTTAGACTCGGAAGAAGCATTCGACAAGATCCAACACCCATTCATGATAAAAGTCTTGGAAAGATCAGGAATTCAAGGCCCATACCAAAACATGATAAAAGCAATCTACAGCAAACCAGTAGCCAACATCAAAGTAAATGGTGAGAAGCTTGAAGGAATCCCACTAAAATCAGGGACTAGACAAGGCTGCCCACTTTCTCTCTACCTATTCAACATTGTATTTGAAGTCCTACCCAGAGCAATTAGACAACAAAAGGAGATCAAGGGGATACAAATTGGAAAAGATGAAGTCAAAATATCACTTTTTGCAGATGTTATGATAGTATATATAAGTGACCCTAAAAATTCCACCAGAGAACTCCTAAACCTGATAAACAGCTTCGGTGAAGTAGCTGGATATAAAATTAACTCAAACAAGTCAATGGCCTTTCTCTACGCAAAGAATAAACAGGCTGAGAAAGAAATGAGGGAAACAACATCCTTCTCAATAGTCACAAATAATATAAAATATCTGGGTGTGACTCTAACTAAGGAAGTGAAAGATATGTATGATTAAAAACTTCAAGTCTCTGAAGAAAGAAATTAAAGAAGATCTCAGAAGATGGAAAGATCTACCATACTCATGGAATGGCAGGATCAACATTGTTAAAATGGCTATCTTGCCAAAAGCAATCTACAGATTCAATGCAATCCCCATCAAAATTCCAACTCAATTCTTCAACGAATTAGAAAGAGCAATCTCCAAATTCATCTGGAATAACAAAAAACCTAGGATAGCAAAAACTCTTCTCAATGATAAAAGAACCTCTGGTGGAATCACCATGCCTGACCTAAAGCTTTACTACAGAGCAATTGTGATAAAAACTGCATGGTACTGGTATACTGACAGACAAGTAGACCAATGGAATAGAATTGAAGACCCGGAAATGAACCCACACACCTATGGTCACTTGATCTTCTACAAGTGAGCTAAAACCATCCAGTGGAAGAAAGACAGCTTTTTCAACAAATGGTGCTTGCACAACTAGTGGTTATCATGTAGAAGAATGCAAATCGATCCATTCCTATCTCCTTGTACTAAGGTCAAATCTAAATGGATCAAGGAACTCCACATAAAACAAGAGACACTGAAACTTATACAGGAGAAAATGGGGAAAAGCCTCGAAGATATGGGCACAGGGGAAAAATTCCTGAATAGAGCAGCAATGGCTTGTGCTGTAAGATCAAGAATTGACAAATGGGACCTCATGAAACTGCAAAGCTTCTACACGGCAAAAGACACCGTCAATAAGACAAAAAGGCCACCAACAGATTGGGAAAGGATCTTTACCTATCCTAAATCATATAGGGGACTAATATCCAATATATATAAAGAACACAAGAAGGTGGACACCACAAAATCAAATAACCCCATTAAAAAATGGGGCTCAGAGCTAAATAAAGAATTCTCACCTGAGGAATACCAAATGGCTGAGAAGCACCTGAAAAAATGTTCAACATCTTTAATCATCAGAGAAATGCAAATCAAAACAACCCTGAGATTCCATCTCACACCAGTCAGAATGGCTAAGATCAAAAATTCAGGTGACAGCAGATGCTGGCAAGGATGTGGAGAAAGAAGAACACTCCTCCATTGTTGGTGGGATTGCAAGCTTGTACAACCACTCTGGAAATCAGTTTAGCAGTTCCTCAGAAAATTGGACATAAGTACTACCGGAGGATCCAGCAATACGTCTCCTGGGCATATATCCAGAAGATGTCCCAACCAGTAAGAAGGACACATGCTCCACTATGTTCATAGCAGCCTTATTAATAAAGCCAGAAGTTGGAAAGAACCCAGATGCCCCTCAACAGAGGAATGGATACAAAAATGTGGTACATTTACACAATGGAGTACTACTCAGCTATTAAAAGGAATGAATTTATGAAATTCCTAGGCAAATGGAAGGACCTGGAGGGCATCATCCTGAGTGAGGTAACACAATCACAAAAGAACTCACACAATATGTACTCACTGATAAGTGGATATTAGCCCAGAAACTTAGTATACCAGAGATATAAGATACAATTTGAAAAACACATGAAACTGAAGAAGAACGAAGACCAAAGTGTGGACACTTTGCCCCTTCTTAGAATTGGGAACAAAACACCCATGGAAGGAGTTACAGAGACAAAGTTTGGAGCTGAGACAAAAGGATGGACCATCTAGAGACTGCCATATTTAGGGATATATCCCATAATCAGCCTCCATACGATGACACCATTGCATACAGTAGCAAGATTTTGCTGAAAGGACCCTGATATAGCTGTCTCTTGTGAGACTATGCCGGGGCCTAGCAAACACAGAAGTGGATGCTCATAGTCAGCTATTGGATGGATCACAGGGCTCCCAATGGAGGAGCAAGAGAAAGTACCCAAGGAGCTAAAGGGATCTGCAACCCTATAGGTGGAACAACATTATGAACTAACCAGTACCCCTGAGCTCTTGACTCTAGCTACATATGTATCAAAAGATGGCCTAGTCAGCCATCACTGAAAAGAGAGGCCCATTGGACACACAAACTTTATATGCCCCAGTACAGGGGAACGCCAGGGCCAAAAAGTGGGAATGGGTGGGTAGGGGAGTGGGGGGGAGGGTATGCAGGACTTTTGGGATAGCATTGGAAATGTAATTGAGGAAAATATGTAACAAAAAATTTTTTAAAAAAAGAAGCACTAGTACTGTGTGTTCACTGTTAAAAAGAGTATGGTGAACCTGCTAAATCTTGAGCATTTTATTATCCCTGAAGTTGAAGTTTGGTTCTCTCCTCTGCTAGCAATTTGGCCTAGGATAAATAACTCTTTTCTCTGTGCCTCAGTTTCCTCTGTATAACTCTGGTAATCCTTTTTCAAGGGTCCTTGTAGAGCTTAAATAAGAACCTGCAGTTGTGTTGTAAATTAAATAGTGTCTAGCTAATACTACAGTACTATGTGGCTATCATTCCTTAACCTTGCTCTCCAACACATTAGGTACTTAAGTCAGCTCCTATACTTAAGATGAAGAACTCATTGATTAGTAAAGCTTTAGGTTCTTCATTTCTCTACTTTCCCTCCCAGTTCTTCTAAATCTCCTATATTTTTACAAGGATTTACTTCAGTCTTTAATTTTGCCTGATATTCAAATAAGTGGTTAGAAAATTGACCTGCTACCTTGTTGACAAGTAAAAATATTTTAAAGTAATTTTAAATTTTACTTCTAGATGCTGTTTGGCACTCATGGGTGTAATCAAGTTAGATATTCTATATTGGAGTCTTCTCGTCACAAAACTTTTCATCAGAGGATGGGGAAGGCCGGAGGACCTCAAGAGGTAGTGTGTGTATGTGTGTGTGTGTGTGTGTGTGTGTGTGTACGAGTACCGACCTGCATGTTTAAGCGTTTGTGTCCCACCTGTTTGCCTTGTGCTTGTGGAGATCAGAGCGGTAACAGGAGCCCCAGGAACTGGAGTTGTGCATGATCATGAATCACCACATGGGTCCTGAGAACCGACCTGGGTATTCTGCAAGAGCAACCAGTGCTCTTAGTTATTAAACCATCTCTCCAGCCCTTGAATGCTTATTTTCAAATTTCTTTTTTTAATGCACATTTAACATTTTTATTTTAGTTACAATATGTTGTAGCATCAAATCTAACATAGCCTATTGATGAAATTAAATATTGAACTTCATAAAATGTTTTCCTTTTATCCTCTTTCTTATATTTGTACACTTTAGCATATAGCATCATGACTTGGGAACAAACTAGTTTTTTAGCATCACTCATTACTACATTGTGTGAAGTTGTGTGTGGTTTCCAGGCTCTGATTTTCTTGGGTAACTTCAAATTTCAGTGACTGTGAAACTGGAATATGCTGGAGCTCATGACAAAACCTGATCCTGAGAAAAATTATTTTCAGGATTGACTCCTTTCATTCTGAATCTTAAATGTTTTCATTCTGAACAATTTTGTTTCCCATGTTTTTTGAGAGAAGTTTCCCATTCCTAAAAGAGAGAAGAAAAAGTACCCTTTTCTATTAATGATAAAAGCTAAATTACACAAGACCTCTTAATTGAATTTTCTAATTTTAATCACTGTTCATCACTCATAACATAGTAGGTCTAATAGTTAACATAAAAGGTATATCTTTTTATTTAAAAAAAATGTCTCCTAACAGACTCTTTGAATTCAGAAAGATGATTGGAAATCGAGAAAGGTGCCAGAACCTGGTTTCAAGTGACTACCCGGTACACATCGATAAGGTATGCAAGAACAAACCGAGGATTGAAGTCCTGTAGCAGTCAGTCACGCTGAGACAGTGCAGTGGCACATGTATGCATATTTCAAGAGTGCTATTCTGTCGCAACCACATTTTAGTTTTATTCATAAGTAGTGGGGGACATATGTTTACCATTTGCCTGAATACATAGTATTTAGGCTGCATTTTTCTGAGTTTCATTTTGTATCCTTAGGCTCCTGAGGGTTCAATTATTCAACATTAAAGAAGAATATTAAAGAAGACTAGTAAGTATTAAAAGAAAGCAGTCTGCTTGGAGGATGAGCACATTAGGCATATTTGCAAAAGCAGCTGTTAGGAAGTACCAGGGAGCTATAATGGAACACGGAGCTCAGAGAAGACTGCAAGGTGCTCTGAACTTAGAGAGGGAAGAATATGTTTTAAATTGTTTTCTTTCATAAGCAATCAGCTGCTTTTAGGTCAAATTTAAGTTTGTGTAATTGAGTACTTTAAAATAATCTAGAAGGGAACTAGATAGGTGGGTTTCACAATCTTTTTCTGACCTTCAGCTGAAGTAAGTATGACTTGCATCCTTTACATATTGGATATACTGGATATATTTAGATTCCCTTCATCAAAAGTTCCTCTCCCCACCCCTCACCCCCCAAAAAACCCCTGAAGCATTTTTCACAGCTAGAATGTTACGTTTGGTCTAGATTTTAAGAATTTCTTTATGATTCAAATTTTGGTGAATATTTTTCTCTTTATAAAATATTATGTTTATAAAGAGATGGCCTTTTATTTTTTTCTTTTAAAAATTATAGGTCTTTGAGCCAAGTGGTAATACCACATGCATTTAATCCCAGCATTCAAGAGGCAGATGCAGGCAGTTTCTCTGTGAGAAACATTGCCTCAACATATGCACACACACACACACATATGCTTTTAGTTAGGTATGTCTCCTGGAAGGCAGAATAGGATCTCTGTGAGGACAGGTAAGGCTACAACAGAGAGATCCTATCTCAAAAACAAACAAAAAACAAAAAAAGGGAAAAAAGGAGTAGGCTCTTATATGCTGAGGAGATGGTCCAGTGTGTACTTGCTCATTGCACAAGCATGAGGACCCAGTATCCACATACAAGCCAACCACGGAAATGGGTACCTTTAACATTAGCACTGGAGAAACAAGGACAGAGGAATTTTGGGACCTGCTGATCTAGTAGAGACTGCAAGCTTCAGGTTCAGTGAGAGACTTCAGTGCAAAAAGTAGAGCGCCCTGGCATGGGAGAAATTGCCTCTAATCTCAGCAGTAAGGAGTCAGAAACAGGCAGATCTCTGTGAGTTCAGAGCCAGCCAGTCTGCATAACAAGTTTAGGAAAACTTGTAGAAAGACCCTGTCTCAAAAAAACAAATACAGAAAACAAAGTGAAGATCAATAGAGGAAGACAACCTGTGATGACTTCTGGCCAACACACATACATGGATAAACATGCCCACATAGTTAGGTGGACAAACACCCAAACACACATATGCAATAGAAATATATGCACATGTAAACATACCGAGAATAGAGGCTTTTAAATAAGCAGAGTGTGCCAAGTACAGATCAAGTCTCCTTTCATCTCTGCTAGTCTCCACCTCCTGACCCTGTTTCTGCACAGATACTCTTAACAATTTGAGAACACACACCCACCCTCAGGCTTTAATTTTTTAAATTATATAAATTATACAATGGAATGTTTTAGAATTGTTGCCTAAGTATATATCCATTAGCTATCACTTTTTTAAAACTATTTTATTCCATAACATTTTCATTGACCCCAAAGACACACTATCACTCTAGCTATGATTTCCCACAGCTTCTGTCTCCACTTGCTGGCAGTTACTAATTTGCTTTCTGTATCTATGGAGTCTCATATTTAGGATACTTCTTAGAAATGGAATTATGCAGTATGTGATCTTTGCTGTTTGGCTTAGAAGGTATTCTTGAGTTTATTAATTTTCATTAGTATGTTGTGTACATGGTCTGTGTGGGTAGGCACACAAGCCATCTCACACATGTCAATTCGTAGATTAGAGGAAACTTTGTAGACATGATTCTGTCCTTTAAGTGAGTTCTGGAACTTGAGCTGGGGTTGTCAATCTGGCACCACAAGTGCATTTGCCCTCTCTTGCCCCTCTTGGGATGTGTATAAGGCTTCTCCATGTTTTACCATGCATCAGTAATCTTTTCAGTGACTTATAATTTCTTATCTACTCATAAATGCATAGACATTTGGGTTGCTACTACTATTTAGGGGGTTGTGGTTTGTTTGGGGTTTGGTGGTGTTAGTTCGTTGGGGTTTTTTGGGTGAAGTGTTTTGTTTTGTTTATTGCACTGGTGTTTTGCCTGCATGTGTATCTATGAGAGGGTATAAAATCACATGGAGGGGGCTGGAGAGATGGCTCAGTGGTTAAGAGCACCCACTCTCTTCCGAAGGTCCTGAGTTCAAATTCCAGGAACCACATGGTGGCTCACAACCATCCATAAAGAGATCTGATGCCCTCTTCTGGTGCATCTGAAGACAGCTACAGTGTACTTATTTACAATAATAAATAAATCTTAGAAAGAGAGAGAGAGAGAGAGAGAGAGAGAGAGAGAGAAAGGAGAAATCATACTGGATAACAGATAGTTGTTAGTGCCTGTGTGGGTGCTGGGACTTGAAACTGGGTCCTCTGGAAGAGCAGCTAAGTGCATTTAACTCATGAACCTCTCCAGCTCCTGGTAGGATTTGGGGGGGGGGGGGATTGGTTTGGTTTGTGTTTGT
The DNA here is from genome assembly GCF_978045245.1 of Mus caroli. Classification (NCBI taxonomy): domain Eukaryota; kingdom Metazoa; phylum Chordata; class Mammalia; order Rodentia; family Muridae; genus Mus; species Mus caroli. The sequence continues at coordinate 121,309,306 of NW_028227258.1, read as the reverse complement.
TTTTGATTTTTTGGTTTTTGTCAAGAGTTTCTCTGTATAGCACTGGCTGTCCTGGAACTCACTCTGTAGACCAGGTTGCCTTCAATCTCAGAGACCCACCTGTAAGTGCTGAGATTAAAGCATGCCCCAAAACACCCAGCATGTTTTGGGTTTTTTGTTTTTTTTTTAGATTTCTTTTTATTATTTTTAATTGTGTGTGTGTGTGTAGGGGGGGGTTGTGCACATGAATGCAAGTGCCCACAGAGCTCAGAGGGCTGAGAGTCCCCTGGAGCTGGGGTTACAGGCAGTTGTAAGCCACCTAATGTGGGTGCTGGGACTCAAATGCAGGACCTCAGGAAGAGCAGTATGTGCTTTTAACCACTGGGCCATCTCTCCAGGCTCCTAGTTTTGTCTTTTTAATGATGGGGCCAAGGAATATAGATCATTGGTAGAATGCCTGCTATATGGAAGAAAAACAGTTTACTAATCTTAATTCACAGGTACAAAATACTGAATTTGAACAACTGCAGCCACTGACATAGATTTTTTTTCGTTTTGTTTTCTCTGCTTGTTTTTTGTTTTATTATAGTGAAAATATGTGATACCTTCCTGCTACTTTAATTTTTACCTTTGACTTGAAATAGGATTTTTTATACTAAAAAATAATTTTAGAAGTAAGCTCAGGTATTGAATGTTAGCAAATTGCCTTTTTTATTGTTGTTTGTTTTGGGTTTTTGTTGTTGTTATTGTTGAGACATGTCTTGCTATGTAACCCAAGCTAGCTTTGAACTCATGAGCCTCCTGCCTCAGCATCAAAATTGAAGTGATTTTAAACATGTGTTACTACAAGTACCTACAAATTGCTTTTACTACAGAAAAAAATCCCCCTTTGTCCTTACATAAAGCACCAGCATGATATCACATAGTGAAATGTGATATCAAACCACTCTGAATGCTCGATAGTAGCTTAGATGGCACCAAGTTACTGCTGCTTCCAAATTGTACTTTTGATTGCTTTTATATAGTTGAATGATTTTGATTGTTTATGTTTTTGTGGTACCCAGAGTTGAATACAGGATCTCCCTACTTGCCACATGCTCTGTACTAAGCTGTACTCCTAACCCTGTTGAATGGTACTGAATTCCTTTAACTTGTGTTTTATTTTGAGAAATTGCCTGCCTGTGTGTGAATTAAATCTATTATTTTCCAACTATACTCCAGTATAGAAGGGAAACAAATATTTGTGAAAGTGTCTTTAAAAAGGCACAATGGGGCTGGAGAGTTGGCTTAGTGGTTAAGAGCACTGACTGTTCTTCCACAGGTCCTGAGTTCAAATCCCAGCAACCACATGGTGGCTCACAACCATCTATAATAGGATCTGATGCCCTCCCTCCTCTTCTGGTGTGTCTGAAGACAATGAAAGTGTAATCTATAAATAAAATAAATCTTTTTAAAAAAAAAAGGACACAGTGGATAATTCCCTGTTAGGTAAAAATAAATAGAGGAGTTTGAAAGACAAAGCATGAAATATTTCAGAACATTTCAGTTACATAGTTACAAAATCAATATGAAACTAGATAGTCTTAAATAAAAATATATATTTTGGTTAAAAAATGGGTCAAAAAAGAAAAAAGTAAGCAATGAAAAAGTTTTGGTTCTGAAGATGTAGCTTAGTTGTTGTAGGTAAAAATGATGCTCACGTACAAGAACTAAGAGAATGTTAGTGATTAGTTGAATAGATTTTTTTTTAATCAGAAAAAAAGTCCATGATAGCCCTATATCTTAGTCTACTTTGTATACACCTCCATTTTCTTTTTGTTTCAGGTTGAAGAACAGTCAGATTGTAAGATCCTAGATGGACACTTTGTTTCTCCCATGGCCCACTATGTGCCTGGTATCATGCCAATTGAATCTGTTGTTGCAAGGTAAGGATCTCTTTGGCAAGCAAGATGAGTGAGTTGTGTCTAGCAGCACAGTGTCCAAAGATCCTTGAGTGCATGTAAGTACTGCTTATGCTTACAGAGTGTGGATAATTCCCTAAACATTCACACTAGGAGAATAATTGCCCTCCATGCATAGCTAGTCATATCAAGGTGAGGTGAAAGCTTAAGAAGTTGATACCATTTTTATAAAAATTCAGACGTGCACAGTCACATAGAAATATTTCCAAATGACTTTAGTCATATACCAGCTCTGTTCATTTCTAAGTAGAGTTTGCCTTTCAAATTTTCACTTTTAGTAGTGTCTTAGTCGGGGTTTCTATTCCTGCACAAACATCATGACCAAGACACAAGTTGGGGAAGAAAGGGTTTATTCGGCTTATACTTCCATACTGCTGTTCATCACCAAGGAAGTCAGGACTGGAACTCAAGCAGGGCAGGAAGCAGGAGCTGGTGGAGAAGTCATGGAGGGATGTTACTTACTAGCTTGCTTCCCCTGGCTTGCTCAGCCTGCTCTCTTATAGAACCAAGACTACCAGCCCAGAGATGGTCCCACCCACAAGGGGCCTTTCCCCCTTGATCACTAATTGAGAAAATGCCTTACAGCTGGATCTCATGGAGGCATTTCCTCAACTGAAGCTCCTTTCTCTATGATAACCCCAGCCTGTGTCAAGTTGACAAAAAACTAGGCAGTACAAGTACTGAGAGAGTTTGCCAGGTAAGAACACCTGAGCATTCCTGATGACAATTCCCAGGACTCAAATGGTAGAAGGAGAGAATTCACACAAGTTGTCCTCTGATTTCCATATGTGTGCCCCCCCACACACATACACGCAAAATTAATAACATTTCATTTTAAATGTCTATGCTGGGCATGGTGGCACACGCCTTTAATCCCAGCACTTCGGAGGCAGAGGCAGGCATATTTCTGAGTTTGAGGCCAGCCTAGTCTACAGAGTGAGTTCCAGGACAGCCAAGGCTATATACAGAAATCCTGTCTCAAAAAAAAAAAAACAAAAAAACAAAAACAAAAAAAACAACAAACAAAAAAATCAAACAAACAAAAAATCTACGATGATAGGGCTCTAGGATGGCAGGGGATACACAGAAAAAACACTGTCTCAAAGCCAAAAAAAGAAAAACAGAAGAAAACAGAACCAACATGACATGTATTTGCTTGTGGTGAGCAGTAATTTTTCTTTGCTTTAAGATAATTATTATTTTAAATTTTATTCATTAATTCATTTTATATGTGTGGGTGTTTAACCTGCATAAATGTCTGCATCATGTATGTGCTGGTACCCAGGAGGCCAAAAGAATGTGCTAGATCTGAGACTTGAGTTATAGATAGTTGTGTCTCACCATGTGTGTTCTGGAAATTGGATTTGGGTCCTTTAGAAGACCAACCAGGGTGCTGGAGAGACGGCTCAGCAGGTAAGAGCACTAACCGCTCTTCCAGAGGTCCTGAGTTCAAATCCCAGCAACCACATGGTGGCTCACAACCATCTGTAATAAAATCTGATGCCCTCTTCTGGGGTGTCTGAAGATAGCTACAATGTACTACATATAATAATAAATAAATCTTTAGGCAAGAGTGAGCAGGGCCGGGAAAAAGTTTAAGAAAAAAAAAAAAAAAGAACAGCCAGTATTATCTGGTTTTGGTTTGATATTTTTTTCTTTTAATAAATTCAAAATAAAATGCAAGCAATGTTCTATAGAACAAAAACCAAAGACTTTGGCATTAAACGGATCTGGACTGAAACCTGACTCTATGACTTTCTTTTTTGTTTTTAGTTTTTTTGTTTTGTTTTGTTTTTGTTTTTGAGACAAGGTTTCTCTGGAGCCCTGGCTGGGCTGTCCTGAAACTCAGTTTGTAGACCAGGCTGGCCTCGAACTCAGAAATTCACCTGCCTCTGCCTCCCAATAGGGATTTACTTATTTATTTTAGGTATATGAGTATATATAGCTGTCTTCAGACACACCAGAAGAGGGAGGGCATCAGATCTCATTATAGATGGTTTTGAGCCACCATGTGGTTGCTGGGAATTGAACTCATGACCTCTGGAAGAGCAGTCAGTGCTCTTAACCACTGAGCCATCTCTCCAGCCCTGCTTACCTTAACTGTATCCCCAGCCTCACTGCTCAATTTCTATAGAGAATAGTCATCTAGTTTCATCTGACAGTAACACCGGGCCACATTAAATAAGTCCATTTCCAAAACGTGCTAATAGTTTGGCATGCCTGCAGCTTATTTGTTGTTTCCTCCCCATAAGTGGCATCATAGGTAATTTCCCTTTTTAATTGTTTTAATTCTTTACAGTTTCATTCATACACATAGTATTCTTTTTTTTTATAGTTAGATATTTTTTTTAATATTTTTATTACATATTTTCCTCAATTACATTTCCAATGCTATCCCAAAAGTCCCCCATAGCGCCCCCCACTTCCCTACCCACCCATTCCCATTCTTTTGGCCCTGGCATTCCCCTATATTGGGGCATATAAAGTTTGCAAGTCCAATGGGCCTCTCTTTCCAGTGATGGCCGACTAGGCCATCTTTCGATACATATGCAGCTAGAGACAAGAGCTCCGGGGTTCTGGTTAGTACATCATGTTGTTCCAACAATAGGGTTGCAGATCCCTTTAGCTCCTTGGGTACTTTCTCTAGCTTCTCCATTGGGAGCCCTGTGATACACCCAATAGCTGACTGTGAGCATCCACTCCTGTGTTTGCTAGGCCCCGGCATCGTCTCACAAGAGACAGCTATATTTGGGTCCTTTCAGCAAAATCTTGCTAGTGTATGCAATGGTGTCAGCGTTTAGAAGCTGATTATGGGATGGATCCCTGGATACGGCAGTCTCTAAATGGTCCATCCTTTCATCACAGCTACGAACTTTGTCTCTGTAACTCCTTCCCTGGGTGTTTTGTTCCCAATTCTAAGAAGGGGCACAGTGTCCACACTTTGGTCTTCATTCTTCTTGAGTTTCATGCGTTTAGCAAATTGTATCTTATATCTTGGGTATCCTAAGTTTTGGGCTAATATCCACTTATCAGTGAATACATATTGTGTGAGTTCTTTTGTGATTGTGTTACTTCACTCAAGATGATGCCCTCCAGGTCCATCCATTTGGCTAGGAATTTCATAAATCCATTCTTTTTAATAGCTGAGTAGTACTCCATTGTGTAAATGTACCATAATTTCTGTATCCATTCCTCTGTTGAGGGACATCTGGGTTCTTTCCAGCTTCTGGCTATTATAAATAGGGCTGCTATGAACATAGTGGAGCATGTGTCCTTTTAACCGGTTGGGACATCTTCTGGATATATGCCCAGGAGAGGTATTGCTGGATCCTCCGGTAGTACTATGTCCAATTTTCTGAGGAACCGCCAGACTGATTTCCAGAGTGGTTGTACAAGCTTGCAATCCCACCAACAATGGAGGAGTGTTCCTCTTTCTCCACATCCTCGCCAGCATCTGCTGTCACCTGAATTTTTGATCTTAGCCATTCTGACTGGTGTGAGGTGGAATCTCAGGGTTGTTTTGATTTGCATTTCCCTGATGATTAAGGATGTTGAACATTTTTTCAGGTGCTTCTCTGCCATTCGGTATTCCTCAGGTGAGAATTCTTTGTTCAGTTCTGAGCCCCATTTTTTAATGGGGTTATTTGACTTTCTGGAGTCCACCTTCTTGAGTTCTTTATATATATTGGATATTAGTCCCTTATCTGATTTAGGATAGGTGAAGATCCTTTCCCAATCTGTTGGTGGTTTTTTTGTCTTATTGATGGTGTCTTTAGCCTTGCAGAAGCTTTGTAGTTTCATGAGGTCCCACTTGTCAATTCTCGATCTTACAGCACAAGCCATTACTGTTCTATTCAGGAATTTTTCCCCTGTGCCCATATCTTCAAGGCTTTTCCCCACTTTCTCCTCTATAAGTTTCAGTGTCTCTGGTTTTATGTGAAGTTCCTTGATCCACTTAGACTTGACCTTAGTACAAGGAGATAGGAATGGATCGATTCCCATTCTTCTACATGTTAACAACCAGTTGTGCCAGCACCATTTGTTGAAAATGCTGTCTTTCTTCCACTGGATGTTTTTAGCTCCCTTGTCGAAGATCAAGTGACCATAGGTGTGTGGGTTCATTTCTGGGTCTTCAATTCTATTCCATTGGTCTATTTGTCTGTCACTATACCAGTACCATGCAGTTTTTATCACAATTGCTCTGTAGTAGAGCTTTAGGTCCGGCATGGTGATTCCACCAGAGGTTCTTTTATCCTTGAGAAGAGTTTTTGCTATCCTAGGTTTTTTGTTATTCCAGATGAATTTGCAGATTGCACTTTCTAATTCGTTGAAGAATTGATTTGGAATTTTGATGGGGATTGCATTGAATCTGTAGATTGCTTTTGGCAAGATAGCCATTTTTACAATGTTGATCCTGCCAATCCATGAGCATGGGAGATCTTTCCATCTTCTGAGATCTTCTATAATTTCTTTCTTCAGAGACTTGAAGTTTTTATTATACAGATCTTTCACTTCCTTAGTTAGAGTCACGCCAAGATATTTAATATTATTTGTGACTATTGAGAAGGGTGTTGTTTCCCTAATTTCTTTCTCAGCCTGTTTATTCTTTGTGTAGAGAAAGGCCATTGATTTGTTTGAGTTAATTTTATATCCAGCTACTTCACCGAAGCTGTTTATCAGGCTTAGGAGTTCTCTGGTGGAATTTTTAGGGTCACTTATATATACTATCATATCATCTGCAAAGAGTGATATTTTGACTTCATCTTTTCCAATTTGTATCCCTTTGATCTCCTTTTGTTGTCGAATTGCTCTGGCTAGGACTTCAAGTACAGTGTTGAATAGGTATGGAGAAAGTGGACATCCTTGTCTAGTCCCTGATTTTAGAGGGATTGCTTCAAGCTTCTCACCATTTACTTTGATGTTGGCTACTGGTTTGCTGTAGATTGCTTTTATCATGTTTTGGTATGGGCCTTGAATTCCTGATCTTTCCAAGACTTTTATCATGAATGGGTGTTGGATCTTGTCAAATGCTTTTTCCGCATCTAAGGAGATGACCATGTGGTTTTTGTCTTTGAGTTTGTTTATATACTGGATTACGTTGATGGATTTCCGTATATTGAACCATCCCTGCATCCCTGGGATGAAACCTACTTGGTCAGGATGGATGATTGTTTTGATGTGTTCTTGGATTCGGTTAGCAAGAACCTTATTGAGGATTTTTGCATCAATATTCATAAGGGATATTGGTCTGAAGTTTTCTATCTTTGTTGGGTCTTTTTGTGGTTTAGGTATCAGAGTAATTGTGGCTTCATAGAATGAGTTGGGTAGAGTACATTCTGTTTCTATTTTGTGGAATAGTTTGTGAAGAACTGGGATTAGATCTTCTTTGAAGGTCTGATAGAACTCTGCACTAAACCCATCTGGTCCTGGGCTTTTTTTAGTTGGGAGACTATTAATCACTGCTTCTATTTCTTTGGGGGATATAGGGCTGTTTAGATCATTAACCTGATCTTGATTCAACTTTGGTACCTGGTATCTGTCTAGGAACTTGTCCATTTCATCCAGGTTCTCCAGTTTTGTTGAGTATAGCCTTTGGTAGAAGGATCTGATAGTGTTTTGGATGTCTTCAGGATCTGTTGTTATGTCTCCTTTTTCATTTCTGATTTTGTTAATTAGGATGCTTTCCCTGTGCCCTCTAGTGAGTCTGGCTAAGGGTTTATCTATCTTGTTGATTTTCTCAAAGAACCAGCTCCTTGATTGGTTGATTCTTTGACTAGTTTTTCTTGTTTCCACTTGGTTGATTTCGCCCCTATGTTTGATTATTTCCTGCCGTCTACTCCTCTTGGGTGAATTTGCTTCCTTTTGTTCTAGTGCTTTTAGGTATGTTGTCAAGCTGCTAATATGTGCTCTCTCTAGTTTCCTTTTGGAAGCACTCAGAGCTATGAGTTTTCCTCTTAGAAATGCTTTCATTGCGTCCCATAAGTTTGGGTATGTTGTGGCTTCATTTTCATTGAACTCTAAAAAGTCCTTAATTTCTTTCTTTATTCCTTCCTTGACCAAGGTATCATTGACAAGAGTGTTGTTCAGTTTCCACGTGAAGGTTGGCTTTCTATTATTTATTTTGTTATTGAAGATCAGCCTTAGTCCATGGTGATCTGATAGGATGCATGGGAAAATTTCAATATTTTTGTATCTGTTGAGGCCTGTTTTGTGACCAATTATGTGGTCAATTTTGGAGAAGGTACCATGAGGTGCTGAGAAGAAGGTATATCCTTTTGTTTTAGGATAGAATGTTCTGTAGATATCTGCCAGATCCATTTGATTCATAATTTCTCTTAGTTTCTCTGTGTCCCTGTTTAGTTTCTGTTTCCATGATCTGTCCATTGGTGAAAGTGGTGTGTTGAAGTCTCCCACTATTATTGTATGAGGTGCAATGTGTGCTTTGAGATTTACTAAAGTTTCTTTAATGAATGTGGCTGCCTTTGTATTTGGAGCATAGATATTCAGGATTGATAGTTCCTCTTGGAGGATTTTACCTTTGATGAGTATGAAGTGTCCCTCCCTGTCTTTTTTAATGACTTTGGGTTGGAAGTCAATCTTATCAGATATTAGAATGGCTACTCCAGCTTGTTTCTTCCTACCATTTGCTTGGAAAATTGTTTTCCAGCCTTTCATTCTGAGGTAGTGTCTATCTTTTTCTCTGAGATGAGTTTCCTGTAAGCAGCAAAATGTTGGGTCTTGTTTGTGTAGCCAGTTTGTTAGTCTATGTCTTTTTATCGGGGAGTTGAGTCCATTGATATTAAGAGATATTAAGGAAAAGTAATTGTTTGTTTGTTTTTTTTTTTTAAAGATTTATTTATTATATGTAAGTACACAGTAGCTGTCTTCAGACACTCCAGAAGAGGGCGCCAGATCTCGTTAGTGATGGTTGTGAGCCACCATGTGGTTGCTGGGATTTGAACTCTGGACCTTCGGAAGAGCAGTCGGGTGCTCTTACCCACTGAGCCATCTCACCAGCCCGGAAAAGTAATTGTTGTTTCCTGTTATTTTTGTTGTTAAAGTTGGCATTCTGTTCTTGTGGCTGTCTTCTTTTAGGTTTGTTGAGGGATTACCTTCTTGTTGTTTCTAGGGCGTGGTTCCTGTCCTTGTATTGGTTTTTTTCTGTTATTATCCTTTGAAGGGCTGGATTCGTGGAGAGATAATGTGTGAATTTGGTTTTGTCGTGGAATACTTTGGTTTCTCCATCTATGTTAATTGAGAGTTTGGCTGGGTATAGTAGCCTGGGCTGGAATTTGTGTTCTCTTAGTTTCTGTATAACATCCGTCCAGGATCTTCTGGCTTTCATAGTCTCTGGTGAAAAATCTGGTGTAATTCTGATAGGCTTGCCTTTATATGTTACTTGGCCTTTTTCTCTTACTGCTTTTAGTATTCTATCTTTATTTAGAGCATTTGTTGTTCTGATTATAATGTGTCGGGAGGTATTTCTTTTCTGGTCCAGTCTATTTGGAGTTCTGTAGGCTTCTTGTATGTTCATGGGCATCTCTTTCTTTAGATTTGGGAAGTTTTCTTCTATAATTTTGTTGAAGATGTTTGCTGGTCCTTTGAGTTGAAAATCTTCATTCTCATCCACTCCTATTATCCGTAGGTTTGGTCTTCTCATTGTGTCCTGTATTTCTTGGATGTTTTGAGTTAGGATCTTTTTGCATTTTACATTTTCCTTGATTGTTGTGCCGATGTTCTCTATGGAATCTTCTGCACCTGAGATTCTCTCTTCCATCTCTTGTATTCTGTTGCTGATGCTCGTATCTATGGTTCCAGATTTCTTTCCTAGGGTTTCTATCTCCAGTGTTGCCTCATTTTGGGTTTTCTTTATTGTGTCTACTTCCCTTTTTAGGTCTAGTATGGTTTTGTTCATTTACATCATCTGTTTGGATGTGTTTTCCTGTTTTTCTTTAAGGACTTCTACCTGTTTGATTGTGTTATCCTGTTTTTCTTTAAGGACTTCTACCTGTTTGATTGTGTTATCCTGTTTTTCTTTAAGGACTTGTAACTCTTTAGCCATGTTCTCCTGTAATTCTTTAAGTGAGTTATAAAAGTCCTTCTTGATGTCCTCTACCATCATCATGAGATATGCTTTTAGATCCGTGTCTAGCTTTTCTGGTGTGTTGGGGTGCCCTGGACTGGGCGAAGTGGGGGTGCTGGGTTCTGATGATGGTGAGTGGTCTTGGTTTCTGTTAGTAAGATTATTACGTTTACCTTTCGCCATCTGGTAATCTCTGGGGTTAATTGTTATCGTTGTCACTGTTTAAAGATTGGAGCAGAAGCTGTGTTCCACTCACCAGCAGTCTCAAAATCCTGTGGCGGGGGTCAAGGGTAGCTGGCGGTACCCCGGTGCTGGTCCAGCCGGAAGAGGCCTGTGGTCCTACTCAGGCCGGTTTTCTGCTTCCCTAAATAATGCAGTCTCTGGTCCCGCGCGCAATTGGATTGGAGCAGAAGCTGTGTTCCACTCACCAGAAGTCTTAAGATCCTGTGGCGGGTGTTGTGGGTAGCTGGCGAGTGTCAGCCGACCCTGCGCCCTAGCTACCCCGGTGCTTTTCTGACCGGAAGAGCCACATAGTATTCTTTGCAACATTATATTCCCAGTATTCTCATTCCCTCCCCCATCCCACCTAATCCCTAACCTTTCTAAGTCTTTTTCCTGCTTTCATGATTTTTTCCTCCTAACAAAAATTAGGTTTATAATATTCTAGCTTTTGGACACATAGCTACAAATTGAATGTCAAAGTTCTAAATGCTTACTTCAGGTTAGTTAAAGTATAGGCCAGTCAGATAGCTGAGTGGTTAGAGACACCCTGTTAAGACTGACAGAGTTCAATTCCTAGGACTCCTGTGGTGGAGGAAAAGAACTCCTGCAAGTCGTTCTCTGACCTTTGACCTGCACCAGGGCACACCCATCCCCACACATACAAATACATGTTAGTAAATGTAAATCCTCTGGCCCATCCTTTTAGAGAGAGAGAGAGCTTAATTATGATACTTTTTAGCTTGATAGTTTAGACCTGGGCATGGTGATACACACCTGCAATCCCAGCACTCAGAATGTTAAGGTAGGAGGACCACAAGTATGAGGCCAGCCTGACCTACATAGTAAGTTCAAGCCAGCCTGAATTATATAATGACAAGACCTTCTCCATGAATTAATTAAACATAAATAATCAAAAACATATACATGGATATATGTGTGTATAGTTTATGGCTAATTTTCATTTTTTAAAAAATCTCATTTTTTTATAGGTTCCAGTTTATCGTGCCTAAGGAATGGAACAGCAGGTACCGACCTGTGTGCATTCATCTGGCTGGAACAGGAGACCATGTAAGGCTTGTGATATCATAGGACTCCAAACCTAGAAAGTTCTTAGCACTTCTCCTCAGCACTTGCCTATTATTGTATTCTTAATGTATCATCTTTTGTTTTCATAGCATTACTGGAGGCGCAGAACACTCATGGCTCGTCCTATGATTAAGGAGGCCAGGATGGCTTCATTGTTGTTAGAAAACCCTCATTATTAGCTGGATAGGTATATGGTAGATAGAATAAGAAGCTGCGCAAGCAAGAGAAAGGGGAAGATCTAGAAGAAGTTGGGAGAAAGTAAAATATGAACAAAACATACATTGTATAAAAATAGTTTAAATAAAAAGATATGATTTAAAAAAAAAGAAAACCCTCATTATATCCTTTTGTGATACTCAAAACGTTTCTTTCTCTCTGTTTATGTATTTACTCTTCAAAGAACATCCTGTGCTCTCAAACACTGAGCCATCTCTCCAGCCCCCATGGTAACTAACTTTTCTTTTCTTTTTTTTTTTTTACAGATTTATTTATTATTTATTATATGTAATTACACTGTAGCTGTCTTCAGACACTCCAGAAGAGGGAGTCAGATCTCGTTACGGATGGTTGTGAGCCACCATGTGGTTGCTGGGATTTGAACTCTGGACCTTCAGAAGAGCAGTCGGGTGCTCTTACCTGCTGAGCCATCTCACCAGCCCAGTAACTAACTTTTCAAAACTAGTTAAATTCATTTATCAGTTCGGAAAATTATTAAAAAGCAAGAACGAAAAAGAAAAAAAGACTGTTAATGCCCTTTTAAAAAGAAATGTAGGAGTGGGTGGGGGAGCGGGTGGGGGACTTTTGGGATAGCATTGGAAATGTAAATGAAATAAATACCCAATTAAAAAAAAAAAAAAAAAGAAGGGCTGGTGAGATGGCTCAGTGGGTAAGAGCACCCGACTGCTCTTCCGAAGGTCCAGAGTTCAAATCCCAGCAACCACATGGTGGCTCACAACCATCCGTAAAGAAATCTGACTCCCTCTTCTGCAGTGTCTGAAGACAGCTACAGTGTACTTACATATAATAAATAAATCTTAAAAAAAAAAAAGAGAGAGAAAAAAAAGAAATGTAAAGGAAAGCAGAGTTCAAGGCTAGCTTTAGATGCATAATAACTTTGAGGCCAACCTCAGCTACAAAAAATTCTTGCTCAAAAAAAAAAAAAAAAAAAAAAAGCAAAAAACACCCAACAACAAAGAGTAAAGGTCAGATATAGTGATGCATGCCTTTTATCCCAGGAGGTTTTCTGTGAATTTGAGGCATAGCAATTTCCAAGACACGCACAACTACTCTATATTAAAAAAAAACAAAAAACCAAACAACAACAACAACAACAAAAAAAAAACGTAAAAAGTGTGCCATGTATGGTGGTAAATTCCTTTAACAAGCTCAGAAGTTTGAAGCAGAAAGGTTGTGAGGTGGAGCCAGCATTAGATGTATAGTGAGACTAACATACACATTTTTTAATTGGATATTTTATTTATTTACTTTTGAAATGTTATCCCCTTTTTCTGTTTCCCCTCTGCAAATCCCCAATTCCTTTCCCCCTTACCCCACCCACTCCTGCCTCACCACCCTAGCATTCCTCTACAATGGGGCATCAAGCCTTCATAGGACCAAGGGCCTCCCATCCCATTGATGTCAGATAAGGGCCCTTCAGCTCCTTCAGTCCTTACCCTAACTCCTCCACTGGGGTCCCTGTGCTCAGTCTGATGGTTGGCTTCAAGCATCCTGCATCTGTATTGGTCAGGATCTGGTAGAGCCTCTTAGGAGGCGGCTGTATTAGGCTGCTGTCAGCAAGCACTTCTTGGTATCTGCAATACTGTCTGGGTTTGGTGTCTGCATGTGGGATGGATCCCCATGTGGGGCAGTCTCTGGATGCCCTTTCCTTCAGTCTCTGCTCCACTCTTTGTCCCTGTATTTACTTTAGATAGGAGGAATTCTGGGTTAAAATTTTGGAGATGGGTGAGTGGCCCCATTCCTCATCTGGGGGGCCATGCCTAACCTCTAGATATGGTCAAGAAAAGTTCACCCTCCCCTTTGTGGGATATTTCAGCTAACATAAATATTTTAATCCTATTTATAATAGTGATAAATTTACTTGTTTCTTAAGGTACTTATGTTCGACGTAGTAAGTTAAATGTTTGATATTAAGGAAATGAAATGAATTTATAGTAAAGGTAAAGGTTTAGAACAATAATTAATTTTCAAGTTGATGTCAGATTATTCACAGAAAAAAAAAGAAACTGATGCACATTTCTGCTAATAAGAGAAATATACAGGACTGGAGAGATGGCTCAGTGGTTAAGAGCACTGACTGCTCTTCCACAGGTCCTGAGTTTAATTCCCAGCAACCACATGGTGGCTCACAACCATCTGTAATGGGATCTGATGCCCTCTTCTGGTGTGTCTGAAGATAGCTACAGTGTACTCATATATAGCCTGGTTCATGACACTGGAGGGCACTGTTGCTTGTGCTGTTTGTTGCTTCTGCACTTGTGAACTATACCTGCCACTTACCTTCTTATATCTGATTTCTCACTTTCAGGTGGGAATAAATTCTTAGGTTATACAGAATATTAAATACTCAGTAAAAAATATTAACCATTTTTCAGGTTTAAATAAAAGTGTATAATCATGTACGAAAGCATTTATGATGTAAAAATGGGACATTAAACCATGTTGTCTCAGTGGTAGATCAAATGCAGAAGGTAAATCCCCAGAAAGCAAGATAGAAACAAACACAAACATGTGGAATGGAAAAAGAAAAACTATGAAGAAACCATACTGGATAATGTTAAAAATTATCTATGTCTATATAGAAAGATTGTACAACCTTGTAAGTATACTGAGTATATTCATTTATACATTTCAAATAAGTGAATTATTTGGTTTGTGGTTATATCTTAGTAAAGGTATGTAAATTTAAAAAAATAGTTAAATTGAAAAATATAAGGACTTGTAAGCGACTTTAAAACTAGGGAGTAGTTACTTGAGATTATATTCAAATATAACTGTTTTGCTTAAATAATATGTTCTGACATGAATATATTTAATTATTTTAAAACTTTCTCTTTGACCCATCTTCTTAAATGGCTGCAGGAAGCCCAAGGACCAAGTGTAAGTATATATCACCTTCATTGTCTTCATTTTGCAGTCTTTATTTATTTATTTAATATTTTTTTATTACGTATTTTCCTCAATTACATTTCCAATGCTATCCCCAAAATCCCCCATTGCCTCCCCCCTTTGCAGTCTTTATAAAGGACAAATGTTTAGTTTTCTTCAGTTAACCATTTCCTTAGATGACTTATAAAACGTATTAAGAATATAGACTTAATTAATTATTTTTGTTTGTTTGTTTTTCTGAGACAGGGTTTCTCTGTGTAGCTCCCCACCCCCACCCCACTCCTGGTTGTCCAGGCTGCAGACCAGGTGGCCTCTTACTGACAGATCTGTCTGCCTCTGCTTCCCAAGTGTGGGGATTAAAGGCCTATATGACCACTGACTTTAATTTTTACTGATCATCAGGGCAGCAGAAAAGACTTGGGAACTGAACTGCAACCCCCAAGCCAGAATGTTACAGAGTTTTCAAGCTCAAAACCCATGTATTGTTCTTTCACAGTCAGGAACAGTCATCATGTTTTTGGGAACAAAGAAGAATAAGGAGGAAGTTAGCTACCTATCTGGAAAGCTCCCCTACAGCCTGGGACCTTGAACTTAATTTTACCTTATGATCAAAATAGAGTCTGAAAACAAAATGGCAGTTCTTAAGATAAGTCTCATTTGTTTGATCCCAACAGTATTCAAATAAGGACAAAGCCTTGCCCTTTTCATGAAGGAAAACCAATGAAGTCAATCTACCAACAGGTTGTTGGCTGTTCACCAAGGACAATGGTGCCATATTGGGGCACATAACTACCATCCATTCCTTAAACAGTGCCTTATCCAGTCATGGTATTCCACAGAGCAGTGCATATGCAAGGAACTCACTTCAGAGTGTGACCGTGGGGCGGCCCATGATCATGGAACACACTCATCTTACTGTGTTCCTGGCTTGATAGAACAGTGGAATGGCCTTTTGAAGAGCATTACAAGAAGGTTGGGCAGGTTTTCCAGAAGGAAGTATATGCTTTGAGTCAGCACCCAGTGTTCCTTGTTTACTGTGAGGACTAGATTAGGATGAACTATGTGAGAGCTAAAGTTCAAACTAAATAGTTCTAGAATTTTTAGTAGGCCAGGTGGGGTGGCACACACCTATAATCCCAGATCTTGGGAGGCAGAGGCAGGCGAATTTCTGAGTTCGAGGCCAGCCTGGTCTACAGAGTGAGTTCCAACACAGCCAGGGCTACACAGAGAAACCCTGTCTCGAAAAAAAAAAAAGAAGAAGAAAAAAAAAGAATTTTCAGTCTGGGGCAAAACCCTGAAATCAAATATAAGTACTATTTTTTTCTTTATCCATAAATTACTTAAAAAACAAGGAGTTACCCTGGGAGTGGTGGCATACTCCTTTAATCCCATCACTCACGAAGCAGAGGCAGGCAGTTCTCTGTGGCCAGCCTGGTCTACAGAACAAGCTCCAGGACAGCAAAAGCTATATTTATAAAAACAAAAAACAAAAACAAAAAAAACAAAACCAAAAACCCTTCCTCTCTGGAACAAAAAGAAAAGAGTTTATTTAGACTAAAAAGAAGCAATCTGAGTTAGTAAAAGACAGACTGAGGTTGGGATGATAACTTGTCATTTACTGATTATATAACCTGCCCTCTTTAGTGCTGCTTACCTCCTTCATAGAACTGAGATAAAAAAAATTCATCCTGTTGGCTGTGCTGAAACAGGACTTTAATCCCAGAACTCAGGTGACAGAGGCAGGTGGATATCTGAGTTCAGGGGCAGCCACAGTTACACAGAGAAACCTCCTGTCAAAAAACAAACAAACAGAAAACATTGTTTCTTATATATTATGCACTCAAGAAGTGTGGTGGTTGGAGTGGAGCTGGAGTCAGTGTGGACAAGCCAGCCCCCTCCCTCTTGCTCCCCCATCCCTCCTCTCCCCAGCCCCTCCCCCCAAACCCCACATTTGATCCATAGTTCTGAAAAACAGTAGTCCAGTTTGGTTGCTTTTTTTTCTTAGAGCATTCAGCAGGAGTACAAACGGCTTGCAGTTTAAATCTTTAAATCAGTTTACTGTTCTTGCTTGCTTTGGTTGTGGTCAGGGAGGTGGGAACTGAATGAGATGCCTCACTTAGGTGTCCACACTGGCCTACTTGAACCTCCCACGTGATGGGATTACAGCCATGGACTGTCTTGTCCTGCTTCTCTCCTTTAAAAAGTCATCTTAAGTCTGTTTACATGCAAAGTATGTAAACAAAGATTACAAAAGAAAATAGTTGGACCAGGTCCACCGTAAATATCCTTGTCTCAGAAGCTCATGCACTAGTGCATTCTACTAAGGGAACTGGGAGGTAACAGGAAGCAGAACCGCAGAATTTGTAATTTCCATGCAAGGCCAAAATAAATTTCGTAATGAGATATAGAAAGATCTATTTTATTTATGAGGCCTCTAACTGCACAATAGATCTTTCAATAAATAAATGAATTTTTAAAAATGTAAATGCATGAAAGAAATCATTTTCTGGGCTGGTGAGATGGCTCAGTGGGTAAGAGCACCCGACTGCTCTTCCAAAGGTCCAGAGTTCAAATCCCAGCAACCACATGGTGGCTAACAACCATCTGTAACGAGATCTGGCGCCCTCTTCTGGAGTGTCTGAAGATAGCTACAGTGTACTTACATATAATAAATAAATAAATCTTTAAAAAAAAATCATTTTCTATTTTGTCTTGCAAGGCTAGAAGATCCATCTTAAAAAATGTGTCAGACCTATTTGTGATGGGAGGCGCTCTTATTCTTGAGTCAGCAGCTCTCTTGCACTGGCTGGAGAGGGAAGGTTATGGACCTCTTGGGATGACTGGAATATCCATGGGAGGACATGTGAGTTTCTAAAGCTTGTATTTCATTACCATCATGTTTATAAATAGGAGTAATTTTAATTGTACTTGAAGCATGAATTTAATGTCGGAGAAAGTAGGAAGTGGAAACAGTTCCAGTAAGGAAGTAACATTATTTTGTGTAATTTATATAGACAAGCATATATTGTACAACTTCAGGTGTAGCTCAGCTTTTGAATTTCATGTTTTATTAAAATTCGATTACATTATCAATGGGAGGAGAGGCCCTTGGTCCTGTGAAGGCTCTATGCCCTAGTATAGGGGAATGCCAGGGTCAGGAAGTGGGAGTGGGTGGGTTGGTGAGCAGGGGGAGAGGGGGAAAGGGGTTTTCAAAGGGGAAACTAGGAAAGGGAATCACTTTTGAAACGAAAATAAAGAAAATAATAAAAAAATTTTTTTAAATTGCTTACAACTGGGCAGTGGTGCACACGTTTAATCTCAGCATTTGGGAGGTAGAGGCAGGGAGATCTTTGAATTCAAGTTCAGCCTTACCTCCAGAGTGAGTTCCAAAAAATGGAGAGACTTTGCCTGAATTTCAGCTGTAACACTTACCTCACCCAGCTTTACACAGAGCAAGAAATACTAGTGAATATCATGGTCCCTTCTATGCTACCGCACAACATGTGTACGATTTTGACTGAACAAACACATAACTATGGAACACAGTATTGTCTTGGATACAGAAACGATGTAGCTAGGCTAGGGGTGCACATCTGTAATCCCAGCAACTGGGTGGCAGAGGTCAGCTGAGGTGCACAGAGTTCTAGGCCAGCCTAAGGTCTATAGTGGGACCTTGTCTCAAAACCAACCAACACCAACAAAACAAAAATCAAAAGAAAACATGCCACCAATAGTACTAAAGACACAGCTCTAGATAATGTAAAATGACATTACAATACCAAGATTTTATCAAATAATAGGCAGCTGCACATTAACGACAGACTGCCATGCTATAAGGAAATGTGCCCCAAACTGCATAGATATGAAATACAGAAACTGAATAACTGCACTAAGAATTTAAGTAAAATACTTTTAGCTGGAGAGAGCTCAGGGGCTAGGCATTAACAGTGCTCCCTTGTAACACAATTGAGCTCAGTTCCTAGCACCCACTTCAGACACCTCACAGGCAAGGTAGCTCCAGCTCTGGGCAATTAAGTGCCATCTACTGGCCTCTGAGGGTACTCACACTTAAAAATTTTCACAGACACAATAAAATAATACAAAATAAAAATACAAAATAAATACAAAATAACAAAATAAATACAAAATAAAAATGCAAAAAAATACAAAATAAAATAATACAAAATAAAAGTTTTAAAAATATATCAAGCATTTATTTTTAGTAAAGACTCTGCTAGGACCCATAGAACATTTAAAATATTTACTGCTTTTAATGCAAAAAAAAAAAAAGCTTACTATAATTGGTGGGGAAAAACAGAAACAATACAATAGGGCAAGCAAAGGCCAAAAGTAGAAAAAGATGCATTCAAGAAGCCTGAGAGGGCTCCATACTACACATAGCACTTAATGTGTGCCCTGAGGGTGAAGACTGGTGAACATGCACATAACAGAAGGATCATGGACAGAGGCAGAATTTGCTGAACCAGGGATGTGAGACTGAGAACAGATGACACAGGGGAGACATGGCTATGAACAGGAGGAAGAATGTGACCTAACATACACAAACACACATGCACGCACACTTACCTGCTCCAAATCCTACCAATCCACGAGCAATCAACATGTAGTATTTATTATGAGCAGCTGGCACGTGGACATACGCATATAGGCAGTTGGCTGCCACCGAAATGGAGATGGAGACGATAAGAGGTTCTTTTCTCGGCCTATAATTAGACCATAAGCCAAATAGAGGTGAATCTACCATTTGGCCAAGACTATATGAAGCAATAACCCAGCCCAAAAAACTTGCATCAGCTGTCTGATCAATCTGCAGAGAGAAGTAAATGCTTTGAGAGTCTTTACGCAACAGCAGTCTTAGCTTCTGGCAGTCACAAACATTCCAAGACAGATTTCTACATGTATGTAAGTCTCAGAAACTAGTAACTAAGTGCCTCGGAACATGGCTGCTAGGTCACTTAGTAAAACTATAATTAGCTTGTGGCGAATACCCAGGCTGTATTGTAGAGTGGCTGAACCACCTGAATTCCTACCAGAACCATTGTGGTTAGGATTTCTGGGGAGAACTAATGATACAGAGATGAAGTGATGTCAACCCTTCACATCCTCAGAATTGACTCCAGGACACCAGAATGAGTGCACGCATAAGCCTTTTACATAGAACATGTTTGCAAACCAACCGTATATCCTCTATGGGTGTAAGTCATCTCTGAGCACTTATAATGCCTACTACAATGCAAATTCTGTAAACATAGCTGCCACTCAGTACAGTTTAAGGAGCGATATTTCCAAACCACGGTTTCTTAAATCTTTTGGATACAGCTTCAAGGATGAAGAGGAGCAATACACCTTTTCTGGCCCAAACTGGGTAATGGCAACCAGAGACAGCTTTCTGGAGGACATGAGAGGTGAAGAGATGTGAAGGGTGAGCCAAAAGGTAGAAAGGAGGAAGGGGAGGAGACAGGAAGGAAGGAAAGCACAGGAAGGAAGGAAGGAAGGAAGGAAGGAAGGAAGGAAGGAAGGGAGGGAAAAGGAGCTGGAAAGGAGCTAAGATGAGTGTGTGCAGCCCTGCAGAGCCTGGGTCACTGAAGTAAGTTAAACACCTTATTGTCTGCTTATCTGCTATAGGCCAAAGCCTAACACACATGGATCTCTGCAAAATCAGCAAGCAAAGAGTGAGCTGATAGAGATACAGAGAATTTACAGCTAAGTAATCAGCATTAAGAGGTAAGAGTTCCAGGTGAGGAGAGGACGGTGTAAGCTCTGATCTTCACACACGAAGAACGAGACTGAACCAAACACGGACGGACACTTCTTGTCACTGTTCTAGGACAGAGCAGTTAGCAACTATATAATGTTGGCATTGTCCTAGACATCATATGTAATCTAGAGATGACTGCAGCATACGTCTGAATGTGCACACATTATATGCAAATACTACATCACTGTATGTAACAGCCTTGCACATCCACACATTTAGGTGGGACCTGACTTTTGGGGGACCTAAAAACCAATCTCCCAGAAATATCAAGAGAGCCATATTGCCTATCCTTTACACCAGCTTTCCTGAAAACTCAAATTAATTCCACAGGAAAACCATGAAATTATTCCTCAGAAATATGATCTGTACACTTTAAGAATCCACTTGTCTTCTTGAGCTGCTCTTCCCTCGGGAGGATGTGACAAGGTGACTCAGGGACAACTGAGTAAGTTGGTAACCACAGCTTTCGTCTGTATGCTACTCTCCAGGCAGTTATCTGCTTCTTGACCCAGCACCCTTTTTGCTTCAAATGTTTCTGTCTGTACAATAAAGCATATGACCAACTGATACTGCCATTGAGTAATTCTTACTTTAAGTTATTCTAAAGAGATCAAACTACAAAGCATAAAGACACTCTTTAGACAACGCTCTATAACATTAGAGTTACCTCTACTATTAGTTCAAAAACAGAGTGAAGTGCACAAACCTTTTGAAGATATGGCCAGATGGACATTATCACAATAGAAAAACCTGCAAAGAGGCAGACATGTTTACTTGCGTTATAATGATGTAATCACTATTAGAGCCATAGCTTTTGGAAATACAGCAAAGATTTTTTTTAAATATTCTAAACAATGAGAATTTATATACACAATCTTTAATTTATCAAGCAGTAAAATGTTAATTATCCGAAGAATAATAAATTCTAATAACAAAATAGAAACAACGAGGTAATTATAGCCCCTCACTATGCTTGATCTACCAAGGGCAAAGAATTTGTCTCTCTTTTCTCATACATTTTTGCCATAGTGGAAATTACTGAAAGCTCTGTTGAGTCTTCATAGCACACATGAGTGGAAGAAAGGCCACTTTGTCAGGGGGAAATTGTCTGTACTGATTGAAAGAGCAATTCACTGCAAGGAAGCGAGTGAGCTGGAACACCACCTCAAGGGAAGTAATATGAACTGACTTACTTGAGGATGCCACACTTCAGAGGCAAAGTCCTGATTTATGATAGGTTTTCCCACTCAATACTATAGTGGAAAAACTCTTACACTGTTTGTCGATGTTGCCCTTTTCTGGTTGTTTGTTTGTTTTACTTTTCTGTAGTGATAGGGATCCTCATCAATTCTAGGTAGGTACTCTACTACCCAGTTACAGCCCAGCCCTATTTGTCCATTCTTAATGTTAGGCAAATCTAGTCAGAAATTATGGAAGGCCTACTCTTAAATGTTTAGCTTTATTTCTGAGAGTACTGGCCCATCTCTGCAATCTCACCATTTGGGAACCTGATGCAGGGGATCAAGAGTTTCAAACCAACTTGAGACATTGCTTTACATAAAGAAATGTACGTTTAAAGTATACAATTCATGTAGGGGATAGGAGAGGGCAACAGGGGGTGACTATTCACAGTGCACTACATAGGGCTGGGATGATGTGTCAGTGTGTAAAGTGCTTGCCACACAAGCATGGAGACCTTAGTTTGGACTCTCAGCATTATAAAAAGCTGGAGGCAGAGGTCATCATCCTAACTCTAGTGCTAAGGAGAGGGGGTTGAGTCAGGCAGGTCTGGCTTCTTTCACTAAGCATAATGCCCTAAGATTCATGCACCAGGTAGTAGTGTTTCTACTGTTCTACTATTAGTGTTTCGCTCACAAAGTCTTGGCTTGGGCTGAAGGGATGGCTCAGTGGTTAAGAGCACCTATTCTAGAGGACCTGCATTCAGTTCCCAGCACCCATATGGTGGCACACAGCCATCTGTAACTCTGGATCCCAAGTTCCAAGGGATCCAACAGCTTCTGACCTCTTCATATATACACGTGCAGGCAACACGATCACATAGACAAAATAATGACTGCAAAAGAAAAAATAGAAGTCTAGTTTTTTGAGATAGAGTCTCAGTATATAGCCTGTGCTACATAGGTTCCAGAGCTTGAACTCAGGTTCTTAGCTGAAGTTTATCCACTGAGTCGTCCTGATGTCCCTCATCTTCCTGTTTTTGTTTTACTTTGTTTTGTAAAGTTTTTTGTGTTTTGGCTTTGTTTTTTTGTTCATTATTATTTATTTATTATTTTTTTTTTTGGCAGTGTTGGGGACCTCAGGACTCTGACCATACTAGGCAGCACTCTATTACTGAGGTGTACACAACTCTCTAAGTATTTAGAATTGAATTGACTCTGACGAATAAAGGAGTTAAAGAGCAACTTCTTAGGCAGACCTGGTGGCCCACACCTGCAATCTCAGCACTTAGGAGACTGAAGGAGGAGGTTTAACAGTGTAAGAGGACACAGTGAAACTGTCTCAAAATATCTCCCAACCAGAACATTAAAAAGTACATTTTACAATAAAAGAAGTTCCATCAAGTAAAATCTCTAGCATGCCAATTAATATCTGAAGCAATTTTTTTCTGTAATAAAACTTGAAATTGTTTCTTAAGACAGTTGAGTAATAAAAACAATTTTAAAGGAAGAAATCAACTCAGTCTGGTATGATGGTACACACCTATAATCCCAATACTAGGGAGGCTCAGATATCAGAACCCTGAGTTCAAGGCCAGCCTGGGCTACATAGTAAGGCTTTTTCTAAATAGGTAAACTGGGCATGCATTTAATCCCAACACTTGAGGGAGGGAGCAGGCAGATCCCGAAGGCCAGCCTAGTCTACAGAGAAAGTTCCAGGACAACCAGGGCTGTACAGAAAAACCTATCTCAAAAACAACAAACAAATGGATAAGTAACTAATCTTAAAAGTGTCCAAAGCCAAAGCATTTTACTCTGAACTGCAGAACTGTGTCGCTTCCGGCACTCACCCACACTGCTGAGGAACATGGTAAGGTAGAGAATCCTCACAGACTTCCATCTACTCTTGTAATGCTCTTGGGTTTCTATCGCGCCCATTCTCTAGGTGGAAAGAAGAAAAGGGTTAACAGAGTTGAGAGTCCCTAAATTCAAAACTCCAAATCCAAAATGTTAACTGTGGGTGGAGATTCCTTGACCTGACTGCAGTGAATTACAGCAAAATGCACGTGTACTATCTCCCCAAAGATGCAGGAACTAGAAAACCCCATGCATTTGGGATAATGCACAAGATCTGGACCTCCTGATCACTAGGAGCAGGTATTTATGCATTAACAATTGGGCCACACTGTGGTGGCACAGTGTTTTCATCCCAGCACTCAGGAGACTGAAGCAGGCAGATCTCTAAGTTGGAGGCTAGCTGGTCTACAATCAAGTCCCAGGACAGTCAAAGCAACATAGAAAATCCTGTCTCAAAAAAAGAAACCAACAAACAAAAGATATGAAAGTTATAGAAAAAGCAACATTTCTTAGTATTGGCTATGGTTACACTAAATCACCTCTGAAAAAGCATTTTAAATTTCCCTGGATTGTAGGACTGTATTAATGCACCACTATACACAGTTATTTAGAAGATACAAGATACCTTTTAAAAGTAAAACACTTTTCAAAGCAATTATTTCACTATTTTTTTTCTCCTTTAAGTTTTCGTGTTTATATGGTGTGCGTGTGCATATGGTGGCCTGATGGAAGATATGGACAGTGTGGCTAGCCAGGTTGCTCTGGGACCCCTGGCTCTTTACTTTGGTGCTGGAAGTACAGGTGGGCCACCATAACAACATGGCATTTACGTGAGTTTCTAGGGATCCAAACTCTAGTCCTCTCGCTTGCACAGCAAGCATTTTAACCACGGAGCCATGTCCCCAGCTCTCCTTTTCTATTGCTATATGCAAGAGAAAGGTATTAATCTAACAGGATGAATGAACACACTTTCTCAAGAAAAGTTACATAAAGTAGCTACAAGAAATAGATCTGCCCCAAATGGGATATACTGAAAATTAATTACTATGAGGATGGTGAGATGGGTAAAGGTTCCTGCCCAACGACCTGGAATCCCTTCCTAGAACCCACACAGTAGAATTAGAGACCTCTACAGGAATAACATGGCACACACGTGCCTACACACACAAACACACACACAAATGACAGGAGAGATGGCTCATTGGTTAAGAGCACCGACTGCTCTTCCAGAGGTCCTGAGTTCAATTCGAGGATCTGATGTCCTCTTCTGGTGTGTCTGAAGACAGCAATGGTAAACTCATATACATACATACATACATACATACATACATACATAAATCTTTTTTTAAAAGATCTACTTTTCTATAATTACTCTCATGTTTCTGGCACTCATTCTTGATGAAAGCATATTACTTTTGCTGTGAGCTGTTCTGACTGGAATGATGTAACTTAAGACAGTGGCAGCCTGGAGCTTCCTGGAACACCGCCCTTTGCTCTGACATGAATTACCAAATAAGTTCTACTTGAGGACCAAAGAGCTTATGTGATCCAGCACACTGGTTTTTGTCTTCTGAATGAACTTGTAACTCATTAATAGTGAGTATATAACTGACATCCTACCTCTGTTAGGTGATACCTGAGTGTTTATGCTCATTAAATGACTGTACAAGTACCAAACAGAGTTGGCAAATTTACCTTGATGTGGTTACTGCTCTTTCCACAAATCCAGAAACACTTAAACAGAAAAAGTGCCCAATTATGTTCCAAGAGTATTTTCTTTTGGAGAAAGAGATTGGTTGATTTGTTTCTGTTGTCACTATTATTTGTTAAGAAATGGTTCTACGCCAGGCTGGCCACAGAGTCTAAATCCTCTTCCCTCAGTAAAGTTCTGGTACCATGATGTCTGTGGTCCCAGAATATTTTATAAAATAGACTGTGATGTTGCCAAATTTAATCATCATTGAAAAGGTTTCCTTTTTCAAATGTAACAGCTTAGAATTGTCAGAAGGAGGCTGGTAGTAGCACATGCCTTTTGATCCCAGCACTCCGGAGGCAGAGGCATGTGGCTCTCTGTGAGTTGGAGGGCAGCCTAGATCAATTTCCAGAGCAGCCAGGGCTACACAGAGAAGCCCTATCTCAAACAAACCACCAAGAAATGGCAGGGAAGAAGAAACATGTTTACATGTACTATTTGTCAAGGATATTTTGTTACTGATATTTGTGTGTTTCGTTTTTATTATATTTACTCATTTTTTAAAATTTTTACATATGTGTTTGAGTACTGTAGCATGCATGTGGAGGTCAAAGGATAAACTGAGAGTCAGTTTTCTCTACCCAGTAGATCCAAGAATCAAAGTTAAGGTCATCAAGCTGAGTAGCAATCTCCTACATCCACTAAGCCATCTTTCCAGCCCCCATTACTGATACAGTCTGAATACTTTAAACACTACATACATAATATAGTGACCTACACACAGACCTTTTAATCGTGATATAAAATGTCTGAACAAGATAAACTCAAGATTCATGTATTACAAAATCAATATATTTGAATTTAATGTATACCATTACAGTTAATTACATACTGCCGCAGACCCTCTGGGTCCCTGTGTCTGTGTGGAACAAGTTCTCGGGCAGGTGGGCAAAGCTTAGGATTAATTGACAAACAGACGCACACAGGAGAGGTGTTGAATCTGAATGTGTTGTCAAGTTGAGCACCGGACTTTTTTATAGCATAGAAACTACCAGGAATTGCAAGTCACATCAGGCAAGGTACATTGAAGTTTTTCAGATACAAGAGAATGACTGTGAAAGGAATTTCAGGAACCAAAAAATGTTTACAATAGAGATTAACAGCCCTGCCTAGGATCAGCCTAGTGACAGGCAAGAATTTTACACTTTAGTGTTAATAGCACGAGGGGGTTTTTACTCTTGGCATGCCTCAAGAATAATGTAGTGTTACGGAACCCTAAATTCTTAAGCCTTGCTAAATCTTATCTTGTCTGGAGAATCTCCATTTATCAGGAGACTATATCAACTTGCTCTTGGCATGAAATGTAGCCTGTTCTAAAGATTTTTATCTCAGTGAGATTCCCCTGCTCTTTCTGCAGACCAGCTGAGCTAATGGCCTCGTCTATTGTAATGCTTAACTCGATTAGAAATGAAACACATGATCACTTTATAAGAAGGATCAGGGTGTTAGTGACACATGCCTTTAGTACTAGCACTCAAGAAGCAGAGGCAGGTGGAGCTCTGGGCTTCAGGGAGTTTCAGGACAGCCACAGCTACATAGTGAGACCCTAGTTAAAAGAAAAAATCTTTCCTAGCCAAAAGGCAGTTACATGTTCAGTGCCAACCTTGGTATGTAGTGGATCCAGGATACCCCGGACTATAAAGTGAGAACTTGTCTCACAAAACAAACAAAAACAAGCTTTTCTTGCCAAACCCATGATCCTAGCACTTAAGTAACTGAGGCATAACAGGTGTCTCAACATTAGACAAGATCATCTCTCAGGCTACATAGGAACTTCAAGGTCAGCCTGGGACCCGAAGATGGTAAGCTACTCACCAGATGGGATGGACAGACAGCAAGACTTTGCCTCTAGTTTTTTGTTTTTGCTTTTAAATTTACTTTTATGTGCACGAGTGTTTTGCCTTCATGTGTATCTGTTCAGGACATTCAGTCTGACATTCTCCATCATGGGTACCTGTCAGCCTACACTTCCGATGGAATTTATTAGCATTTCTCAGTATTAGTTATGTGACAGTCTTGTGACTAAGAAACAGTGCATGGAGCTAGATTGTGAGGTAGCCCTTAGGTATACTGACCCAGACCTAGTTGTCAACTCTTGCATGAGCAAAGATAGGTCCAGTAAACGTTTGCTTTGTTTTGTGATACAGGATCTCTCTAGGTAGTCCTGCTGTCCTGGAATTCGATATGTTGACCAGGTTGACCTCAGACTTACAAAGATTTACCTGCCTCTGCCTCCCAAGTGCTGGGACAGTTCTAAACTAGAGTTTAAAACAGGATGGAACCAACACATGAACAGTAACTGGCTTATATGAGTATGTATGTGTGTTCATTACATTATTAGAGCTACTAGAGAAATAATGGATACAGAGTATAAATTGTATAATACTCCTTAATTGGTGTTTCTAATTATATTGGTGGAGTTGGGTAAGGGATGTATTTGTTCTTAGAAAAGTCAGACTACAATAACATATTCATAATATCTGAAACTTACTTTAGTTTAGCAATAGATGTGTGCGTGTGTGTGTAAAGATATCTGACTGGTGGGGAAAAACTAATTGTAAAGATAGTAGGTTTTAGGTAAATTATTTCAATCTTTCCATGTATTTGAAATCTTTTAAAGTAATAAATTTTTATTATGCTCTTTTTTAGATTTATTTATTTATTATTATATGTAAGTACACATCTTCAGATCCTCCAGAAAAGGGCATCAGATCTCATTACATATCCACCATGTGGTTGCTGGGATTTGAACTCAGGAATTTGTAAGAAGAGTAGGTGCTCTTAACCATTGTGCCATCTCTCTAGCCCCCTATTATGCTCTTTTTTAATTTAGAAGGAATAGCAGAACAAGGTTGTTGATTTACTAAATTATTATATCTTTGTTATTTTGATGACACACATGTTAGATGGCTGAGGCTGAGTTTTACAGACTTCTGCTTTACAGGGGTGTAAGAAGAAACACTGAATCTGGGTGTCATGGCGCATGCCTTTCATCCCAGCACTTAGGAGGCAGAGACAGCAGGATCTCTGTGAGTTTGAAGGTAGTAGCCTTGTACTAGCACTTCCAGGCCAGCCAGGGCTACATAGTGAGACCCTGTCTAAACAAGCAAACAAAACCTAAAACAAACAAACAAACAAGCAAAAATGCTGTACTTCTTTCCAAGGGGATTTGTTTAACTTTTACCTTCTATCTACTATTTCTGCTGTATCCTGGCATTCATTTTCCTGATGGAATTCTCTCTCAATAAAACCATGGTGTTCTAATATTTTGATAACCACAGCTCCAGATCGCAGAATGTTTAACAAATGTATGACTTAAAATCCAAGAAAAATACATAATGCACTGGCATGAACTGAGCACCTAGGTAAAACAATATGATTCAGTGGGTATTTCTGCACAGAGTCTGGGGCAGAGCAGCAGTGCACTTTCAAATTTCCCTCTGGTCTCACTACAGAAAGGCAGAACAGCCAGACTCAGAACTGGAGAGCAAGAAGGGTGAGTATCTGGAGAGAGCAGTACTGAATATAACTGGAGACATATGACAGAAATAAAAGGTCTGCACTGTAAGACAAGTATACCAGTACCTGCCTGCTACTGTTATTGCACTACTTAGGAGGGAAAGCAGGAAGACCCTAAGTTCAAGTCCAGCCTCTACCAGAATGAGTTGTGAGCCAGCCTGGGCTACAAAGTGAGAACTTACTTGAAAGGAAGGAAGAACGGAAGGGAGTGAGGGAAGAGAGGAGGGAGGTAGTGCAGACATGTAAGGACAGCTGGTGCAGTAATATTTCTTTTATAGACAAACATTGAAATAAGAATTCTAAGTGTCTCTAGCATTTCAAAAAAAATCTAAGGTAAGGCTAGCAATCTATAATCTTGAGGTCAAATCCAGACACCACCGGTCTTTACTTGATAGATAAAACTGGTGCACAGGTGAATAGTTGTTACCAGATGACAAAAGACTAACTTCAAAGACCAAGTTTCTCATCAATAGACCAACCTACTGACTAAACAATGCACTCATTTAGTATGATCTGCAGATTTTCTCTTCTAAGTATCTATGCTATCCACGACTTTGCCTTTGGGCCTGAACCAACAAACCTAAACTATACAGCAATGGGAACTATTACAGAAAGAGTGGTAGGCCCCTATTCTCTTAAATAAAATTCATAAAGTAAGTCAGTTGAGAGCACTAGACACTCAAGAAAAGAAGAAATATCTAATCCAATTATATCAATAGATCATGATTACTCAATCTTGTTTGATAAGGGCTGCTGGCTAACTATACTGAACTTTGTACAGTAAAGTACAAGTGAGCAAACCCTGCAGTTAGTCATAACTAGAGAATCAACTTATGATTTTAAAGACAGCATACTTGTTGAATTGTTCTGAAAATATTTTCTTTTAATTTTTAAAATGCTAAACATAGAGCATAGAGTTCAATCTAATGAACTCTTCATGTACAGGCACATCTGACTATACATGAAGCCTAACACAATCACTTATTTAAAAGGGAGAGAAAAGTAAGAGAAAATATGTTTAAGCTTATTTAGATATATTACAACATGTACAATGCAAATCGTATTTCTATGGTTAGCTGTACATCTATGACTCAAGGATCCCACGCTCTTTCTGGTAAACACAGGCCTGACATGAAATACAACAAAAGAAAAGCAAGCAGCACAAAAAAGGCTAGGAAATGGAAATGCCACAGCCCTATACATGTGACTAACAGGGAGCTCTAGCCTGGCAGAGCCGGTACATCAGAAGCACAAAATGACAGTAAGTATAAATAACTTCAGGGTCCCGGCAAATAACAAGCCTGGAAGAAAAGAAGTTGTTGGCAGGAGTTGCAGGTAACATAAACAAGGGTTGCTGACAGATTTCAAAAGGGAGACAAGGGATGGTCTCTTCTAGGAGTGGAATAGGCAGGACAACTACAGAGCTGTATGAACTCCAAAAGGATGGTGGCACAGCAAAAAGCAGGGCAGAAGCCAACAGCTTGGAAGGTCTCAACAGGCCTGGGGGATGCAGCTCTTTTAAAACAAATGTCAACACTGCTACTCATGTTAATCACCTCAAGATAAAACCAACTAACATCAAATTGTAATCCATATTCTCTACTTAGTAATTGAAAGACCACAAAGTTTCACTGCCGTTAAAGTAAAAGATTGGTGCTGAACATAGATAAAAGAGAGAGAAAAAATACTTAGTATAGTTACTATGTGTATGGTGCACACATCCTAGTCTTACTAGTCATCCTAGATGTACAGCACCTGAATTTGATGGCAGGAGGGGCAGGAATTCCCATCTTACTTGGCTACCTACTGCAGTTGAGGCCAAGGTTTCAGGCGACCCCGTCTCTAAATATAAAGCAAACAGTGGTGGAGACAGTTCAGTCGTCCAGGTGCTTGTCCCCAAGCCTGTGAACCTACATGGTAGGCGAAGAGAACCCAGTACTAAAAGTTTTCCTCTGGCCTCTGTACAAAGCATGACACGTGTGCCACCCGTTCCCCCTTAAAAAAATAAAATAAAATAAAAGTAATAGAACACACACTGCGCTTCAAATAAAAGACTAGATAAAAAAAACTTGTTTCCTAAAGGTAAAAATACATATTGCTACAGTAAGACAAGCCCAGCTTTTCTAAATTAGTGCTCATAAATTAGGATCAAAATGAGAATTACAAGGATGAAAATACTAATGAAATGCTTAAAGATGTCTTTATTTTGTACCTGTGATACTGAGCAAAGTGTGAGTCATTTTAAGTGGGTTTATTTGCAAAATATGAACAAGTTATTAGGCAGGTTAGGAAAAGTCTAACTCAAGTTTAGCTCTTGAGTGTCGGATAAAACCACCATTTGGGGCTTTTGTGACAGTGGTCAGCTACACAGGGTCAACAGAATGCAGTGTCAGCTGTAAAAGAGGCAGCTTAGGCTTCTTCATACAAAACAAAGGAAAAATAGTGAAGAAAAAGAAGCTTTGAAGCAGAAAGGAATTACCATTACAGGATTCAGGCAGATGTTTAAGACACACAGCACAAGGGCTACAATGTGAAGCTGCTGTGACCTATGTGAAGCATCCCCCTGCCCAGCATTCTCGGTACACAAGTTCTCCAAGCACCAAGATTCTCCACTATTCCCAAGTAAACGCGATTATCCCGGAGCCTGAACTAAGCGGCTCCGAAGGCGTTGCTGGGCATGCGCATGTGCAGCCGGGTTTCGGGTCCGGACAGTGGACTCACTGTACCCAGCTAGTCCCACCCGCCTGCTCACCTGCTTCCGGGTGATCCGGGGCCCAAGAGGGGCTCCCGCTCGGCCTCGCTTCCCAGGTTCGCCATAATGCCAGCTCTCACTAGGCGGCGCGCTGCCCACTCTCGGAACACCTGCTCCTTCTCGCCCGGAGCTGTCAAAACACTCCTACGAGTGCGCGTGCGCGCCGGGACCCCGGAAGCGGACCGGCAGCCTAGGGGAAGTGTGGACCGCGCAGGAGGCGGTGGTGGCGACCAGAGAGCAGGCCGGAAGAGGTGGAGCAAGGCCAGAGCCGGCCTCTGGGGGCGTGTACAGCGGGCGCCCCGCCCCGCCCGGAGGACGTCCTCCCTGCCCGCCTGGCTGGCAGCCTGCCTGCTTTTAGTACCTGAGCAGATCCAGATCTCTGCTGTCCGAGCTGAGGCGAAAGTCCAGTCCCTTGAGCGTGGAGAGCGGTGGTGGCCAGAGGCTTGGCGAGCTCCCCTTCAGGTGTGCGTCCGCGAGCGGCCTGTAAGTAACAGCCTCTAGCGTCTGCGTACGTGCAAGGCGGCAGGAAGGCTGTGGTGTCCTGGTCCGAGGGAGGGCGTTGGGGACCCCTGTGGCCAACCCTGCTGGCCATCAGCGCCTCACCTGAAGGGAATGAGGATGAGGCTGATGCCAGCCACCAGCTGTTATCCCCCTGACTCCGCTCCTGAGGAGAGTTAGGGTCAGGACTGATGGCAGCCAGCCACTGTTGCCCCCGCTGGCTCCTCACTTGAGGGGACTGAAGGTCGGGGCTGAGGTGGCTACAACCTTGCTGGTTCCGGGCCCCAGAGCCTCAACTTTGCTAAAAAAAAAAAAAAAAAAAAAAAACCAGCCCCTAGTCAAAGCCTGCTTTGCTCCAACCCGCTGCTTTCAGCGCCAGGAACGTAAACACTCAACAGACTCAGATGCTGTTGACTTCCTAGTCGCTGACCCTGCCATTGGGCTTGTCAGCTAATTGCTGCCAGAAGTCATTGTGTGTCTCCTAAAGTAATGTATTCTTAACTCTAGATAAGCTTGTCACGTGATTTCATTGGGTCACAATTATCCTAGGAGATGTGTAAAGCAGATAATTATCTATCTGACCATGATCTGAGGTCGAGATAAGTTACCTGGAATCTCTCAGAGTTGGGATCCAGTGTCAATTCTTGAATTCCTTGAGCGCTTAGCGTTTGTCCTGCCTCAGGAGCTCTCTGTTGTGTGGTATTCCCATCTCCTCCCCTTTGATCTTTCAATTGTGATCATCTCATGTGTAGCCAATCAGGCATACCCTACTAGAGAACTGTTAAACTTGAAATGTCTTCTGTTAATTATCTTCTGAATCCAGTCCTGATTATTAGATACTTCATTGTATTCAGTCCTGCACATTTATCTATTGTAACAGAAACAAGGAGATTCTCGTAATTGGTTCCAAGACTACAGATGGGTAGAAAATAAAGTCCTTTTTTTAACCACGATATTCTTCCTGTGTTATGGTTGTCATTTCTAATCCCTGGACAATGACACAATTTGTGACTCATATATAATAGAGGAAGAAAAATTTAACTAGCATTCCATCAAGCAGAATGCGGTGTATGTTGAAAGATCTTATTCTTATTCGGTCCCCTCATTTCATCCCTACAATGGTTTTCTAAAGAGGAGAGAGATTGACTCAAGTAGACAAAGAAGTGAAAGGCAGAGAGAATAGGTAGATGGCGGAGGGCTACAGAGCTAACCAACAGTGGCTTGAATTCAAGAAACAGGACTCCTCTGACAGCAAAACCTGTGCTGTTTACCACCAGGTTTCCTGTAAACAGAATATCAAGAATATTTTCTCATATTTCCTAATAGCAAAGCAAGCATTTAGTGTTTATTTAAATGAAATAATTTGTTGCTCTGTATTAGGCCAAGTATAGTTTTCTACTTTCCAGTTGAGGTGGCTCACTCAAGGTCACACAGCTAAGTGGGGAAACTCAGGTCTTTCCATTACTGTCTCCAAGTAATGACTTCAGACAACAAAAACACAGTGAGTACACAGACAACTCCTAAAGTCTAAATAAACTCAGAAACATATCAAAGGTAGCAATCAAAGCAAACATAGGGGAGGACAACAGTGGTTTTTGTTTGTTTTCTTTTGTTTTGTTTTGTATTTTTGTTTTTAAATAGTCCACCCAGAAAAAAAAAGAGCCAAAGTTGAAGAGATTAAACCTTTCTGAATGTATTACTCAAAAATTTGGGACTTGTTGGGTATTTGTCCCCCCACTCTACCCCTTTTCTCTTTTGGTGATGCTAGGGATTAAACTAAGCCTTTCAAGTACTTAACAGGAAAGTTACCAACTGAGCTTTACATCCAACCCCTTGTTGGGTTGTCTTCAATGATTTTTTTAGAATAGTTACATCTCTCCCACTTATTTTCCTACTCTTCTTCAGTATAAAAGTAATTAAATCAGTAGCCTAAGGATAGCTTGTGTGTGTGTGTGTGTGTGTGTGAGAGAGAGAGAGAGAGAGAGAGAGAGAGAGAGAGAGATTTTAATGTGTGACATGGGCTGGAGAGATGATGCAGGGCTTAAGCACTTATGGCTCTTGTAGAGGATCAAAATTCAGTTCCCACATGGTAACTTGTCATCTAATTCTGAGGAATCTGATGCCCTCTTTAGACCTCAATAAGCACTAGGAACATACAAACATACATACATACTTGCACGCAGACAAATATACATTTAAAAATGAAAATTAGGTATCTAGGGGGTGTAAGAGGGAAGTTAACACATATGGCAGATTAAAAAATACTACATTTTTACAATTTATTTGGCAGGACACATATGCTAAGAGCATATAAGGAGGTCAGAGACAGCTTGCAGAAATGGGTTTCTCACCACAATGACAATTTTGAAATTTACTTATGCCTTTGAGATCACATACATAAAAGTCTAGGAAGAGCCAGGCAGTGGTAGCACACTTGGGAAGCAGAGGTAGGCTACTCTCTATGACTTGAAGGCAAGCCAGGACTACACAGAGAACCCCAGTCTCAAAAACATAATAAGTCCAGCAAGAAAAAGTAATGTTTGTTTAAATACTTAGATATCAAAGTAATAGGGGATTAAAAAGTACCAGATGGAGTAATATTAGTAGATAGTGAGTGCCACCCTAGCAATAAAACTCATTTCTAGGAAAGACATTCTATTCCTTGGCACTGTGATGGCACTTCTATTTTTGTTTCTTCTCTGCACACTTGCTATTTAAAAACACAAATGGCCGTTGTATCCATTGGTACTTCAAAAGTAGCTGCTATTTCTGCAGGATCTCACTGGTGTCTTGCTTGACCTGAGGGCTTTTAGTGCCTGGAATAGCTCCAGGTGGCACTTAATGTAAACTGACATTGTCTTTATCCCAACTCAGAAGATTCATAGTTCTGGATATCCTGAACATAGCCAGCTCTGCCTAGAAAGATTTTTTTTAGAGGATGTGGAAATGGCTCAATAGGTAAGAACACTTTTTATACAAGCAGGAGGATCTCAGTTGAAGGCACCAACACTTTTGTAAAAGGCTGGTCACTGATACATATAACTATGACCCTACTACCATGCCAGTGATGCATATAACTGGCATGTAAACCTACATACATGCAGCATACACACATACACAACTACACACACCAAAAAAGAAAGAACTATATCATTTAGAGATTCAGAAATCATTTTATACTGCTCTGAGACTGAAATTGGATTTTAGAATATCTGTATAATACCAAATTTCAAAACCAAATACATAATAAGCCCTATATATGTGATTTGTTTTCTGTTTTTTACCTGTGAGTTGCTTGCTAATAGGTAAATATAGCAAGGAAATATGCTACTTCTAGGCTTGAAGTGGTCTATTACATAGAAAAGCAAAGTGATGTGGGAAATTTTGCAGTGCTGGGTTAAAAAACAAAGGAGTGAACAATTTGGTATGTAATGAATATTGTTCATTGCAAAATAATTGAAATTTCATTGTCATTAGGTACTTTAATACACATGCAGAAATTAATATAATTTTTAAAAACTGCTCTGGGCATGTTGGCATTTGCCTTTAATCCTAGCACACATGGCCCAAAAATAGATCTCTGTGAGTTTCAGTCCAGCCTGTCTACTTAGTGAGTTCCAGGACAGCCAGGGCTATGTAGAAATATTTGCCTGAAAAACCAAAAAATAAAATAGCTAGTAATAGCTCTTGACTAGTACACTGTATCTTGTTGAAGATTATTTGGGTTTTGTTTGTTTTCTCACATATAATTGATTTAGTGTCATGATACGTGATATTCCAAAGGTGAATGAAGATCCTAGTATACTTGAGAAAGACAGGACCTTTATTATAGTATGCATCTGCTCTGCAATTTAATAAATATATACAAAAATATGAGTAATAAGTTTATGAACCATCACAGAAAGATCTAAGTAGTAAAATAATTTAAATCAATGTTAGCTTCCTGTCTCTGTGACAAAATACCTCAAAAACCAACCTAAACTGAAAAACATATTAAACACTTTTCTATTGTAATAGAAACACCATGACCAAGGTAACTTCTAGAAGTTTATTTGGGGGGTATAGTTTCAGAAGGTGAGTCAGTGACCATTGTTGTGAGAATGTGACAGCAGGTAGGTATAGTGCTGAGACAGTACCTAAGAGCTCACATTCTGATCAACAATTATGAGTCAAAGAAAGATAACTGGGGATGGTGTAGGTTTTTGGAACCCCACAGCCCACCCCCAGTGACACCTCCAACAAGGCTATGCATGCCCCTAATCTTCCCAAATAGTTCTACCAACTGTGAACCAAGTATTCAAATATATGAGACTATTGGACCATTCTCATTCAAACTACCACAAAAAGGTTATCTGAACTCATTGTTTCCGAGTTACTGTTCACTTGATGGCTTTGCTTTTAGACCTGTAGCAAGGAAGAACATCATGACATGGAACGTGTGGCAGAGAACCTTCTTTCCAGGATGGACTGGGAAGGAGAGAGATAAAAAGACAGAGTAGAAAGGGAACCAGGCTCTTGATATACCTCAAGCACACATACCCAGGAACTAAACCATTTCAGAAGGTTGTACCACTTCCCTATAAAGAGAACATTTCAGATCCAAACCATAACTGTTCGTCATTTAGAATTGTATTTCTGTAAAATGTATCTCCATCCTACCCCATATATCCAAAGACCCGAGCTCATTTGGGAGTATGAAACATGATTTTTAACTTGTGTGTGTTTGTATATAAACACATGTGGTGGTGTGCAAGTGGAGGCAAAAGGACAATTTACAGAAATCAGTTCTCTCCTTCCAAACATGTATGTCCTGGGGATTAAAGAAGTATCAGGCATGGTGGCCAATACTTTTAATTACTGAGCCTTCTCACCGGCCATAGATTTCTGTTAACTGGGTAAAGGATACACTGACTTAAGTAATTCCAGGGATCCATCCCATAGTCAGCCACCAAACCCAGTCACTATTACATATGCCAGCAAGATTTTGCTGAAAGGACCCTGATATACCTATCT
This sequence comes from Mus caroli, assembly GCF_978045245.1. Lineage (NCBI taxonomy): Eukaryota > Metazoa > Chordata > Mammalia > Rodentia > Muridae > Mus > Mus caroli. Next base: position 121,272,500 of record NW_028227258.1, on the reverse strand, counting down.
CGTGTGAGGCTATGCCAGTGCCTGGAAAATACAGAAGTGGATGCTCACAGTCATCTATTGGATGGAACACAGGGCCCCCAGTGGAGGAGCTAGAGAAAATACCCAAGGAGCTGAAGGGGTCTGCAACCCTATAGGAGGAACAACAATATGAACTAACCAGTACCCCCAGAGCTCGTGTCTCTAGATGTGTTTGTTGCAGAAGATGGCCTAGTTGGCCATCATTGGAAAGAGAGGCCCCTTGGTCTTGCAAACTTTATATGCCTCAATACAGGGGAATACCAGGGTGAAGAAGCGGGAGTGGTTGGGTAGGGGAGCAGGGTGGGGGTAGAGTAGAGGGAACTTTTGGGATAGCATTTGAAATGTAAATAAATAAAATATCTAATAAAAAATTTTTAAAAATGTTATATAAAGTTCAATTTTGTATACATTAATATATCATTAACCCCAGCACTCAGGAGGCAGATTACTGTGAGTTCCCAGGCCACCTAGGGCTGGATGGTAAGACCCTATCTAAAAGGAAAAAGAAAAAGAGAAAAATAATTGTTTCAGTAGAAAATGTATATAGTGGAGATATGGAGATGATAACATTTAAAAAAGATCTTCCAGTTGCATGAACGGAGGTAATGATTAGAAGCTTGAGGCCAGCCTAAATTACAAGATCCTATTTCAAAAAGAAAACCATAAAAGCCAATTTCCGTTTACCCTTTGTTTAATAACTGAAATACAAAGGACTAATTGTCACATTTACTCTGCAGGGGAGTGTTAGTTTTAAGTAACAGTTTTAAGTGAATGTAAGAATATAAACATGATTTAAACAAACTGCAAAGAGCTAGTTGGCTTATAAATAAGTGGTTCCTTAGGTCTATGAAGTCTGTGGTTTTAGTATGGTTTTTTGTTATTTTGAATTTGTGTGGGTTCTTTTTTCCCCTACTGGTGGAAATATGAAGATTTAAACCTGGTATTAAAGTGTAAACCTATACTCAAAGGCTGAGAAGTACAGTTAGTTTCTTCTTCCCATGTAGTATGCAGCTTCCAAGGTTGTTCTTTAAGATCATTGTTTTCTGGCGCTCACAGTGTTGAGTTTGGGCTGGAGCCATGATTTTTCTTTCTAATCAACATAAAATGGAAACATTGATTGCATTTACACACTTGCCCTTTCTGCAGAGGTGTTGGACTCCCAGGGGGAACTCTCTTTTTCTTTCTCTCTCCACGTGGCCATGAAGAAAGGAAGTCTGTATTTTTTTTTTTACTTGTATGGAGAGCACAGTCAGTGTGAAATGAAGAAATGAGGATAGCCTCCCAGTGCTGAGCTTGTCCTTTGCTGACAAAGGACCAAATATGAATAAATCCTGTAGTTGCAAGTATATAAATTGTACCCCAAACCTAAGAGCCCGAAAGCAGATTCTTCTCCACTGAAGCTTCTAGAAGAAAATTTCACCCAGCTGATATTTGATTGAAGATGATGAGGCCCTGATGCAGGAAACCAAACTATGTAGGTTCTTGCAACCTATTCCTGGAGGAAAAGGCAAATGAGAAGGTTGAGAAGGGGCAAAGTAGACTCAGCGATGAGTTCTTCAGTTCTTTCTTAAGGTCCTGGGGCAGCTGTTCCTGGTGGCTTGGGTCTGTAATCCCACCTCTTCAGGAAGCTGATACATGAGCATGCCAGTACTAGGCCAGCTAGAGCAATTTAGTAGGATCTTCTCTCCAAATATAAAGAACCCAAAAAGCTAAGAATATAGCTTTGGATTAGCCGTTGCCTAGTATTAGCAAGGCCTTAGGCGCACCACAACCACCCCTCTAAAAAGGGACCCCCAAAATAGGTCCTAGTATTTATGTTATGGCCCTTTTTGAAGTGACATACTTCTGAGTTCTTAACTAAGATAACTACTATCATTATATTACTGGGATAGCTGTCAAGAAGAAAAGAAGGCATCAATCAGTTTACTTGTAAAATTCTGTAAGGAGACTGTCCCCCTAAAATAGCTGGCTAATACACGGTACTCCCAAAACTGTGTTTTCTTTCTTCCTGTGCTCAAAGACAGATATATTCAGTTCCTTTCCATGAAGAGCATAGTAAGGTAATTGTGCGTCCCTCTTCCAGCTCAACTGTAAGGGACAGATCTTAAAGATGTTTTAGGACAGATTTTACATACAGGAAAAGGACCATTCTTGTTGACCTCCAGATGGAAAACATGCTCCCCACTTTGCTTGTCAAGCCCATGGGAGAGCCTGTGTACATTTGCATGGGCAAGATGCCTATGGAAGCGGTTCAGATTTACAACAGAGAGGAGGGCCTGAAGAGGAAGAAGAGTCTGGATGTTCCTATGATGGAGTGTTGAGGCTGGTGAACAGTGGAAGTGAAGCGATACCCCTTAGGATGCCATACCGAGCAGAAAGCCTCCAAAAAATCCTCCAGTTACTAAAACATTCTTCTTCACAAAGCACACCACCTCCTCAGCTTTGCTCTTGACTTCAGTTGGTATTTGGGCGCTCTTCCGAATCGTCAGCTGCTCCTTGGCTTTTTTCATGTCCTTCTCTACTCGACTCCAGTCAACTTTGATGTAGCCAGTGTGGTTTGCAAGCTGGAGGAGAAAAAAGCCCCCTCCCACTGCTGTGGCAGCCAGCTTTCCAACTTTCTGGAATATGAAGCCAGTGCACCAGCCAGTGACACCTCCAATAAGGAGCTGGGTTGCCACGCTGTACTTCTCACCTGCAGACCGACTCTCCTGCCCGAAAAGCTTGCGCCACCAAGGCTGTTTTTTGGCAAATTCTGTAAGATCCAGTGCCTCATAAGCATCAAAGTGCCCTTGACTGGCCGAGGCCATCTTTATAATGTGGTTGTGGGAGGAGAAATGATGAGGGTCCGTAAAGGAGGAGATAGAGCGTGCCACAGTTGCGGTTGTGGTGGTGGATGTGTTCGTTGTCATGGCCGGCTGGCTTTTCGCACGTGGGAAAAAGATGTGTCCATTCCCACGGCCCCAGCGGAAGAGGGCTGGTAGAGCGCGCGCCTCAGCTTTCCCCCAGCTCTAACTGCGTCACAAAGCCACCTTGGCCTTTATCAAGTACTTGAGTGTCCTAGGCAGCCTAAAATGGACCCAGTAGTCTTTGTGCGTAAGACTGGGAAAGCAAAATATATTATAAATAGTGGATGGAAGATTTGGTAGATTTTGCAAAAGAAAATGGATTTCAACTGAATACTTAAACAAGAGATTTGTTAAATACAACCCAGATTTTCAGAAGGGAAGTTCAAGGTATTACCATGAATGTTTGTTTTATACATTTAGCTGGAAGCATTTTACAGGAAATTCGAATGAACGATTTCACATTAGAAGTGTTGCTTCTTTCCATTTCACAACAGAGACACTCTTTAAAGATGTGAATTTACTTGGGGTTATGCAGGTGATTACAATCCGGGATGTATGTACTGTGATAGATACATCTAAGGAGACTGAGACAAGTGAAAACATTTTTAATTTATTCCTCTCTCATTTATTGTATCTCGAATGCAGCCTCTCTGTCCTGGGCCATGCTTCCCTCCCCCAGCCCTATCTACTTCTTTTCTCTTCAGAAAAGGGCAGACTTCCCATAGATAACAACCAAACATGGCATATCAAGTTACAAATGAAAACTTTTAAGGCCAAAGGAAGTACAGATAGGTTGTTTTGAAACAAAAATTCATTGGTTACAGCAGCTTGCTGCCAGCAGTGTAATATTTGTCTGGAGAACAAGGTCTTCACAAAAGTAATTCTGATTGTGAGATTGTGTGTATGTACTTCAGACAACTGCAACTGTACACCTAGGGCTGTCTATTACTGGAAAGTGTGGGTGGAAGGAGGCTTAGTGCAAAGCTGTGGGCTTGACAAGTTTTCTGTGATAGCCTAAGGAGCAACAGTATCTAGTAAATATTCCAGGTTCTGAGAACTGTGAAACAGTGTGAACAGCTTGCTTTGCTGGTCCAGTTCTAAGAAGAAAGGAGAGTACCAGTTCAGTTGATTGTGGGTTACACTGTATACTATACAAAGAAAAACTTGAAGGCATCCAGGAATGTTGTACCAGTTCAGTTGATTGTGGGTTACACTGTATACTATACAAAGAAAAACTTGAAGGCTCCAGGAATGTTGTACCAGTTCAGTTGATTGTGGGTTACACTGTATACTATACAAAGAAAAACTTGAAGGCGTCCAGGAATGTTGTACCAGTTCAGTTGATTGTGGGTTACACTGTATACTATACAAAGAAAAACTTGAAGGCGTCCAGGAATGTTGTACCAGTTCAGTTGATTGTGGGTTACACTGTATACTATACAAAGAAAAACTTGAAGGCGTCCAGGAATGTTGTACCAGTTCAGTTGATTGTGGGTTACACTGTATACTATACAAAGAAAAACTTGAAGGCATCCAGGAATGTTGTACCAGTTCAGTTGATTGTGGGTTACACTGTATACTATACAAAGAAAAACTTGAAGGCATCCAGGAATGTTGCACACCTGGAATTCTAACATTTGGAGAGCAGAAGCAAAAGGAATGCCACAAATTTGAGGCCAATCTCAAGCTACCAACAGTCTTGGACTACAGAGCTACAACAAAGCAAAGCTGGGTGTAGTTCATACCTATAACCTAGAGCTTGGGAGGCAGAGATAGAGGATCAGGAGTGCAGGGAGAACCTCAGTTACATAGTGAGTTGACATTTTTTATGTTTCATATATCTGTACAGTTAAACTTTAATCTGAACTGGGCAGTGGTGGCACATGCCTTTAATCCCAGCACTTGGGAGGTAGAGGTAGACGGATTTCTGAGTTCCGGACAACCAGGGCTAATCAGAGAAACCCTGTCTCAAAACAAAACAAAACAAAACAAACAAAAAAAACCAACAACTTTATTCTGAATCATATTTTATCCATGTATATCTGAACTGTATCTTTCATTTTTATAAAATTGGGAATTGGACCTGGGATTTCATGCCTGTTAATGTAATGTGCCTCATCTACATTTAAAGCCCAGAACTACACCTTTTAATTGGGAAAGGTTGAACTAGATATGAAATTTTTCTTAGAAATATTTGAGAAATAAACTGGGCAATTAAACACCTTTAATCTCAGTACTCAGGAGACAAAAGTAGTTGGATCTTTGAATTTGAGGCCAGCCCAGTCTGCAGAGGAAGTTCCAGGACAGCCAGGGCTAAATAGAGAAATCCTGTCTTTAAAAAAAAAACTAAAATGGGAAAAAAGGAAAGGAAAAAGAATATTTGAGAAGTAAATTGTATCTAATAAGAAGCACTAGTACTGTGTGTTCACTGTTAAAAAGAATATGGTGAACCTGCTAAATCTTGAGCATTTTATTATCCCTGAAGTTGAAGTTTGGTTCTCTCCTCTGCTAGCAATTTGGCCTAGGATAAATAACTCTTTTCTCTGTGCCTCAGTTTCCTCTGTATAACTCTGGTAATCCTTTGTCAAGGGTCCTTGTAGAGCTTAAAGAAGAACCTGCAGTTGTGTTGTAAATTAAATAGTGTCTAGCTAATACTACAGTACTATGTGGCTATCATTCCTTAACCTTGCTCTCCAACACATTAGGTACTTAAGATGAAGAAGTCATTGATTGGTAAGGCTTTAGGCTCTTCATTTCTCTACTTTCCATCCCAGTTCTTCTAAACTCCTATATTTTTACAAGAATTTACTCCCGTCTTTAATTTTGCCTGATATTCAAATAAGTGGTTAGAAAATTGACCTGCTGCCTTGTTGGCAAGTAAAAATATTTTAAAGTAATTTTAAATTTTACTTCTAGATGCTGTTTGGCACTCATGGGTGTAAGCAAGTTAGATATTCTATACCGGAGACTTCTCCTCACAAAACTTTTCATCAGAGGATGGGGAAGGCCGGAGGACCTCAAGAGGTAGTGTGTGTGTGTGTGTGTGTGTGTGTGTGTGTGTGTGTGTGTGTGTACGAGTACCTGCCTGCATGTTTAAGCGTTTGTGTCCCACCTGTGTGCCTTGTGCTTGTGGAGATCAGAGCGGTAACAGGAGCCCCAGGAACTGGAGTTGTGCATGATCATGAATCACCACATGGGTCCTGAGAACCGACCTGGGTATTCTGCAAGAGCAACCAGTGCTCTTAGTTATTAAACCATCTCTCCAGCCCTTGAATGCTTATTTTCAAATTTCTTTTTTTAATGCACATTTAACATTTTTATTTTAGTTACAATATGTTGTAGCGTCAAATCTAACATAGCCTATTGATGAAATTAAATATTGAACTTCATAAAATGTTTTCCTTTTATCCTCTTTCTTATATTTGTACACTTTAGCATATAGCATCATGACTTGGGAACAAACTAGTTTTTTAGCATCACTCATTACTACATTGTGTGAAGTTGTGTGTGGTTTCCAGGCTCTGATTTTCTTGGGTAACTTCAAATTTCAGTGACTGTGAAACTGGAATATGCTGGAGCTCATGACAAAACCTGATCCTGAGAAAAATTATTTTCAGGATTGACTCCTTTCATTCTGAATCTTAAATGTTTTCATTCTGAACAATTTTGTTTCCCATGTTTTTTGAGAGAAGTTTCCCATTCCTAAAAGAGAGAAGAAAAAGTACCCTTTTCTATTAATGATAAAAGCTAAATTACACAAGACCTCTTAATTGAATTTTCTAATTTTAATCACTGTTCATCACTCATAACATAGTAGGTCTAATAGTTAACATAAAAGGTATATCTTTTTATTTAAAAAAAATGTCTCCTAACAGACTCTTTGAATTCAGAAAGATGATTGGAAATCGAGAAAGGTGCCAGAACCTGGTTTCAAGTGACTACCCGGTACACATCGATAAGGTATGCAAGAACAAACCGAGGATTGAAGTCCTGTAGCAGTCAGTCACGCTGAGACAGTGCAGTGGCACATGTATGCATATTTCAAGAGTGCTATTCTGTCGCAACCACATTTTAGTTTTATTCATAAGTAGTGGGGGACATATGTTTACCATTTGCCTGAATACATAGTATTTAGGCTGCATTTTTCTGAGTTTCATTTTGTATCCTTAGGCTCCTGAGGGTTCAATTATTCAACATTAAAGAAGAATATTAAAGAAGACTAGTAAGTATTAAAAGAAAGCAGTCTGCTTGGAGGATGAGCACATTAGGCATATTTGCAAAAGCAGCTGTTAGGAAGTACCAGGGAGCTATAATGGAACACGGAGCTCAGAGAAGACTGCAAGGTGCTCTGAACTTAGAGAGGGAAGAATATGTTTTAAATTGTTTTCTTTCATAAGCAATCAGCTGCTTTTAGGTCAAATTTAAGTTTGTGTAATTGAGTACTTTAAAATAATCTAGAAGGGAACTAGATGGGTGGGTTTCACAATCTTTTTCTGACCTTCAGCTGAAGTAAGTATGACTTGCATCCTTTACATATTGGATATACTGGATATATTTAGATTCCCTTCATCAAAAGTTCCTCTCCCCTCCCCTCACCCCCCAAAAAACCCCTGAAGCATTTTTCACAGCTAGAATGTTACGTTTGGTCCAGATTTTAAGAATTTCTTTATGATTCAAATTTTGGTGAATATTTTTCTCTTTATAAAATATTATGTTTATAAAAAGATGGCCTTTTTTTTTTCTTTTAAAAATTATAGGTCTTTGGGCCAGGTGGTAAAAGCACATGCATTTAATCCCAGCATTCAAGAGGCAGATGCAGGCAGATCTGCATCAACATTGCCTCAAGAAATAACAACAACAAAAAATATTATATATATATTCACACAAATACATATATATGTACATGTGTATATATGTACATGTGTATATATGTGTGTGTGTATGTGTATATGTGTGTGTGTTTGTGTATGTATATATATGTGTGTGTGTATACACACACACATATGCTTTTAGTTAGGTATGTCTCCTGGAAATCAGAATAGGATCTCTGTGAGGGCAGGTAAGGCTATAACAGAGAGATCCTATCTCAAAAACAAACAAAAAAACAACAAAAAAAATAGGAAACAAAAAGGAGTAGGCTTTTATATGCAGAGGAGATGGTCCAGTGTGTACTTGCTCATTGCACAAGCATGAGGACCCAGTATCCACATACAAGCCAACCGTGGAAATGGGTACCTTTAACATTAGCACTGGAGAAACAAGGAGAGAGGAATTTGGGGGCCTGCTGACCTAGTAGAGACTGCAAGCTTCAGGTTCAGTGAGAGACTTCAGTGCAAAAAATAGAGCGCCCTGGCATGGGAGAAACTGCCTCTAATCTCAGCAGTAAGGAGTCAGAAACAGGCAGATCTCTGTGAGTTCAGAGCCAGCCAGTCTGCATAACAAGTTTAGGAAAACTTGTAGAAAGACCCTGTCTCAAAAAAACAAATACAGAAAACAAAGTGAAGATCAATAGAGGAAGACAACCTGTAATGACTTCTGGCCAACACACATACATGGGTAAACATGCCCACATAGTTAGGTGGACAAACACACATATGCAATAGAAATATATGCACATGTAAACATACCGAGAATAGAGGCTTTTAAATAAGCAGAGTGTGCCAAGTACAGATCAAGTCTCCTTTCATCTCTGCTAGTCTCCACCTCCTGATCCTGTTTCTGCACAGATACTCTTAACAATTTGAGAACACACACCCACCCTCAGGCTTTAAATTTTTTAATTATATAAATTATACAATGGAATGCTTTAGAATTGTTGCCTAAGTATATATCCATTAGCTATCACTTTTTTAAAACTATTTTATTCCATAACATTTTCATTGACCCCAAAGACACACTATCACTCTAGCTATGATTTCCCACAGCTTCTGTCTCCACTTGCTGGCAGTTACTAATTTGCTTTCTGTATCTATGGAGTCTCATATTTAGGATACTTCTTAGAAATGGAATTATGCAGTATGTGATCTTTGCTGTTTGGCTTAGAAGGTATTCTTGAGTTTATTAATTTTCATTAGTATGTTGTGTACATGGTCTGTGTGGGTAGGCACACAAGCCATCTCACAAATGTCAATTCGTAGATTAGAGGAAACTTTGTAGACATGATTCTGTCCTTTAAGTGAGTTCTGGGACTTGAACTGGGGTTGTCAATCTGGCACCACAAGTGCATTTGCCCTCTCTTGCCCCTCTTGGGATGTGTATAAGGCTTGTCCATGTTTTACCATGCATCAGTAATCTTTTCAGTGACTTATAATTTCTTATCTACTCATAAATGCATAGACTTTTGGGTTGCTACTACTATTTAGGGGTTTGTGGTTTGTTTGGGGTTTGGTGGCGTTGGATGGTTGGGGTTTTTTGGGTGAGGTGTTTTGTTTTGTTTATTGCACTGGTGTTTTGCCTGCATGTATATCTATGAGAGGGTTTGAAATAACATGGAGCTGGATTACAGACAGTTGTGAGTGCCTGTGTGGGTGCTGGGACTTGAAACTGGGTCCTCTGGAAGAGCAGCTAAGTGCATTTAACTCATGAACCTCTCCAGCTCCTGGTAGGATTATTTGGGGGGTGGTTGGTTGGTTTGGTTTGCCTTTGTTTTTGATTTTTGTCAAGAGTTTCTCTGTATAGCACTGGCTGTCCTGGAACTCACTCTGTAGACCAGGTTGCCTTCAATCTCAGAGACCCACCTATAAGTGCTGAGATTAAAGCATGCCCCAAAACACCCAGTATGTTTTGGATTTTTTTTTTGTTTCGATTTCTTTTTATTATTTTTAATTGTGTGTGTGTGGGGGGGGGTTGTGCACATGAATGCAAGTGCCCACAGAGCTCAGAGGGCTGAGAGTCCCCTGGAGCTGGGGTTACAGGCAGTTGTAAGCCACCTAATGTGGGTGCTGGGACTCAAATGCAGGACCTCAGGAAGAGCAGTATGTGCTTTTAACCACTGGGCCATCTCTCCAGGCCCCTAGTTTTGTCTTTTTAATGATGGGGCCAAGGAATATAGATCATTGGTAGAATGCCTGCTATATGGAAGAAAAACAGTTTACTAATCTTAATTCACAGGTACAAAATACTGAATTTGAACAACTGCAGCCACTGACATAGATTTTTTTTGTTTTGTTTTCTCTGCTTGTTTTTTGTTTTATTATAGTGAAAATATGTGATACCTTCCTGCTACTTTAATTTTTACCTTTGACTTGAAATAGGATTTTTTATACTAAAAAATAATTTGAGGGCTGGTGAGATGGCTCAGTGGGTAAGAGCACCCGACTGCTCTTCCGAGGGTCCAGAGTTCAAATCCCAGCAACCACATGGTGGCTCACAGCCATCCGTAACAAGATCTGGCGCCCTCTTCTGGAGTGTCTGAAGACAGCTACAGTGTGCTTACATATAATAAATAAATAAATCTTTAAAAAAAAATAATTTGAGAAGTAAGCTCAGGTATTGAATGTTAGCAAATTGCCTTTTTTATTGTTGTTTGTTTTGGGGTTTTTTTTTGTTGTTGTTGAGACATGTCTTGCTATGTAACCCAAGCTAGCTTTGAACTCATGAGCCTCCTGCCTCAGCTTCAAAATTGAAGTGATTTTAAACATGTGTTACTACAGGTACCTACAAATTGTTTTTACTACAGAAAAAAAATCCCCCTTTGTCCCTACATAAAGCACCAGCATGATATCACATAGTGAAATGTGATATCAAACCACTCTGAATGCTCGATAGTAGCTTAGATGGCACCAAGTTACTGCTGCTTCCAAATTGTACTTTTCATTGCTTTTATATAGTTGAATGATTTTGATTGTTTATGTTTTTGTGGTACCCAGAGTTGAATACAGGATCTCCCTACTTGCCACATGCTCTGTACTAAGCTGTACTCCTAACCCTGTTGAATGGTACTGAATTCCTTTAACTTGTGTTTTATTTTGAGAAATTGCCTGCCAGTGTGTGAATTAAATCTATTATTTTCCAACTATACTCCAGCATAGAAGGGAAACAAATATTTGTGAAAGTGTCTTTAAAAAGGCACAATGGGGCTGGAGAGTTGGCTTAGTGGTTAAGAGCACTGACTGTTCTTCCACAGGTCCTGAGTTCAAATCCCAGCAACCACGTGGTGGCTCACAACCATCTATAATAGGATCTGATGCCCTCCCTCTTCTGGTGTGTCTGAAGACAATTAAAGTGTAATCTATAAGTAAAATAAATCTTAAAAAAAAAAAAAACAAAAAAACGGACACAATGGATAATTCCCTGTTAGGTAAAAATAAATGGAGGAGTTTGAAAGACAAAGCATGAAATATTTCAGAACATTTCAGTTACGTAGTTACTAAATAAATATGAAACTGTAGATAGTCTTAAATAAAAATATATATTTTGGTTAAAAAATGGGTCAAAAAAGAAAAAAGTAAGCAATGAAAAAGTTTTGGTTCTGAAGATGTAGCTTAGTTGTTGTAGGTAAAAATGATGCTCACGTGCAAGAACTAAGAGAATGTTAGTGATTAGTTGAATAGATTTTTTTTTTTATCAGAAAAAAAGTCCATGATAGCCCTATATCTTAGTCTACTTTGTATACACCTCCATTTTCTTTTTGTTTCAGGTTGAAGAACAGTCAGATTGTAAGATCCTAGATGGACACTTTGTTTCTCCCATGGCCCACTACGTGCCTGGTATCATGCCAATTGAATCTGTTGTTGCAAGGTAAGGATCTCTTTGGCAAGCAAGATGAGTGAGTTGTGTCTAGCAGCACAGTGTCCAAAGATCCTTGAGTGTATGTAAGTACTGCTTATGCTTACAGAGTGTGGATAATTCCCTAAACATTCACACTAGGAGAATAATTGCCCTCCATGCATAGCTAATGATATCAAGGTGAGGTGAAAGCTTAAGAAGTTGACACCATTTTTATAAAAATTCAGACATGCACAGTCACATAGAAATATTTCCAAATGATTTTAGTCATATACCAGCTCTGCTCATTTCTAAGTAGAGTTTGCCTTTTAAATTTTCACTTTTAGTAGTGAGACAGTTTACCAGGTACGAACACCTAAGCATGCCTGATGGCAATTCCCAGGACTCAAATGGTAGAAGGAGAGAATTCCCACAAGTTGTCCTCTGATTTCCATATGTGTGCCCCCCCCACACACAAAATTAATAACATTTCATTTTTAAATTTCTATGCTGGGCAGTGATGGCACACGCCTTTAATCCCAGCACTTGGGAGGCAGAGGCAGGCAGATTTCTGAGTTTGAGGCCAGCCTGGTCTACAGAGTGAGTTCCAGGACAGCCAGGGCTATACAGAGAAACCCTGTCTCAAAAACAAAACAAAACAAAACAAAAAAAAACCTGTATGATAATAGGGCTCTAGGATGGCTGGGGATACACAGAAAAACACGGTCTCAAAGCCAAAAAAAGAAAAACAGAACAGAACAGAACCAACATAACATGTATTTGCTTGTGACACGCAGTAGTTTTTCTTTGCTCTAAGATAATTATTATTTTAAATTTTATTCATTTATTTATTTATTTAACATGTGTGGGTGTTTTCCTGCATATATGTCTACATCATGTATGTGCTGGTACCCAGGAGACCAAAGGAATGTGCTAGATCTGAGACTTGAGTTATAGATAGTTGTGTCTTACCATGTGTGTTCTGGAAATTGGACTTGGGTCCTTTAGAAGACCAACCAGGGTGCTGGAGAGATGGCTCAGCAGGTAAAAGCACTAACTGCTCTTCCAGAGGTCCTGAGTTCAAATCCCAGCAACCACATGGTGGCTCACAACCATCTGTAATAAAATCTGATGCCCTCTTCTGGGGTGTCTGAAGACAGCTACAGTGTACTACATATAGTAATAAATAAATCTTTGGGCAAGAGTGAGCAGGGCCGGAGAAAGCAGAGGTCCTGAGTTCCATTCCCAGCAACTACATGATGACTCACAACCATCTGTACAGCTACAGTGTACTCATATACATAAAATAAATAAATAAATCTTAAAAAAACAAAACAAAACAAAACAAGAACAGTCAGTGTTCTGAACTACTGATCTGTTTTCCCAGATTTGGTTGGTTGGTTGGTTGGTTGGTTGGTTGGTTGGTTGGTTGGTTTTTATTATCTGGTTTTGGTTTGATTTTTTTTTTCCTTTTAATAAAATCAAAATAAAATTCAAGCATTGTTGTATAGAACAAAAACCAAGGACTTTGGCATTAAACGGATCTTGACTGAACCCTGACTCCACTACTTATTAAACCAGTGACCTTAGGGCCAGTTATTTCTCTGAACCACGTATTGTAAAATGGAGATGACAACACTTCATCCCACAGGTTGTTAAAGGTGCTGAGTGATACAAGGAATGAAAATTGTCCTCACTGACTATAAAAGACAGACTTAAAGCTTGGCTTTCCAAAGGACCATGCAAAATCAGGAAGAGTTTTAAGGAAAAGGAGGAAAATGCTACTCAGTTCATGTGACAGAAGATAGGGCTTCCCTGCTAAGCTTTCCTGTTAGCTTCCAAAACTCCACTGGGTCCAGATGTGGTGGCTCAAGCCTTTAGAGTACTCAGGAGGAAAGGCCAGCCTGGTCTATATCGTGACTTCTAGGCTAGCCAAAGTTACAGAAAGGCCCTGTTTCCAAAACAAACAACAATCAAGACGTCAGCAGTGTTTGCCTGTGAAGTCTACAGTTTGAAACTCAAAAGTACTACTTTCAGCATTTTCAAGTAGTCAGTAAGAAAAGCAGTGACCCATGGGCAGCAATGTTAAGGTCAAACTACTCACTGAGGTTTAAAGGCAATATTCACAGGTTCCTGGCATAAAGTGTCTTGCTCTTAACTAGGGTGTATGTGTGTGTGTGTGTGTGTGTGTTAATTATAATGGCATTTACAGAGAGGAACTGGGAAAACGGACATGAGTCCAAGGGCAGTCATGTCAAGTAAGTCAAGTAAAAGGAAGTTGTAGTAAGACATGGTGGAGACATGCACTGTACTACTGAGTCTGGAATCCCATAATTTGGAAAGCTCAGGCTGGAAGATCAGGAGTTCAAGTCTAGCCTGAGCTATATATGGAGACTTTATCTCATGGGGAAAAACAAAACAAAACAACAACAAAAATCAGAAAAGAAAGAGATAAAAGAGTCCTTCTGTGAAGCTACAGATGCAATGTTCTAATTACACAAATTACCTGACCACATATTTAACTGCTACTGCCCGTCTTTCCACCTATCTCTCTTCATACACTTCTAAAACTTAGAATTTGGAAAGTTATTGTGTTACATTCTATTATATAACTGTAAAAGGCCATATAACTTAGTATTTAAGAGCTCAGAACTTAGAATTCCAGCTACACCATTTCTAGATTTCAGACCTTACACAAGTCACTTAATGTTTCTGTATCTCAGTCTCCTCATAAAGTAAGAAAGTAATGCTACATACTAAATGACTTGTTAGGAAATTTTTTTTCTTTTCAGAGAATCATTTCTCCTGATATATACAGTGTGCCCAGCACCTCTTTGGGCATACTATGTCTGATACATGAACAGACATATATACACTAAAATAATAATTTCTTAAAAGAAGAAATAAAATAAAACATATCCAGTTAGCTGGACATGGTAATGTATGCCTGCAATCCCAACACTTGTTTGCATAGTTTATTTTTGTTTCTGTGCTGACATCATGTCTCTCACTATGTAGCCCTTAACTGGCCTGAAGATTACTCTGTGGACCAGGCTAGTTTTGAACTTGTCATTCTCCTGTCTCTTTTAAGAACTAGGGTTATAGGCATGCACTACTGCACTGACTTAAATCCCCAAACTCAGGAGGGAGAGGAAGGAGGATGACAAGCTCCAGTCCAACCTAGGCTACATAGTGAGACCAGACTTTAAACAAGCAAACAAATCGGTGGAGCCGAACATAATCCAAAGCATGCTTTACATTTAAAAAGAGTAGAACAAATAAAAAGCTTTCTATCCTATTTTTTTAGGACTCTTAAAAAAAAACTATTTGTGTGTGGATGTGCATACATGTGGGGGTGAAATGACAATTTGAAGATGTCGGTTCTCTCCTACAGAGTGGGATGCAGAACTCAAGTGCACCCATCTGGCTTGGCAGCAAGCACCCCACCTGCTGAGGCCATCTCACCAAACTTCTAGGACATTACAATTTTTCAACTTAACTCTTCTTTCTTCTGTGTGTGTGTGTGTGTGTGTGTGTGTGTGTGTGTGTGTGTGTGTGTGTGTGTGTGTTTTGGTCAGAGGTTATGTATGTGGATTCACATGAAGGTGGATAGTGGCTGTAGGTCAACCCCCTATGTTGTTTTGCAGGAATTAGCCACCTTTTCCTTAAAGTAGTGTCTCAAGGGACCTAGAGCTTACAGATTAGACTATACTAGCTGAGCAGCAAGCCAGTCCTTCCCTAGCATTAGGATCACAAGTGAATACCAAACCTGGCTTTGTTTTTTTGGCTTTTGTTGTTGTTGTTGTTGTTGGCTTTTGTTGTTGTTGTTGTTGTTGTTTGTTTGTTTTTGGATAGTTTCATCATTCCAGGCTGGACTCAAACTTGCTGTAAGCTGAGGATGAGTTTGGAATTCTTTTTTTTTTTTTTTTAACGATTTATATATTATTATATGTAAGTACACTGTAGCTGTCTTCAGATGCCCCAGAAGAGGGCATCAGATCTCATTATGGAAGGTTGTGAGCCACCATGTGATGGCTTGGATTTGAACTCAGGACCTTCAGAAGAGCAGTCAGTGCTCTTAAAGGCTGAGCCATCTCTCCAGTCCCTACTTTGGACTTCTAATCCTTCTGCCTCTAACTCCTAAGTGCCGAGATTACAGGATTGTACTAAGGCCAATTTTATGTTTTGCTGGGGATTGAACCCAGGGCCTTTTGCACATGAGGTAAGTCTCCACCAACTGAGCTATATCCCAAATCTTTACATGGGTAAAACTAAGGTCATAGTGCTTGCTTCCCTCTCTCGTCTACTTGGCTACTACAATAACACTTGGAAGTCTCACATTGCTAGCTGAGCCATTGATCAACCCTTTTTGTTTATGTTTCTCCCTTAGAAATGCTTATACATTAGGGAATTTTCTGGGTTTTGTTTTGTTATAAGGAAAAAATAGGAGAATTTGTATATCTTAATTACCATGATTGAAGCTATATATGTGGGTGTGTATATATAAACAGATATGGATACATTTCATATATGTTTGTATATATGAGCCATTCATTTTAAGTATATAATTTAATAATTGTAACTTCCAAGTCATACAACTATCTTAATGGAATTTTTAAAACATTTTGTTGGGTGGTGGTGGTACATTCCTTTAATCCCAGAACTTGGGAGGCAGAGGCATTTTGAGTTCAAGGCCAGCCTGATCTATACAGAGAGTTCCAGGACAGTTAGGGATATGTAGAGAAACCCTTTGTGTGTGTGTATGTGTGTATACATGTATATGTATATGTATGTGTATGAGTATGTGTATATATATATGTAAATATACATTTTTGTGGGACTTGAGATTGAACCTAGAATCTTGCTCATGATAAGCAGGTGCTTAGCTTAGCTTATGTACTTTCTTTTTTGTGTTTGTTTTTTGTGTTTGTTTTTGTTTTTGTTTTTGAGACAAGGTTTCTCTGGAGCCCTGGCTGGGCTGTCCTGGAACTTAGTTTGTACACCAGGCTGGCCTCGAACTCAGAAATTCACCTGCCTCTGCCTCCCAATAGGGATTTACTTATTTATTTTAGGTATATGAGTATATATAGCTGTCTTCAGACACACCAGAAGAGGGAGGGCATCAGATCTCATTATAGATGGTTTTGAGCCACCATGTGGTTGCTGGGAATTGAACTCATGACCTCTGGAAGAGCAGTCAGTGCTCTTAACCACTGAGCCATCTCTCCAGCCCTGCTTACCTTAACTGTATCCCCAACCTCACTGCTCAATTTCTATAGAGAATAATCATCTAGTTTCATCTGACATTAACACCTTGCCACATTAAATAAGTCCATTTCCAAAACGTGATAATAGTTTGGCATGCCTGCAGCTTATTTGTTGTTTCCTCCCCATAAGTGGCATCATAGGTAATTTCCCTTTTTAATTGTTTTAATTCTTTACAGTTTCATTCATACACATAGTATTCTTTGCAACATTATATTCCCAGTATTCTCATTCCCTCCCCCATCCCACCTAATCCCTAACCTTTCTAAGTCTTTTTCCTGCTTTCATGATTTTTTCCTCCTAACAAAAATTAGGTTTATAATATTCTAGCTTTTGGACACATAGCTACAAATTGAATGTCAAAGTTCTAAATGCTTACTTCAGGTTAGTTAAAGTATAGGCCAGTCAGATAGCTGAGTGGTTAGAGACACCCTGTTAAGACTGACAGAGTTCAATTCCTAGGACTCCTGTGGTGGAGGAAAAGAACTCCTGCAAGTCGTTCTCTGACCTTTGACCTGCACCAGGGCACACCCATCCCCACACATACAAATACATGTTAGTAAATGTAAATCCTCTGGCCCATCCTTTTAGAGAGAGAGAGAGCTTAATTATGATACTTTTTAGCTTGATAGTTTAGACCTGGGCATGGTGATACACACCTGCAATCCCAGCACTCAGAATGTTAAGGCAGGAGGACCACAAGTATGAGGCCAGCCTGACCTACATAGTAAGTTCAAGCCAGCCTGAATTATATAATGACAAGACCTTCTCCATGAATTAATTAAACATAAATAATCAAAAACATATACATGGATATATGTGTGTATAGTTTATGGCTAATTTTCATTTTTTAAAAAATCTCATTTTTTTATAGGTTCCAGTTTATCGTGCCTAAGGAATGGAACAGCAGGTACCGACCTGTGTGCATTCATCTGGCTGGAACAGGAGACCATGTAAGGCTTGTGATATCATAGGACTCCAAACCTAGAAAGTTCTTAGCACTTCTCCTCAGCACTTGCCTATTATTGTATTCTTAATGTATCATCTTTTGTTTTCATAGCATTACTGGAGGCGCAGAACACTCATGGCTCGTCCTATGATTAAGGAGGCCAGGATGGCTTCATTGTTGTTAGAAAACCCTTATTATATCCTTTTGTGATACTCAAAACGTTTCTTTCTCTCTGTTTATGTATTTACTCTTCAAAGAAGTACATCCTGTGCTCTCAACCACTGAGCCATCTCTCCAGCCCCCATGGTAACTAACTTTTCAAAACTAGTTAAATTCATTTCTCAGTTCGGAAAATTATTAAAAAGCAAGAACGAAAAAGAAAAAAAGACTGTGCCCTTTTAAAAAGAAATGTAATGGAAAGCAGAGTTCAAGGCAAGCTTTGGATGCATAATAAGTTTGAGGCCAACCTCAGCTACAAAAAATCCTGGCTCAAAAACCCAAAAAAACAAAAAACCAACAACAACAAAGAGTAAAGGCCAGATATAGTGGTGCATGCCTTTCATCCCAGGAGGTTTTCTGTGAATTTGAGGCATAGCAATTTCCAAGACAGCCACAACTACTCTATATTTAAAAAAAGTAAAAAGTGTATGGTGGTAAACTGCTGTAACGATCTCAGAAGTTTAAAGCAGAAAGATTCTGAGGTGAAACCAGCATTAGATGTATAGTGAGACTAACATACCTATTTCTTTTTGTTTGTTGGTTGGTTGGTTTTTTTGTTTTTTGAGACAGGATTTCTCTGTATAGTCCTGGCTGTCCTGGAACTCACTTTGTAGACCAGGCTGGCCTCGAAATCAGAAATCCACCTGCCTCTGCATCCTGAGTGCTGGGATTAAAGGCGTGTGCCACCACGCCTTGCATGTACATACTTTTTAATTGGATATTTTATTTTTTTACATTTCAAATGTTATCCCCTTTCCCAGTTTCCCTCTGCAAATCCCCGATCCTGTTCCCCCTTGCCCCACCCACTCCTGAATGGGGAGACGATTCCCACACCACCCTAGCATTCCTCTACAATGGGGCATCAAGCCTTCATAGGACCAAGGGCCTCCCATCCCATTGATGTCAGATAAAGGCCCTTCAGCTCCTTCAGTCCTTACCCTAACTCCTCCATTGGGGTCCCTGTGCTCAGTCTGATGGTTGGCTTTGAGCATCCCGCATCTGTATTGGTCAGGATCTGGTAGAGTCTCTTAGGAGGCAGCTGTATTAGGCTGCTGTCAGCAAGCACTTCTTGGTATCTGCAATACTGTCTGGGTTTGGTGTCTGCATGTGGGATGGATCCCCAGGTGGGGCAGTCTCTGGATGCCCTTTCCTTCAGTCTCTGCTCCACTCTTTGTCTCTATATTTCCTTTAGATAGGAGCAATTCTGGGTTAAAATTTTGGAGATGGGTGAGTGGCCCCATTCCTCATCTGGGGGGCCATGCCTAACCTCTAGATATGGTCAAGAAAAGTTCACCCTCCCCTTTGTGGGATATTTCAGCTAACATAAATATTTTAATCCTATTTATAATAGTGATAAATTTACTTCTGTTTCTTAAGGTACTTATATTGGACGTAGTAAGTTAAATGTTTGATATTAAGGAAATGAAATGAATTTATAGTAAAGGTAAAGGTTTAGATCAATAATTAATTTTCAAGTTGATGTCAGATTATTCACAGAAAAAAAAAGAAACTGATGCACATTTCTGCTAATAAGAGAAATATACAGGGCTGGAGAGATGGCTCAGTGGTTAAGAGCACTGACTGCTCTTCCACAGGTCCTGAGTTCAATTCCCAGCAACCACATGGTGGCTCACAACCATCTGTAATGGGATCTGATGCCCTCTTCTGGTGTGTCTGAAGATAGCTACAGTGTACTCATATATAGCCTGGCTCATGACACTGGAGGGCACTGTTGCTTGTGTTGTTTGTTGCTTCTGCACTTGTGAACTATACCTGCCAATTACCTTCTTATATCTGATTTCTCACTTTCAGGTGGGAATAAATTCTTAGATTATACAGAATGTTAAATACTCAGTACAAAATATTAACCATTTTTTAGGTTTAAATAAAAGTGTATAATCATGTACGAAAGCATTTATGATGTAAAAATGGGACATTAAACCATGTTGTCTCAGTGGTAGATCAAATGCAGAAGGTAAATCCCCAGAAAGCAAGATAGAAACAAACACAAACATGTGGAATGGAAAAAGAAAAACTAAAAAGAAACCATACTGGATAATTTTTTAAAAAGTTAGTATTGATGTATATATAGAAAGATTGGCCTGTCGTGGTGGCACACGCCTTTAATCCCAGCACTTGGGAGGCAGAGGCAGGTGGATTTCTGAAATGAGGCCAGCCTGGTCTACAAAGTGAGTTCCAGGACAGCCAGGGCTATACAGAGAAATCCTGTCTTGTAAAACTTAAAAAAAAAAAAAAAAAAAATGATTGTACAACCTTGTAAGTATACTGAGTATATTCATTTATACATTTAAAATAAGTGAATTATTTCATTTATGATTGTATTTCAGTAAAGCTATGTAAATTTTAAAAAATAGTTAAATTGAAAAATATAAGGACTTGTAAGCGACTTTTAAAGTAACTAGGGAGTAGTTTCTTGAGATTATATTCCAATATAACTGTTTTGCTTAAATAATATGTTTGAGATGAGTATATTTAATTATTTTAAAACTTTCTCTTTGACCCATCTTCTTAAATGGCTGCAGGAAGCCCAAGGACCAAGTGTAAGTATATATCACCTTCATTGTCTTCATTTTGCAGTCTTTATAAAGGACAAATGTTTGGTTGTCTTCAGTTAGCCATTTCCTTAGATGACTTATAAAACGTATTAAGAATATAGACTTAATTAATTATTTTTGTTTGTTTGTTTTTCTGAGACAGGGTTTCTCTGTGTAGCTCCCCACCCCCACCACACTCCTGGTTGTCCAGGCTGCAGACCAGGTGGCCTCTTACTGACAGATCTGTCTGCCTCTGCTTCCCAAGTGTGGGGATTAAAGGCCTATATGACCACTGACTTTAATTCTTACTGATCATCAGGGCAGCAGAAAAGACTTGGGAACTGAACTGCAACCCCCGAGCCAGAATATTACAGAGTTTTCAAGCTCAAAACCCATGTATTGTTCTTTCACAGTCAGGAACAGTCATCATGTTTTTGGGAACAAAGAAGAATAAGGAGGAAGTTAGCTACCTATCTGGAAAGCTCCCCTACAGCCTGGGACCTTGAACTTAATTTTACCTTATGATCAAAATAGAGTCTGAAAACAAAATGGCAGTTCTTAAGATAAGTCTCATTTGTTTGATCCCAACAGTATTCAAATAAGGACAAAGCCTTGCCCTTTTCATGAAGGAAAACCAATGAAGTCAATCTACCAACAGGTTGTTGGCTGTTCACCAAGGACAATGGTGCCATATTGGGGCACATAACTACCATCCATTCCTTAAACAGTGCCTTATCCAGTCATGGTATTCCACAGAGCATTGCATATGCAAGGAACTCACTTCAGAGTGTGACCGTGGGGCGGCCCATTGTCACAGAACACATCTTACTGTGTTCCTAGCTTGATAGAACAGTGGAATGGCCTTTTGAAGAGCATTACAAGAAGGTTGGGCAGGTTTTCCAAAAGGAAGTATATGCTTTGAGTCAGCACCCAGTGTTCCTTGTTTACTGTGAGGACTAGATTAGGATGAACTATGTGAGAGCTAAAGTTCAAACTAAATAGTTCTAGAATTTTCAGTAGGCCAGGTGTGGTGGCGCACAGCTTTAATCCCAGCACACGGGAGGCAGAGGCAGGCGAATTTCTGAGTTCGAAGCCAGTCTGGTCTACAGAGTGAGTTCCAGGACAGCCAGGGCTACACAGAGAAACCCTGTTTCGAAAAAAAAGAAAAAAAAAGAATTTTCAGTCTGGAGCAAAACCCTGAAATCAAATATAAGTGCTATTTTTTTTTCTTATCCATAAATTACTTAAAAAACAAGGAGTTATCCAGGGAGTGGTGGCACACTCCTTTAATCCCATCACTCACGAATCAGAGGCAGGCAGTTCTCTGTGGCCAGCCTGGTCTACAGAACAAGCTCCAGGACAGCAAAAGCTATATTAAAAAAAAAAAAAACAAAAACAAAAACAAAAACAAAAAAACCTTCCTCTCTGGAACAAAAAGAAAAAGAGTTTATTTAGACTAAAAAGAAGCAATCTGAGTTAGTAAAAGACAGACTGAGGTTGGGATGATAACTTGTCATTTACTGATTATATAACCTGCCCTCTTTAGTGCTGCTTACCTCCTTCATAGAACTGAGATAAAAAAAATTCATCCTGTTGGGTGTGCTGAAACACGCCTTTAATCCCAGAACTCAGGAGACAGAGGCAGGTGGATATCTGAGTTCAGGGGCAACCACCATTACACAGAGAAACCTCCTGTCAAAAAACAAACAAACAGAAAACATTGTTTCTTATATATTATGCACTCAAGAAGTGTGGTGGTTGGAGTGGAGCTGGAGTCAGTGTGGACAAGCCAGCCCCCTCCCTCTTGACCCCCATCCCTCCTCTCCCCAGCCCCTCCCCCCAAACCCCACATTTGATCCATAGTCCTGAAAACCAGTAGTCCAGTTTGGTTGCTTTTTTTTCTTAGAGCATTCAGCAGGAGTACAAACGGCTTGCAGTTTAAATCTTTAAATCAGTTTACTGTTCTTGCTTGCTTTGGTTGTGGTCAGGGAGGTGGGAACTGAATGAGATGCCTCACTCAGGTCCACCATAAATATCCTTGTCTCAGAAGCTCACACACCAGTGCATTCTACTAAGGGAACTGGGAGGTAACAGGAAGCAGAACCGCAGAATTTGTAATTTCCATGCAAGGCCAAAATAAATTTCGTAATGAGATATAGAAAACTAACTTAAGAACAGAAAACAAAGAAAGTGGGGTCTTTTCAAATGGAATGTGATCAACTTTGATGGAGGATAGCATACGGTTTGTTCTTGTTAACATTATTGAAACAGGGCTTCACTGTGGAGCCCAGCCTGGCGGGAACCCTGCTCCTGCTTCAGCAGTCCAATGAAATCTTGTCAAAATGTACACAAATGCACGTAATGATTATTTAGTTGATGCCTCTTACATTAGTTCTGTGATGAGATACCAGTTTGGAATCAGAACCTCAGCCAACCTACAGTTTAACATCTGCTAACTACCAAGCCTCTGGTTGCAGAGAGCAGGCTTCTCTTTATGAGCACTCCCCTGATGCAGGGCACAGTGGCCCTTCTGTAATGCCACCACCTGTGAAGCAAAGGTTAGTGGGTCAGAAGTTCAGACATCCTGAGCTATAATAGACCCTGTATCAAAAATTAATAATAGGCTGAGCAGTGGTGGTGCACACATTTAATCCCAGCACTTGGGAGGCAGAGCCAGGCAGATTTCTGTAGCCAGGGCTACACAGAGAAACCCTGTATCGAAAAAGAACAAACAAAAAAAATTAATAATAGAAATTTTCAGGTATGTTGATTTTTATTTAATTTAGTCAGGTTTCATGCCACATACCTGTAATCCCAGCACTAAGGCTAAGGCAGGTAGATCTAGAACTTGAGGTCAGTCTGGTATGCATGGCAAGGCCCAGTCTCAAAAAAAAAAAATGGATTAAAACATGCTTTTGTAGTCAGGCACACTAGCACATATATGAAATTTTAGTACTTAGGAGGCAGAGACAGGAAGATCTCATATTTCAGGGATACATATGAGATCTCTGCTAGCTCAAGCTACATTCCTCTCAGGAGAAAAAATAAAGTGTAATTGTGTGCCAGTGAAAATGGCTCAACTTGTTCAAAACAAAACAAAACAAAACCGGAGGGATGTTAATGGTTTGAGACAGGGTTTCTCTGTATAGCTCTGGCTGTCCTGGAATTCACTTTGTAGTCCAGGCCGGCCTCAAACTCAGAGGCTGGCCTGCCTCAGCCTCCACCTCCCAAATGCTAGGATTAAAAGTTTTAAGTTTTAAGCTGGGATTAAATGCCCAGCTTTATTAAAAATGTAAATGTTAGCCAGCCATGGTGTTTTATGCCTCTAATCCCAGCATTTAGGAGGCAGTGGCTGATGGATCTCTGAGTTCCAGGCCAGCCTGGTCTTCAAAGGGACTTCTAGGACACCTGGGGCTTCCCAGAGAAACCCTGTCTAAAAAAGAAAAATCAATACACTTTAGGGGTTGGAGAGATGACTCAGCAATTAAGAGTACTAAGTACTCTTCCAGAGAACCCAGGTTCAAATCCCCGCACCTACATGGCAGCTTATAACTGTCTGTAACCCCAAGGTCTGCATGTTCACACAGGTATACATGCAGACAAAGCACCAATGCACATAAAATAAAAAATATTGGGCTAGAGAGATGGCTTAAGCAGTTAAGGGCACTGGCTGCTCTTCCAGAGATCGTGAGTTCAATTCCAAGCAACCACAGGTAGTTTATAATTATCGATAATGAATTCTGATGCCCTCTTCTGATATGCAGCTGTATGTGCAGATAGAGGCCTCATAAATAAAATAGATCTTTCAATAAATAAATGAATTTTTAAAAATGTAAATGCATGAAAGAAATCGTTTTCTATTTTGTTTTGCGAGGCTAGAAGATCCAGCTTAAAAAATGTGTCAGACCTATTTGTGATGGGTGGCGCTCTTATTCTTGAGTCAGCAGCTCTCTTGCACTGGCTGGAGAGGGAAGGTTATGGACCTCTTGGGATGACTGGAATATCCATGGGAGGACATGTGAGTTTCTAATGCTTGTATTTCATTACCAACATGTTTATAAATAGGAGTAATTTTAATTGTACTTGAAGCATGAATTTAATGTCGGAGAAAGTAGGAAGTGGAAACAGTTCCAGTAAGGAAGTAACATTATTTTGTGTAATTTATATAGACAAGCATATATTGTACAACTTCAGGTGTAGCTCAGCTTTTGGGTTTCATGTTTTATTAAAAGTCGATTACATCATCAATGGGGGGAGAGGCCCTTGGTCCTATGAAGGCTCTATGCCCTAGTATAGAGGATTGCCAGGGCCATGAAGTGTGAGTGAGTGGGTTGGTGAGCAGGCAGAGGGGGGAGGGGATAGGGGGTTTTCGGAGGGGAAACTAGAAAAGGGGAATACATTTGAAATTTAAATAAAGAAATAATAAAAATAAATTTTTTTAAATTGATTACAGCTGAGCAGTGGTGCACATCTTTAATCTCAGCATTTGGGAGTCAGAGGAAGGCAGATTTTTGAATTCAAGTTCAGCCTGGCCTCCAGAGTGAATTCCAAGAAATGGAGAGACTTTGCCTGACTTAATCCCAGCCCTTTGGAGGCAAAGGCCGGCAGATCTCTGTGAGTTCAGGCTATCGTGAGCTACAGGGCAAGTTCTAGGATAGCTGCCATACACAGAGGAATCTTCTCAGGAAAAAAAGAAAAGTTGATTACAAAAATATAACTTTTCCAAGGTCTTTTCAGTATATTCAAAGTATATCCTTGCTTTTGCTATTGTTTAGAAGAAAAATGAACTGGAAGATACCTTTTATCTTTTTTAGTGCATATTAACTGTCCAACATATTTTGTGACATTTCATTATGCATAGAATGCAATTTGATAATGTGATAATGTTCACTTTATTACCTTT
Source organism: Mus caroli (assembly GCF_978045245.1). NCBI lineage: Eukaryota > Metazoa > Chordata > Mammalia > Rodentia > Muridae > Mus > Mus caroli. Next base: position 121,247,039 of record NW_028227258.1, on the reverse strand, counting down.
CTCCATCCCCAATACCACGAATGTATGCTTTGTCTGTTAGGATACATTGAACAGACTTTGTTTGTTTCTTTGTTTGTTTGTTTTCGAGACAGGGTTTCTCTGGGTAGCCCTGGCTGTCCTTGAACTCACTCTGTAGACCAGGCTGGCCTCAAACTCAGAAATTCGCCTGCCTCTGCCTCCCAAGTGCTGGGATTAAAGGCGTGCACCACCACTGCCCAGCTTTGAACAGACTCTTAATTGCTTTCTCTGTGCCAAGTCTTTTCTTTCTTTCATTTTTTTTTATTATTGAAAAAAGAATTGGCTCTTCCAGTCAGAAAAGCACCTGGGTAGCTAGGGCGCAGGGTCAGCTGACACTCGCCAGCTACCCACAGCACCCGCCACAGAATCTTAAGACTTCTGGTGAGTGGAACACAGCTTCTGCTCCAATCCAATTGCGCGCGGGACCTGAGACTGCATTAGTTAGGGAAGCAGAAACCGGCCAGAGTAGGGCCACAGGCCTCATCCGGCCGGATCAGCACCTGGGTAGCTAGAGCCCAGGGTCGGCTGACACCCACCAGCTACCCACGACCCCCGCCAAAGGATTTTGAGACTGCTGGTGAGTGGAACACAGCTTCTGCTCCAGTCCAATCACGCGGGACCTGAGACTGCTCTGGTTGGGGAGAGAGAAATCCGGCCTACATAGGGCCACAACCCTCTTCCGGTCAGAAAAGCACCTGGGTAGCTAGGGCGCAGGGTCGGCTGACACTCGCCAGCTACACACAACACCCGCCACAGGATCTTAAGACTTCTGGTGAGTGGAACACAGCTTCTGCTCCAATCCAATTGCATGGAACCTGAGACTGCTCTGGTTGGGGAGAAATAAATTCGGCCTACACAGGGCCACAAACCTCTTCCGGTCAGAAAAGCACCTGGGTAGCTAGGGCGCAGGGTCGGCTGACACTCGCCAGCTACCCACAACACCCGCCACAGGATCTTAAGACTTCTGGTGAGTGGAACACAGCTTCTGCTCCAATCCAATTGCGCGGGACCTGAGTCTGCTTTGGTTGGGGAGGGAGAACTTCGGCCTACATAGGGCCACAAGCCTCTTCCGGTCAGAAAAGCACCGGGGTAGCGAGGGCGCAGGGTCTGCTGACACTCGCCAGCTACCCACAACACCCGCCACAGGATCTTAAGACTTCTGGAGAGTGGAACACAGCTTCTGCTCCAATCCATTTGCGTGCAGGACCTGAGACTGCATTAGTTAGGGAAGCAGAAAACCAGCCTGAGTAGGACCACAGGCCTCTTCCGGCTGGACCAGCACCGGGGTACTGCCAGCTACCCACAACCCCCGCCACAGGATTTTGAGACTGCTGGTGAGTGGAACACAGCCTCTGCTCCAATCTTTAAACAGTGACAACAACAACAACTAACCCCAGAGGTTACCAGATGGGGAAAGGTAAACGTAATAATCTTACTAACAGAAACCAAGACCACTCACCATCATCAGAACCCAGCACTCCCACTTCGCCCAGTCCAGGGCACCCCAACACACCGGAAAAGCTAGACACGGATCTAAAAGCATATCTCCTGATGATGGTAGAGGACTTCAAGAAGGACTTTAATAACACACTTAAAGAAATACAAAGGAACACTGGTAAACAGGTAGAAGACATTAAAGAGGAAGCACAAAAATCCCTTAAAGAATTGCAGGAGAACACTGCTAAAGAGTTACAAATCCTTAAAGAAAAACAGGATAACCTAATCAAACAGGTAGAAGTCCTTACAGAAAAACAGGAAAACACATCCAAACAGATGATGGAAATGAACAAAACCATACTAGACCTAAAAAGGGAAGTAGACACAATAAAGAAAACCCAAAATGAGGCAACACTGGAGATAGAAACCCTAGGAAAGAAATCTGGAACCATAGATACGAGCATCAGCAACAGAATACAAGAGATGGAAGAGAGAATCTCAGGTGCAGAAGATTCCATAGAGAACATCGGCACAACAATCAAGGAAAATGTAAAATGCAAAAAGATCCTAACTCAAAACATCCAAGAAATACAGGACACAATGAGAAGACCAAACCTACGGATAATAGGAGTGGATGAGAATGAAGATTTTCAACTCAAAGGACCAGCAAACATCTTCAACAAAATTATAGAAGAAAACTTCCCAAATCTAAAGAAAGAGATGCCCATGAACATACAAGAAGCCTACAGAACTCCAAATAGACTGGACCAGAAAAGAAATACCTCCCGACACATTATAATCAGAACAACAAATGCTCTAAATAAAGATAGAATACTAAAAGCAGTAAGAGAAAAAGGCCAAGTAACATATAAAGGCAAGCCTATCAGAATTACACCAGATTTTTCACCAGAGACTATGAAAGCCAGAAGATCCTGGACGGATGTTATACAGAAACTAAGAGAACACAAATTCCAGCCCAGGCTACTATACCCAGCCAAACTCTCAATTAACATAGATGGAGAAACCAAAGTATTCCACGACAAAACCAAATTCACACATTATCTCTCCACGAATCCAGCCCTTCAAAGGATAATAACAGAAAAAAACCAATACAAGGACAGGAACCACGCCCTAGAAACAACAAGAAGGTAATCCCTCAACAAACCTAAAAGAAGACAGCCACAAGAACAGAATGCCAACTTTAACAACAAAAATAACAGGAAACAACAATTACTTTTCCTTAATATCTCTTAATATCAATGGACTCAACTCCCCGATAAAAAGACATAGACTAACAAACTGGCTACACAAACAAGACCCAACATTTTGCTGCTTACAGGAAACTCATCTCAGAGAAAAAGATAGACACTACCTCAGAATGAAAGGCTGGAAAACAATTTTCCAAGCAAATGGTAGGAAGAAACAAGCTGGAGGAGCCATTCTAATATCTGATAAGATTGACTTCCAACCCAAAGTCATTAAAAAAGACAGGGAGGGACACTTCATACTCATCAAAGGTAAAATCCTCCAAGAGGAACTATCAATCCTGAATATCTATGCTCCAAATACAAAGGCAGCCACATTCATTAAAGAAACTTTAGTAAATCTCAAAGCACACATTGCACCTCATACAATAATAGTGGGAGACTTCAACACACCACTTTCACCAATGGACAGATCATGGAAACAGAAACTAAACAGGGACACAGAGAAACTAAGAGAAATTATGAATCAAATGGATCTGGCAGATATCTACAGAACATTCTATCCTAAAACAAAAGGATATACCTTCTTCTCAGCACCTCATGGTACCTTCTCCAAAATTGACCATATAATTGGTCACAAAACAGGCCTCAACAGATACAAAAATATTGAAATTGTCCCATGCATCCTATCAGATCACCATAGACTAAGGCTGATCTTCAATAACAAAATAAATAATAGAAAGCCAACCTTCACGTGGAAACTGAACAACACTCTTCTCAATGATACCTTGGTCAAGGAAGGAATAAAGAAAGAAATTAAGGACTTTTTAGAGTTCAATGAAAATGAAGCCACAACATACCCAAACTTATGGGACGCAATGAAAGCATTTCTAAGAGGAAAACTCATAGCTCTGAGTGCCTCCAAAAGGAAACTAGAGAGAGCACATATTAGCAGCTTGACAACATACCTAAAAGCACTAGAACAAAAGGAAGCAAATTCACCCAAGAGGAGTAGACGGCAGGAAATAATCAAACTCAGGGGCGAAATCAACCAAGTGGAAACAAGAAAAACTATTCAAAGAATCAACCAATCAAGGAGCTGGTTCTTTGAGAAAATCAACAAGATAGATAAACCCTTAGCCAGACTCACTATAGGGCACAGGGAAAGCATCCTAATTAACAAAATCAGAAATGAAAAAGGAGACATAACAACAGATCCTGAAGACATCCAAAACACCATCAGATCCTTCTACCAAAGGCTATACTCAACAAAACTGGAGAACCTGGATGAAATGGACAAGTTCCTAGACAGATACCAGGTACCAAAGTTGAATCAAGATCAGGTTAATGATCTAAACAGCCCTATATCCCCCAAAGAAATAGAAGCAGTCATTAATAGTCTCCCAACTAAAAAAAGCCCAGGACCAGATGGGTTTAGTGCAGAGTTCTATCAGACCTTCAAAGAAGATCTAATCCCAGTTCTTCACAAACTATTCCACAAAATAGAAACAGAATGTACTCTACCCAACTCATTCTATGAAGCCACAATTACTCTGATACCTAAACCACAAAAAGACCCAACAAAGATAGAAAACTTCAGACCAATATCCCTTATGAATATTGATGCAAAAATCCTCAATAAGGTTCTTGCTAACCGAATCCAAGAACACATCAAAACAATCATCCGTGCTTGGCTGAGGAGCCAATGGGGCGAAGCTACCATCTGTGGGATTATGACTGAACGCCTCTAAGTCAGAATCCCGCCCAGGCGGAACAATATGGCAGCGCTGAGGGAGCCTCGGTTGGCTCCGGATAGCCGGGTCCCCGTTCGTCCCCGCTCCCCGTGTCGTCCCCGCGGCGGCGCGGGGTCTCCCCCCGCCGGGCGTCGGGACCGGGGTCCGGTGTGGAGAGCCGTTCGTCTCGGGAAACGGGGTGCGGCCGGAAAGGGGGCCGCCCTCTCGCCCGTCATGCTGATCGCACGTTCGTGTGGAACCTGGCACTAAACCATTCATAGACGACCTGCTTCTGGGTCGGGGTTTCGTACATAGCAGAGCAGCTCCCTCGCTGCGATCTATTGAAAGTCAGCCCTCGAAAAAAAAAAAAAAAAAAAAAAAAAAAAAAAAAAAAAAACAATCATCCATCCTGACCAAGTAGGTTTCATCCCAGGGATGCAGGGATGGTTCAATATTCGGAAATCCATCAACGTAATCTAGTATATAAACAAACTCAAAGACAAAACCACATGGTCATCTCGTTAGATGCGGAAAAAGCATTTGACAAGATCCAACACCCATTCATGATAAAAGTCTTGGAAAGATCAGGAATTCAAGGCCCATACCTAAACATGATAAAAGCAATCTACAGCAAACCAGTAGCCAACATCAAAGTAAATGGTCAGAAGCTTGAAGCAATCCCTCTAAAATCAGGGACTAGACAAGGATGTCCACTTTCTCCATACCTATTCAACACTGTACTTGAAGTCCTAGCCAGAGCAATTCGACAACAAAAGGAGATCAAAGGGATACAAATTGGAAAAGATGAAGTCAAAATATCACTCTTTGCAGATGATATGATAGTATATATAAGTGACCCTAAAAATTCCACCAGAGAACTCCTAAGCCTGATAAACAGCTTCGGTGAAGTAGCTGGATATAAAATTAACTCAAACAAATCAATGGCCTTTCTCTACACAAAGAATAAACAGGCTGAGAAAGAAATTAGGGAAACAACACCCTTCTCAATAGTCACAAATAATATTAAATATCTTGGCGTGACTCTAACTAAGGAAGTGAAAGATCTGTATAATAAAAACTTCAAGTCTCTGAAGAAAGAAATTATAGAAAATCTCAGAAGATGGAAAGATCTCCCATGCTCATGGATTGGCAGGATCAACATTGTAAAAATGGCTATCTTGCCAAAAGCAATCTACAGATTCAATGCAATCCCCATCAAAATTCCAAATCAATTCTTCAACGAATTAGAAAGTGCAATCTGCAAATTCATCTGGAATAACAAAAAACCTAGGATAGCAAAAACTCTTCTCAAGGATAAAAGAACCTCTGGTGGAATCACCATGCCGGACCTAAAGCTCTACTACAGAGCAATTGTGATAAAAACTGCATGGTACTGGTATAGTGACAGACAAATAGACCAATGGAATAGAATTGAAGACCCAGAAATGAACCCACACACCTATGGTCACTTGATCTTCGACAAGGGAGCTAAAAACATCCAGTGGAAGAAAGACAGCATTTTCAACAAATGGTGCTGGCACAACTGGTTGTTAACATGTAGAAGAATGCGAATCGATCCATTCCTATCTCCTTGTACTAAGGTCAAGTCTAAGTGGATCAAGGAACTTCACATAAAACCAGAGACACTGAAACTTATAGAGGAGAAAGTGGGGAAAAGCCTTGAAGATATGGGCACAGGGGAAAAATTCCTGAATAGAACAGTAATGGCTTGTGCTGTAAGATCGAGAATTGACAAGTGGGACCTCATGAAACTACAAAGCTTCTGCAAGGCTAAAGACACCATCAATAAGACAAAAAAAACCACCAACAGATTGGGAAAGGATCTTCACCTATCCTAAATCAGATAAGGGTCTAATATCCAATATATATAAAGAACTCAAGAAGGTGGACTCCAGAAAGTCAAATAACCCCATTAAAAAATGGGGCTCAGAACTGAACAAAGAATTCTCACCTGAGGAATACCGAATGGCAGAGAAGCACCTGAAAAAATGTTCAACATCCTTAATCATCAGGGAAATGCAAATCAAAACAACCCTGAGATTCCACCTCACACCAGTCAGAATGGCTAAGATCAAAAATTCCGGTGACAGCAGATGCTGGCGAGGATGTGGAGAAAGAGGAACACTCCTCCATTGTTGGTGGGATTGCAAGCTTGTACAACCACTCTGGAAATCAGTCTGGCGGTTCCTCAGAAGATTGGACATAGTACTACCGGAGGATCCAGCAATACCTCTCCTGGGCATATATCCAGAAGATGTCCCAACCGGTAAAAAGGACACATGCTCCACTATGTTCATAGCAGCCCTATTTATAATAGCCAGAAGCTGGAAAGAACCCAGATGTCCCTCAACAGAGGAATGGATACAGAAATTATGGTACATTTACACAATGGAGTACTACTCAGCTATTAAAAAGAATGAATATATGAAATTCCTAGCCAAATGGATGGACCTGGAGGGCATCATCTTGAGTGAAGTAACACAATCACAAAAGAACTCACACAATATGTATTCACTGATAAGTGGATATTAGCCCAAAACTTAGGATACCCAAGATATAAGATACAATTTGCTAAACGCATGAAACTCAAGAAGAATGAAGACCAAAGTGTGGACACTGTGCCCCTTCTTAGAATTGGGAACAAAACACCCAGGGAAGGAGTTACAGAGACAAAGTTCGTAGCTGTGATGAAAGGATGGACCATTTAGAGACTGCCGTATCCAGGCATCCATCCCATAATCAGCTTCTAAACGCTGACACCATTGCATACACTAGCAAGATTTTGCTGAAAGGACCCAAATATAGCTGTCTCTTGTGAGACGATGCCGGGGCCTAGCAAACACAGGAGTGGATGCTCACAGTCAGCTATTGGGTGTATCACAGGGCTCCCAATGGAGAAGCTAGAGAAAGTACCCAAGGAGCTAAAGGGATCTGCAACCCTATTGTTGGAACAACAGGATGTACTAACCAGAACCCCAGAGCTCTTGTCTCTAGCTGCATATGTATCGAAAGATGGCCTAGTCGGCCATCACTGGAAAGAGAGGCCCATTGGACTTGCAAACTTTATATGCCCCAATATAGGGGAATGCCAGGGCCAAAAGAATGGGAATGGGTGGGTAGGGAAGTGGTGGGCGCTATGGGGGACTTTTGGGATAGCATTGGAAATGTAATTGAGGAAAATATGTAATAAAAATATTAAAAATTTTAAAAAAAGAAAAAAAATTGGTTTTTATTATACAATATATTCTGATTATATTTTTCCCTCTTCCATTTTCTCCCAGATCCCCACTACCTTCCTACCCATCCAGTGCACACCATTTATCTTTCTCTGAAAAACAAGAAAGCCAGGTGGTAGCCAGCAGTAGTGGCACACACCTTTGGTACCAGCAGTCCAGGAGGCAGAGGCAAGTGGATCTCTGAGTTCATAGCCAGCCTGGTCTACAGAGTGAGTTCCAGGACAGGACAGCCAAGGCTACACAGAGGAATCCCTGTCTCAAACAAACAAAAACATACAAATAAAAACAAGAAATATACACTCCCCCACCCCCCCAAAAAAACCACAAAATTGAAAACCAAGGACCAATTGTCTTATGGCCAATAAGTCTACAAAGATGCCATTGAATTTGTTTTGTGTTGGCTATCTATGCCTGGCATGAGACCTATCTAAATTGTGGTTAATATGCTCAGTGAGATTCAGTTGGAGGATTCTCCATTGTTTCCTTTTCAAGTGAGTACCAATTAGAGACAGCCTTTGGTTAGGGTTCTCAGCCTCTCCCTCTCAGGGCTGGCAGCCAGTCTGGTTAGAACCTGTTCTTGGTTCCTGTCTCTGTGAGATCATGTTATCAGTCTATTGTGTCTAGAAGACAGTTTCCTTAGCCATTCACTACCTCTGGCTCTTCATCTTTCCACCCCTCTTTGCTTCTTCTTCCTCTGTACAGGCTCCTGCGTGCTGAGGAGAGGGTAAATGAAAACATGCCATGTAAGGCTAAGTGCTCCAACCCGCCCCTTCTCCCCCCGCCCCCCCCCGCCCCCCCCCCCCCGCCTTGAGACAGGGTTGCTCAGTAGCCCTACCTATAGTGGAACTCGGTCTGTAGATCAGCTGGCCTTGGACTCAGAAATCCATGCCCCTCCAACTCCCATTGTCCAGTTGTGGGTCTCTGTTCTCAACTATTTCAAGAAGCCTCCCTGATGACAGCTTGTTACAGGTCTGAACGACAGGGACACCAAGCTGGGTTCATGCAACAGCTTCTTTACTTGTTCTCCTTCTTGCAGCTTTTCTTTTTTTTTTTTGATTTTTAATATTTTTATTACATATTTTCCTCAATTACATTTCCAATGCTATCCCAAAAGTCCCCCATAGCGCCCCCCACTTCCCTACCACCCATTCCCATTCTTTTGGCCCTGGCATTCCCCTATATTGGGGCATATAAAGTTTGCAAGTCCAATGGGCCTCTCTTTCCATTGATGGCCGACTAGGCCATCTTTCGATACATATGCAGCTAGAGACAAGAGCTCCGGGGTTCTGGTTAGTACATCATGTTGTTCCAACAATAGGGTTGCAGATCCCTTTAGCTCCTTGGGTACTTTCTCTAGCTTCTCCATTGGGAGCCCTGTGATACATCCAATAGCTGACTGTGAACATCCACTCCTGTGTTTGCTAGGCCCCGGCATCGTCTCACCTTGCAGCTTTTCTTACAACAACTCCCCTTGCTCTAAGTCTCATCTTTGCTTTCTCCTGTTCAAAGTGCACTAGCTTGTTTCACGGGGCTCTAGCTGTCAGGCACTAGTGTTCTCTAGTGTGTGTGAGAAGACAGCTTTACAGCTCCCTAACAAAGCCCATTTGAGTCTCAACCTCACCTGTAATTGTGCTTGACTTTCAGTCCATTTCCATGGTACCGTATCCTAATTGCTTGCCCCACTGTGTTCTCCATGAAGCACTTAGTGAAGTTAGTACCTGAAGTGTGCTCTGATTGATTGTGTAACATTTATTTGTCATTAGCATTGTGTGTGTGTGTGTGATTTATGGACTTAAAAATGTATGTGAAGTTTGCTATAGATGATCATTTGAGACATAAAAACTTACATCCAAATGTTACTGGGAGCCAGGTGTGGTGGGTGCATGCTTGTAATCCCAGAACTTGAGAAACTGAGGAAGAGACAGTACACATGGGAAGCAGCAGCAGCCTGTGAGCACAGCAAAACCACCTCAACAATTCTAAATAAAACCTGGATAGTTTCTTGCTTTCTAAAAGGAAAGTTATGTGTTGTTGAGTCTATAATTTAGAGACATTCTCTAAATGTTACAGCCCTTGTGTCCATGTCTTACCCACTCCCCACCTTACAAAGGTACTGTTCGGTATTTCGTATTTTTCACATTAAGGAACAGAACTCTGTAAACTTGCAGTTTTCTAATTAACAGATGGCCTCCTTAGCCGTGTCCAACTGGCCCAAGCCCATGCCGTTGATTCCATGCCTGTCTTGGTCCACAGCATCTGGGGTCTTCACTACGGTAATTGATTGTAGTTGATACTTGATAGCATGTACTTAAATATGTTATAGTAGGGTCCCCAAAGTCACCCGTAGATTTAGTGACTTCAAGAAGGAATAAGAGAACACACACACACACACACACACAGAGCCTAACTTTAGCAAAAGGAAATGACAGAAAAATCAATAAAAGGAAAAGGCACATGAGGCAAACCTGATGTAGGCTCCGAGGGTCCTTGCTCAGCTGAATCTCATGGTTTATTCTTAATAATCCATGCAGTCAGTTGTAACAGATAAGGAAATGCTGTTCTTCACCGAGCCTGGTAGAGCTAAGAGTTTGCAGCCAGTGCGTTAGATGCCCTGTCTCCAGGGCACTAGAAGTCAGAGGGAACGGCAGTGTTGAGCAGAGCACAGACAGTACAAACAGTATGACTGTGATGGCCCACTCTTATCATTTGGGGAAAGTTCCATATTAGTGTGAAAGCTGCTTATTGATCAAACTCCCAGACTCCACTCAGGATATGGATGGGCCTTCCAAAAGATGAGTAATCTCAAGCCCAGTTGCACTGACTCTTATACAGTAATTAGTAACAACAACAACAACAATAATAATAAAGTACTGAGCAAGCTATGTAATGATTTTTTTCTTACTTTATTTCAGGGTGTATTGAGTAAATCAATTAATTGGCGGGAGCTCGAAAAGCAGTATTATACACAGACAGTTTATGAAGAAGAAATTATTCATATGCTTGAATACTGTGGGGTAAGTTTTGGTTTGGATTGTTTCGCTTTTTGGTTTTTTGAGATATACCTACCTCTCCCTCCCAAGTGCTGAGATTAAAGGTGTGGGCCACTATGCCCAGCTGGAGTATTTTAATGTTCATGTAACACTAAAGTAAAAGTTGATTGCATATTTAGTTATATAAATAAAATAACATTTTTTTCTGTGTAGCAGCTTCCAGTGGTACTTAGTTTACTGACCTTGAACTCCAAGTGTCCTACCAGTTCATTTTGGCAGGTATTTGGCCCTTTGTGCTGGGTTTTATGGTAAAAATGGTGCCTCTAACATGGTGCTAGGTGTGCTGAGGTTTGGGAGTTTGTTAAACTCATCTGATAGTAAAATTGGAATAGCTTTATTTCATTATTGGTGATATTGACCATATGTTTATAAGTCTAAGACCATGTGTTTTATATTTCTGTAACGTGTGTGTGTGTGTATGTGTGTACTTTGCCCATCTTGGATTTTTTTTTAATATTTTTTTTTTGTGAGCCAAGTGTAGTAGCATACACCTTTAATCCCAGCAATTGGGAGGCAGAGGCAGGCAGGTCACTGAGTTTGAGGCAGACCAGTCTACACAATGAATTCAGTACAGCCAGGGCTTTATAGAGAAACACTGTCTCAAACAACCAAAAATAATATTTTTATTACTATGCAAATAAGTGGATTTCATTTTGATATTTTCATACATGTTATAATGCTTTGTGTTGCTATTGGCTCCCCTGCCTTGCCTATCTCTACCTCTTCCCTTTTCATGTTTCTTTGTTGCTTTTGGTTTTTCTTTGTTTTCGTATGTGTATATATGCAGTATTTGTCTCCCTGAGCCTGGCTAATTCTGCATAATCAGCTCCAGTTTCTTCCATTTTCCTATAAACATCATAATCATTTACAGATAGATAAAATTTAATAATATACTATATACCACATTTTCTTTTCAGCTCATTTTTTTCTATTATACTCTTAAAAATTATTTCATTCTAGCTCTCAATAAAAATCATTTGAGCCAGGCATCATGGTAGTGTACATCTTTAATCCCAACACTTGGGAGGCAGAGGCAGGTAGATCTATTTGAAGCTAGCTTTCTCCACATAGTAAGCTTTAGACCAGCAAGGGTGTGTCTCCAAAATAAATAAAATTTTAAAATTGATTGGCCATTTGTCTTAAGTTACATTTATCTACCTTGGAAGGATGTCATTTGGTCTTTTGATTTTTCTTTATGTATATAGTATTTTCATTTAAATTATGTTGTATTTATAAGTCAATAAATTTTGAATCCATTTTTGTAACTTTCATAGGTAATATTTTTTCTTTTGTATTTTTTTAATTGTTAGTCTATCCCAAAGAAAGGATTTCAAGTAGTTATTTCTTGTACCTAAATGTACATTGTAGTACAGATATGCCCATCAAATTTTTAGAATGTCTGGAATTAAAACAGATTATAGCTATGTTTTGGAGTTTTTGGCAGTGAAACCTGATGCAGGTAACTTTACTCTGTTTGATTTTGTGTCTTTGAGATAGCATTTCTCTGTGTAGCCCTGGCTGTCCTAGAACTCTGTAGACCAGGCTGGCCTCAGACTCAGAGATCTGCCTGCCTCTGCCTCCTGAGTGCTGGGATTAAAGGCGTGCACCACCTGGCAACTTTGACTTTATTAGGAAACATTCAACAGAAATGTCCCGTTAGTCTTCATCTTCAAATGTTGTCATCTGGTTTTCCTTTGGCCCTGTAAGGATGATAGTAAATATTCCTACATGAAGTTTACCATTTAAAAGATGCCATTTTAAGCACTTTGATGGTCCAGTTCATTGACAGCACACTCACAGCTGTGAACCATCACCACCATCCATCTCAAAATCTTTCCATCTCCCCAGATTAAAACTCTACCCATTGAACAATAATTACCACTTCTACTTTATGCAACCACTTCACCACCACCAATGTGTTTCCATCTTTAAATGTGACTGTGATAACCCTTTTTTAATAAGCAGGATACACATTTCCCCCTTTGTTTGCAGTTTATTCATATGGCAGTGTTCATCTGTGTGCCTTTAAAGGGAAGGGACTTTAGAGCTAGAAGTGGTGGCCTGTGCCTGTAATCTCAGCACCTGGGAAGCTTAAGCAGGAGGATCAAGAACGGGAGGGAGCCTATGTAGAAGGACCCTATGCCAGAACAAAGGAGAACAAAAAAGACTTCTATTACTTTGCATGTGTGGTGGCAGAGATGGTGGTGACGGTGGTGGTTTTCTGTAACAAGTTCTCACTAGGTAGCTCAGGCTAGCCTAGAACACACCATTCTCTTGCCTCAGCCTAAGTGCTGTAATTATAGGTGTGTGTCACTGCCCCTAGCTGATCATGAATTTCTGAGACTAGGCCATTTTATGTATGCTGTGCCATATTTTACTTACTGATAATTTTTACCTTTTCTGTTTTTAAAATGTTTCATAACATTCTAATATATATTAAATGGTTTTTCTTATCATCTATTCAGACAGATTCTTTCAAAATGGGACACGAGTTCATGAATCACTTGCCTAGCAATGCAGACAAGCTGACTAACCTGAATCTGGTTTCCAGAACTTTAAATTTAGATATGACAGACCAAGTTGTATCCCCAAAGGATGCCGAGTGCCATAAGTCTGGTAAAACATCTATCAATGCTCCTTCAAATGGACAGCTGTTGCAAGATACAGCTAAGATGGAATGCTTGAATCAAACACTCTCGACTAACAAAAGTTGGTTTGCAAGTTACAACCCTCAGTCATTTCACCTGCTCAGTAGAGAACAAAGAAGAAGCAATCTTCAAAAAGAATCTTTAATATTCATGAAAGGAGTCATGGATGAATGCACTCATGTAGCAAACTTCTCAGGTACGAATTGCCTAGGAAACTGGGAACATCTGGAGTATGTAAATATTCGTTACATACACTTCATGTGTGGATGTGTGCTTTGCCTTCATACATGTCTATACATCACAAATATTCCTGGTTCCATGAAGGCCAGAAGAGGGTGCCTGATCTCCCTGAAACTGATGATTACAAATGATTGCTAGTCACTCTGTGGGAGCTGGGAATTGAACACAGGTCCTCAGGAATAACAGCCAGTGCTCTCAACAATTTCAGCCCTCTCTCCACCAATCTTGTGTTTGTTTTTGTTCTTGTTTCTGTATGAATCTTTAGGATATTCACTTTGGGACTAGAGATATAGCTTGCACAGTGTCTGGGTTCAATCCCTAGCAGTGCATCAACTGGGAATGGTGGTACATGCCTGTAATCTTAGCATTAGCACACAGGAGGTAGAGGCTATCCTCTTGGCTACAAAGTGAATTTGAGGCCAGTCTAGACTATATGAAAATGTTTTTAAAAATCATTTTACTAGATGAATATTGTGGTACCATTGTATATTGTTTTTTCTTTGTGTGTGTGTTGATTTGTATGTACATATACGTCTGGAAACCAGAAGTCAACACAAGTGTCTTCCACAGTCACACTCCACCCTGGCAGAGCTTAATTCCACTAGACTGGCTCGGCCAGTGTCTATGCTTCCCCAGAGCTGAGAATATAATGAAGCCCTATGCTCAGATTTTTAACATGGGTTCTGGGAATCTAAGTTCATGTGTCTATGCTTATGTTGCAAGCACTTTACTAACTAAGCCATTACCTCAGGGTCTGAGGCAGGGTCTCAGTTGTTCAGATTGGTCTTGAACTTGTAGCCTCCCAAGTAGCTAGGGTTACAGACTCAGGTATGGTGCATTTTCTTTGAGAATATGATTTTAGGTATTTATTCAAAAATCAAACAACTTTTTAACGAATCAAAATCCTATACTTAGTTCCAGTTGATCCAAGCCTCATTATAGTGGTACAAGCCAAAGAGGATGCCTATATTCCACGAACAGGAGTTCGAAGCTTGCAAGAAATTTGGCCTGGTTGTGAAATCCGGTATCTAGAAGGAGGTCATATCAGTGCTTATCTCTTTAAACAAGGACTCTTCAGGTAAGATGAATTGTCTCACCAGGTATTTATTTGTTGCTTGATTGAGGGATATTTTTTGCCTTAAGAAATATATGAAGGCCAGCAAGGAAGTAAGTGGACTAGAACATAAAACAAAGATACATACTATTTTATATTGTACACTGAGCTGTTTCTTCATGTACTGTCCTATTTTGTCCTCTACAGAATGAAGGATGTGGGATATCAGAAGCACATTTTATCAGATAGTTTTAATCAGAGATAATTTTAGGAATATAATAGTTATCTGCCCTTCCCCATATTTGTTAATGACTAATTCTTTACATTTCATTTTAGACAAGCCATCTACGATGCCTTTGAACGTTTCCTTCATAAATATGCTAACTAATTGGATTGATGTATAACATCCTATTTCCTACAAAAAGAGTTCACCCAATGATGATGTGAAAACAGCAAACAGCACTACATACTTGATTGTTGCCAAATTAGTCTGTGTTGCAAGTGTTACGGGTCAGTTACCAACTGTAGATACATTTCAGTAATGAAAAAACAGTACTTGAAAAATACAATCCTGAAGTATTTGTAACTCTTTAAAAAAATCTCATATACCTTATACAACATCTGTTGTTACTATTTATGAAAACATTTTAATTGTGAATAATTTATTGATTCAGAATAAATAGAAACTATTGGTTTTTTAATAGAATTGTTGAAACTAAAATTGTAACATCACATGTACTGTATATTGTTCTATGGCAGTTTTTCTATTAATTTGATTTTAAAAACTCGTGTCTATCCTTTTTGTGTGTGTAGTGGGTTTATAATTTGGTTTTCAACTTTAGGTGATTTATTGCCATAGAAATACCTAAGATATAAAATCAGTGTTAGCTTTGAATTATGAAAACATCCTGAGTGCTGAGCTGCACCCTCTGTGGTAGTGCACTTGGGAAGTGGAGACAGGAGGGTCAGGAGTCTAGTCATTCTGCTTTTCATAGCAAAATTTGAGGCCAGCCTGAGTTGTATGAGACCCTATCTCAAACAATTGCCTGGCATGGTAGCTCATGACTTAATCTTAGCAGGTAGGAGACAGAGGCAAGAAGAGAGGCACTTCTCTTGAAGTGCCAAGGCTGGGACCATGCTTGCCCAGCCTACCTAGACTCTGAGGCCAGTCCCCAGCACTGCCAAATGAAAAGAAAAGCTGGAGGTATTTGGGAAATGGGGGTTAGACATGTTTTCTCTACTTAAGAGAGTTTTATGTCAAAAATGGAAATAATAAAAGAACATTGTACTAGATGGTGGGTTCTGTCAGACATTTCTTATACACCTGGTTCTTCAGTTGTTTACAGACTGAGTTAACAACTTTGACCTTTTAATTTCAGAATTTAAAAGCTACATATCAAATTAAACCATTGTACAGAAAAAAAAAGGTTTTGCACACTGCTAGCTTTTTAAATGGAAATTATATGGATAGATATTTGGTGCTAATGTTAAACTGCTCTGAGCTAAAATGTTTAAAAGGCAAATGTGTTTACTTTGAAATCTGTATTGTCCTTAAATTTAAATTAGGTCTTGCAGGTCTAGTGAGGATATGTGGATTATATCATGCCTTCTGCAGCTTTTTAAAAAGATGCTATCGCACTCCAATGTCTTTGCCACTAAAATTTCTACCAGCTATTTAAACATCTTTACTGTGAAATCATTGATAGCAGAGAAGTAGCTTCTTGGACATTACTTTTTAAGGTTTATTTATTTTATGTATATGAGTACACTGTCGCTGTCATCAGACACATCGGAAGAGGGCATCAGATCCCATTACAGATGGTTGTGATCTACCATGTGGGTGCTGGGAACTGAACTCAGGACCTCTGGAAGAGCAGTCAGTCAGTGCTCTTGACCACTGAGCCATCTCTCCAGCCCCTTGGACACTACTTTCAAGTAACATTACAGTAGAGCTGTTAGAGCTACAGCAATCTTATACTTTCAGGCTTGACTACAAATACAAGAAAACCTGGTCATGGTGGTGGTGGTGCATGCCTTTAATTCCAGCAAAGTCAGGTATTCTCTGACTTTGAGTTGGAGGCCAGCCTCTGGGCTAAACAGAGAAACCCTGTCTTGAAAACAAAACAAAACCACAAAACAAACAAACAAAAAAACAAAAGAACTGGGTGTAGAGTCATGAGTGGTGATACCACCCCCCCCCCCCCCCCCCCGCACTGGGAGGCAGAGTTCAGGGTCAGTCTAGTCTGCAGAGGAGTTCCAGAACAACTAGGGCTACACTGGGTGTTACTGGAGGTACATCCCTGAAATTCCTGCGCTTGGGAGGCAGAGAATCAGTCAACCACAAGATTCAGGCCAGAATAGTCTACATAATATATTCCAGATCAACCAGGGCTACCTGTCACATATAAGTTTATTTTCATCTTTTAAGTGGCTGTTTCAAGACAGCATTCACAAAACTACCTAAACTTATTAATTCAGAGAAGAAAATGCCTTTACTCACATTTCTTCAAATCCATTTTGCAAAGTAGTAGCTTAAGTGTACTCAAACCTTAAAGTCTCAAACCCTTGGGACAAATGGCTGAAATGCTTATCTAACATATCAAATTGAATCTGGCCACCAGGTTCTCCCGCCATCCCTCAGCTCCTACCTGGTTTCCACACCCCGCCTCCTATATTGAACTCTCTAGCCTCCTACCCTGAACTTTGCCGCCCCCAACATATATACATACACACACACACACACACACCTTGTATATAGTCTTTGAGAAATTAATGTATTCTCAAAGAAGTCCTCCATGGCATTTTCCTGCCACGTTGTGGATTACGTCTATGAAATACTACAGATTCATTCAGAGCAGAGTTGCAAGGAGCTCACCATGGGCCAGTTTGACCCAATTTTATTTGGTGTACATAAGAGTGGGCATTCTTCTATGTAGCTACTACTCTATGACTCAGCCCTAAAGACCCTGAAGATGTAGTTCTGTAGCTAGACTTCATAATTTACCAATGTTGTAAGTATATCATTTTTATCAATGTATTTTTAATGTGGTGCTTTCTCTATTAAAATATTAACAATATAACAATTTTTAAAATATTTGCCAAATTTTATATTTCCTAATAAAAATCTATTTTAGAAAGTATTTGCTGGGTGGGTAGGGGAGTGGGAGGGAGGGTATGGGGGACTTTTGGGATAGCATTGGAAATGTAATTGAGGAAAATACCTAATAAAAAATATTTTAAAAAAATAAACCTAAAAAAAAAAAAAAAGAAAGTATTTGCTTTGTGTGGTTTTTTTTTTTTTTGTAAAGAGTTATCATTCCAACTACCAGAAGCATGTTCTATTTGATTCATGTGTCTGAATTTGAGCCAATTTTGTTTGCCCTTAGATATTGTACCCATATGGTAAGGAAGAAATAAGGAAGGAAGGCTCTAACACAATATCAGTATCTCTTCAGAGCCCGCTTTGTACCATGTGGTCTCAGGAGAACAATCATTCTGACACATGATTCTCGGTGTTTAACTCGGATGTGATTACATTAGAGATAGTAAACATATCGCAAACAAAACCTCAAGGTGTCAGCTAGCCAAGAATCCCCTTTGGCTGGGAGGAACGGGATCCTGGACAAAGGCTGCCAAGGAACGGTTTGAAAGGCTGATTTGGCTGCTCAGATCCTTAATGCCAACACTGGAGTGGTTGAGGCAGGAGGACCTATAGTTCACAGTCAGCTGGGCTGACTCCGCATGTGGACCATTGATGTGTACATGAATCTGCATGCATGTACGTGTCTTTATCTCAGAAGGCAGAGGCAGGTGGATCTCTGAGTTGTACTCCAGCTGGTGTGCAGAGTCAACTCAAGAGAGTTAGTACTACACAGAGACACCGTCTCCAAAAGTCAATAATTTCTTTTTGAGACAAGATTTCACTATGTAGCCCTATCTGATCTGGAACTCACTATGTAAATCAGACTGGCCCTGAACTCACAGATCCACCTGCAGCTGCCTCTGCCTCTCTGCCTCTCTGCCTCTGCCCCTCTGCCTCTCTGCCTCTCTGCCTCTGCCTCTCTGCCTCTCTGCCTCTCTGCCTCTCTGCCTCTCTGCCTCTCTGCCTCTCTGCCTCTCTGCCTCTCTGCCTCTGCCTCCATAACATTGGAACTAAAGGGGGATGTGCACTATGCTGAACTGAGAGTAGAATTTTTTTTTCCAAAGGAGATAATTTATTTACTTCGGGTTCAAAGTTTTGTTCCCTATCATCAAAATCTTTTGCAAATATTCATGTATCAAGGCTGTTCCACCAGGATATCTTGCATAATTTTGCTCAGAGAATGTCTGCACAGATATGTACTGCCTGATAATCTGATGATAATCCATCCCTAAGTAAATGATTTCATTTTTCTATGTAGCTCTGCCTGGCCTGGAACTTGGTACATAGATAGCAATATATAGACCAGGTTGGCCTCTACTCACAGAGATCTCCTGCTTCTGCTTTCCTAGTGTCTGGAACATATTGGACCCTTTGTAGTATGTTTATAAAATTCCACTTGATTGTTCTCCATACTTGTCATAATAACATAAAGTGATGACAGTACCACACACGGTTTTATTGTGACAACTGAATTAGTGCATTATTTAGCAGCCATAAAAAACAGAAGTGAGTAAACATGGCTGTGTTCCAACAGTGTTATACTTAAGGGACTGAGAGCTGGAGAGATGTCTGAGAGGCTAAGAACACTGCTGTTCTTCCAGAGAACCCAGGTTCAATTCTCAACACCCATATGGAGTTCACAACTGTCTGTAACTAACTCCAGTTTCAAGGTATCCGGCATCCTCACACATGCATATGCAGAGAAAAGGCCAGTGCACATAAAAATAAGAGTTTTTAAAAATCTTTTCTTTTTAAGGAAGAACTGGAATTTGAACTTCATATGATTTTTCACATGCCATAAAATAACCCTCTTTTCATCTTTAGAGTGCTTTTCTAGCATGTTCAAGGCCTGGGTTCAGTACCCACCAATGAAGTGGAGGTAGGGATCAAAGACACTAGTCTTAGTTTATGCTGTAGAGTGTAGATGGGATTTGGCCAGGGCCTTAGTATGCCAGTGCCCAAGCCAGGTAACCCTGTCACACACCTTTACACTACTGTGTATCATTTCCTTGGGATGGAAGCAGCTATCCAGTAATACAGCTACTCCCACTCAAGGGCCATTCAATAATACAGTTGGGCTAGAGATGGAGTTCAGTGGTAGAGTGGTAACATTTGTGAGGTTCTAAGTTTGATCCCACCACTACAAATTAATTAATTAATTAATATAATAAAGGCAAAAGTATTTACATCAGAAAAAAGAAAGCCATAAGCCTTTCCTTTATTTTCCCATCAATGACTTTGTACGTTCCAGGGTTATAGCAGATCTTCCTAATGTTAGCACATTTCATTACATACCAAAAATTACATTCAAGGGCTAGAGAGATGGCTCAATGGCTCAGAATGCTTCTGTGCAACCACAAGGACCCGGGTTACTATGCCAACAACCATGTTAAAAGCTGAATGTGGCAGAGCATATACTTGTAATTCTAGCACTGGAAGGGGAAGAGACGGATTCTTTGGGGCTTGCTGGACACCAGCAGGTTCTTCAGTGGGAAACTCACAGTGTGATAAAGACTTGACATCCTCTTTTAACCTGTGCAGGCAAACATACTCACGCACACATACACACACACACACACACAAACACACACACACACACACACACACACATTAAATGGAAAGCCTTTCTGTTCATAAATAATGAACTTTCTGAGAATGAAACCAGAATATAGTCTCCTCATATTTTCATTTTAAAAAATGAAACCTAAGAAGAAACCTAATTAAGGAAATAAAAATAAATCATCTACAAGCTACAGATTCAGTGTAATTCCTAACAAAATTCCAATGATGTCTTGAGCAGAATTAGGAAAAAAATATCCTAAAATTCATATGGACTCACAAAACACCCCCAGGACCCAAAGTAATTGTAGACAAAAAGAGCAATACTGTAAGACCTCATTGTCTCACTTCAGGATATGCTACAGCGATAGTAACAAAAACAGCAAAGTATTTCACAAAAAGACATAGGCCAATAGACTAGAAGACCCAGAAATCTGCACAGCTACAGTTACCTAATGTGTGATCAAAGTGTCACAAACAAGCATGGAAGGGCCACCAATATGCTCAGCAGATAACCATGCTTGTTATGCAAGCCTGACTACCTGACTTTAATCTCTGGAGTTCATATAAAGGTAGACGGAGAGAGCTGACCCTTCAAGTTGTCCATGAATCTACACATGTGCTATGACACATGTATACCCATAAACATGTTTCTTGCACACACCCACAATGATAAATAAAATGAATTAATTTAAATGTAAAAATGGATTCAACTCTAGATTTCACTCATGCATACTTCTTCTCTATAGGGAAATTAATAGTAAGCTAGATTAGGCTATCAGAGAGTCTGAAATGGTGGGTGAGTGTAGTGGCGCCTGCATGTAATGTCAACACTGATAGATGAGACAGGAGGTTCACCAATTTGAGGCCAGCCTAGGATATACAAGAAGAACCCATATCAAAACAATAATACTTGTTCCTTTAGGCTGGAGAGATGCTTCAGAAGGTAAGAGTACTTGCTCTTATAGAGGACCCAGGTTCAATTCCCAGAATCCACATAGTGTCTCACAACCATTCATAATTCCTGTTCCAGGGAATCTGATGCCCTCTATGGGAACATAACCCACATACATACATGTACACATACATACATGGAGGTAAGATACCCATATACATAAACTTAAAAAATAAAATTTGTTTCTTCAGAACGGGAAAAGAGAAAAAGGTCTACTTTTCTCTCTTTTGATTTTATTTATTAGAATATTTTTTAAAGATTAAATATTACCATTGTGTTATTGAAAGTTTTTTTAATTTAGATTTTTTTCATGTGTATATGTATTTTGCCTTTATGTATATATGTGCACCACATTTGTGCCTGGTGCCCAAAGAGGTCAGAAGAAAGAATTAGATAGATACCTTGGAACTGGAGTTAGATAGGTGTAAACCACCGTGTGTGTGCTGGAAAATAAACCCAGGTCCTCTGCAAGAACAGCAAGTGTTCTTGAGTGCTGAACTTTCTCTCCAGCCTTATGTTATTATTTTTAAAGATTTATTTCATGTGTGTCTGTCTGTCTGTGTGTATGTGCATCTAAGTGAAGATGCCAGTGGAGGTCAGAACATAGTGTCCAGGTAGTTGGGAGCTATCTGCTATAGATGCAGGGAACCAAGTTCTGATCCTCTGCAAAAGCAGTGAGCACCATGACCAAGGCCACTCTTAGAAGGACAACATTTAATTGGAGCTGGATGACAGGTTCAAAATTTCTGACCATTATCATCAAGATGGGAGCATGGCAGCATCCAGGCAAGCATAGTGCAAGAGGAGCTGAGAGTTCTACGTCTTCATCTGAAGGCTGGCTTCCAGGCAGCTAGGTCGAGGGTCTTAAAACCCACACCTACAGTTACACATCTACTCCAATAAGGCCACACCTCCTAACGGTGCCACTCCCTGGGCCAAGCATATATAAACCATCACAGATGTGGAGGTGGGAGGAGCAGTAGTTCAAAGACATCTAGGGTTACATGAAACCCTGTCTCAAAAACTTGACAGAGGGATAGAAAGACACCAAATAGTATGGGAAAGTAGAGAGAAAGCAATCAATTCTAGCTCTGCTGTTACAGACTGGAAGTTCTTAGCCCAGACACATAAGCTTTTGAAATACTAAATTCCTATTTCAGTAAGACTGCTCTACTGAAAACTACCTAAGCTTGAAGAGTTGTTTTGTGCCTTATATTCTCAAGTAGAAATGAAAATTTCAAGTTTAAGGTCAGCTTTAGGTAAACAGTAAGACTGTCTTTGTTGTTTTGAAACAGTTTCTCTGTGTAGTCCTGGCTGTTCTGGAACTCAATCTGTAGACCAGGATGGCCTCTAACACAGAGATCTGCCTGCCTCTGCCTCCCCAGTGCTGGAATTAGAGGCATGCACCATTACCACCCTGGCCAGGTTTTACTCTTAAAGAACATTTTCTCAAGAGACTAACTTATGTCCTCTAGATTTTTAATTCCCATTACATTAAGGGGGTAATCTCCAGTAATTTAATATGCCTGCTATATGTTATATTTATCTCATGTAATCCTCACAGTATGACATGGGCCTTAGCGGAGGCAGAGAAGACTGGCAGTGGCAGAATGATGGAAGGGTGATGGCAGTATGCAGGTAGCAGTAAAAAGATCCCATAATTGGTAGGATTAGTGAGAGCCTGGAACACTGCTGGCTGGCAGCTTCTTGTCGATGAAGGAACTGTTAATTCCACCAGGCGAGAATAAAACCACTACACATTTTTTAAGCCAAATATGAAGCAAGCTTTAATTAAATACTAGCCAGGAGGATGGACTCTGATCAGGTCTATTCCTGGGTGCCCCGAAAATGACAAGTCACATTTTGCAGAGACTTAAAAAGGCAACCCATAAGGCCACCATATTTCCCATCCAGTCAATAAGGAGGCAGGCATATATCCTGATGTATTTTCTACCTACATACCTCCTGTCTACATTTGATCAAGCATATCTGGTATAGCTGGGTCAAACAGACTTGTTTAGGGGTGTTAAAACATACGGGTTGTTATCTCCCATACACAATAGCCCCCAGTATTTCAGGAATTATCTGTCCTTGGGCAAAGGATTTGCAGGTTAAGAGGTATCTTATTTCATGACTCTTGTGATGATTTATTTATGCTTGGTCCAGGGAGTGGCACTATTAGAAGGCATGGCCCTGTTGGAGTAGGTGTGTCACTGTGGGTGTGGGAAATAAGACCCTCTTCCTAACTGCCTGGAGGCCTTCAGATGAAGATGTAGAACTCTCAGCTCTGCCTGCACCATGCCTGCCTGGATGCTGCCACGCTCAGGCCTTGATAATGGACTGAACCTCTAAACCTGTAAGCCAGCCCCAATTAAATATTGTCCTTTTAAGACTTACATTGGCCATACATAGTGTCTGTTCACAGCAGTAAAACCCTAAGACAGACCTCTTAGGCATAGTAAAACTTACAACATAACTTTGGCTCTCACAGAACTAGTATGGAAGGGAATGACAATCATGTCTCTTAACTTGTAAGGACTAGAAAGTGGTTACCATTCACCAAGGATATTAACTGAGTGTGATGACACAGGCCTGTAATTCCAGCACTTGGGAACTACAGGTGAGATGATTAGGAATTCATAGTTTTCCCGGGGAATTTAAAGAATTCAATGCTAGTCTGGGTCACATGAGACTGTCTCGGCAGAAGGGGGGCTGTTGGCTAGAGGATGCTTCCTCTCACATTCATATTGGAGAGCTCATTTCTTCATTCTCTACCCATTTGCCTTTATAGTAGAGTTTTGACCCAAATAACTTGTTTCTCTAGGCTAGGATGGATAACCCCTATTCAAGAACAAATCATTCACAGATTAGCTAGTGACTCATTTATTTTTACTAGAAAAATGGGCACAAATGGCCAAGTGCTTTCTTGGCACCCTAGACATTTCACTTCCAGCACTGTTTTAGGCACAGAGATCTATCTCCATGTTTGTCCATGCTGGCCACATAATCCTGAGTTTAAGTGATCCTCCCACATCTCTGAGTAGTTGAGATTACAAGTGCCTGACATCTTGTCTGGATCCTCCATGGTTTTGAACTAGGAAATGGAGGAAGAATCTGATATAAGCTATATTCTAGCTATAAAGGAAAAGTCAAGGAACAAAATGGAGGTTAGCAATGGCAAACTGGCTCAGCTAGGGTGCCAGTAACAGATGGAACATTCAGAATTCATAATTTGAAGTTGTTAAAGGACCATTTACAGAGGTATGGACTATCTTCAGAGAATCTGGGGCCAGCTAGTACACCCTGAGGGTTGGTGCTTATCATCTCTATGGCTAAAAGGGCAAAGATTAGAAATACAGAACAGGTAGAGGGAAAACTCTGCTGATAAGCTTTGGTGATTTGACTTAGGGAACGAGGACTGTGAACTTCCATATCTTCAGACCTTTCTAATATTCAGATGCTAGAGGGCAAGTCTGCACACTGCTACTATCTAGGGAAGTTAGACTTCTTTAGTACAAGGTCAGGAGAAGGAGGATTGCCAAGTTGGGTAGTACATAACTACAGCTCCAGGAAGAACTTGGGAGGCTAAGTCTGGTACATTTTAAAATTTGAAGTCAGTCTAGGCTACATAGCAAATTCCAGGGCAGGCTGGGCTACTTAATGCAACTCTGTCACAATAAACAAACCAAAAGAAAAGAAAACAAAAAATACAAAGCAACCAAATAAAACACAGGACAACCCATTTCCCAGACCCTTCTTAGGCAGGTATTACTCTACCTCTTAAAAAAAAAAAAAAAGATTTATTTATCTCTCTGAGTACACTGTGGCTGTCTTCAGACACACCAGAAGAGGGCCATGTGGTTGCTGGGAACTGAACTCAGGGCCTCTGGAAGAGGAGTCAATGCTCCTAACTGCTGAGCCATCTCTCCAGCCCCAGCTCTGCCTCTTAATAAAAGTTTTCTTGCTTGTTCTTCAGAAACAAAACACGAAACAAATAAAAAGAGCAGAAAAAGAAAAAGGCTAGAGTGAACAACAACAAAAACATCAAAGCTCTTTACAAGAAGTAGGTATGGCCAGGCAGCGGTGGCACAAGTTGCCTAGCAAGAGGCAGGGGAGCTCTGAGTGTGAAGCTAGCCTGGTCTTCAGAGTGAGTTCCAGAACAGCCAGAGCTTCACAGAGAAACCCTGTCTTGAGAAAAAAAGAAGAGGAAGAAGAAGAAGAAGAAGAAGAAGAAGAAGAAGAAGAAGAAGAAGAAGAAGAAGAAGAAGAAGAAGAAGAAGAAGAAAGGAGAAGAAGAGGAGAAGGAGAGGAAGAGGAGGAGGAGGAGGAGGAGGCAAGAGTTCTAAGTACTTGAAAGATAGATAATAGCCAGCCAGCTTCTGTCCAAGTCTTTAACCCCTGCCACTGTTTTCTGGAGTTTACAACTGCTCTCAATTCTCTACTGGCAAAGCAAATACTGTTCCTAGAAACACTGTTTTTTTCCTCGTCATTCACTTCGACTTAAGAATCTGTCTGTCTCTCTCTTTTTTGGGGGTGGGGTGGGGGGGAGAGTTGTTCCAGACAGGGTTTCTCTGTATAGTCACGGTTGTCCTGGAACTCGCTTCGTAGACAAGGCTGGCCTCAGACACAGAAATCTGCCTGCCTCTGCCTCCCAAGTTCTGGGACCAAAGGTGTGTGTGCCATGCCCAGCTGAAACTTTTTTTTTTTTTTGAGAAGTCTATGATCTTTAAATACAATCCAGAACTAGAGTGAGAGCTCAGTAAAGTACTTATGAGGATTTGAGTTTGATGTCCAAAAAAAGACCAAACATGGTGGCACCGGGGAGGTTCAGACTCACTGGCCAGCTGGCCTAGCCTAGTTGGTGAGTTCCAGCTAGTGAGAGAACTTACATCAAAATAATAAATAAATAAAGAGAAATGGGTGGATGCTGCCTGAAGTCTACCTCTGACCTTCATACACGTACCCGTGTGTACACACATACAAATGCATACACTAAATATCCACAGCAGCACAAGTAAATGGAATTTTAGAGAGACACTATCCTATTTCCTCTTCCTCCCCTGACTCAGTCTTGTATTTCAATAAACTGATGGTAAAAAATAAACACAGCCGGGCATGGTGGTGCACGCCTTTAATCCCAGCACCTGGGAGGCACAGGCAGGCGCATTTCTGAGTTCGAAGCCAGCCTGGTCTACAGAGTGAGTTCCAGGACAGCTAGGGCTACACAGAGAAACCCTGTTTCGAAAAAAAACAATAAATAGATAAATAAATAAATAAATAAATACAATGTGTTCAGAATCCCATTGACTAGTACTTGTTGGTACAATTTTATACAAGAATTAAGTATTTCCCAACAGGTCTTGAAAAAAAAAAAACAACTCTGATTACAAGAACAGCTAGCAGCTAGGCAGTGGTGGTGCATGCCTTCAATCCCAGCATTTCAGGTGACAGGGGGATCTCTGTCAGACAGAGGCAGGGAGATCTCTGTCAGTTTGTAGCTTGATCTAAGGAGCTAGTTACAGGACAATCAGGGCTACACAAAGAAACCCTGTCTCAAAAAAACAAAAAACAAAACAAAAAAGTTGGCATTGGGCAATACAGATGGAAGTACAGTCCTCATTGACTAGCAACCAGTTTCAGGAGGTTGCTTAGGGTCACAGCAAAGCCTCACTTTATAGCTGATGTAATGTGTGAGGTCATGAGTACACTATTCAACAGGATTGGAGGTGGTGTGAGGTGGAGAAAACCTTTTCACCAGTAGGAATAGCTCTCAATGATGACCTTGCAGAATAGGACTTCATTAAACCAGAAGCATGTGAGGCCAATATCACCTCAGATCAAATTTCAATGCTAAAAAGAAAGAACTTGCTAGGCTTCCCAAAATGTATCTATCTGTACTATGTCACTACCCATCACTGGGGAGCAATATTGGGAACATAGTTAAACTGTGATCCAGTGCTATTCCTACAGATTAAAGCCTGTGAAATAAACTGGGAGTGATGGCTCACCTCCTCTAATCCCAGCATTTGGGAGTTGGAGTAAAGGTCAAAGTTAAATCTCAAATCCCTGGGGCAAAAGGCTGAGATGCCTATTTAACAAAGGGGACCTGGAAGCTAGGTTCTCCAGGCATCCTTCAGCCCCAAACAATTACAGGGCCCTCCTGGCTGCCATACCCCCAGTCCCTACACTGGACTCCTCAGCCCAGGCAACTGGGCTGCTCTTCCCTTAATATAATGCAGCTATTCTGGTTGCATGTCCCTTTTGTACCTTTGGCCTCCAGGCTGCTAAAATTTGTCCCTTTCTCTCCACTCTTCTACCCCCCCCCCACATGCCTCCAGTTCAGTCTCAGTCTGGTCATGTCCACTCTAGATTCCTCCACCATGCCTAGGAGTAGTCATGTCCTCTCCTCTGTAGCTCTTTTTTTCACTCAGTCAGTTGTTCAAAGCAAAGGAGCTGGAGAGATGGCTTGAGGATTAAGAGTGCTTGCACTCTGGCTTCCCAGCACCGTGCTGGGCACAACAGCCTGTATCGGCAGCGCAAGGAGGATTCAATACCTCTGGTAATCCAGGGCACCTGCACACTTGTGTGTGTGCACAAATGCACACACACGTACTCGCATTCTTGTGATTAAAAATAGACCAATTCATGCTGGGCAGTGCGTTTCTTTAATCACAGCATTTGGGAGGCAGAGGCAGGCGGATCTAAAAAAAGAAATCTAGACGGAGTGAAAGTACAAAGCCAACTGGGTGTGGTCCTTATGCTTTAATACCAGCCTTAGGGACTCTAAAAGAATCTTAAAAAAAAAAAAAGTTCAAGACTAGCTGGTGCGTAGCACTCATGCCTGTTAGTCATCCCAACATTTAAAAGGTTTGAGTTCAGAACCAGACTGGTCTAAATCGATGACTTCCAGGGCAACCTGGACTAGAATGGTAAGCTTATGGCCAGCTTCGAGATTGAGGTCAATTTGTGCTACAGGAGACCTAGTTTGATGAAAACATCAAAATCCACTGAAAAAATGAAAAAGGTGGCGAAATGTCTAGTGTTTGTTTTACTCAAGAGCACTCAAGAATCATTTCGTTGTCTGTGGGTTAGAATCAGGACCGACAAGTGCACTTCTTGTAATGTCGAGGCTGGGTCTTCACTTGAACTTGGCTCCGGATCAGGAGTGCCTATCGGAGCCCACATCCTTACTGGGAAACTTTTCCTCGGTCCTGAGGACCCGCCCTCGTGAAAAGCCTGAAGCGCTTCACCTTAGCGTAAATGGACTTTCTGGTCCTCCTGGTTCCTGAAGATTGTCCTCCTAGTCCCTGGGTCACAGACGTAAGATGCTCCCCAAGCGTAGCAGGTTCATCCTCGCGGTCCGCTAGGGCGGGGCTCTCATCAAACCACGCCCGCCGCACTCGGGAAGACTCCAAAGGCCGCGGTCGCCCGCAGCGTTTAGGGAATGCCCACAAATGGCCACGTCACTCTCCAGGGTGCCCGCCCCCTAACCTGCCTCGCCCTCTACCCGCCCCGCCCCTCACCCTGACTGGCCCTCGCCCTGGTCCTTGGGCACCTGGCCTACTGAACGCTGATTATCTTGGCTCTTGCCTATATCACGCCCCGCCCACTGGCCCGCCTTTCCCCTTGCGCGCCCCGCCTCTTGGACACCTCCGCCTCGGCACGCCCAGCCCATCGCCCCGCCTCAGCCTATAATCGCCCCGCCTACCTGGCCACCCCGCCCATTGGCCCTCCTCGCCCTCTGTACGCCCCGCCCAGTAGCCTTCCTCGCCCTCTGCACGCCCCGCCCCCGGCTGCCTCGCCCTCTGCATGCCCCGCCCTCAGGGACAGTTACCGGCTCAGGCCGCGCGCGCCTCCGCAGCTCGCCAGAGATCCTTCAGACTGGCTGGAGCGCCGCGTTGTCGCCCGCGCCCGCTGAGGGCTCGCGGCTCGGGCGCGCCCGGCGCGAGTGGCGAGCTCCGGCCGTGCGCTGCGACGAGGCCAGGCGGCGGGCGGTTAGCGCTCCGCTCGGCGGGCGGGGAGGACGGGCACGCCGGGCGCTGCACGCCTCGGCGGGCGGGTTCCGCGTCCCAGGACCGAAGCGGGTCGGTGCCCCCGTGTGGAGAGAGGGGCGGCCGGGCTCCCTGGACCCGGACGGCCCCCGGCTGGGCAGGAGGCTGGGGCCAGGGGCCGGCCATGTCCGCTCGCGCCCCGGTGCCCGCCGCTGCCACCCGGGAGGACCCGCCCGCCGTGGCCGGAGACCGGGACGCGCTGTTGGCAGCGACGAGCCGGCGGGCGGAGCAGCCGGCGCCCGGCGAGCGGGAGGGCAAGGAGGCGAGGGAGGAGCGGGCCGCGGCCGCCACCAGCGCGGGTGCGCGGGGAGAGCCGTCGCCGGCGCTCGTGCTGGGACACAGCGTGCCGCAAGCGGCCGTGCCCGTGAGGCCGCTGGCGCTGCACCTGGCGCACAAGGCGCGTGCGCCCGGGGGTCCCTTCGGCGGGGAGGCTCCGCCGCTGCCGCCGCCGCCTCCGCCGCCGCCGCCACCACCACCACCAACGCCGCTGCCGCCGCCAGCACCGCGGGACCCACCGGAGGACGCCCGCGAGGACCCAGCGGCAGCCGGCCCCGAGGACAAGCCGCCGCCGCCTCCGCCAAAGGGGAACCCGTGGATCAAGAAGCTGCCGCAGCACCTGTCCAACGTGGGCACCGGCGTGCCGCCGCCGGCTCAGGACTCCCCGGAGGCCGGTGAGTGCGGTCCGCGGGAGGTGTTTGGTTCCTAGGTGTCATTCACCGTGCCGATTTACATAAATGGACATCTAGGAGAGGGAGCGACAGGAAGAGGTGGGACCTCAGGTTCTCCTTGACGGGTAGGGGCACGACGTGGGTGACTGGGCAGCGGGGCTGTGCTGGGCTCGTGCCTTCACGTGTCGGCGTCCTAGACGCGGTGAATACCGTGGAAAAGTTTCCGGGAACTTGACACAGAGTAGAGGCGAGTCGGGACGAGCGGATTTGTGAGTAAGTGGAAGTCCGACTGGGCTGGCTCCTGAAGTGAAGTGGTGAAACGAAAGTCTCGAAAAGCTGCTAGGTAGATGTGGCTGTGAAGACAGCTGGTATTAGGTGTTTTTGCGGTTGTGTGGTTGTGTTTCAGAATGCCTGACATAGGACAGTTGATTCAGAGTCCGGATCGCACAGCTGGCCCCACGGTAGCCTGTGCGTTAGCAATTGGGTTGTGCCTTTGCGTTCGACTGCTGACCCATGCAATATGGCCCTTGGGGCTTTATTTGGGTTGCAGCAACTGCAGTTTAGAAAATAAAATGAAGACTGGCTTGTATTTGGTGGCGCATGCCGATTGATGTAGAGGATTAGGCGTTCGAAGAAAAGTCAAAAAGAAAAAAGTTAGAATGGAAATGCTGAATAAAACTTTTTCTTTTCTTCTTTTTTTTAAAAAAATAAAACTGCACTAAAATAACAACTTTTCTGTGGGGATTGCGGCTGTTTTGTTGGCAAGTTTTCGCTGGTCTGGGGAGAGTTGGTGGAACAGCCGAAGTTTGAGCATGTTTATGGGGTTGTGAGGGTCAAATGCGGTGAAAGGATCCTGTACAATTGTGATTGTGGTATCTCTCCTGTAGGGGGAGATAAATGTTGAACCAATTTAGTTTCTTAGGTTTTGCACGCAGAAATGCTAACTTGTTTTTGTTATTTTGTTTGCTTTTGAAACACTATCTACTTGTGTAGCCCAGAAGGGTTTGGAATTCTTGATCCTCACGTCACTGCCTTCTTCAAGATACTGGGATTATAGACGTTCTGCTCTCCTTATTAATTCTTACTAAATTTTGACACCTTAAGGAAAAACAAAACAAAAGCACTGAATTTTGCTCTCCATCTTGTATTAGCATAATTCTGGTCTGCTGAAAAGACTGTTTACTACCATTGCTAAATAAGTGAAGAGAACATGGTATACCAAGTCTTTAAATTTAGTAGAAAAACCTGTTGATCACTCTGTTACTCCTCCATATCTAGATTTACACATATTATTAGGCGTTTTAATATTTATTGAACTACGAAATATTAACCGAGCTTTTTTTTTGTTTTTGTTTTTTGTTTGTTTGTTTTTTGGTTTTTCGAGACAGGGTTTCTCTTTATAGCATTGGCTGTCCTGGAACTCACTTTGTAGACCAGGCTGTCCTCGAACTCAGAAATCTGCCTGCCTCTGCCTTCTGAGTGCTGGGATTAAAGGTGTGCGCCACCACCACCTGGCTCAAGTTTTTATAAACCCAGTTTTCTAGACTTTAAAACGTTTCAAAGTGAAACTGGAGATTCTTCCCCCCCCCCCCCTCATGGGGATGAGCCTAGGGCTTTGTGCTTGCTAGGCAAGTGCTTTATCATCAAGCTGTATGTGCAGATTTTCTAGCCCCTCCCCCCCCAAGAATTTATTGCAGATTACTTGGAAAAATATTTGACAGTTTAACCTACTTGTGCCTTGGATCTCCAGTCCTCCTTAGATTAAGGATACAGTGACTTACTGGGAGTGTGGCCCATACCTATAATTCCAACAGGGGGATTATGATCTTGAAGCCAGCCTGGATTACACTCAAGATCAAGGTCTCAGAAAATCAGAAGCCAGGCCTTTAATTCCAGTACTTTTGAGGGAATGGCAGTGGATCTCTGAATTCAAGGTCAGCCTGATCTACTACTTAGTTTCAGGACAGCCAGGGCTATGTAGACAGACCTTTCTCAAAATCAAAAGGAGCTCTAGTTGCACCAATGTTTCTGTATTAACAACTCTTACATCCTGGGGTCACTGCAGTATTAGGAATGCTTTTCTTCAGATCTGTGGCAGGGTGGCAGTGCTGACTCTTAAGCTTTTCTTCTACAGTGTCTAATGGGTAACTTAAGATGGTGGTGTAAGGAATGTACTGCTGAAAGAAATGGGTGATAGTGTGGTTATTACTAACTAGCTAGTTGACTTTTGGCATTATTCTTGTAAATTAATGACATGGATAGGTTCAAGTCTTCTATTTGTTGTTTGTTTTGATAAACATTTTTCTGAATTATAGAGGCTAGCAACAAACCCAGACCTCCATCTAGGCTGAGATAATGGTCATGAAGGAGCCACTGCTCCCAAATCTTACAGTACTTAAAACAAGAGTGCTTTCTACATGCAGGCCAGATGCCATGCCCTCCTTCTTGTTTTCCTAAGAAAACTGAATAGGGTGGGCTACAGCTTGGACAGATAGCTCAGTAGTTAAAAGTGCTTACTGCTTTTGACAGAGCACCCATATCTGGCTCACCCAGTTATAGAGGATCTATTGCTCTTTGGCTCCTGAGGGTGTCCTCACATGGGTGGTGCACATACACAAAAATAAAAATAAGGAATCTTCTAAAAGATGAAGATTTAAAGGGGGGGGATAATAAGCTGTGCAGTGGCACATGCCTATTGTCCAAGCGAAGTTGAGACTAGAGGGTCAACTATACCTTGTAGTTTGAGACCAGCCAAAGCAATATAGTGAGGTGGTAGGGCTGCTCTGAGCTCTTAAGCTCAGAGCTTAAGAGTGCATAGTGCTTTTGTAGAGGATATGTGTAATTGCAGCTCCTAAGAAACTCAACACTCTCTTCTTACCTCTTTGGGCACCTGCACTTACATGCACATACACAGAGATAAACACATAATTAAAGTGAAATAAATATTTGAAAAATATGAGTTCCTGTATCAAAAAGAGAATAATAGTAATGAAAAGCAATCAAATATGCCCAGAGATCATTTAGGATTCAAAGAATACAGATTGAGCAATATTAAATTATTAATTGATAGAATGATTCTAGAATTCATTCTACAAAATAGGAAGTCTTGAGAGAAAGAGGATTTGTGTTTGTTTGTTTTTTTGAGACAGGGTTTCTCTGTGTAGCCCTGGCTGTCCTGGAACTCACTCTGTAGACCAGGCTGGCCTCAAACTCAGAAATCCACCTGCCTCTGCCTCCCAAGTGCTGGGACTAAAGGCGTGCGCCACCACTGCCTGGCGAGAAAGAGGCTTTTAATTCCAGCCAAACTATTACTCATATTAATGAAGTGAAGGAATTACAGCCACAACTTTTTGCCATAAACATTGTTAGAGGTAGATGTATTATAAGAAGCATGGGGAGTCTTTTTTTTTTTAAGGATACGATCATGGGCTTTATTCATTACATTTATTTGTTTAGTGTGTGCACATGCATCATTGTGGTTTATGTGAAGATCAGAGAACAGCTTTGGGGGAGTTGTTCCTTAAATCATGTGTGTTCTGGGGATCAAACTCAGGTCAGACTTGACAGTAAGCTCCTTTACCTTCTTAGCCATTTCAGCAGCCTAGCTTTCTCCAGACAAAAAAGTGAGACAGATTTTTGATGGCTCCATGTTTTCAGACACTCTTCTCCAGTTTTAGGATGACTCTGGTATATTGCTATTTTGGGGAAACCAGATAAAACATTTCAATCAAAGTCAGGCTTACCTAGGAATATCTTGATCAGTATTAAAACTTCTGACCTAGCTGGGCAGTGGTGGTGCATGCCTTTAATTCCAGCACTTGGGAGGCAGAGGCAGGCAGATTTCTGAGGCCAGCGCCTGGTCTACAGAGTGAGTTCCAGGACAGCCAGGTCTACACAGAGAAACCCTGTCTAAAGAAACAAACAAAAAAAAAAAGACTTCTGACCTGAGACCTTCCCAAACCATGTTAAGCAGTTGTAATTATTTAATAAGCCCTTCATTAAATATCAGTCTAAGACTTGTTAATTACTTGCTTGTAGCTGTGGTTGTACAGTAAAAATCAGTCTTGTAGTATAATTTTTCAGAAACAGAGTATGAAAATATTTTGTTCATTTTTTTTCATCCTTACTCTTTGAACCCTATGCTGTTTTGAGAAAGGATCTCACTATATTATGTAGCCCTGGCTGGCCTGGAATTCACTATGTAGACTAGACTGGCCTCACAAGAGAGCCACACAGAGAAACCTTGCCTCAAAAAACAGAATACAAAACAAAACAAAACAAAAAACAAAAAGGCACTGAGTGATTCCTAGAGCTAGGATTAAAGGCGAGTGCTACCATGCCTGTCTATGTTGCTTTTTATCAACCTGCTTCCTCCCTTTTTTTTTTTTTTCTTCAGGAATCGTAAGTTTGCTGTTAGTGCCTTCATGAAATACATCTTAAAAGCAAATTCTATTTTATTAGAAAATAAGTATATAATATAAAGTATATAATATAATGTAAAATAGCACATATAATATATCCTTATAAATAAAACTCTTGGGGCTTGTGCACACACACCACACAGATGACCTTTTGATCTTGTGATATTCCCTTCAAAAAGAGTCATGTTACTGACTAATCTGTTTACTAATTTTTTAAAGACCTTTTAAACAATTACTTTCCAACAAGTGAATTCTATAGAACGAATGAAACATAAAGTTTCATTCACAGTACTGGATGATTGCTGGGTGGTGGTACTTGCCTTTAATCCTAGTACTCAGGCAGAGGTAGGCTGATCTTGAGTTTGAGGCCAGCCTGGTCTACACAGTGAGTTCAGGACAGCCAGAGCCACACAGAGAAACCTTGCCTCAAAAAACAGAAAACAAAACAAAACAAAAAACAAAAAGGCACTGAGTGATTTTTAAATTTAATTTAATTTTTTGAGAAAGGGCTTTGTGTACCTTAGGCTGGCCTGAAACTAAGTAGCTGAGGCAGACCTTGGATTTCTGATTCTCCTGTCTCCTCTTCCTAAGTACTGTGACTACAGAACCTGTCTGGCTAGTTCTTTATAATCTAGACTCACTTTTAAAATTGTATAGTAATCCATAAATATAGCTCACATAGCTAATTTAGTATTGACCTATTGAGTCTTGATTGTTCCCTTCCCTTATCTTGACAAAATAATGTTCTATATGTATCTTGTCATTGTCTGTGTCCATAGGGTAAATGTAGACATTAACTGTTATGCCACAGAGTATTACTGTTTGACTATACAGTGATGTTTTCTTGTTAGCATAGGACAGAATTAATCCTTTCCTTGTTTTTTGAGTTTGGGGTGCTTTCTTTTTTTTTAGATTAGAGTCTTGCTGCATAGCTCAGATTGTTTTGAGTTTCTTACATTAGCCTTTTCAGTGCTAGGATTATATGCCTGTACCACCAACCTGGATTTTTAGGTATATTTTTATTTTATGTGTTTGAGTGTTTTGCCTACATGTATGTCTGCACCACTTGTGTATATCATGCCTTAAGAGGTCAGAAGATGGCATTGGATCCCCTAGAACTGGAGTTAGAGTTGGTGAGCCACCATGTGGGTGCTGGGAATTGAACCTGAGTCTTGTGTAAAACTAATCAGTGCTTTTAATTTAATCACTGAGCCATATCTCCAGCCCCCAAATAATATTTTTATTGAAGATTTTGGTTTCTTTTGCCATGGCTGCCCCTCACTCTCATTTATTTCATGGAGTGTTTTATTATTTTCTCTATTTTTTGAAACTATACTATAATTACTTCATTTCCTCCTTTTCTTCTTTCCAAACCCTTCTATATACCTCTCAATGTTCCTTCAACTTTATGACCTCTTTTTTCATTATTATTCTTGTATATGTATTCATATTCCTATACACAGTCCAACCTGCTCTGTATATAATGTTACTTGTATGTATGTTTGCAGGGTTGACCATTTGTTATTGCATAACTAATTGTTGGTTCTTCCCTGGGAAAGACTATTTCTTCCTCTTTCAGCTTGCCTTTGAAGTTTGTAACTTTCTGCAGTGAGGCTTAGTGGTCATTCCTCTGTCTGCTTTGGCATATCTGTTACAGGAATGTTTAGGTAGTCATATTGGTAAGACTTTATGGCTGTAGTTTCTGACATTCCTATGAGACCTGATCTCATAACAAACTCTGTGGTCCTCTGGCTCTTACTGTCTTCCGTCCCTTCTATTGCAATGTTCTCTGAACTATTGGTGGGTGAGTTGTTGTATCCAATAGGACGGCGCTCCCTAACTCTGCATTTTGGTTGATTGTGTGTGTGTGTGTGTGGTTTTGTTTTGGTTTTTTTTTTTGGGGGGGGGGGTTTCAAGACAGGGTTTCTCTGTAGTCCTGGCTATCCTGGAACTCACTCTGTAGACCAGGCTGGCCTCAAACTCAGAAATCCGCTTGCCTCTGCCTCCCAAGTGCTGGGATTAAATGCGTGTGCCACCACGCCCAGCTTGATTGTGGTTTTCTTTTCTTTTTTTTTTTTTTTTTTAATTATTGGGTATTTATTTCATTTACATTTCCAATGCTATCCCAAAAGTCCCCCACACCCTCCCACACCTACTCCCCCCACCACTCCCACCTCTTGGCCCTGTCTTTCCCCTGTACTGAGGCATATAAAGTCTGCTCGACCAATGGGCCTCTTTCCACTGATGGCCGACCAGGACATCTTCTGATACATATGCAGCTAGAGACACGAGCTCTGTGTGTGTGTGTGTGTGGGGGGGTACTGGTTAGTTCATATTGTTGTTCCACCTATAGGGTTGCAGATCCCCCCAGCTCCCTGGGTACTTCTTCCAGCTCCTCCATTGGGGGCCCTGTGATCCATCCAATGCCCTGTGAGCATCCACTTCTGTGTTTGCTAGGCCCTTGTGGTTTTCTTAAAGAGAAGTTTCAAGTTTTTTCGATGAGGAGGGAAAACTACCCTTGGATATAAGGACAAATATTTAGAATTTAGTTAGGGATTATGCTGGCTTAGTAAAATGCTGGCTGTAGGTACTCCTGAGATCTGTGATTTCACAAATCCAAGGCATCATCAAATGTTGATTACTGCCAATGTATATGTTTTATGGCATGATATGTTTTATCTATATGTACATGTATGTTTGCACGCACACATGCTATCTATTCCATGTATTTGTAGATTATTATAGGCACATACCAGTATGCCATGTTACCATCTTTCTTTGAACAATTTTTTTAAATTATAGGTAGCTGGGCAGTGGTGCTGCCTGCCTTTAACCTCTAGCACTCAGTAGGCTGAGACAGGCAGGCAGACTTGAGAGAGAGAGAGAGAGAGAGAGAGAGAGAGAGAGAGAGAGAGAGAGAGAGAGAGAGAGAGAGAGAGAGAGAAAGAGAAAGAAAGGAGAGAAACTTATTATAGCACATACTGATGGTAGACTCTCCCAATCCCAGGCTGGTATGTCTAGTTGAGGTGGTTTACCCTGTAATTCCAAGACTAGGTAGGAAAGAAACTGAAAGTTTTGAGACTAGCTGGTCTGTATACCCAGTTCATGTCAGCTGGGGCTACACACCCAGGCCCTGCCTCAAAACGTGAATGAATGAGGGGGAGAGTGGATAAATATGAAAAATACAACTGTATTTTTGAAAGTCTTTCTTAAAGATAGTTTTCTTTTTCTTCTTTGATATTTTTAAATCAATTCTTTGTGAACTTTGTGCGCCATAGTCCCACTCATTTCCCATCCCTTGTCCACCCTTGCATACCCACAAAAGAATTAAAAAAAAAAAAAAAGACCCACTCCAAAAAAAGTAAAAAAAACCCAACAACAAAAAACAAGTCTCTTTGTGGAAGCTATAGTATGCCACCTTGTGTTACACAGCATAAGCCTTTGTCTCCACATTTTTACTTGCAGATGTTCATGGAGATCCTGCAGCTTTGGATCTGCAGACTGGTCCCTTCATGTGCTCCAGCAGCTCATAGATGGGGTTGATGTTGGCGTGGGCTAGTTCAAAGCCCTGGGTTGGAGCCTGGGAGGTAGCTGAGTTGGTCAGCTCACCAGCTCTCCCACACCCACACTACCATGGCCAGCTCTCCAGCATTGCCTTACTTAGCTCACTCAAGGTCATATCAGGCAAGGGGCAGGCAGGATCAGCTACCCCTACCCACCCCACCCCTGCTTTCACATCCTCAGGGCTAGCTTATCCTCTTTCCCCAACACCAGGATCAACTCTACTGTGCTATGAGGTAGTAGGGCTTGCTCTCCCACTCTCATGACCTGGCGGGCAGTGGGGAGATAGGGCAGCTCTCTGGCTCATCCATGGTCCTACCAACAGGGCCAGCTCTAATACCCAGGTGAGATGCAGGGCCCTCTCCCAAGTGCAGCAGCCAGTAAGGCATGGGGCCAGCTCTGCACAGCTTTTAGACATCAATATGGTCCGAGCTGGCAGCCCAGACTAGGGAATTTACATGGATTTTGGTGGTAATATGACCCATGTACATTGACACAGACCTCTGCTGCTGCATGGCCTTGAACTCAGACATGGCCCTAGCACAGGCCTGGACTTCACTATGACCTCAGGTGGCAGAGACAGCTATTCACATCAGACTCTGCCTCTCCATCCTGAGTCTCCACTTCTACCTCTCTTCATAGTGCTCAAACCATTTGACTTCTCTTTCTTTCCCATTCCTCCACCACATACATTGTAGTAGCTCCCACTGTAGGTTGGCCCCGTGGCTAGGTTATCTTCTACTGTTTTTTCCTTTTGTTTTACATTTATTTATTTTTATTTTTAATTTTGTTTTGTTTTGTTTTCAAGACAGGGTTTTATTATGAAGCCTCAGCTGTTCTACAACTAGCTCTGTAGGCTAGGTTGGCCTTAAAGTCATAGATATCTATCTGCCTCTGAGCTATCACCTGGCTTAAGGACAGTTGGGGTTTTGTTTGTTGTTTTGTTTTTTGTTTTGGTTTTGTTCATTTGTTTTTTGAGACAGGGTCTTTCTGTAAAGACCTGGCTGTCCTGGAATTTGCTCTCTAGATCAGGCTGGCCTCCAACTCAGATAATCTGCTTGTCTCTGCCTCTCACTGCTGGAGTTAAAGGCATTATGACCTGCCATGTACTTTCTTTAAGGAGAATGACAGGTGAATCAATGGTTGTCTGTGTTGCTTGTTTGGAGCACTGACTTTGTGTATGTTGAATAAGTTCTCTACCTTCCATTGAACTATAGCCCCAGCCCACAAATTTCTTCAGAGACAAAATTACTTTTTTGTGTGTGGCTAGGTTCTGGGTATCCTGGTGAGTTTGTTTGTTTGTTTGTTTGTTTGTTTTTATTTCAGTGTATTTGCTTGTTTAGTCAACTTGACTCCAACTAACATTATATGAGAATTATCCTAGTTATCTTAGAAATAACCCAGTTAGCAGCAGCCCTCATTGGCTCTGAATCAGCTCTTGTCTCCAGGTTTCTGCCCTGGTGTCCCTCTTTGATGGACTCATAGCCTGGAGGTATAAGATGAGACAAGTGCGTTCCTCTCCAAGTTTCTTTTAATGGTAGTTTTTTGTTGTTTGGTTTTTGTTTTGTTTTGTTGAGACAGGGTTTCTCTGTGTAGCCCTGGCTGTCCTGAAACTCACTCTATGACCAGGCTGGCCTTGAACTCAGAAATCCACCTGCCTCTGCCTCCCAAGTGCTGGAATTAAAGGCGTGCACCACCATGCCCGGCTGTTTGTTTTTTAAAAAAGATTTATTTAGTTTATGTGTATGAGTGTTTTGCCTACATTTATGTATATGTATCATATGTGTGTCCAGTGTCCACAGAGGTCAGTGGTGATGGATTTCTTATTTATGGATGATTGTGGGCTATAGGAACTGAACCTGGGTCCTCTGCAAGAGCAAAACTGCTCTTAACCCCTGAGCTATCTTTCTAGCCCCTGGTAATGGTGTTTTACAGCAACAGAATCCCTAACAGAGACACTGGGTATAATCTATTAAAGTCACCAAATCTGTTTGTTTCCTAGATGTAGTTTGAAGTCTTATGGCACTTTTTCTAGATGTTTCTTGGTGAATGTATTATGCAGAATAATTTATCCTGGGGCTGGCGAGATGGCTCAGCAGGTAAGAGCACTGACTGAGAGCCGGGCGTGGTGGCGTACGCCTTTAATCCCAGCACTCAGGAGGCAGAGGCAGGTGGATTTCTGAGTTCGAGGCCAGCCTGGTCTACAAAGTGAGTGCCAGGACAGCCAGGGCTACACAGAGAAACCCTGTCTCAAAAAAACCAAAAAAAAAAAAAAAAACCAAAAAAAACAAAACAAAACAAAAAAAAAAGCACTGACTGCTCTTCCTAAGGTCCTGAGTTCAAATCCCAGCCACCACATGGTGGCTCACAACCTGTAATGAGATCTGATGTCCTCTTCTGATGCATCTGAAGACAGCTACAGTGTACTTATGTAAAATAATAAATAAATCTTTGGACCTGAGTGAGCAGGGCTGACTGGAGCGAGCGGGGTTGGCAGGAGCGAGCAGAGGTCCTAAAAATTCAATTCCTAACAACCACATGAAGGCTCACAACCATCTATACAGCTACAGTGTACTCATATACATAAAATAAATAGATCTTTAAAAAGAGAATAATTTATCCTATCCTATTACAAAGTGAGTTGAGGACTGGGAAGTAGAATATGCCTTCCCATTCATGACATGCCAAAATAAAAATATGAGAGAGAGAACAAGAAAATGGATAGAGTAGAATTTTACTTAAAGAAGTTATAATTTTATTTTTATTTGGTTGCATTTTATTAATAAAAGGAGTGGTTTGTCAGTTTAGTGTAAATTAGTATTTTCCAACTTTTGGTTTTTTGTTTTTTTGTTTTTTTGAGACAAAGTTTCTATGTGTAACCTGGCTGTCCTGGAACTCTGTATAGTCCAAGATGACCTTGCCTCAACCTCCCAAGTGCTGGGAGTAACGGCGTGTGTCACTATTGCCCAGCTAGTATTTTCCACTTTTAAAATGTGGGTAGCATTTAAAATTTGCGTATTACAGTTGATGCCTTTCTAGGAATCTTTTTAAAAAGAGAATAATTTATCCTATCTTATTACAAAGTGAGTTGAGGCCTTGAAAACCAGAAACTTGGATTTTGTTGGGAGTGGTAACTATGCTAACTTGCTAAAATTGAAATAATGTTCATGTACTACGTTTATTAAATGAAATGGTTGTAAAAAAAACAATTTTGTATATTTTCTTTAGAACTCAGTTCCCCCAAAATTATAAAAGCGGGAAAACTCAAGACAAAGAAATCCAACAAGGTATGCTTTTACAAGGAAGTACTTTTTAAATGAGTTTGAAACAGTTCTGCTTTAAGTCTGATCCTAAGACCACTGAATTTTTACTTCAAAGTGGTTGAAAGTCAACATTTAAATAAATATAGGTAATTTTAAAAATTACTATTGCTTTATTTGATTTGTTTTTCCCCCCTGTGGTTGAGACAGGATCTCACTATACAGCCTTGGCTGGCCTGGAACTCAAAGAAATCACCTGCCTCTGCCTCCTTGTTGGGATCAAAGTTGTGTGCCACTATATCGAGCTTATTGCTTTTGCTGAGACAGAGTCTCCTTGTAGCCCCAGTTAGCCTTTTTCACCCATGGTTGCTACTGAATTCACGTTCCTCCTATTTCTAATTGCTAAGATTGCTGGCATGTACCAACATTCTTGGCCACAAAAATTACTTTTAGCAATTCTTTTTTCTGTTTAAAAGTTCTAAAAAATATCATTTTCAGTTGTAACACTTATTACTTTTTAGGCTAGTGACTTCAGTGATATGGCAAACTGGCCAACACCAGGTGAATTGGTTAACACGGGGGTAAGTGTTTTTTTTTTTTTTTTTCTTAATTCTGTTTTAAAAAGAATATTCTTGTTTCAGCATTATTGTGTGTGGCTCATCAGTAGGATTATTTGACTTACAGCATCCTTTACTACAAAGTAATATTAGTAATGAATTTGGCAGCTTAACATTTACCCTAGCGTGCATTTTTGTAGTAATGATCACATTTACATTATAATAAATCAATTTTACATTTTATATAACTATATCTCTTGATAAGAAGATGGTACAAACTTGACAGCTATCCTTTTTATAATTTTACCCAATTAAAAGATAATAATTTCATTTACACTTCCCTGTCTGGCTGTATCCTTTGGAGTTGGGGTAAGGTATATTTACGTTTTGTTCTATGATTTCTTTTTTTCAAAAAGGATTAATTTTTTTTTAACTACAGAAATCAGATTTACTTAATGTGTTTAAGAATTTTGCCTGTACAAGCACCAAGTGCATAATTGGTGTCTGTGAAGGTCAGAAGAACTGCCTGGAACTGTAATTGAAGGTGGTTGTGAGAAAATGAGTGCTGGGAACTGAACTCAGGTTCTCTGTAAAAGCAACACATGCTCCTAA
This sequence comes from Mus caroli, assembly GCF_978045245.1. Classification (NCBI taxonomy): domain Eukaryota; kingdom Metazoa; phylum Chordata; class Mammalia; order Rodentia; family Muridae; genus Mus; species Mus caroli. The sequence continues at coordinate 121,204,611 of NW_028227258.1, read as the reverse complement.
CTACTGAGCCATCTCTTCAGCTCCTATCTTTCTTTCTTTCTTTCTTTCTTTCTTTCTTTCTTTCTTTCTTTCTTTCTTTCTTTCTTTCTTTCTTTCTTTCTTTCTTTTTTGCGGGGAAGTTTGTTTTTTTATTTTTAAGACAGGGTCCCTCTATATAGCTCTGGCTGTCCTGAAACTCACTCTGTAGACTAGGCTGCCATCTTGCCTCTGCCAATAAAATGCTGGGATTAACAGAGTCTATCACCACACCCAGTCTTAATGTGATAGATTGTTATTAGACTGTGCATGCAAACCCATTACCACAACCAGAACATGAGTTTGGCTCCTGCTTGTAAGTGTTGCAGCCATCAGTCCTGATAAACCTTCTGTATTTTCTGTGGATATGGAATAGTGTAGGAAGCACTGATGTTTCTGGCTTACTCAAGTACGATTATCTTAAGATTATGCTTTGTGTATCAGTAATACATTTAATTCACAGTTGTAACACTATCCATTCACTTATTTTGGTGGACATTTGAGTTATTGTAAATGAAACTCTCTATAAAATTTTGCACAGAAATTTCCCTTTTTCCCTATTGGCGGTAACTAGGAAAAAGAGTGGCAAGATCATATACTAGCTGTTATTTAGTTTTTTAAAGAAACTGCCAAACTTGCTCCCACTGGAGGGGTCTTAGAATTTCAGTTACCTCACAGTCTCAGTACTCTTAATTTGGTCAGTTTATTTATTTTTTTAAAGAAATGATTTATGTTTATTTTCTGTACATTATGTTCTTCCTGCTTGGATATGTGTGAGAGGGTTTCAGATTCCCTTTAACTGGAGTTAGACAGTTAAACAGTTGTGAGCTGCCATGTGGGTTCTGGGAATCGAGCCGCTTACTTTGGAAGAACATACAGTGCTCTTAACCATTGAGCCCAAGTTAGTCAAAATTAAAACTATATCCATTGTGATAAATCTGTGATTAATTTAATTTGCACTTCCTTGACAAATGGTGACAGCGAATTCCTGTGTTGGTGAATGGGCTCTAACTCCTTCCTTACCTTATGCATACTACTTGACAAGTGCCCCACTCCCCAGGATTTTCACTTTGGGCAACTTACTTGCTTTTGCATTTTAAAGCAATATTTAGAATAGGTATATTGACTTTTTTAGTGAAATGCTAGTAGAAATGATTCTATTCAGAACACTTTTTTATTTTTCATTTTTGGGCAGTCTCAGAGTGTTATCAACCAAGGAAATAAAAAGCCACAAATTAGAAAAGAAAAAGAAGAGAAGATTGAAAAAAGAAGCAACAGTGAGAGCAAAGAGAACCGGGAAGCAAAACTAGATGGTCCTACTGAGAACATCAGCGAGGATGAGGCTCAGTCAAGCAGCCAGAGGAAGAGAGGTGAGCTGGCCTGAGTCTTCATTCTAACTTGAAGTTTTTGAAGACTGCATGGTGATAAATTGTATTAGTCATCTTTATCTCTGTCATCACATGTTCAACCCCCTGTTCTGATTTGATTTGGCCTGTTTTGTCTTCTGGCTGACCCCTGCCCCTGATTTATTTTTACATTTAAACTCTATTCTGAAAAAAAAAAAAAAAAAGGAGTGAAATTCTTTATAGATTATCTTACAGATATATTCTTGGATTAGCCTTCTTTTAAATTTACATTGAAATTACTCCCTACATTTCTGAGAAAATTAAAAGATGTTTAAGAGAAAAAGTGAAAATAATTTTAGTCAGTGTATTGAGGATTTTTTGGTTTTATTTTTGTTGTTGTAACAGAGTGGCCTGGAACTTATCTTTCTTTTGTCTCCTTAGTGCACATCTGACAGTTTTTTTCAAGATTTTATTTTTAATTATGTGTGTGTGTGTGTGTGTGTGGATATATTCATGTGGGCACAGATACCCATGGGATGTAGAAGAGGGTGTTTGATCCCTGGAGTTGTAGGCAGTTCTGAGTTCCCCAACATGAGTTCCAGGAGTGGAACTAGGTCTTCTAAAATAGCAGTTCATCTTTAACCACTGCACCATCATTTTTCCAGAAAGATTAAGTTATGAAACTTAGGGCCCTACATTTTCTTCCATTTTTTTCTGGACTCTTCATATCTTCATATGTTTAGGGGCAAGCTTGGTGAAAGCCTGTACTCATTCAGGGCTCTAGGATGAGCAGCGAGAGATACAAGCAATGCTCAGGTAACTTAAGATGAAGAGTTTGGTGGCTGTAGGAAGGCATTTACTCTGCAGTGGTGAATGACACACCAAGGTATCTTTGAGGATGTAGCCCTTGGCACTTGACTTCATGGCTGTCTAGACCGATTTATCATATTCTAAGCACATACAGAACCTACTTGTTTCTTTATGCAGTCCTGGCTGTCCTGGAGCTCACTATGTAGACCAGGCTGGCCTCTCACAAAGATTGTCCTGCCTCTGCCTCCTGAATGTTGGGACTAAAGGGATAAAGGTATATGACTAGCCAAGTCTTTGTCTTTAATTAAATAATTGTAGCTGCAAGAGTTAGACGCCTTTAATCCCAGCACTCGGGAGGCAGAGGCAGGTGGATTTCTGAGTTTGAGGCCAGCCTGGTCTACAAAGTGAGTGCCAGGACATCCAGGGCTATACAGAGAAACCCTGTCTCGAAAAACAAAAACAAAACAAAACAAAAACAAAACAAAACAAAAAAGAGTTAGGCAATAGGTTCCTTTATCTACTAAACAGAGCTTGAATTTAGAACAGAATAAAATTTTCTATTCTCCCTGTTCATTAACTGCTTAGTCACTTAACATTTTTCTTGCTTGTTCTATAATAGTGTTCATGGTTGTCTAGAATTCATACATATAAAAGACCTGTCATTTTACTTTAAAATTTGTCTTTTTTGTTTGTTTGTTTGTTTTTCCGAGACAGGGTTTCTCTGTATAGCCCTGGCTGTCCTGGAACTCACTTTGTAGACCAGGCTGGCCTCAAACTCAGAAATCTGCCTCCCTCTGCCTCCCAAGTGCTGGGATCAAAGGCGTGCGCCACCACCGCCCAGCGTCTTTTTGTTGTTGTTGTTGTTGCTTTAGTTGAAATTTATTGGTCAATACTGTTAGGTGTTTTTTATATAACCAGATAAATTTAAGTCATATTTAAGCTATGAATTGTACACCTAATGTTTTTTTCCTCTTAGTTTTGCCTCCTGAGTGCCCAGATAGATTAAAAGCATGTGGCACCACCACATACATATGAGTGTATATATCCACAGCTTGTATGTGGAGGTGGAAGGCAACTTGCATTAGTCAGTTCTTTCCTCCTATATGGGCTTTAAGGATCAGATTTAGTCTGTTAGGTTTTTGGAAGGTGCCTTTACCTGCTGAGCCATCTTGCTGCCATAATATTCTTTTTTATTTAAGTACTTTGGTCATCTTTCCGTTGTCCTAAATATTTTTTCAGAGGGTATCTTTGAGGATGTAGCCCTCAATTCAAGCTCTCTAATATTTTTTATTAGATATTTTCTTCATTTACATTTCAAATGCTATCCCGAAAATCCCCTATACCCTCCCCCTGCCCTGCTCTCCAACCCACCCACTCCTACTTCCTGGCCCTGGCATTCCCCTGTACTGGGGCATATAAAGTTTGCAAGTCCTATGGGACTCTCTTTCCAATGATGACCTACTAGGCCATCTTTTGATACATATGCAGCTAGAGACAAGAGCTCCGGGGTACTGGTTAGTTCATAATGTTGTTCCACCTATAGGGTTGCAGTTCCCTTTAGCTCCTTGGGTACTTTCTCTAGCTCCTTCTTTAGGGGCCCTGTGTTCCATCCAGTAGGTGACTGTGAGCATCCACTTCTGTATTTGCTAGGTAGGCACTGGCATAGCCTCACAAGAGATAGCTATAGTCCTAAATATTTTTAACTTGGTAGAAAAATACACATTGGGTATAATCAACATTTTTTATTTGCCCTTGCCATTTGTCCTTTTATTAAGAGAGGATCTTTCTTGGATCCAGTCTGACTTTGAATATTAATCCTCTTGCCTCAACATCCAAGGTTCTGGGATTATAGACCTGAATCCCCCACTGCACCAGATGTGTTAGTTCCTTTTCTTGATGCTGTGGCAAAAGCCACTTACAAGTGGAGGAATTTATTTTTGATTATGGTTAAAAGATAGTCTTTGATGGTGGGGAAGTCATGATGGTGGAAGGATAGGGAAATACTAGCTATATTTCATTCCAAGGCAGCAGAAAGCCACGAAGGTTTTGCTCTGCCCATTCTCATATGCCCTGGCCTATAAAATAGTGCTGGGTACTGTTAATTCTAGTCCTCCTTAATTAACAAAATCTAAAAACAATCTTATAGGTAAGAGGCTCATTTCCTAGATGATTCCAAATACCTTCAGGTTGACAATTGAAATTAAAGGTCATCAAGTGGACACCTTTAATCCCAGTAGTTGTAAGGCAGAGACAGGTGGATCTTTCTGAGTTTGAGGATAGCCTGGTCTACAGATTGAGTTGTAGGACAACCAGAACTAGAGTAAGACCCAGTCGTGGAAAAAAAAAAAAAAAAAACGGGGGGAGAGAGAGAGAGAGAGAGAGAGAGAGAGAGAGAGAGAGAGAGAGAGAGAAAGGGAAAGGGAAAAGTGAAATTAATATTATCATAACCACTTTTTTAAATAGATTTTTTTTGATGTGTATTCCAGGACAAACTGGAACTTGAAATCCTCCTGCCTTAGCCTCTCAGGAGATAGAATTATAGGCATGAGCCATTTTGTTAAGCTTCTTTTGTCTTCAAGTGTATAATAGTGGTAATAGGATGTCTGTAAAGGAAATTGTATCAAGAAGGAAACATCTTATGCTTATTCCTACATGCTTTTGAGGAACTCATTAGTAGTACTAATACTAGATAAATGACTACTTCAGTGTTCTGAAGCTATAAAGCCTCTAGGTTTGCTTTTATGATGTTTGTGTGTTTATGTACTTATGTATGTGTATGCAGTTTGTGTGTGCATGCATAAGTGTATGGAGGCCAGTTACTCTCTGTTTTATTTCTCTTACTGAACCTGAAACTTGCTGACCAGCAAGCCCCAGGGATCCTCCTGTCTCTGCCTCCTCATTCCTGAGTGCTGGCATTACAGGCCTGGCTTTTATGTGGGTGCTGGAGGTGAAACTTGGGTCTGTAGGCTTAGCTAGCAAGTATTTTACTAGTGGACTCATTTGCCCAACCCCTGGGATATTGGGTCGGTTAATTTTTTTAAAAAATTTACTTGCTTTTAATTTGCTAGTGAGAAATATTTGTACAAACTTAAAGATTAGTCTAGGCTGGGCGTGGTGGCGCACGCCTTTGATCCCAGCACTTGGGAGGCAGAGGCAGGTGGATTTCTGAGTTCAAGGCCAGCCTGGTCTACAGAGTGAGTTCCAGGACAGCCAGGGCTACACAGAGAAACCCTGTCTCAAAAACAAAAACAAACAAACAAAAGATTAGTCTATAAAAATGAAAAGAATTCTTTTGGTATTTCTGCAGATAATCCATTCAAATTCAGACTGAATCTTTAAAATTTAGAGTGGTTTTAGAATTGCAGAGCTGAACATTATCATAAAATGATTTTTTTTTCCTTCAAGCTAATAAGCACAAATGGGTACCACTCCACTTAGATGATGTGAGACCAGACAGCCAGGAAAGACCTGGGTCCCGGAACAGCTCTAGATGTCAACCTGAAGCAAATAAACCAACGCACAGTAATAGGAAAAGTGATACACGAAGTAAGTGTCATTTCAAGAGGGACATGAATTCAAACAAACGTAGCTGTAGTGCTGACCGTTGAAACTGTGTAGAGTAAGCTGCAGACACATCTCTGATTCTACAAATCTTCAGAAGACATGTCTGTTAACACAATGTAACTGTCTACAATCTTGTTGGTGTCTTTTATCTTTTTGGTCTTTCCAGACAGGATTTCTTTATGCAGGTCTGGTTGTCCTGGAATCCCCTCTGTAGATCAGGCTGGCCTCAAACTCAGGTCAGCCTGCCTCTGCTTCCTGAGTACTGGAATTCAAAGTGTGTACCACCATCCCCTGACTTAATTTTATATCTTGTTTTATATATTGAGACAGGACCTCACTATTTAGATCACTATCCAGGCACTTATTATGTGATCCTCCTGCCTCAGCCTCCCAAGTACCATCACTCTAGGCTTCTAGTCTTTTTTTAAAGCTTTCTGTCTCCCCATCTACTTTGGCATTACACATTGCTTTAGTTGGGTTGCTCCTTAATTTCCACCATGTCTTAACAGCTCCTCTGCTTTGACTTCCTTGATATTGATTTTTTTAAATAGATAATTGGCTGACGATAGTGATTATGATTTTTCATGACAGGGTCTCTCTCTGTAGCAATCTCTGTCTAGGACTCACTGTGTAATTCTAGGTGGACCTTGAACTCAGAGATTGGCCTGCCTCTGCCTTCAATTAAAATTTTGGAATTAAAGGCAAGATAATAAGGTCATTTTAAACAGATATTCTTTACTTTGGGTTATGTTTTGGGTCATGTTTTCTTAGTTTTTAATGACAAATTTTTAGTAGAACTATTTTTCTTTTTTTAAAGATAGGGTCTTTCTATGTAAACCAGAGATCTACCAGCCTCTCTTTTTATTTCCCAAGTCCTGGGAATAAAGGTGTGTGCCACAGTGCCTGGCATCTAAATACTTTTTAAAATGACATTTATGTTTAAATAACATTAAACTTTTTGTGTTTGTTATGGTATGATGTAAAATAAGGCCTACTTTGGGTTAAGGAAGCTATTTTAGATCTCATTGAATATTGTTGCCCAGACTGGCCTTGAATCTCCCAATAGCTAGGATTGTAGGTGTATAACAATTTTTTAGCAAGGATATTTTAGGGGCTGGAGTGATAGATGGCTCAGTGGTTAAGAATGTTTACCTCTCTTGGAGATCAGTGTTAGCTTCCAGTAGCTTCATGACAGCCCACAACCACCTGGAACTCCAAGGATCCAAGCATCTCTTCTAACATCTGTGGACAGGCCACACTGTGCACAACATGCCAGTGTGTGAGCACATGCACACACACACACACACACACACACACACACACACTCTGTACATATACTGGTTATGTGTTTTAAAAAGTATGCTAAATCCATACACAGGCACACATTTTAAATTGGCATAGAAGTTGGAGTTGCAGGGTCTAGGGCATTGGCTTTCAGCAGGAGAAGATAATGCTTGATGTCCTTACTGAAGCATGAATAGATTCTAGGGGGTGTTGTCTAATGAGTGGACGTGGTGGGTGAGGTAAAGCATCTGAATAGCACAGACTAACTTCATCTCACTCTGTCGAACCAGCATCAAAAGGATGGGGTTGAAAAAGCCTTGTTGCAGGCCATGGTGGCCCATGCCTTTAATCCCTGCACTCAGGAGGTAGAGGCATGGGGATCTCCATGAGTTTGAGGATACCCTCCTGTCTACAGAGTGAGAGTTGTAGAATATTACAGATACAATTCCTCTGATTTTTTTTTTATGTGCTGCCAGCTTCTCTCTTTAAAAACATGCCTTTTATTTGAATGGTAGAATTTCTTCCTTACATGTTTTATAGAAAGTGTATTTCTAGGGAAGTTTTACATGTAAATACCATGGCTGTGGAGCATTGTAAATATGTATATAACAGTATATTCTTGGCAGAAGACCTCTTTGTCTTTCTAGTGTGTCATTTACTTACTATAGAATGTTCTCTATATGCTTAGCACCTCCTTACCCCTACCCACTTTTTATGCCAAAGATATTGACAGTCTGCTTGTGTTTTTTACTGTTTAAATACAGCCTGATTACTATCAACTAGGATAGAAGCTATGAGGTAGCTCCTGCTTAGTAATCTCTTCATTATGGCAGGGTTATGGAGGAATTTCTAGGAGTTCAAGGCCAACCTCTGCTACCAAAGCAGACACTGCCTCAAAAACCCCTAAGCCGAGTCAGGCCTGGGGCTTATCAACACCTGCCTTTAATCCCATCACTTGGGAGGCAGTCCCAGGCAGATCTCTGAAATCAAAGCCAGCAGTCTCACCTACACAGTGATACCTTGCCTGGAAAAAAAAAATCCAAGAGAGGTGGGTAGTGGGTGACTATAATCAAAATGCATTGTATACACATGAAATTATCAAAGAATAAATAAAAGGTGCTTTTAAAATCCAAAGAGACAAAAATTGGGGAGATAGTAGTTACTCTATATTTCATAGAGACTATTGTATTACTTTATTGTAAGTTTGAATATTTTTACTTGAAGGTTGGAGACGGGAGAGAGAAAAGAGAGATGATCAAGATGAAGTATCCAGTGTGAGAAGTGAGGGTGGTACCATCCGAGGTTCCACTAGAGGTCGGGGAAGAGGCCGGGGCCGAGGAAGAGGCCGAGGTCGAGGAAACCCTAGATGTATGACATGAGTTTTTGTTTGTTTGTTTGTTTGTTTGTTTTCCTCTGTTTGATGAGCTTGGAAAAAATTAGCAAATAGTCTTGTTTTTCATGTTACCCTGTATTATGTTAATTTTTTTTTAACCTTTTTATTTGTATGTGTGTGGTTTAGGTCAGGGTGCCATGGTGTGCATGTGGAAATCTAAGGACAAATTGCAGGAGTTGGTTCTCTCTACCATGTGTGATCTGGAGGTTATATGCAGGGTATTAGCTTGGTGACATGGCCTTTCTTTCCCTGCTGAGCTATTTCAGTAGTCCTCTGACACGATGGGTCAGCTAATCATTTTAGTTTGACAGTAAATTTGTGTTTGAGGTTATTCATTTGGATTTCTCTTTATGGTTACTGCAATTTTCTTTTTTAATTTTGTGATCACCTTTCTTTTACTTTGTATCCAGTGAACTTTGATTATTCATATGGTTATCGAGAGCCGGGGGAAAGGACTGAGCAGCCATTTTCTACAGAGCTTAACACCAGCATGATGTATTACTATGATGATGGCACAGGTGTGCGCGTGTATCCTGTAGAAGAAACACTGCTTAAAGAGTACATTAAGCGCCAAATGTAAGTACATGGCAGACAACGGAAATTTTGATATTTCCCCCCTAGGATATTGAGAAAATAGGGACCCTGGGCTTTTTTTTTTTGTCTCTTTGTTCATATTCCTGTTGTTTCCCAGAGAGTAGTTAAAATGCCATTGCCTAATGAGGAGGTATGAAAAAAAGACTAACACTTCTGTATATTATTTAAAATAAGGAAAATGTGTCTCATTTGCAAGTAGATGTTTATATTAAAATTTGTAAACAAGCAGGGTATGGTACATGTCTATAATTCCAGGACTCGGTTATCTGAGGCAGCATTGCTATGAATTCAAAGCTTACTACTGATTTAGGACTCTGCATTTCAGCACAGTTTTAATTTATGACTACATCAGATGTCTAGTGTAATGTCCCAGGTTTTATAATCTCAGACAAGATTCTGAGGCAATGGGATTAGGCATTTGAGATGCAATAAAAATCAGAATTTACGACATTGATTTATTAGTTAGTGTTGCCAAGACATCAGTAAATATACTTTATAATAACTTTGCACTTTGACTGATATCACACAGGACAGATTTACATCTTATATTTTTAAAGTAGGGTAATTTTCCCCTCTCCCACAAGTGAAATCTTACCCCAAATCAGTTAATCTTTAGACATGCTTAGTTCTTCAAGGTTAAAATTTGTTACCAAGTAATGGAGTAACACACTAGAGTGTGTGAAGTTGTGTGCTCAGTCCTCACTTGCTACCCCAGAGAACTTTGGGTCTGGGCAGCTGTAGGGTTGCCTGTTACAATGTCTCTATGATTTCTCTCCTGGGATCCTGGGCTTTGTCTTTTTTTTTTGTTTGGGTTTTTTTTTTTAAGAGTCTTTTTTTTTTTTTTTTCATTTTATTATATGGATACTTTAAATGTATGTTTTCCAAGTTCTTTGATATTTTTTCTTCTGGGTCTTTTATGACTTTTGTCTGTTTATAATCTGTCTGGGGCAAGGTTAAGTGGGTCTGTGCTTAAATAACTAACCCTGAGTTAGTCTGTGTCCTTCCACTCCGTGGACTTCATGGAGTCAGTGAAGTATAATCTACTCATTCTTCTCTTTGCTTGGCAATGCTGAGAGTCAAAGCCTGGGTTTCTCTACAAGCTATGTTTATTGTGTTACTGTGTTGGCATGTGTTTTACTTAGTTGTATGCTGGCTGCTAGGGGTCCTAACATACAAAGTTAGTGTGGTGTTTGGCTGGGAGCAGGGGGAGCAAAGTACCTTTTTTTTGAGTATGAATCACCAAAAGACATTCTCAAGTGCACTGTTCTTCCCAGTGTTTGGGAGGCAGTAAACTGATATGTTTAGCTTTATTATTATTATTTAGTATTTAAATGAAGCAGGTGGAGGTAGCTTGTAATGGAATCTTTCAGTGAAGTGACTCATTGAAAAATTCAGGGCTCTAGAATTTTTACTTACCCAGTAAGTATATGGCTAGATTCTGAACAATATAAACAAATGGATTTTAAAATTATATTTTGTTATATAGTTTAGTTAAACTATTAGCATTAATTTTTAATACGTTTCTGCATGTGTATGAAAGAAATTATCAACTGAGCAGGGTTTTTGCTGTGTGCTATGTTATATCCCATGTATATTTACCTAACCTCTAATATGGTAGTATTATTAGCCAGAGAGATTAATTTGATAACAGTTGTTGTAAGCAGTGGGTACACATCTGTGTTGCCAAATGAGTGGATGAACTCATGTCCTCTTTTCTTAGTGAGTATTACTTCAGCACAGAGAACTTGGAACGGGACTTCTTTCTTCGAAGAAAGATGGATGAGCAGGGGTTCCTGCCCATTTCCCTGATTGCTGGTTTTCACCGTGTGCAGGCTCTCACCACAAACCTTAATCTCATCTTGGAGGTAAATATTCATTTAAAAAAATAATAAGACAGCTAAACTTAAAACTGTCCTTAAAAAGTGTTTAAAAGAGCAGAGCATTGGGCCAATATACACAAGATCCTGCCTGGGTTTATCACCAGAAGTAGCCCCCCACCCCCAAAAAATGCAAAGAAAAGTGGGCTGTTGAGATGCTTCCCTGAGTGAGGGTGCTGCTTGCTATCAACCCTGAGATCTGTGTCCTATCCCTAGAATCCATGTGGTGGTGGAAGGAGAAAACTGTGTACAAGCTGTCTTGGCGCCACATGTTCACCATGGCTTACACATGCAAGGCCACACTGTGCACAACATGCCAGTGTGTGAGCACATGCACACGCACACACACACACTCTGTACATATACTGGTTATGTGTTTTAAAAAGTATGCTAAGATGTTTGCTAAGAATTACTTGGGAAGTTCAAGACAAGTCTGAGCTACAGAGCAAGACCCTTTCTCAAAATTAATCAGCCTCCTAACTCCCAGAGAATTATGCTAGGTATGGAAATTTAAAGCCACTCAGAAGTCAGAGAGTATAATTCCTTGAGTCCATATGTTCTAGGTCAGCTGTCATCTCAATAAAGACAATAAAAAGCTGTCAATCTGTTCTTCCTAAGTTCAGAGAACATCTCAGCTTTTTTCTATTTTTATAAGACTTAAATGTCTGCCTTTGAAAACTTGAACTTTTAGTATTCTTTAATCTTCTTTCAGACTGCTCTAAACTAACATGCAATCCTACTTATTAACTATTGAATTTTTATGTGCTCTGGGAAACCTTCCCCCTTCACATGAATGCACATGTACACATGCTCACTCATGGATGCAGGATAGCTCAGACTTGTTTTAAACCGAACTACTTATTCTCCTGTCCCTACCACCAAAGGATTGTGTCACCCGTGAGTGTCTATCTAGTCAGGAAGTTAATTGGAGAAAGCTTTTCTAGCTGTGGTAGTACTGCCTTTAATTAAGTGTTTTGGTTTTTTTTTTTGTCTTGTTTCTAGAAATTCAACATTTTTTTATTTTTCATCTTCTACATATATGACAGTCCCTGTGTAGGCAGTCTCTCTCCTACATAGCCCCTAGCAAGAATGATCTTTTGTCTTGTAGCTTTTATTTTTCATGATACCATATAAATTAGTAAATTGGAATGTTGTAGCCTTTGTTTCTTAATTCTTTCTCTTTTCTTTTTTTCCTTTCTCTGTTTTCTTTTCTTTCTTTCTTTCTTTTTTTTTTTGCCCTCCATAAGGCCCAGGCTGGGATCCTCCGTCTCTGCCTCTGTCTCCCTGGTGCTGCACTGCAGGTCTGAGGCACAAGTGCTCCTGACCTCTTTGACACAGTGCCTTTGAGATTGCTTTGCCGTATGTTTCAGCTCCTCGCCCCCTTTTTGTTGCTGATCACTATTCTGTAGTACAGATGTCCTTAGCGTATTCATGCACTGATGGATGATTGTAAATAGACTGAGGTCTCATGTGAATGTCTTTTCATTTATGCTGAGTTCCTAGAACTGTGGTTGCTAGGATATGTAGTAACTTGCCCTGATTTGATATCATCTACACAGCTAAACATTATGAATCAATTTTTTAAAAAGGTAGCCAGGCTGGCCTTAAACTCACAGAAATCCTGCCCTAGCCTCCTGTGTATTGGCATTGCAGGTATGAGGCTCATGAGGTACACTCAACTTGCATCTTGATTCTTATCCCATAACTTCCTTGCTATTGATGTCTGCAGTAGGTCCAATTGATCCTGGTTCTGTAGCTTACCAGCTCTGTAACTGTAAGGTCACTGTAGGGTAACAGTAGGTTATTTACTTCCATCTTAAATCTTGTGCTCTTCATCAACTGATTTTGTGGCTGCTCATTCCCTTTGTCTTGGGTTCTCATAGATGTAGATCTTCCAGCACTAAGGGATGAATCTCTGCAATTTGTGATTAGTACTTGCTATTTTAAAAAGCCAAACAGACATTTAGCATGTTGGTGAGTGGGGATGGTTAGCCATGATGTGTGTGTGTGTGTGTGTGTGTGTGTAGGTCAAAGGATAACTTAGGAGCTGGTGCTCTTCTCCTACCAATTGGGCTCCAGAGTGAACTCAGTTCATCATATCAGGAGTCTATACCAGCTAAGATATCTCATTAGTCCAGGACTCTTCCTCCTCCTTTTTTCTTTTTCTTACTCAGGGTTTCTCTTTGTAGTCGTCACTTTCCTGGAACTTGCTGTGTAGACCAGCTGGCTTTGAAGTGACAGAGATCCTCTTGCCTCTGCCTCCCTGATTGCTGGGATTAAAGGTGTGTACCACTATCACCTTTTGTATTCTTTATAACTGTATTATGAAGAAAAATGCCCAGTTGATCTGCTAGTCAGAACTTTGGATGCCCCCCAAATATCAGTTTATACAGGATCTCATTTCGATCAAGCTTTGGAATTTATGAAAATGCCAGGGTTTTTTTTGTTGTTGTTTTTGTTTTTTAAATTTTTTTTAAGATTTAAGATGCTTGACTTTTTTGCATATAGTTGTTCCTTTTAGAATTGTGTCTGCTTGTTTCTTTGACACAGGATAGTAATCCTCTAATCCTCCTGCATCACCCTCCCTAGTGTTGAGAAAATTGGCATGTACCATCATGTCTGCCTGTTGGGATCCACCTGTTCTTTTACTAAGGACAGAATTGTTTTAACTTTTAAAAATACTGGCAGGAGTGGGTTCAATACCCACCTCAATGCTTAACATCCCGAATGAAAGACACACACAGCCTTTATATTTTGATATGCCTTAATCAGCACAATAGCTGGGCTACTGCCTAACCTCCACTACTGATAGAATCTACCTCCCTCTCATAATTCTGAGTTACAATTTACTAAATTCTGTGTTCTATCTTGGCTGCTCTGGACCCAGAGGTCTGCCCAACTGTGCTGCATTCTTTTGGCTCCTTCACATGTTGTCTCTCATCTCCTCCACACTGTCTTGGCATAGTGGATTTCCCTTCTGCCCTCTAGGTCACCGGAATCTTCTCTGTCTGACCTGCCCAGCCACTGGCTACCTGCATCTTTATTTACCAATCAGAACCAACTGGGGGCAGGTTCCCAGAAGCTACATGCAGACACTGGTGTAAGCAATTTTGGAAACCCAAATTAACATTAGAATTCAAGCAGCATTAGGCCAAACCCACTACACAGAAAGCAAAGTCTTGTGCATGAATCTCTAAGTTGTCTTTTACATACAAATAAATTCCATAGGATCTGTAACAGTTTTTACCTCACCTTTGGCCAGTCAGTTGTTCCCTTGTTAGTAATCAGTGTGATTAAAAAAAAGAAAAAAAAAAAAAAACCAACAGGTACCATTATCATTAAAAGTGTGATTTCTTTTTTGTATATTCCTCTTGAGATATGGTCTTACATAGCACAGGTTTGACCTGCATTCATACCAGACTATGAAACTTTGGATAACCTTTCATTCTTGATCATTTTACCCCTATCACCTGAATGAGTGCTGGGTTACAGGCACACATGGCCACACGTGGCTTTTCTGGGGTTACTTGTGATCAAACCCGGGACATCAATCATGTAGAGAAGAGCTCTAGAAAGTGAGCTCTATCTTCAGCTTGTTTATTCACTTGTGCTGACAGTGGGAGTTGGGGAGTACAGGGTTTCATGGAGTGCAGCCTATCCTCAAGCTCACTATGGGGCCTAGAACTTTGCTTACCCCCATTTCCTGAGTTCTGTTTCTTGTTTTGTCTTTTTGAGACAGAGTCTTAATATATATTATTAGCTCTGGCTAGCCCAGAGCTTTCTGTATAGACCAAGCGGACCTCAAACTTGTCACATTCCTTTTGCCTCTGCTGCCTGATCACTGAAATTACAGACACGGATCAATTTACTGTTTGTCTCAGACACATTGATTATATTACAGTCTACTAACTCAGAGCTTTGCAAGTTTTAGATTAGAAACACAAAGCACACAACCAAGACCGTTTAACCGTAACTTTAATGCTGACGTTCGCTATTGCCAGGCACTTAAGGACAGCACAGAAGTAGAAATCGTGGATGAGAAAATGAGGAAGAAGATAGAACCAGAAAAATGGCCAATTCCAGGCCCTCCTCCACGAAATGTGCCACAAACAGACTTCTCTCAGTTGATTGATTGTCCGGAGTTCATACCTGGCCAGGCCTTTGGCTCCCACACAGGTAACTGCTTTTTGTCTAGTGCAAACAGTGTAACAGTGGGCTGCTTGTGAGGTTTCCTACTCATCTGTAGTTTATTGAGCTTTCGTAGCAAAACTAAAGATAATTAAATGACTCTTGGTCCTCCAAATCCTACCTATGTTTTCTCCCCGCTAGACTATAATTATGCAGAATCATAGTGTTTCTTGATGTTAGATTTTTTTGTGTGTGCTGTCTTGTGTGGACTTTCTTCCTATCTTCTTTTAAATTCTACTAAATGACTATATATCATGCCACTTCTCTTCATCTAAAACTGAAAGAGCCAAAATTTATACCCAAGGTGGGCTAGCCTTCCTTTACTTTTGCTACCAATGTACTTTAACCCTGTCTTGAAAATATAAGATAATCCATATTCTAAAATAGTATTGGGATTTTCTTCAACCTGGTTCTTTTGAGTTTCCAAAAACTGTTAGTGTTAAGAATTTTTTGCCTGGTTCATTTTAAAGATAATTGCTCTTGGGAAAAATATGTGTGCTTAACCTTTTTTCAGTCAGGGTGATGATCTACTGATGCTCTTGGATGTCATATGATCGGAATATACAGTGGAGTAGGTGACTCCCTGAAATACCATGTAAATATGAGAGCAAATCGTGCTGCAGAAGTGAGCGTGACCACACTGTCTTCTGTGCAAGAATGTCTACGCCCACCCACCCCCTTGTGGAGAAGGTTGGGCCAGCCTGCAGTGGAGAAAACCACCTTTACCATAATGATGTGAGACAGACCGGAGGACTGCGGTTACTGTAGGGGCTTCTCCTTTCTATGTCATTAGCTTAGGCTGCACGGGCTACTTCATTCATGGTGGGAAAGTTAATTGTTATCATTGGGGAAATACTGCAAATTTTATCTTTTGTTTCCAGGCATTTATACTTTGCCCAGATCAATAAAGCAGAAAAAGAGAGGATTGAGTAGCATTTCCAAAATTGTTAGGTCCTTTGCTATCTGACTTGCTCTTTAATATAGTATACTTTGCATAACTCACATGTTGTCATTTTTCACATGTACTATAAGATGTATTAATGTGAATACTTAAGGGGTAAGAAATTTAAGTTAAATAAATAAGGGCATTTTTCCTTTATGCTTCAGAATTGTTTTTAAGGGCTTTTCTTTTTTATTGTTTATTTATTATTGTGTGCATATGACATGTATGTTTTCTGAGTGTGGGCATATGTGTGCCATGGTGTGTATGTGTGGAGGTAAGAGGACAACTTTACAGAGTTGGTTCTTTATTTCCACTGTGGGGCTCAGGTATTAAACTCAGGTGGTTAGATATGCCCAGCAAGTGCCCTTACCTTCTGAGCCATTTTGCTGGCTTCAAAATTGTATTTCATATACTGGCATGAAAGTACTACCTGCCTATCTGTGTTCCTCAAACTGTAAACCAGAATAAATCCCTCTTGTTAGGAATTTGGGGACTGCAATGAAAAAAATAATAATAATAAAGTTAGTACGAAGAATAACCTGCTGTGCTACCCTGACCATGTGGTATGTAGGCTTTTAGAACTGGTCTACAGAAGGGATGTGAAAGACTTGGATGCAGAGCTCTGTGGGTCATTCTGAGTGGCTTATGGGAGACCAGCATGCCAATGAACAGCTAGAAAGTGAACATTATGCTCAGGAGTTTTCAGAGAGGTACAAGTAAACTGTGGAAAGGTGAGCTAAAGGCTATTTGCATTTTCTTCTGAAGGAGAATATGGGTGTAATCTGCCCATTCCTGAAAAAGTTAAGTCATAAAGTGATTTGAAGTTTGTTTGGCAGTGGCAGGTTCAAGACTGAGGCATGTTTACTACTCACGGTGCTTATTCAGATCTGTAGCAGGAGAAAGCAGGAGGACTGGAAAACGTGCAGTTTGGGGAATAAAGGAGTGCACCGAGCAGAGTGCACAGAGCTTTTTATAATTAAGGAAATTAGTACCATTGTTTACTGAGGCAGGACAGATGCCCTGAGAGTAAAACCTATGGAAGTCTCCAACTAGTGAAAATAGGAATTGATTTGAAAGAAGAGAAACTAAACTGAGACTGTGGCTATGTGAACAGACTTTTATGAGAACTGTTTCCCGGTTTTGGAAGCCCATGTTTGTGGGAAGGCTGGTTACAGGCTAGTTAAGCTGCTTACAGGTAATAGGAGCCAGCGCAGCACCTCAGTCTGGCAGTAGAACTTGGATGCTTCATCAGCATGTAAAATGCAAGTTACAGGGTCATGGGGGCTTACACCATTGTTTGAAGCTCTATAAGGTCAAGTTGCAAAGTAGACTTCCAGGCTGTTGGGAGTTCCAGAATTGTGGAACACCTACTAAGGAAAAGTGGAATAGAATCATCCCATGAGAGAGGCTATCTATACTAGAGGTGACAAAGTTGGAGGGTGGAGCTGTTCATGGTCATTGGATCCCAGATGATAGTCCCACAAGCCCCAGATACTGGTGATGGTATAGTGCTTGCCCTCCTAGGTTTAGATGTCGCTTTGATCCAATCTTCCCTTGCCATACCCCATTCCTCTCTGTTGGAATGGAAATGTTTACTCTATATGCCTTTGTACATTGGAAGTATGTAACTTGTTTTCTGAAACTATAGAAACTCACGGCTAAGACCTTGCCTTGCATCTCAGAGCCTTTGGGTTTTTGAACAATGTTGGGACAATTAAAGACTGGTGACTTTTGAAGTCAGACTGAATTTATTTTGCTTTATGAGCCTATGGGAGTCAGAGATGAAATGTAATTGTTTAAAAGTGATTTATTTGATAGTCAGGTTGACAAGGAGTGTACTTGTGATAATTAATCTTCGTTGTTAACTTGACTGGTTATGTCTGTGGGGGCATTTCCAGAGAGGTTTAACTGAAGAGGGAAGACCCATCCTAAGCATAGGCTGGGTGCTTGGCCTGAGTACCAGCATTCATCTCTCTGTGCTTCCTGACTGCAGACGCAGTGTGACCAGCCACCTCATGCTCCTATCACCATGCCTTCCCTGCCATCATGGATTCTGCCCTTCAAACTGTGAGCCAAAATAAATCCTTCTTCCCTTAAGTGGCTTCTTGTCAAGTGTCTTGATGCAGCGACATAAAGAGACAGCTAATTTACAGCCTAGCAGTAAACAATGATGGATATTTTTAGATATTTCTGTTTGAGACCAAAATATTTCCTTTGGTTTTATTCCTTTTAAATTCCATATGTAAAGGTATTTGGATTATAATTGCAAACCATACACAAAATTTGTTACTCTTTAAAGCACAAAGAACTAGTTTCTGGTGTTTATCTTTCCATAGTTTTCTACCCATAATGTTGTCTCTCTGCAAGAACTACTGTATGTTTTTAAAGAGAAGTGAACTTTAGGTTTCTAGTCCTAAAGATTATTCAAATAACTGAAAATAAAACCACGTGTAAACTTGGGATCCTTTTAGCCAGCTTATGAACAACTAGTTGGGAACTTTGGATAATATAGAAACTATTTTTTATACCAGATAGCTGTAAACTTGGGGTTCAAGATGATATTGTAGCCAGCTTATGAACAAGTAATTGAGAATGTTTGGTAATGTGGACATTTTTTTTCCATAAGATAGCCAAGATAGGCCAGTCAAGTTGGAGTTGCCTTTCCATTAATAATTTATGTATTATTAATAAAATTGCAGGAATAAAAATAAAAGTTTTATACATTTTACCTTTTTAACATGTTCAGATGCACTTTTTATGTTCAGCATGAAAAAATGTCACGTTGATATCAGCTGCTTTGTATTGCAAAAGAGCAAGCAGATGCCAGATGTATGGGATGCTGACAGAATCATGCTGATGCACATTAGCTCAGGAGTAAATCTGTCCTCCATTTCCTATAAATCTTCATATCTGACCTTGTTAGTCTACTTGTAGAATGCTTGGAGAAATAGTATGTCACTGGACATGAGAAGAAATAAGGTAGGACTACAGACAGCCTTAGGTAATTATAGGTGGCTACAAGAAGTGAAGCTTTTATCAAATACCCTTTAATATCAAATTAGATTATCTTAATAACTTTTGATTGGTTTCTGTGCCATCTGTACAGTAAAATATTTTAACATAATTGATCCTTTTTATCACAGAAATGTAAATATCTACTTTTTCCTCTTTGGAGGTTGAATTGTGTGACATGAGTTGGCACTGCCACTGAGCAGAAGATTTTAATCAGCACAAAAGGTTGATTTTGAGACTGGTAAGATGACTTCTGGAATGCAAGGTTTGCTGTGTGGGTGTTGTGTACTGTCAGCTCACGATGTGGGAGAGGAAATTGTTACTGAATAGACTGTGGGACTTCCTTTGAAAGCTGCATGTAGAGGTTCTTAAATCCTCATTACTCAGAACTGTAGTAAACCCACAGTGAGGGGAAAAGCCTCTATATTTAAGTAGACGTTTTTCTTTGGAGAGGCAAACTGACATTTTTCATTTAATATAAAATCAGCAAAGGTAAATTGTCTATATTATCATAAATTGTAACCAAGGTGTTATATATGGCCAAATAATTTCTATCTATATAAATTAATGTTAGAATCTCCAAATCTCAATCTTTTGATTTTTAGGTTATTAAAAATAAGTAAAGTATTTTAGTTATAAAGGAAATTATGAATATATGAAGTGGTATATATGTTTAAGCATAAAGAGAACAACTTTCATCCTAATATTGTTAATTTTACTCTTTGCCAAATTTTTTAATATTTCATTTCTAAGCACATAAATTCTTAGTATTATAAAACAACTATATTCCTGTAACTGTAAACCTATAATCAAGCTTAGAAGACCTTAAGAGATGACTATATATAACTGTTAGATAAGTATAAGAAAGCTTTTTTTTTTCTTCTGACCTCAGGAAAGTTCTAAACTTTTTTTTTCTTTTTTCTTTTTATTAGATATTTTCTTTATTTACATTTCAAATGCTATCCCGAAAGTTCCCAATATCCTCCCCCTACCCTGCTCCCCTACCTACCTACTCCTGCTTCTTGGCCCTGGCATTCTCCTGTACTGAGGCATATAAAGTTTGCAAGACCAAGGGGCCTCTCTTCCCAATGATGGCCGGCTAGGCCATCTTCTGATACATAGTAGTAAAACAGTAACTACTGGGGCTGGAAAAGATAGTTTTAGTTATTGAGAACACTGTCTGCTCTTCCAGAAGGCTCATGTAGTACAACTCACAACAGCTTATACCTCCAGCTCCAGGGGATTCAGCACCCTGTTCTGACCTACTCAGGCACCCCAGACACATGTGGCACCACCCCCCATAAAAACAAACATAATAACCAACAGTTTTAATTTTCTCATTGTTGTTCCAGTTGCTATTCTGGCATTTAGATTCTATCCCTATGTAGTAATTCAGTTAAATTTAGTGATAGTTATATAAGGAACTAAGTCATTCATCCCCACAGTTAACAAAATAGTGGTTCTTTGGTCATTGTATAAATATTTGAGCATTAAGAAAACAGGAGTTGCCGGGCGTGGTGGCTCGAGCCTTTAATCTCAGCACTTGGGAGGCAGAGGCATGTGGATTTCTGAGTTCGAGACTAGCCTGTTCTACAGAGTGAGTTCCAGGACAGCCAGGGTTATACAGAGAAACCCTGTCTCGAAAAAACCAAAAGGGGGGAAAAAACAAACAAACAAAAACAGGAGTTGTGTTTTCCTATTGGTGTGAAAAAGTATAATTCCTTATTTCATATGTTTAAATTGGTTTTATGATTTTTATGAGTAACTTGGTGATAAATGTACCGTTTATGGAGTGTCAGTATCCCAGGAGGGATTTTTGAACCCTACATATAATTTCAAAGTTTGTAGAAGCCTTAAATAAATTACAAAATATTTTCCAGGTATAGGAACAGACACTTTTGACCCTAGCTCCAGGAGGCAGAGGGAAGATCTTTTGTGAGTTCCAGGCCAACCTGGACTGCCTAACAAGTGCAAGACTTAACAAACCAGAACAAAAATAAAACCCCAGCAACTAAACAAAAACATTTAAGTTTCAGTAATATTCTTATATTCAGTAACATTTATTTGACATAGCCACATCATTACAACATGCCTAATGTAAATCTTGGCTCATTTGGAACAGAAGGTACCAGGGTTTTTTTTAGCAGCACTTTACAATTGTCTTGAGCATAATTCAAAACTGACCTTACTTCAAGTTCTACGCTGCACATAACTAGAGTTAATTATATTGTATAATTTTTTCTTTTCCTGTGGTATCAGATCTAAAGACCAGGCATGAGCCATATGTTTACAAGCCCATGCCCTACTATATTGACTGGGATATTCTGGAGCATTTTCTATTTTAAATCTACTTTTTAAAAATAATAGTGATTTGATGAATACATCCATGTGCCAAAGACAAAGATACTAAATCCAGCTCTAGCATGTTTATGGAAATAAATCCTGCAACCCTCATCACACACACTCCTGGTCTGTTATAATTTAGTCATTAAAAGACTCAGTTTTCATCTATCTCAGATTTCTGCATAAAGCATTCACCCTTGAGGTATTTTTAATGAAAGTAATGATGCTTAGAACTTTAAAACATACTCTCTCTCTCTCTCTTCTTCCTCCCTCCCTTCCTTCCTTCCTTCCTTCCTTCCTTCCTTCCTTCCTTCCTTCCTTCCTTCCCACTCCAGATTTTATCACCCCCCCTTCTACCCTCCACGAATGTAGGGTATCCCTCATTCTCACAAATGATCTTCCCTCTGCCTCCTGGAGCTAGAATCAAAGTGTCTGTTCCTACACCTGGCAAATATTTTGTAATTTATTTAAGGCTTCTACAAACTTTGAAATTATATGTAGGGTTCAAAAATCCCTCTGGGACACTGACGAATCCCTCACCTCCTCCTCAACCCGATCTCAACAAGGATGTCTCCACTCTCACCCCACCTGACCGCTAAACTCCCTGGGGCCTCCAGTCTCTGGAGGGTTAGGTGCAATCTTCTCTGATTGAACCCAGACCTGGCAGACCTCTACTGTATGTGTTAGGGTTTTACTGCTGTGAACAGACACTATGACCAAGGCAAGTCTTATAAAAAAAAACAACAACATTTAATTGGGGCTGGCTTACAGGTTCAGAGGTTCAGTCCATTATCATCAAGGTGGGAGCATGGCAGTATCCAGGCAGGCATGGCGCTGGAGGAGCTGAGAGTTCTGTCTTCATCCAAAGGCTGCTAGTGGAAGACTGACTTCCAGGCATCTATGGTGAGGATCTTATACCCACACCCACAGTGACACACCCATTCCAACCAGGTCACACCTATTCCAACAAGGTGCAATCTTCTCTGATTGAACCCAGACCTGGCAGACCTCTACTGTATGTGTGTTGTGGGCCTCATATCAGCTGGTGTATGCTGTCTGTTTGGTGGTCCAGTGTTTGAGAGATCTCAGGGGTCTAGATTGAGACTGCTGGTTCTCCTACAGGATCACCCTTCTCTTCAGCTTCTTTCTACCTTCTCTAATTCAACCACAGGGGTCAACAGCTTCTGTACATTGTTTGAGTGCAAATATCTGCATCTGACTCTTCCAGCTGCTTGTTGGGTCTTCCGGAATACGGTCATGCTAGGTCCCTTTTTGTGAGTGTTCCATAGTTTCAGTAATAGTGTCAAGACTTGGAGCATACACTTATAAAATAAATCTTTGTATATATTTATTTAAGGTGAAGGAAGGTCTTAATTTTAAAAATAATTCATTCACTCTTATTGTGTATGTTTGTCTTCCCCCTCTTCCCATGTATACCATGTATGTGCCTAGTGGCGATCAGAGAGGGAGCCATATACCCTCAAACTGAAGTTCTAGATTGTTGTGATCTGCCATGTAGATGCTGAGACCTGTAAAGAACAGCAGGTGCTCCTACCCACTAAGCCATTTCTCCAACCCCAAGAAAGTCCTTTGAAATTCTGAAAGGGCTAGATGTTATTGCTGGAGCTGTGTGCTTAACCGTGATGACATGTGTTTTGCAGTCTTACAAGAGTATGCAGTAAGTGGGCACACTGTCTTTCATACAGGGAATGTGAATATAGGAGTAATTGCTACTGTAGTTTAGATCTTTTTCAGTCAAGAAATCGTATCTGAGACTTAATAGCAGTTGAAATCTTATAGTTCAATGTTCAGATTGAAGACTTCACAGTTTTGGTCCTCACGTGGAGTGACCATCATAATTAGTGACTCAGAGATTCTTTTTTTTTATTAGATATTTTCTTTATTTACATTTCAAATGCTATCCTGAAAGTTCCTAAACCCTCCCCCTACCCTGCTCCCCTACCCACCCACTCCCACTTCTTGGTCATGGTATTCCCCTGTACTGGGGCATATAAAGTTTGCAAGAACAAGGGAACTCTCTTCCCAATGATGGCTGACTAGGCCATCTTCTGCTACATATGCAGCTAGAGACAGGAGCTCTAGAATTTATGAAATTCTTGGGCAAATGGATGTATCTGGAGAATATCATCCTTAGTGAGGTAACCCAATCACAAAAGAAGTTACTTGATATGCACTCACTAATAAGTGGATATTAGCCCAGAAACTTAGAATACTCAAGATACAATTTGCAAAACACAAGAAAATCAAGAATGAAGACTAAAGTGTGGATACTTCATTCCTCCTTAGAATAGGGAACAAAACACCCATGGAAGGAGTTACAGAGACAAAGTTTGGAGCTAAGATGAAAGGATGGACCATCCAGAGACTACCCCACCCGGGGATCCATCCCATAATCAGCCACCAAACCCAGACATTATTGCATATGCCAGCAAGATTTTGCCGAAAGGACCCAGATAGAGCTGTCTTGTGTAAGGCTATGCCACTGCCTGGCAAATACACAGGGGCCCCAATGGAGGAGCTAGAGAAAGCACCCAAGGAGCTGAAGGGGTCTGCAGCCCTATAGGTGGAACAACAATATGAACTAACCAGTGCCCCCAGAACTCATATCTCTAGCTGCATATGACTCAGATATTAAAGCTGTAACGATTGTGATGTTCTGTATAAGTATTGGTGAAATTCATTCATTCAAGAGCTTTCCTTTTGAATAGTTAAAAGAGTGAATCTTGCAAGCCTTTCATACTTGAAAACCATGGAAAGGTTTTGAAATTGATATCATGTTTTTGTGCAGGAAAAGTCCATATTAAGGCAAGATGAAATACAGTTTATAGGTAAGAAGAACCAGTATTTTAATTGCAGAACTGATTTAAAATTTTAGTTTCTACCCCAAACTCTCCAAGAATTGGAAGTCCATTGACCCCCAAAGAAAAATACTGAAACAAATACCCTCCAAGTGATATCAGAGGTTTGTCTACCAGCTTACCTGACCTGGACTCAGAACCAGGGTTCTGAAGAGGGTGAATGTGAATCATCGCCTGTCCCCAGTGACACTGAATGTAAGTGTACAAACCCAATGAATGTGTGTGTGCCTTGGGTATAATGTATAATTAAGGAATTTTCTGTTGGTCATATATGTAGATTTTGAAAGGTTTTAGAAAGTGGAATTGTGGCCTTCAAGAGAAACTTGGGGTTACTTTTTAAATTTTTCTTATTTCACATAATGGTTTGCTTGCATGTATATCTGTGTGACGGTATGAGTTACAGACAGTTGTGAGCTGCCATGTGGGTGTTGGGAATTGATCCCAGATCCTCTGAAATAGCAGCCAGCACTTCTAACCACTGAGCCATCTCTACAGCTCCAAGATTTATCTTTTATTATTAACATAACTTGAGAATGCTTTGACTTGCTCTTTATTACTATTTTTTCCTAAGTGACTAGTTTAAATTTGAATAATATTTCTATTTTTCTAATGTTTAAAATTTTCCAAATTTTGAAATAATATAATTATTCCTAAGGCTCTTAGGGCATTGCAGGCTTCAGCATGTTAGGGTGAATTACTTTAAAAAATAAACAGATGATTGTAAACAGGCCAGAGAAAACTATCTTGAATTTTTTGATTGTTGACAGATACACAACTTACTATAAAATGTTGTTACTTTAGCTGAATAACTACTTGGTACAATTAAATGTCTGAAAACAAGTAAAATTGTGGGCTTATGTGGGTGTGAGTAACTTGTCCTGTGATGGGTACAGTGGTTTTATAGAGTGCTTATTATTATAGAATGGGGAAAGCGGATGAAGGATGGGTCACATCTACCATCTCTTACAGTTATGTGAACTTACAGTTACTGCAAAATTACTTCATTAAGGTTTAGAATAAGTGCTGCTTGGATGTTCATGCGGAAGGTAAGCTCTCAAGGAAAGGTAATCAAAAATACGTGGCTGAACTGTGGGAAGAAAAAAATGCTGGAATTTTTTTTATTGGGTATTTATTTCATTTACATTTCCAATGCTATCCCAAAAGTTCCCCACACACTCTCCCACCCACCCACTCCCACTTCTTGGCCCTGTCGTTCCCCTGTACTAAGGCATATAAAGTTTGCACGACCAATGGGCCTCTCTTTCCACGGATGGCCGGCTATTCTGATTCATATGCAGCTAGAGACATAAGCTGGGGACTCGGGGTACTAGTTAGTTTATATTGTTGTTCCACCTATAGGGTTGCAGATCCCTTTAGCTCCTTGGGTACTTTCTCTAGCTCCTCCATTGGGGGCCCTGTGATCCATCCAATAGCTGACTGTGAGCATCCACTCCTGTGTTTGCTAGGCCCCGGCATAGTCTCACAAGAGACAGCTCTATCTGGGTCCTTTCAGCAAAATCTTGCTAGTGTATGCAATGGTGTCAGCGTTTGGAAGCTGATTATGGGATGGATCCCCGGATATGGCCGTATCTAGATGGTCCATCCTTTCGTCTCAGCTCCAAACTTTGTCTCTGTAAAGAACTCAAGGTGGACTCCAGAAAATCAAATAACCCCATTAAAAAATGGGGCTCAGAGCTGAACAAAGAATTCTCACCTGAGGAATACCGAATGGCAGAGAAACACCTGAAAAAATGTTCAACATCCTTAATCATCAGGGAAATGCAAATCAAGACAACCCTGAGATTCCACCTCACACCAGTCAGAATGGCTAAGATCAAAAATTCAGGTGACAGCAGATGCTGGCGAGGATGTGGAGAAAGAGGAACACTCCTCCATTGTTGGTGGGATTGCAAGCTTGTACAACCACTCTGGAAATCAGTCTGGCGGTTCCTCAGAAAATTGGACATAGTACTACCGAGGATCCCTCAATACCTCTCCCGGACATATATCCAGAAGAAGTCCCAACCGGTAAGAAGGACACATGCTCCACTAAGTTCATAGCAGCCTTATTTATAATATCCAGAAGCTGGAAAGAACCCAGATGCCCCTCAACAGAGGAATGGATACAGAAAATGTGGTACATTTACACAATGGAGTACTACTCAGCTATTAAAAAGAATGAATTTATGAAATTCTTAGGATGGACCTGGAGGGCATCATCCTGAGTGAGGTAACACAATCACAAAGGAACTCAAACAATATGTACTCACTGATAAGTAGATATTAGCCCAAAACTTAGGATACCCAAGATATAAGATACAATTTGCTAAACGCATGAAACTCAAGAATAACGAAGACCAAAGTGTGGACACTTTGCCCCTTCTTAGAATTGGGAACAAAACACCCATGGAAGGAGTTACAGAGACAAAATGCTGGAATTTTAAAGGCTTATAAACCAGGTTCTTTATCCTGGAGACCAGAGGTACAGCAAACACTTTCTGTTTTAATGGGGGGAGGGGTGTACTCTGCGTCTGGTGGATGCCAGAAGCACAGCTGATGACCCATGGGGCTCTAAGGGCCCTACATATTCTAAAGTATCATCAAGTCCAAAGTCAACAGTGCTGATTGAAGAAACAGTAATAAGCAAGGCAAAACCTTTAATCCCAGCAAAGGCAGGCTGTTCTCTGTGTGTTCGAGGACAGCCAGGGCTACACAGAGAAACCATGTCTTGAAAAAAATTGAAAAAAGAAATTTTTTCTCTTTTCTTTTTGGTTTTTCGAGACAGGGTTTCTCTGTGTAGCCCTGGCTGTCCTGGAACTCACTTTGTATAGACCAGGCTGGCCTTGAACTCAGAAATCCACCTGCCTCTGCCTCCCGAGTGCTGGGATTAAAGGCATGCGCCACCATGCCTGGTTCTCTCTCTTTTTTTTTATTCTAATACTAAAGATACAAATCAGGACTTCAAGTATAACTAGGCAAGTGCTCTACCACTGAACTACATCCCAGCCCCTGAAACAGTTAGACATGGTGTATTTAGATGCTGTCAGAAAAGCACCACACTCCATCAAAGTATGTACTTCAAAGGCTAAAGCACCTTTGGGGAAAAAAATCAGGTCATCTCTGATCTCTTACAACCTTCCTGGGTAGTTGTGGGGGATTGTATTTCTATACTAAGGCATGAAAACATTACTATATCTTATTTTCATATCCCCTTCCATATCTAAAATGCCTACATTTCGAAGTCTATTTTTCCAGTAGCACATGAGATTATAATTCATCTTAAAACTGATAATTTCTGTAATAAGGAGTATCAGAGAACAACTTTAGTCATCAGTTTAGGGATCAAATTCAAGTCCTAGGGCTTGCTAGTAAGTGGTATTTCCTACTGAACCATCTCTCCGGCTCTGTTCTATCAGTTTTTTTGTGTGTGTTGAAGTCCTCTCTTTCAGAATATTTATTGTCCCTCAAAATTATGAATATTGATTTGTGGTTCTTACCAGTATTAGTTAAGTTGTAGGCTTTGTCTTGTGGCTGTGAATACAGCCTGCTGAGCCTTGGGCCATTTTCATGAATGTCAGGTACAGCCCATACTCTTTACTAAGTTTCTACAGATTTGGACTTGTGTCCAACACCTTGCAGAGAACAGACATGCTGACTCTGGATCTCAGCCATTTCAAAAACAAGTAGTATTTTCCTCTGATAGGTACAGTTAGTTTCTTTTCTTTACTGATGAGATTACATTTTATCCTTCTGCTTCACTACATGTTCCTCAATAAAAGGACGGAAGCTGCTTTGTAGTTGGTTTCCAAAATGCTTGTCTTTGAATGCTGCCCACTGTTTATTCCCGTTTTTGTGCTTTCCATTTGAAAGCTTTCTAGGATCATAGTGAGAGCAGTGTCTTCTGTCTTCTTTGCTATAATACAGGCTGGTTGCTGGTTCTTGTGTCATCAGTATAATCTCATGAACTTTGTGCTTCCTAGAAACTCATAGTTCTTGACCTCATTTTATTCGTTGTTAAGTGAACTTTAAACATTACTTACACATTATTGTATATCATTATTGAACATAAGCATGTAGTTATGTAATTTTCAACCCAAAATAAAAATCTATTGAAAAAAAATTTTAATGAGTAGAGGGCAAGGGTATGGAGATCAGAAGAAAATATGAGCAAGGAAGTCAGTTCTCTACTGTATGGGTCCTGGGAATTGAGCTTAAATCATCAGACTTGGAGGCCAGTGCCTTTAGCTGCTGAGCCTTCCTTTTAGCTCAATATAAAATCATTCCCTACAAGTTAAAAGGTTGGTGTTTGATTATTTAGGCTCCCCCCTCATATAGTCTTTAAAAATATATTCAGGGTTGCCTTCTCTCTCCCTCTCTCTCTCCCTCTCCCTCTCCCTCTCCCCCCTCCCTCCCTCCTTCCCTCCCTCCCCTGTATATGTGCACCACATACTTGCAGTGTCTGCAGAGGCCAGAAAAGGTTATTGAATACCCTGGAACTGGAGTTAGATTTGGTTTGAGCTACTAAGTAGGTACCAGAGTCGAACCAGAAGAGCTGGTCTTCTTCCAGTGGACCTAGGCTAGGGAGATGTCTCTGTTGATAAAGGGTTTGCCTCGTTAGAGCCTGAATTTGGATCTCCAGTACCATGTAAAACTTTAGGGATGGCGTTGTGTACCTGTAACCCTTGTTCTGGACAGATGGAGCTAGGAGGATCAGTCCAGCCAGAACTTCAACCTCCAGGTGCAATGCAAGATTCCATTTCCAAAAATAAAGTGGAGGGGCTGGAGTGATGGCTCAGCAATTAAAATCACTGTCTACACTTCCTGAGGACCTGAGTTTGACTCCAGGCACCCACATAGCTGCTCACAATCATTTTCAAGTCCAGTTCCATGGTCTATGATGCCCTCTTCTGGCCTCTACAGGCACTGCCCATTTGTAGTACAAACATATAAAAGCAGGAAAAAGTACCCATGCACATAAAAATAAATAAAAGGAGCAACCCTGAAAAATCTGTTTGAATTCAACAACTAGTAATAATTAAATAAGGTGGAGGACAATTTCTGACCAAAACACGCACATGTATACAAACATGTATATACACACAATATATTCTACATCTTATAAGGTATATTCACATATAGACAGTTTTTCTAGGGCAGTGCCTGGCTCACCTTGTCAACTTATGACCACAGATCGACATGACTAAGAATTCTGAAAGAAAGGGATTACTTTGTTTTAGGCATATGAGGCTGAAAGGTAAAGTTGGGTCAGAGAGTGGCATGTGACAGCAAAGCAAAAGTGTTTGGTGTGCTCATATTTAGGCCAGACTAGATGCTAATTCGACTCTGCCAGAAGGATCTTCAGAGCTGAAGCTTGGGCATGTTGCATCAACCATAGCTATTTTACATGAACACAAGGAAGTGTACCTTTTAGCATTAGAGCAGACTTAATATGAAAACAGCCCCACAGATTGTGCATATACATTGTGCATCATGATGTACAAAGGCTCAGCCATAGAGCCTTTCTATGTGATCCTAAAAGGTTTTTTTTTTTTCTTGTCTTTCTGAATGCACAGGAAATAATTTCCATGTCTAGGCCTTGCTTCCTTGTGACTCAGCAAGTCAGTGCCTTGTGGCAGATGAAGTAAGGGCCACCCCAAATTTAGGGAGTCTATATCAATCCTTTTACTCAACCTTGTGTGTGTTTCAAGTTCAACCAGAACAGTTGCTTAGTTCTCTATTAGAATTTGCCTACTAATCTGATCATTGAGTATACTTGTGTTGGATAACACTCTTATAGGACGTTTTTCTTCAGAAAAATGAATAAAAATAATATTTTATAGGGATGAAAGTTTTTTTAATATCTTATATAAAATACTATGTTGTTCCTTCAGGAATCAACATCTGTATCTGAAGAGAGATCAAATCATCTAAATTTGCCAGAGGAAACAGAACAAGAAAAACTACTTTTTGCTTGATGAAGAAACAGAACAGACAGAAAGGATGGAAAACACACATACATACTGGTTGGTCTGATTATGATTCAGATTATGAAATTACTGACTAAGATGTAAACAAAATTTTGATTGTAACTTAGACAGCCTTATGTGGGAGAGCATCATGGAGGAGACCAAACAGGCACACATGTATAACAAACAAAAATTACATCAGAACTTGCTGAAGTTTCAGTGATGCCTTGTATTACTGTGTGAACAGGATCTGTGCACAGAGAGTGAAAATATACATGAAGCCATAAAGGTAACAGTTTCTGGCAGCATGGTTCAGCTGATAGTTTGTTGCTTGTTTTCTTATATTTAGGGGTTTATTTCATACATTTTGAGTATAGATAAATTATACCCAATATATAGATAAAGATAGAGATAATGCAAATATGTTTGATAATCACAACCTTTAAGGAGTAATTTTAAGTGATAATATAATGAATACTTTCATCATCAAAAATATTATTTGCTGACTAAAGCTTGTGGGGAAAAATGCAGTTTCTAATAAGGAATGAAGAAATTACTATGGACAGGCCTACTTGATGTACTCATTCTAATTTTATTCTCTTGCATTTCACCACAGACTCTGGCCTCTATTAAGCTAAGGTAGAAGAGAGAACACAATAGCTGTCTGATCTCCAAATCTCTTAATTTATAGTGGTACAGCTAGGAATATAAGGGTTTCTTTTTCTGCTGCTAACAGTTGTAGGAAGAAAAGCTAGTAGTTGAATAGAGGGGATGGCCTATAATGGGCTTGGTGTGAACAAGAGGCATGACCTTGGAAGTTTCATTATTGCTTTTAGTCACTGCCTTTTTAGAGAACATGCCACTGATATAGCATGTCAGTGACTTAAAGCTTGGACAGTTTTCTGCCCATCTTGCTGCTGTGGGAAAGACTTTTTTATTTTAATTTACTTAATTTTATGTGCATTAATGTGAGGGTGTCAGATCCTGGAACTGGAGTTACAGACAATTGTGAGCTGCCATATGGGTACTGGGATTGAACCCAGATCCTCTGAAATTTCAGCAATTGCTCCTAACTGTTGAGCCATCTTCTCCAGCTCAAGAAGTATGTTTTTATGAAGTTTAGATAATAGGGTTTTATTCATAAAAACACATTCATTGAGAGAGAGGGTTGAGGGACATGAACACATGTCACAATGCAAGTGTGGTGGTGATCAGAGGATAACTTGAAGGAGTTGATTCTCCTTCCATATAGGTCCTGAGTATTGAACTCAGTTCCTTAGGCATGTCAGCAAACACCCTTACTTGCTAAGCATCTTGCACACCCTGCTAACATTATTTCTGATGCTTGGTTCGAGAGTTGATATCTATCTGAGATCATTTGTGTAACAGAAATATAAATATATTCTACTAATTGCTGGGCATGGTGGCATAGGTCTATAGTATGCCAGTTACTTGGAAGTACTCCCAGCAGGAGTAGTAAAAGTTCAAGTCTAGCCTGATCAATTTCACAAAACTCTGCCTCAAAATAGAAAGGGACTGTGGCTGGGTGTTAGATGATTAGCATGATTGAGGCTATTTCCATGCTGTAATCACTGTCCTTGGTTCTGACTTTGTGCTGCATGTGCAATTTCTAATTCCATTAGTGTTGCGCCTGTGGGTCAGCTGAGTACCATAGTCATTGATTGCCAGAGTGTCCCCAGGCATAAGATATGAGGATTTGAAACTGAACAGACATTAAAATAAGCCCACAATTAGCAGTAACCACTCATGGATGATAATGATCAATGTTCTAAAAGAATAAACATGTCAGATTAGACAAAGTGGACCCTTAGAAAGGTAAGAACAAAACGTGTAAAGCATCTAGGATCTGAAAGGGGACACTGAGAAGTCAGTTAGCTTATAAAAAGATGATGGCTGTGAAGGCAGGCTAGGCTCTGTAATCTGTGACATGGCTGTAACACTATCCTATTTTTAATTCTAAAAGATCACTGTGTTCCTTATGACAGAAAATGGGTTATAAGGGAAAAAATGGGCAAGAAAGTCTTAACAGGCTGTCCATCAGGAAGATGAAGAGCACAGTAGTCTGACTTAGACTGGTAGCACAGGAAATATGGAAATGAGAAGAACTACATTTGAGCCCTCATCGATACATAAGAGAGAA
Source organism: Mus caroli (assembly GCF_978045245.1). Lineage (NCBI taxonomy): Eukaryota > Metazoa > Chordata > Mammalia > Rodentia > Muridae > Mus > Mus caroli. The sequence goes on along the minus strand of NW_028227258.1, from coordinate 121,172,236 downwards.
GAATTAGGTGTGTCAGAAACCTGACAGCTGGTTAGGTAGAATGGAGAGCATGCCAAGATGACAAGGCATTTTTTATGAAAAAGTATTCGTGGTTTCATAAGCTGTGTTGAGCCAGTGTGATAGGTGCAGGCTCACATATGTTTATTGCTAAAGACCAGTGAAATAGCCACATGATAGATGCTGGAACATCCTAGAATCTCCAAAGGTATTCAAGGTGAATGATTAGAAGAGTGAAATGCCAGTGCTTTCTGAAAGATCACTGTGGAATTTTATTGATGGTGGTAGGCAGAGATTGAGAAGTTCAACCTTGCAGAAACTACAAAACAAAACAACCCCAGAGACTAGACAGTGTTGGTGATTCTAGTAAGACGACTTTCATCATCAAATGGTTGCCTTAAAAGAACAAATTGTGTACTTTGTTGGCAGGGGAGAATAGTCAGGAATGTGGGTTTCTTAGGCAAGGTTCAGCCATTGTACTTGAGATGTGTTGATCCCTGAAATTTCTCAAAATCTAGGAAATTCTACTGCCTAAGTTGTGGTTCTGGGGTATTGCATTATGTTCTCCCTTAACTTAAAAAAAAAAAGGTAAAAAATAGATTCTCAGTAATAGAACCCCCTCCCCCCCCCGCCAGGGAATAGGAGATGGCCTAGAGATGTAGCCCCGCAGCCCAAGTGCTTTTGGGTGACTGAAGTGCTTAGGGGCTAGAGAGAGCTCAGCAGCTTAAAGTACTTGCTACTTATCTAAAGAACCCAAACCCTCTTCTGGCCACTGAGGGATATGGGCACACACACGGAGAACATTGATATATGCAGGTAAAACATTTGTACACATAGAGTAAAAATAAATAAATCTTAATAAATAAATAAATACATTAAGATGGAGAATGTCCTCATGCATGTGCATATACATGGACATACACACAGACACATGACATCACATACACAAAAATTATTAAATGTTTTTTTTTTTAAGTTAACCTGATCCTATCAATTTCATGGGTGCCTACTACAAGAAAATTTAGATCAATTTGAATCTATTTTATTTATGAAGCACAAGATATTTACTCAATTATTTTATAAGGAAAGAGTAGTCAAAAGTTAATAATTTAACTACTTGAACTGCTGTGTGTGAGAATGAACAAAGTATGACACAGACAAACCATATCTTAAAATAATTGATGTCGGAATTACTAAGCAAATGTACATTACCTGTGTTTATCATGTTTAAGGAAATACAAACTTCCTCAGGGGGCAGAGTGCGGTGGCACAGCCCTTTAATATGATTACATTTTGCACTTAGGATGCCGGGGTGGCAGATTTCTGTGAGATAAGCTTGTGGTGCATAGTGAGACTGTGTCTCAACAACAACAGAACGAAAAACAAAAAAGACAATAATTTCAAATAATAATCATAGAAGTTGATTGATGGGATTAACAGCAAATTAGATTCAGTAGAAAACTGCACATAGGTGATTGGGAATCAAAAGCAACATGAAAAGCAGGCACAAAAGGGTTTTGTTTTTTTTTTTTTTGAATTTTTTTTATTAAGTATTTTCCTCAATTACATTTCCAATGCTATCCCAAAAGTCCCCCATACCCTCCCCCCACTTCCCTACCCACCCATTCCCACGTTTTTGGCCCTGGCGTTCCTCTGTACTGGGGCATATAAAGTTTGCATGTCCAATGGGCCTCTCTTTCCAGTGATGGCCTACTAGGCCATCTTTTGATACATATGCAGGTAGAGTCAAGAGCTCCGGGGTACTGGTTAGTTCATAATGTTGTTGAACCTACAGGGTTGCAGATCTCTATAGCTCCTTGGATACTTTCTCTAGCTCCTCCATTGGGGGCCCTGTGATCGATCCAATAGCTGACTGTGAGCATCCACTTCTGTGTTTGCTAGGCCCCGGCCTAGTCTCACAAGAGACAGCTATATCAGGGTCCTTTCAGCAAAATCTTGCTAGTGTATGCAATGGTGTCATCGTTTGGAGGCTGATTATGGGATGGATCCCTGGATATGACAGTCTCTAGATGGTCCATCCTTTTGTCTCAGCTCCAAACTTTGTCTCTGTAACTCCTTCCATGGGTGTTTTGTTCCCAATTCTAAGAAGGGGCAAAGTGTCCACACTTTGGTCTTCGTTCTTCTTCAATTTCATGTGTTTTACAAATTGTCTCTTATATCTCGGGTATACTAAGTTTCTGGGCTAATATCCACTTATGAGTGAGTACATATCATTTGAGTTCTTTTGTGATTGTGTTACCTCACTCAGGATGATGCCCTCCAGGCTCAACCATTTGCCTAGGAATTTCATAAATTCATTCTTTTTAATAGCTGAGTAGTACTCCATTGTGTAAATGTACCACATTTTCTGTATCCATTCCTCTGTTGAGGGGCATCTGGGTTCTTTCCAGCTTCTGGATATTATAAATAGGGCTGCTATGAACATAGTGGAGCATGTGTCCTTTTTACCGGTTGGGACTTCTTCTGGATATATGTCCAGGAGAGGTATTGAGGGATCCTCGGTAGTAGTATGTCCAATTTTCTGAGGAACCGCCATACTGATTTCCAGAGTGGTTGTACAAGCTTGCAATCCCACCAACAATGGAGGAGTGTTCCTCTTTCTCTACATCCTCGCCAGTTATTAAAGTTATTAAAGTCCTTCTTGATGTCCTCTACCATCATCATGAGATATGCTTTTAAATCCAGGTCTAGCTTTTCGGTTGTGTTGGGGTGCCCAGGACTAGGTGGGGAGGGAGTGCTGCATTCTGATGATGGTGAGTGGTCTTGATTTCTGTTAGTAGGATTCTTACGTTTGCCTTTCGCCATCTGGTAATCTCTGGAGCTAGTTGTTATAGTTGTCTCTGGTTAGAGCTTGTTCCTCAGGTGATTATGTTAGCCTCTATCAGCAGACCTGGGAGACTAGCTCTATCCTTAGTTTCAGTGGTCAGAGTACTCTCTGCAGACAAGCTTTCCTCTTGCAGGGAAGGTGCCCAGATATCTGGTGTTCGAACCTGCCTCCTGGCAGAAGTTGTGTTCCACTCACCAGAGGTCTTAGGATCCCGTGGGGGATCCTGTGTGGGTCCTTGCGGGTGTCCGGTGACTCCCCGGGCCAGGAACCCCGGTGCTGCAGTGGACCGGAATGGTGGTCGGATGTCCGGAGCCCGAAAAGGGCGCTGCCTCAAGCTCTGTGGCTCCCACCTGTTCCTGAAGCTGTCTGCTTCTGTGCACACTCTCACCTGTGCAGACTACTTTTCGGCTGAGTCCCAGAACCAAGATGGCTCCCGCCGTTCCTGAGGCAAAAACCTTCTGGGCCGGGTGGACAACTGTCCTCTGGCCGGGGAGGTGGTCAGATGTCTGGAGCCCGAAACGGGCGCTACCTCAGAAGCGCTGTGGCTCCTGCCTGTCCCAGAAGCTGTCCCCTTCTTTGTGCACACTCTCCCCTGTGCAGACTACTTTTCGGCGGAGTCCCGGAACCAAACAAAAGGGTTTTTGTGGTGTATACCATTTTTCTCTAATATTAAGTCGATTTTACTATAAGGCCTTTTATTTTAAAAATAAATATAGGGTGGCAAATATAGGGTGACAGCACAGGACATGGTAAGAAAGAAAAGACAAGGGTCCTTGGGGTGGTTTGTTTAAACACAAATATTTAAATAGCTGAAGTAAGCAGAGTGTCAGAATTTATGCAAAACATTGAAGAAATGAAAGAAGAGGTGGACAGGAAAATGATGGTCTAAATCTGCATATGTATTGTGTAAGTGTGTGTGTGTGAGTGTGTGTGCATGTAAAACACAGTGACCTGAGATTCATGTGCAGTTTTAAATAATTCAGAGTAGTCAAAATAATGTAAAGACAACCAAGTTAGACTGTAGATGCACCTCACTAGGAAAATAATTACCTTGAATTCTAGCAACTGTATTGTGTTCTTAGCACAGCAGCCAAAGATTAAAAGAAAAAGCTACAGTTATCATGACTGCATAAGGATAGACATAATGGTAATTGGAATATAATTAAGAGTCCAAATAAAACAGTCTTGTGTATCAGAAATTATTATTAACCAAATTAAATACTTGCAATCCTCAGCTGCAGAGCAAGTTTGAGGCCAGCTTTAAGCAAATGAGACCCTAATCTGAGAAGATTACTAGGAATTTAATGTCTAAATGTAAATGCAAAAGACATGAAACTCCTTTTGTTGGCTTTCTGTTGGTATTTTTTTGTTGTTGTTGTTGTTGTGCTGAGGATGGACCCTGTGCTCTGTCTAACTGTACTACCTCTAACCTATCCTGAAGTTCACAAAGGGGAAAAGAAATACAGTAAAGAAAAGTTGTTGGAACAACTGAAGATTGACATACAGGTAATCTACATGCAAACTCACATTCTTGGTGGAATTTAACTCAGTGGATTATAAGTATAAAATAAGAACAGTAAAATCCAATCTGAATGGCCTTGGGATTGCCGTGATTTTTGTATAACACCAAAGTTTTATCTATGGGGAAAAAAAAAATCTATGGACTGGACTTCATTCAATTTAAAAACAGTTGCTCTTTGAAAGCCACTGGCAAGAGATAGGAGAAACAAGCTGACTAGGAGGAAATATTTGTCAAAAATATGTATGACAAAGTGCTCCTATCAAAAATATATACACAGGATTTTAAAATAGGAAATCAAGCTGGTTTAAAGGTGGTCAAAAATGCTCACACAGCTCTAGACTCCTGAGATCACAGCACTTGGAAGAAGAGGATCAGGAGCTTAAGGCCAGCGTCTACTACATCACAGTTACGACACCAGCCTGGGAGATAAGAGACTCAAAAGCCAGAAACAAAAATTGCCCAAGACCTAGACTGACTTCATCAAAGAAAAACAGGTGGCAAGTGAAAGTAGAAAAAGATGGTCCACGTGGAATTTTACTGGGGAGTTCCAGCTAGAACAGAAAGGTGCTATAACACCACCATTAAGATAGCCAAGCACCAAACTAGTGAACATACCAAATGCAAAGACTGGAAGAGGGGCAGCTTGTCGTGGACATTCAAAATAGCAATCACTTTTGAAGGCTGTTTCAACAGTCCCTTACAAATTTAAATACTATTACAAGTAAATTTACCACAAGATAGAATTTATAGCCATACAATAGCCTGTGTATGGCTGTGTACAGCAGTTTTAATAATTAACCATAATTTTCTAAACTTGGATGTAACCAAGGTAAATCTCAGGAAGTCAGTAGAGAAACCATGGATGGTACATCCAGACAATGAACTCTTGTTGATTACTATATGTAATCAAGTTGGGGGAATTAGGGTGAGTCTTAAGTTTGTGTTTCTAAGTAAAATCAATCTGAAAAAGCTGAACCGTGTATGAACTCCAGCTGTAGCATTCTGGAAGATCAACTGGAGACAATAAGAACTGTTTGCCAGTGGTGTGGAAAGGGCTGAGAAGACTGGACAGTGTAGCCAGTGTCAGCCAATGGTGAAACTTTTGTCAAAACACAGAGTTGCTCCATTCTGAATGGACTGTGGACTTTGATGTCAGTTATAAGTAGTATATCATTCTGGTACAGCTCACTGATAGTGGGGAGGACGTGTTTGTGTGGGTGCAGGAGATGTGTCGCAATAACTGCTTCTGCCAAGTTGTGCTTTGTTTATATAACTACATTAAATACAGAGACCTATAAGAATATGATTGAGGTTAAAGTACTTAGAAATATATATTTGGACTCATTTAAAATATATAAAGACAAGCCTAACAACCCACCTCAAAAATGGGGTAAATTTAAACATTTTTCTAAAGATGTATTTATACAGCAGTAAAGTGAAAACCTAAATCAATAGCCAGATACCTTCTCATAACAATGGCATGGCTATCATTATTTACAGAAAGTAGACACTGGAAATGCTATTGAGGGGAGGAATTGAAGCCTCCTGTCCCCAGCCTCCCTCCCCCATTTAAAATAGATGATCTACTTTGGCTGACAGTTGGGTTATCACATGACCCAGCAATTCCATTGTTCTATGTGTGAACTAATACAAATGAAAACATGTCCACACAAATTGTTGTTTTTAAACAAAATCTCAGTCATTCAATTTTACCAATGAACACTTGGGAGCCAGGTGCTGGGTAAAAGCTTGCTAGCTCATAGAGGCAGAGAAAGCACCCAGCTGATTCTCAAAAAAAAAAAAAAAAATCCTTCAAACTAAATGTCCCTCTTCTATATCCTGTGGGTCTCCCTTTACTGTCATCTGGAAGCTTGCTTGCTCCTCCTCTTGACACTACAACTGAAACCATGTTTTTCCAGCAAATAACACAATCTCAGGGTTCACAGAATAATCAAATATCCTGTGGCAACAAATACTTGTGTTTATGTACAAATACTCATCATGGAATGAGAAAAGTGAAAGTGCAGCTCTCAACAGCTGATAGCTGTGGTGTATCCATGTAGCAGAGTACTTTGAGCAAGTGGCACAGCATGAAAGATTCTGGAGACAGTAAGTCAGAGCACTCCTAAAGTTTGGCCATGTTCTGAGTGTATTTATATGGAATATCCAGGACAAGGATGTCTACATGATTAGAGTATAGTTTGTGGTTTCTTTGGATGTAGGTTGGAGGATGGGAGGGCTTATGTGGAGTGGATGCTGATGGAAGCTTGGTTTCTTTGGGGATAATGAAAACATTCTAATTTAATGGTTGCAGAACTAAATATGTAAAAATGATTGAATTATATATTTGAATTTTATGAATCATATTTTAAAGGTTATTATATGAAATAACAGGAGAGTATTGCAGTGGTATGTGCTTATAGGTCCAGTTTACTTGTAAAACTGAAACAGGAAGATTGTTTGAGGCTAACCTGGGTAGCACACACACAAGGCAGCAAACACTTTGTCTCAATAAGTGTATCAACAAATGACACACTTAAATTGATGGATAGCATTGTTAGCATATTAGTTTCATTAAAGCAATCTGGACTCTTCAGTCCTTGTCAAAATCTTGGCAGCTTTTTTTTTTCTTTAAGAAACAGAACTACCAGGGGCTGGAGAGATGGCTCAGTGCTTAAGAGCATTGACTGCTCTTCCAGAGGTCCTGAGTTCAATTCCCCACAATCACATGGTGGCTTACAACCATCTGTAATGGAATCTGACATCCTCTTCTGGTATGTCTTAAGACAATGACAGTGTACTTACATAAAACAAGTAAAGAAATAGAAATATCTTATATCTTGGTGTAACTCTAACCAAGCAAGTGAAAGATCTGTATGACAAGAATCAAGTTTCTGAAGAAAGAAATCAAAGATCTCAGAAGATGGAAAGATCTACCAAGCTCATGGTTCGGCAGGATTAACATAGTAAATGGCCATCTTACCAAAAGAAGTCTACAGATTCAATGCAATCCCTATCGTAATTCCAACTCAATTCTTCACAGAGATAGAACAATTCTCAAATTCATCTGGAATGGGTAGAAACCCAATATAGTAAAGACAATTCTCAACAATAAAAGAACTTCTGGAGGAATCACCATCACTGACCTCAAGCTCTACTACAGAGCATGATATTGGTACAGAGACAGACAGGTAGATCAGTGGAGTAGAACTGAAGACCCAGAAATAAAACCACACACCTATGGTCACCTGTTATTTGACAGAGAAGCCAAACCATCCATTAGAAAAAAGTATTTTCAACAAATGGTGCTGTTCTAATTGGAGGTTGATGTATAGAAGAATGCAAATCTATCCATTTTTATCTCCTTGTACAAAGCTCAAGTCCAAGGTCCAAGTGGATGAAGGACCTTGATGTAAAACCAGATATGCTGAATCTAATATTGGACCTCATAAAATCAAAAGGTTCTATAAGGCAAAGGACACTATCAATAGGACAAAACAGCAACCTACAGATTTACCAACCCTACATCCGATAGAGTGCCAATATCCAATATATACAAAGAACTCAAGAAGTTAGACTCCAGAGAACCAAATAACCCTATTAAAATATTGGGTATAGAGCTAAAGAAAGAATTCTCAACCAAGGAATCTTTTTTTTTAATATTTTTTTATTACGTATTTTCCTCAATTACATTTCCAATGCTCTCCCAAAAGTCCCCCATACCCCCCCCCCCACTTTCCTACCCACCCATTCCCATTTTTTGGCCCTAGCGTTCCCCTGTACTGGGGCATATAAAGTTTGCATGTCCAATGGGCCTCTCTTTCCAGTGATGGCCGACTAGGCCATCTTTTGATACATATGCAGCTAGAGTCAAGAGCTCAGGGGTACTGGTTAGTTCATAATGTTGTTCCACCTATAGGGTTGCAGATCCCTTTAGCTCCTTTCAACCAAGGAATCTTGAATGGCTGAGAAGTACCTAAAGAAATGTTCAACATCCGTAGTCATCAGGGAAATACAAATAAAAATGACCCTGAGATTCCACCTCACACCAATCAGAATGGCTAAGATCAAAAACACTGGTGGCAGCAGATGCTGGTGAGTATCTGGAAAAAGAGGAATACTGCTCCATTGCTGGTGGGACTGCAAGCTGGTAAAACTACTTTGGAAATCAATCTGATGGTTCCTCAGAAAATTGGAATTAGTTCTACCTGAAGACCTAGCTACATCACTCCTGGGTATATACCCAAAAGATGTTCCAACATATAACAAGAACACATGCTCCACTATGTTTATAGTAAACTTATAACAGTCAGAAGCTGGAGAGAACCCAGATAAAGAATGGATACAGAAAATATCATGTATTTACATAATAAAGTACTTACTCAGCTCTTACAAGTGACTTCATGAATTTTGCAGGCAAATGGATGTAATGAGAAAATATCATCCTGAGTGAGGTAACCCAGACCCAAAAGGTCACACATGGTTTTTACTCACTGATAAGTAGATATTAGCCCAAAAGGTCAGAATACTCATGATAAAACTCACAGACCATATGAAGCTTGACAAGAAGGAAGACCAAAGTGTAGATGCTTCAATCCTACTTAGAAGGAGGAACAAAATAATCACAGGAGGTGGAAGGTGGGGCTGGGGGGCTTGAGAGGGAGAGAGGAGGGGGAGGGGAAAGAGGGCAAGGTCAGGTATGGGAAGAGACAGAGAGATCCAGAGGGTCCGGAGAATGAATGGAAATATGTAGCAGGGGGAGGAGGGAGCTACTAGAAAGTCCCAGATGTCCCAGAAGTGAGCGATTCCCAGGACCCAACAGGGATGACAGTGGAAATATCCAACAAAGTGGAGATAGAACCTGTAGTGGCCACCTCCAGTAGATAGGCATGGCCCCCCAAGTTGTGGGATGGGGTCACTCACCCATCTCAATTTTTAAACCAGAATTGTTACTGTCTAAAGGAAACACAGGGACAAAAAAAGAATGGAGCAGAAACTGAAGGAAAGGCTACCCAGAGACTACCCCAACACTATTGCTGATGCCAAGAAGTGCTTTCAGATAGGAGCCTGGTGTGGCTGTCCTGTGAGAGGCTCTGCCAGCATCTGACTAAGACAGATGCAGTGGATAGTGAGAATTTAAAAGCAGTTATTAAGAGTAACTTAGACAATTCTGTCTATGATAGTTTGAAAGTCATGAAGAACTTGTTTTCATGGCCATAATCAGTCATCAAAAAAATGAAAGGCTGAAACAAAACAAATTTATGTTTGGGTGAACGAGGCTGTATCTGTGCTATCCTCAGGTTCAGGCCACGGTGTTTGGATTTGTAGCTTGTATTGTGTTCTATCCTGTTTAAGAGTCTTTACTTTTTTATTCATGAATTTAATGATAAACTAATATGGATGTGTATGCATGTGCGCATGTTTGTGTGTGGAGATCTCAGGGCAACGTGCAAGAGCTTGTTCTCTCCACTTACGAGGGTCCCAGCAACTGGTTACTCCTGTCATCAGGCTTGGTAGCAGGAGCTTTTACCCACAGGATCATCTTGCTATTCTCAGTAATGATGTATTTGCTAAAGCAGTCAAGTGGGGAGCAGGACTGAAATCTGAACTGTCTGAAGAAGCCTCATGCTGTCTGTCCTGACACCCATGTGGTGCTTGTAATAGTACTTCTCTGGAGTACTTTCCATGTGCTCAGTATGAATCCAACTACAATCCAACTTCTATACTTAAATCAAATTAGTATAGCTCCAAATCTACCCTGTAAGGTTTTAATGTTTCAAAAACTGTTAGCATATATCTATTATACAAGCTGATGGGTTTCAAATGACACTTTAATTAAAGCATGTCATAGATTTTGACCATATCCTACCCACCATTACTCTCACCTGTTTCCTATCCCCAAATAATGCTATTTGCTTTCATCCCAGGGTGTGGAGTATGTGTGCAACCTAGAGTCTATATATGAAAGAAAACATACAATGTTTATCTTGGCTCAATCCAGAATAAACTCCTTGTCTTTTTTGTTCTGGTGTTTTTTGTTTTCTTTCTTTTTTTAAAAATTTATTTATTTATTATATGTAAGTACACTGTCGTTGTCTTCAGACACTCCAGAAGAGAGCATCAGATTTCATTACGGATGGTTGTGAGCCACCATGTGGTTGCTGGGATTTGAACTCAGGACCTTTGGAAGAGTAGTCAGCACTCTTAACTGCTGAGCCATCTCACCAGCCCCCGTTTTTTGTTTTCTTTTGTTGTTTCTTTTGAGACAGGATCTCAAGGATGCCCTTGAATTTACTATATAGCTGAGGATAACGTTGTTCAGACTCTTCCACCTTTACCTACTTAGTGATGGATGAGAGACTTGTGTTATCATGCCTGGTTTATGCAGTGCTGGGGATTGAGTGTAGGGTTTTGCATATGCTAATTATGTGACTTGTCAACTATATTCCTAGCCTATAATTACTATCTTTGGTTATTAGTAATCTCTTTAACACATTTTTAGATTTGTGGTATTATTTTATATTTCTGTATTTATATATGTATATGTTGCCTTATGCCTGTAAGAGGTCAGAAGAGGGCATAATATCCTCTGTGATGATTCAAATGAGAATGGTCCCCACATCTGTTTGAACACTTCCCAATTGGTGGACATGTTTAAGAATGATTAGGGGGTGTGGTCTTGTTGGAGGAGGTGTGTCACTATAGGCAGGCTTTGACATTTCAAAAGACTCCTGCCATTCCCAGTATGCCTCCTGCTTATGGATCCAGATATGAGCTCTTAGCTGTAACTGTTGCCACGCCTTTTGCTCTGCCATCATGAATCTTTCTGTTTCCAGAAGCCTAACTTCTTTTACAAGTTGCCTTGGTGGTCTTTTGTCATAGCAGTAGATTAATAACTAAGACACTTTCAGACTGGGACTAGAGATGATTGTGATACCATGTGGATTCTGAGAATCAACTGGGTCATCTGCAAGAGCAGCAAGTGCTCTTAGTCTCAGATTATTAGTAATTATTATTACTTTTTAATTACAATTATTAGTAATCTTAATTTCATGTTGAAAGTTCCATTTTGGAGATTGGAGGACCTAGACTTTTTTTGAGGAGCTTTTCTGTCTACAAAAGGGTCAATCATTAAAAAGTTGTACCAGATCTTTAAGAACAGTATTGTGCATTATACTGGACATTATCATAAATGGGTATAGTATTTAAGACAAAGAACCAGTGTTCATGTTTTGATAGACACTTCACTAGAGAGAATAGTGCTTACCAAATTGATTTTAAAAATCCGTTCAATTCTGCTTTGTTTTGTTTTTATGAATTTGACATATAAAAATTTGACATGGCTGTCTAAGGAACAGAAATTCTGAGCATATCCTAAATGTTGGGCAGAGTAGTATGAACATGTGTAAGTTGTCACAGGGGAGCAGTGCAGTGGCCACAGCGCTGTGTACATGCACATTTGCTAGTGACAGGTTTCAGATGAGTCCATGTTTACCACATGGTGCTGAGAATGAAATGACATCACAGACCTGTGCTTATATTATCGTTCCGATTTATCCCAAGGAAGAACAAAATCATAAGAACCTTAAGAGAAACAGAAGGTGTGTGTATGTGATGTATATTGCTCACAAACACACACATATACCTATTGGGACTTGAGGCCTCATGCATGGAAAAAGTTTTCTTACATAGACATTAAAAGACAATGGATAAGAATTAATATAAAGAATTTGTGAGTCTTGATGAGGAATTTTCTGGCCAAGTTGGCCTGTGGGAGATTATCTTATTTGAAAATTGATGTAAAAAGATTCACACACTATGGGTAGTGCTAATCCCTAGGCATGCAGGCCCTAACTGTGTGAGAGTATAGAAAGCTGCTGGAAGTAAGTCCTAGCTGTGAGGGTGCATTTGTTATCGTTCAGTGGATGAGATGTGAGTAGCTGTCCAAGCCCCTGCCTGACTTCCTTACAGTCTTCCTTACAGTTCTGGATGGTAGCATGGAACTGTAAGTCAGATAAACCCCTAAGTTGTTTTTGATAAGTATATTTTATCACAGCAATCTGATGCTGATACTAGATTTGAAAAAGTTGGGTTAATGTCTTGGCATGCATCTATATCAAGTGGCTTTTATCCCAAAGACCTAGAGATGATAAGGTAGTCAAAACATATTTTGGTATATAATTAATAGGGAGAAAGAAAAGTGGGTAAATGATTGGACTTGTCAGTGTAGTAAAGAACTGAACAGAAATCAGTAGACACCCCGAGCACACATTCTGAGAGAAGATAGCTGTAATTATCATGATCATAGGGCCATAAGATGCCTCACTTGTAGCCTTTTAGCTTTAATCTTTCTTTCTGTAGGCTTCTGCTGAGGTCATGTTAGTCCTTTTTATTAACTGCTGTATGCCCACCACCAGATTCTAGCTCATATTGCACACAGTAGAGAAAGGTGAAGCGTAGAACATATTTTAGAGTCATGGCTTCAGTTTCTCTATTCATGGCACCATTAATTTCAGAAAAGGGGATTCCAGTGATCCTAACACTGTCTTTCCACATTAACAATGCACATTGTTTTATGCTTTCTGAAAAAGTTGTAATAATATAACAAATTACCTGCATTGTTCACTGAGTTTAAATAGTTGTTAATATCTTCCCTTTATTCTCCTAGTGTAATACAGACATTTACATTTTCCTAAATATTTGAGGGTTGGTAATAGACATTATGTCACTTAGACACAAATCAAAATCATCACCTTGTCTCTTCATAGGAAGTGAAGTGTGTTTTCCTACATAATATTAATTATCAAGTAAGAAATTTGACATTGATGGAATATGTTATTGAGTATACAGTCTCATATTTTCAAAAATTATCTTAGAACTTTAAAAAATTGCTACAACTAGGAAGCATACATTTCAGAATTTCAGAAATATGTTTTCCATTTAGTAATTATGTAGCCTTTAAAATTTTTTCTTTATTTATGTCTTTCACAACATCAAAAGATTCTGAAGTGCCCAATGCAGTTTTTATTTTTAATTTTCAGGGTCTTTATCTTAACAGGTAGCATTGGGTTAACCATTTTGGGGTTCACTTCAAGGCTGATGATATGGTGAGAGTTAATGATATGGATGCTGTCTACAGATTGCGTCACTGTGAAAGTACCTTTCTCACCTTGTAATATATTCAGAGAGAAGCTTGGAAACTAATCAATTTCTTATCTTCTATTGATATTATTTTCCTAGTAAGCATTCTTCTGTACAGAACTTTTGACTCCATTTTAAAATATTTTTAATCTACCCTCTTGTCAGAATAGATTCTAGAATGAATTCTTTCACCCATTGTGTTCATTTTTGTGTTCAAAGATCCCTCCATTCTTTGCAAGCTGGAGCCTTTTAAGATGACTTCCATATACAACTGGAACACTCCCGTCTGTTTAGTACCTTTATACGTTATGGTACAGGGCAGTGTGCTTGCCTGCCTTTTTTTGTCTCCATGTGTATGCTCTTCAGTTCTTTGCTTGTCATAAAGCTTTACTTAATTTACAATGTTAACATTTCAAGCACTTTATCTATTTACTTGTGTATATTTGTGCACACACATGTATCTCACAGTACACACATATAGTTCCAAGGACAACTTGTGGAAGTCAGTTCTTTGTTTGCACCATGTGGATCTTGGGGATATAAAACTCAGATCATCAGACCCAGTAGTGGCAAACATCTATACCCCGTGTACCATCTGACCAACCTTCAGCCATTTAAAAGAAAACATTTTTTAAAGATTTATTTATTTTATATATATGGATTCACTGTAGCTGAACAGATGGTTGTGACCCTTCATGTGGTTGTTGGGAATTGAATTTTTAGAACCTCTGCTCACTCTGGTCAAGCCCCCTCACTCCAGTTGGCCCTGCTCACTCAGTCCCTGCTCGCTCCAGCCCCCCAGTGTTTTTTATTATACATAAGTACACTGTAGCTGTCTTTAGACGTGCCAGAAGAGGCTGTCATATCTCATTATGGGTGTTTGTGAGCCACCATGTGGTTGCTGGGATTTGAACTCAGAAGAGCAGTCAGTGCTCTTAACCACTGAGCCATCTCACCAGCCCCATCCTTTAGCCATTTTAATAGGAATAATTTTTCTGGTTACTTTTTTTTTTTTTTTTTGGTTTTTTCGAGACAGGGTTTCTCTGTATAGTCCTGGCTGTCCTGGAACTCACTTTGTAGACCAGGCTGGCCTCGAACTCAGAAATCCGCCTGCCTCTGCCTCCCGAGTGCTGGGATTAAAGGCGTGCGCCACCACGCCCGGCTCTGGTTACTTTTTGTCTTAGGTTTTTATTGCTGTTCAGAGACATCATGGCTATGACAATTATAAAGGAGAACATTTAATTGGGGCTGGCTTACAGTTTCAGAAGTTTAGTTCATTATCATCATGGTGAGAAACATGGCATGATACAGGCAGATATAGGCTAGAGAAGGTGATTTTTTTAAAGATTTATTTATTTATTTTATGTATGAGTACACTATTGCTCTCTTCAGACACACCAGAGGAGGGCATCAGACCTCATTACAGATGGTTGTAAGTTACCATGTGGTTGCTGGGAATTGAACCCAGAACCTCTGGAAGAGCAGTCAGTGCTCTTAGCCATTGAGCCATCACTCCAGGCCTGAGAGTTCTAGATCTTAATCTGAAGGCAGCAGGAGGAGACTGTGTGCCACACTGGGCTGTAGCTTGAGCATGGGAGACCTCAAAGCCTGTCCCCACAGTGACAGCACTTCTCCAACAAAGCCACATCTACTCCAACAAGGCCATGCCTCCTAATAGTGCCACTTCCTATTGGCTATGCATTTAAACACATGATTCCAGGGGCCATTGTTATTCAAACCACCATACTTTTTAAGCAGGTGTGTGTGTGTGTTTGTGCATGCTCACGCACATGCATATAGCACATGTATAGTGATCAGAGGATTTCTCTCAGACATTTCCTCTCCTCTCTTGCGGGATGAGGAGACTGAACTTGGCTTGTTAAGCCATCTTGCTAACCACTACTTTCAAACGTGTCCTTCCCAGATTCTAGCCTTGCCTTGCTTCTCGGATTACTTTGCTAATAACTTGGCTTATTCAAAAACTCCCTAGTATCTCTGTGGGGCTGTACTAGTACATAACCAGTAACCTGCTAAGTTCTCAAGTGTGTGGCTGGTGTTCTGTAAATATCTCAGTTTCACTGTGTTTACCACGAAAAGGGAAACCAAGCTCATTCTCTTTCTTGTGCTTCTTGTTTTATTCAGGTGCTGGTCTTTCCTGCCCATTTCTCTGCCATGCATCTTCTCATAACCTTTATCTGATAGGTTCTTTGCATTCATTCTCTTGCTCCCTTGTGTTCCAGTTCTTTTCAGCCTAAGGAATAAGGAAATTTCCTGCAAAGTTCCAGGTGTGGTACTGGTTTTCAGGTAAGGCTTTGTACAAGAACGTGGTTTGGGGTTTGTTTGCTTGTTTTCCACCCTCTCTTTGATATGCTTTCCTCTGCGTTTTTCCTCTTCCACCTTCCTTTCTCTCCATGGGCACAGTAATGGGCACAGGCGGTTCAAGCAGTCTCCTGCACATGCTATTTCCCTTAGTGCCTTCATGGGTGCTTACTTGCCAAGCTCCTTTTCATCCTCTAGCTGGCAAACCCAGGTCACATCACACAGTAGCCCAGGAAATGCTTTTATTGATAGATTATTGTCTCTTCCTCTTTTTCTTCTTTTTTTGAGGGTGAAGGGCTGAGCATCAAAGTCTGTGCTCTCTACTACTGAGCTAAACCCCAGGGTACCTCCTTTATCCTCCCCCCTTGTCTCTTTTCACCTTCCTTTCTACCCTTTTCTTTCTCTCCATTTCTCACCTTCCTCTGACACATTCTGTAGCCCAGGCTAGCCTTGAAATTAAGATCCCATTAGAAGTTGCTGCTTGCTAGGTGTGTACTGTCCTGCCTGACTGCCCTCGTTCCCTTTTTGATAGACCACAATATAAATGTGTAAAGAAGAACAAATACAAAAATGGGCTTGGTTGTGCATTCCATTAATGGACATCCCATCCTGTCCTGCTTAGAAAAGTAGAATTTCAAGAAATTGATTACAGCCGGAGGGGTGGCTCAGCGGTTAAGAGGACTGACTGCTCTTCCTGAGGTCCTAAGTTCAATTCCCAGCAACCACATGGTGGCTCACAACCATCTGTAATGGGATATGATACCCTCTTTTGGTGTGTCTGGAGAGAGCTACGGTGTACTTCTTCTTTTCTTTTTAAAAAGATTTATTTATTTCATGTATGTGAGCACACTGTTGTGCTCTTAACCGCTCCAGCCCCCAGTAAAGAAACTGATTAGAAGAAACTGAAGAGCTAACAAGACAGAGTCATGCCAAAATCTAGAAGAAAAAAAAAATGGAGGAATAAAGCAGGAATTTGGGCCTGCATTTCACTTAAATACTTCCGCTGGGTCTAGAAGTGACCAAACGCTGAAAGTATATTCATTCTTTAAAGAACAGAGAGGCCTCTTGAAGCAAAACTTGCATGCTTTGGGATCCAAAAGGAGCTGCTTCCTCCAAGTCCGAATGAGGAAAAGAGTGCTTGTAGAGGGTCGGCTCCTGAGGTTTGATCAGCTCTATAGTGCCTTCATCCACCATCTAGCATCTAAAGCAAATGCCACGGTGCCCTCAAGTTTTCAATCAATGTAGTGGCACTGAGGAAGCAGCGGATCTTACTGCTCACGAAGCTGAAAGATTGAGCAGCCACCTAATCGGGCTTAGCTTTGTTAAGTCTTCTTTGCAGCAGGTGGAGGGGGCGGGTTTAGTTTAGCTCACCTGTGTGTTTCTCCAGACCTGCACCAGTTTGACTGGCGGCATACCACAGCTGTCCTGGGGGAGAATGAGAAGGGAAACAGTTATCACCTTTACTTCTTTTCCCTTAAAGAGTGATTTTTCTGTAGGTTTGTCCCTCTGCCGCAGACCCTCTGGGCCCCTTTGTCTGCGTGGAACGGGTCTCTAGTCACAGGTGGGCAAAGCGTTGGATGAAATGACAGGCAGATGCACACAGGAGAGGTTGTGTAGAATCTGAATGTAATTTGTCAAATCGAGCATCAATTTTTTTTTTATTTTTATTTTTTTTTTTGGTTTTTTGAGACAGGGTTTCTCTGTGTAGCCCTGGCTGTCCTGGAACTCACTCTGTAGACCAGGCTGGCCTGGAACTCAGAAATTCGCCTGCCTCTGCCTCCCAAGTGCTGGGATTAAAGGCGTGTGCCACCACGCCCGGCTCAAACTTTTTATACAGAAGAAAATAGGGACACCAGCAAGGTACAAAGAGGTTACTGGATTCTTACACAAAACAGAGGAATACAAATACAGAAGGTCTGACAGGAACCACCTGGGATAGAATTCATTGTTAACAACTGGGATCAAAAAGAGCTCCATCTAAGGTCCACTTAATCTTAGAAGCCAGGGTCAAGGGCTTCGTGCCCTTGCCATAGTTCCTATTTTAGTCTATTGTATAGTCCACCTTCCCCCTAGGCCATTGTAAATATGTGTGTATGGGTGTAACTCAGCTATCTATAGTTCTAAGTATCTACTCTGGTTCCTCCTTAGGTCTCAAACTTCCTTCTTCCTAGATGATGGTAAATTCCTGTGTGGGGCAGTGACTTAGCTTTTATTTAAAGTGATAGTGTAATACCAGAGGCAATTCTGAATGTCACTGAATAGGCAACATTCTTAACTGAATTCCAAGCCCATGGTCAGCTCAAGGACTTTCTAGGACGTTGGAACACGGGTGAAGGCTTAGCTATGTCAGAATTCAATCTTAAAAGGCACTTATAATAAGATAATACTAAAAGAGAGCACGTGGATTCATACACCAGACTAATGCGGGAGTAGGGTATGAATATATGGGTTAATGAGAACGCCAGAACTCCAGGAGGTGAGCTTCCATGAAACTCTTTGCCTCGTGAGTGCTTCCAGGCCTCTTGGCCTGCCAAGCAGACTTCACAGGAGTGTGTGTGGCATCCCTCCATGAATTTTCGTGTACCATGTGCATGCAGGAGCCCACTGAATGAAAGCTGGGAGCCAAGCCCAGTTCTGAAAGAACAGTATGTGCTCCTAACTGCTACTCCATTGCTATAATCCTACAGTCACCTCTTGTAGCTCAGGCTTGGGAAGTAGTAGATTCATCCCTTAAAAATAAATTACTAATTTTGGCAAAGATGTTGATGAGTGCTTCAAAATTTAGATTGTGTAGCCATCATATATAGTGTTATTCCTTGAGTGTTTAAGTTTAAATATATAAAATTCATCTCCCAGTATAGCTACTTAAAAGAAAATCTAAAATAATTTGAATGTGAGTCAGTTAACTACAATCTTATTTCAACACTTCAAAGTCAGCTCTGCCAGCATGATGGTTACTGTTAGCCAAAGGACACAAATGGCCAGTGATGGGTTAACTACAAGAAGAGCATTAAAGGGTGGGGTGATAAGAGTCCAGGATCCCTGGTGGCACATTCCCTCCATCTTGCTCTTAAAATAGGTAAATAGCTTTATCAATTAATTAACAAACATAGCTCCCTAAACTAGTAAGCTAAACTAGATCTAAATAAAAATATCATCAAACAAGATCTGGGAAGTTTTTATTTATAGCAGATCTTAAAGAAAATACTAAAGGAAAAAGGTCAGATAAACATGATTCTGGACAAAACTCAGGAATATGGGAAAGAGGGAAGAGCAAGGGTAAGTGTGTGCAGAACTGAACACAAAGCCAGGGCTACTGTTGATAACCAAAGGGCTGAAATTTAATTACTTTATCACAGTGAACCCCCAAGTGAAAATGTCACATAGCCAATTAAAGTAGCTATGCTAACAAATACCTAGTCCCAAACTGTACATGTCAGAGAACTCTCCCACAGTTAGAATGACTATCACTTGCATTTTTATGTACTTCATGACCACATAGAAAAATTATGGAGATGAAACTAGGAAAAAACCTGATAAGCTTTATATACTATTTCACAGCTCATGCCTCTTTGCTTCCTCGTGATTTTGACAAACCTCCAATCTGATTATTACAACATCTATTAATTTGTACTCTCCCAACAGTGAATAAGAAGAGTTCCTCTTTCCACACATCCTCTTATTGGTTTTCCTAATGACAGCCAGTCTAGTATCTCAAAAGTAGTTTTGTTTTTTTTTTTTTTTTCAGTGCTCTTTTTTTTTTAATTACGTATTTTCCTCAATTACATTTCCAATGCTATCCCAAAAGTCCCCCATACCCCCCCCCACTTCCCTACCCACCCATTCCTATTCTTTTGGCCCTGGCATTCCCCTGTATTGGGGCATATAAAGTTTGCAAGTCCAATGGGCCTCTCTTTCCAGTGATGGCCGACTAGGCCATCTTTCGATACATATGCAGCTAGAGACAAGAGCTCCCGGGTTCTGGTTAGTACATCCTGTTGTTCCAACAATAGGGTTGCAGATCCCTTTAGCTCCTTGGGTACTTTCTCTAGCTTCTCCATTGGGAGCCCTGTGATACACCCAATAGCTGACTGTGAGCATCCACTCCTGTGTTTGCTAGGCCCTGGCATCGTCTCACAAGAGACAGCTATATTTGGGTCCTTTCAGCAAAATCTTGCTAGTGTATGCAATGGTGTCAGCATTTAGAAGCTGATTATGGGATGGATCCCTGGATACGGCAGTCTCTAAATGGTCCATCCTTTCATCACAGCTACAAACTTTGTCTCTGTAACTCCTTCCCTGGGTGTTTTGTTCCCAATTCTAAGAAGGGGCACAGTGTCCACACTTTGGTCTTCATTCTTCTTGAGTTTCATGCGTTTAGCAAATTGTATCTTATATCTTGGGTATCCTAAGTTTTGGGCTAATATCCACTTATCAGTGAATACATATTGTGTGAGTTCCTTTGTGATTGTGTTACCTCACTCAAGATGATGCCCTCCAGGTCCATCCATTTGGCTAGGAATTTCATAAATTCATTCTTTTTAATAGCTGAGTAGTACTCCATTGTGTAAATGTACCATAATTTCTGTATCCATTCCTCTGTTGAGGGACATCTGGGTTCTTTCCAGCTTCTGGCTATTATAAATAGGGCTGCTATGAACATAGTGGAGCATGTGTCCTTTTTACCGGTTGGGACATCTTCTGGATATATGCCCAGGAGAGGTATTGCTGGATCCTCCGGTAGTACTATGTCCAATTTTCTGAGGAACCGCCAGACTGATTTCCAGAGTGGTTGTACAAGCTTGCAATCCCACCAACAATGGAGGAGTGTTCCTCTTTCTCCACATCCTCGCCAGCATCTGCTGTCACCGGAATTTTTGATCTTAGCCATTCTGACTGGTGTGAGGTGGAATCTCAGGGTTGTTTTGATTTGCATTTCCCTGATGATTAAGGATGTTGAACATTTTTTCAGGTGCTTCTCTGCCATTCGGTATTCCTCAGGTGAGAATTCTTTGTTCAGTTCTGAGCCCCATTTTTTAATGGGGTTATTTGACTTTCTGGAGTCCACCTTCTTGTGTTCTTTATATATATTGGATATTAGTCCCTTATCTGATTTAGGATAGGTGAAGATCCTTTCCCAATCTGTTGGTGGTTTTTTTTGTCTTATTGATGGTGTCTTTTGCCTTGCAGAAGCTTTGCAGTTTCATGAGGTCCCACTTGTCAATTCTCGATCTTACAGCACAAGCCATTGCTGTTCTATTCAAGAATTTTTCCCCTGTGCCCATATCTTCAAGGCTTTTCCCCACTTTCTCCTCTATAAGTTTCAGTGTCTCTGGTTTTATGTGAAGTTCCTTGATCCACTTAGACTTGACCTTAGTACAAGGAGATAGGAATGGATCGATTCGCATTCTTCTACATGTTAACAACCAGTTGTGCCAGCACCATTTGTTGAAAATGCTGTCTTTCTTCCACTGGATGTTTTTAGCTCCCTTGTCGAAAATCAAGTGACCGTAGGTGTGTGGGTTCATTTCTGGGTCTTCAGTTCTATTCCATTGGTCTATTTGTCTGTCACTATACCAGTACCATGCAGTTTTTATCACAATTGCTCTGTAGTAAAGCTTTAGGTCCGGCATGGTGATTCCACCAGAGGTTCTTTTATCCTTGAGAAGAGTTTTTGCTATCCTAGGTTTTTTGTTATTCCAGATGAATTTGCAGATTGCACTTTCTAATTTGTTGAAGAATTGAGTTGGAATTTTGATGGGGATTGCATTGAATCTGTAGATTGCTTTTGGCAAGATAGCCATTTTTACAATGTTGATCCTGCCAATCCATGAGCATGGGAGATCTTTCCATCTTCTGAGATCTTCTATAATTTCTTTCTTCAGAGACTTGAAGTTTTTATCATACATATCTTTCACTTCCTTAGTTAGAGTCACACCCAGATATTTTATATTATTTGTGACTATTGAGAAGGGTGTTGTTTCCCTAATTTCTTTCTCAGCCTGTTTATTCTTTGTGTAGAGAAAGGCCATTGATTTGTTTGAGTTAATTTTATATCCAGCTACTTCACCGAAGCTGTTTATCAGGTTTAGGAGTTCTCTGGTGGAATTTTTAGGGTCACTTATATATACTATCATATCATCTGCAAAAAGTGATATTTTGACTTCATCTTTTCCAATTTGTATCCCTTTGATCTCCTTTTGTTGTCGAATTGCTCTGGCTATCAAAAGTAGTTTTAATGTGCATTCCTCCCAGTGACTAGAGATGGTGAACCCTTACTAAATGTTACTGCACATTTGTGTTTCTTCTTTCTAGTTTTTTTTTGGGGGGGGTTGGGTTTTTTTTTTTTTTTTGGTTTTTGTTTTTGTTTTTGTTTTTGTTTTTTTGAGACAGGGTTTCTGTGTGTAGCCCTGGTTGTCCTGGAAATCACTCTGTAGACCAGACTGGCCTCGACCACCGCCTGGCTCTTCTTTATTTTTATGTGCATTGTTTTGCCTATGTGTATGTCTGTTTGAGGGTGTCAGATCCCCTTAAACTGGAGTTACAAAAATTTGTGATCTGCCATGTGGGTGCTGGGAATTGAACCTGGGTCCTTTGGAAGAACAGCCAGTGCTCTTAACTGCTGAGTCATCTCTCCAGCCTCTGTGTTTCTTCTTTTGAAAACTGCCTGTTAAATCTGTTGTCGACTGGCAGTTTTATTTCCTTAGTATTTAATTTTTGCAGGTTTTTTTTTTTTTTTTAAATTTTGGATTTCAGCCCTATCTGAAGTATATCTGGTTGGAGACTTCTTCAATTCTATATGCAGTCTGTGTTTGTAGCTGATATTTTCTCTGCACAGCAAAAGAAGCTGTCAACAGAAAGGAGCAGATTTTCATGATAAAAAGAACTGCTAGTAAGATGGCTAACTTCGCAACAAGCCTGACAGCCTGACTTAGTCCCCAGGAGCTACACAAGGGTGGAAGGAGAGAGCCAACCTCAAAGAGTTGTGCTCTGACCTTTAAACATCATGGCTCATGGACACCCAAACACATCACATACATCATAATAAAATACATACATAGTAAAGATAGCTTTTGAATATATAAAAATGGACATTTTATAAACATGGGGTTAACTCCAAAAGTTTTAACCTCTAAATCTACATACATCTACTAATACATAAAATTTCAATACATATATGTAAACAATATAAGATACATAATATAAAATTTGACAAAGCGCATTCAGGTTTTTTTTAAAGAGAAAACAAAGACAAAACTTTAATATTTATAAACCACTGGAACTTTCAGAAAGTAAGATGACTGGAGCGAAAGACCGGAAGATTGAGAGTTTCATACCAGCCTTGGCTCTGTACTAAGCTTGAGGGTGGTCTGGGAATAAATCAAATGCTCACCAGTCTCCCCGCCCCCGACAAAGCATTGGGAGCATTGGCTTATGCCTCCCATCCCCTCATGGAGGAAGCTAAGGGGGCAGGGTGCATGCATGTTCAAAGCCAGTCTGGGCTACATAAGCCCATAGTCACTGTTTGTTGGAGTGGCTTTGAAGTTTTACCTATTTCTTAAGCGCAGTTCTGGATTCACAGCAAAGTGAGCAGAAGTCAGATTTTCTACACACTCCGTCCCCCGTATATACGTAGGCACCTCCATGATCAGTCCCTTCACCACCCTGGAACATTTGTTACAATTATGAACCTACATGGACTGTTGTCACCCATGCTCCTTCCTCCAT
Organism: Mus caroli; assembly: GCF_978045245.1. NCBI lineage: Eukaryota > Metazoa > Chordata > Mammalia > Rodentia > Muridae > Mus > Mus caroli. The sequence continues at coordinate 121,148,681 of NW_028227258.1, read as the reverse complement.
CGCTGTGTGCCGGTTTATTTGTCATAGTGGCTAGATTTTAAGAGCTGATGTTAGCAAGTGTTGCTGCTGAGGTAGCGGGCTAGGACCTCTACTACACTGCTGATGAGATGCGGATGGCAGCCTAGGAAAGAGTTGGGCCTTTTTGTCTTAAAACTAAGGAGGAGCATTCTGAATTCACAGTGCCTCCTACATGAAAATACCCAACAAAAATTGGTATCCCTGTTCATAAAAAAGGAGTTCTTAAGAAACATACCAAAAAGAAAAAAAAAAAAAAACTAGCAACTTAGTTGTAGTAGCAGAGAGGACTCCGTACTCTACAGTAAGGAGTACAGTAGAACAGGATGGAAGTAAGCGAGTGCCATGTGTTATCTATGGCAACTGCTCAGTTGTGCAGTCTCACTGATGAAGCTCCCCCACTAAGCAAATGCGTGTGCCTGTGTTCCAACTAATGATGAAAGCTTGTATGCCAGTTACTGATGAGAGCAGACTTTGGCCTTGTGCATATAGCTTGCTGATTTGTAAACTGTTTCTATCACACACACAAGTGAGCCACACAGTCCTGCATGACAAACCGGTATCTATGGTGATGAAACCAGCACCCTGGTATTGGGGAAGGAGAAGCCGAAAGCAGGATAGACATGGAAGAAGCTTTGAGGGGGCTAGTGGTCTCTCTGAGAGGTACTTACACAGTTCTATTCATCATCAGTGATTGTCAGGTGAAATAATGAGAGTGGCATTTGATAGAAGATTCAAGATCACTAGAAAGATATCATAGGAGAGAGAACAAAAACAGTCCGTAAAGGATGAGAATTTACAGGATGGGGGAAAGCATTCTAAATAGGAATTGGAAGCAGACACAAGACACTTAGAAAAGGCACCACATTTATTAGAAAATAATAAAGTGAATGAGAAAATGTGTGTGCAACATGGGTGATTAAAGGCCTGATAAGTAACCAGGAGAAAGCTACTAGAAGTTTTGGCTTCATTCTCTAGTGATGGGTTGCAAATGGTGAGTGAGGATATCTGGATAGGCTGGAGACTTGTTTCTAAAACCCTCTCGGAAGCTCCATGGACAGGAAGGAAGAATGGGCCCCTCCCTGCCTCTGCCCCACAGGCTCCTCCTGCTACATTATCTTGCACATGTCCATTGCACTCCTCTGTAGCCGTGGGCAGCATTGCTAGGGGCAAAGATCATTCATTGTGGAAGGGAGAAAACGGATCTAGACTGGTTACACTGGTTACAATCTACTGGTTACAACTGGAGGGCTAACCAAACAACACCTGCATCTGCAGCCTTAAGTGTTTGTCAGATGGAAGCGAATTCAAAGCATCATTAGAGAACAGTTGTAGAAATTTGCGTTGACTAGCCACAGAATGTCACATCTTCAATCATTAGTTACTACCAATTGGCATGATCACTAAATCCTGCTTGTGTTGCAGATGATCTTGTTCACATTTGGAAGGTGAATGTGTTGGGGACTTTGAAATGTGGGGGAGATGAAGAGGGGCTGGATAATATATTTCATGGTACACATATGAGGAATGTCTCCAAGAATTAGAAGTATATTTAAAGGGCATCCTAAGAAATTATATCAGCTCCTTACTTTAGGCCAAATTTCCACTTCCAAAGCCTTTACTAGGGTCTAGGGGAGTTAGCTTACTATGTATGAGGTACTGGGATTCAATCCCTAGTACTGGGGAAAATTTGGGGAGGGGTCTCTAGTTGCAGCCTGTGGTAGAGGGCTTGCCTAATATATCTAGTATATGCAATGCTCTGTGGTTAATCTCAATACCAGAAAAGGAAGGAAAAGGAGGGGGAAAGAAATTGTTCCTCACTGACTGTTTCTTACTGTGACTGTCTCTTAAGGGCCAGGTGTGTTTAGATTACTATGAGTCTTAGTTAGGGTTTCATTGCTGTAAAGAGACACTATGACCAAGACAATTTTTATAAAGGACAACATTTAATTTGAGGCTAGCTTACTGTTCTGAGCTTCAGTCCATTATCGTCATGGCACGGCAGTGTTCAGGCTTGTATGATGCTGAAGGAGCTGAGATTTCTACATTTTGTCTCAAAGGCCAACTGGAGAACACTGGCTCCCTTGTGGCTAGGAGGAGGGTCTCAAAGCCCACTCCCACAGTGACAGACTTCCGCTAAGAAGGGCACACCTACTCCTATAAGGCTATACTTCCTAATAGTGCCTCTCCCTGAGCCAAGCATAGCCACACCACCAAGCTATATAAATTCAGTAATGCCCAGCACACCTGTCTATAAATACCCAATAAATAGCTGTTGAAGAGTATGTATGCTCTTACAAAGTTTTTAGTTATAAATACTTAGGGTTTGCTACACCTCTCAAGCTTTTAATATTGTTGTTAAATATAATGCTAGATTCCTTTATAGAACATCTTTATGAAGGTAGAGTCAAACCCTGTTCTAAAGCTCAGTTGTTTTGAGGTTGGTATCAATTGTTATCTGTTGGTCAGTTTTTAACCAGATTTGGAATTAGATTCCCCAATTCTACTTCAGCAAGAGGCTGAGAACTTTAAGGTGGTAAATCTCATTACTAAGGAGCATTTTGTAAACCTAACACCTGAACTTCCTTTTGAGCCAAACCGAGAAGTCCCTGCAGCACCTTCATAGTCCTGGCAAGGTCCATGCACCTGGTTTTGTGTCTCTGTACACTTTAAGCAGTTCTCCATTGTCTTAAAGGATTCTTTAGCTATTGAGAAGTACTAGAATTTAAAAACAAAAGCTATATCTATCTATATTGAACTTCTGAACATTTTAGAGATTCAAAAATACAGACTGTAAGCAACCTGGGAGAAGGCAGTCTTGGAGTAAAGTAGGAGGTGTGTATGGATTGCTCTTAATCTGCATCAATGGGCAGGTAGTCCCATAGCAACCGTGACCGGGTCCGTATCTGTTGCCACACCAGCACCGCACAGGGCTCAGCGATACAGGCTTGCTCAAAGTGGTTGGTTGTTAGTGCATCTGATAATGATTTTTCAGTTTTTTGGAAATGTTTCTCTTAAGACAAAATTCTCAGTCCTTAGAGCACACTGTGAAATTTACTCTTGTTTTGAGGCCTCTGCACTGTGAAAATCAAATGCAGGTAATAGTCCTAAATGGAATCTGACAGTTCCAGGCAAGTGCGATTGATTTCTTTATCTTTCTTTTTTCAAATGCTTTATTTTATATGCATTGGTGTTTTGCATGTTTTGTATCAGTATGAAAGAGCCAGATCCCCTGGAGCTGGAGTTAAAGACAGTTGTGAGCTGCCATGTGAGTGCTGGAAATTGAACCTGGATCCTCTGGAAGAGCAGCAGTGCTCTTAAGGGCTGAGCCATTTAGCTTTTATTTTTCTCTCATATATTATATCCTGACTGCAGTTTCTCCCCCCTCCTCTCCTCCCATTCTCTCACCCCCACTTTTTCTCTCCCCCAGATCCACCCCCACTTCCCCTCAGACAAGAGGAGACATCAACTAAACATGGCATAACAAGCTACAATAAAGACCGTGCACATATTATCACATCAAGGCTGGGCAAGAAAACCCAGTAGGAGGAAAAATGTCCCGCAAGTAGGCAAGAGTCAGAGACAGCCCCAACTCCCACTGTTAGGAACCCCACAAGAACACCAAGCTAACATTCATAACATATATGCAGAGGACCTAGGTCAGACCCCTTCAGGCTCTCTGATCTCTGCAATCCTTCCTGAATCCCAGTCAGTTGATTCTGTGAGCCGTGTTCTTAAGGTGTCTGTGACCCATCTGGTTCCTCCACACGTCTTCCAGAGCTCACCTAATATTTGTCTGGGAATCTGCATCTGCTCCTATCACTTGCTGGATGAAGTCTGTCTGATGACAATTATGCTTGGCTCTGACCTCAAAACACTGCAGGCATGAGAAATTGTAGGTCAGAGGTTTTATAGCTGGTTTGGTGCCCCGATTCCTCCACTTGAGCCTTGCCTTGTTAAAGATGGTCAGCTCAGGCTCCCTGTCCCCCATTACTAGGAGTCTTTATTAGGGTCACTCTAATTAATTAATTAATTAATTAGATTTCAAGGAGTTCAATTGCACTAGATTTCTACCTTGACCCCGAAATGCCCCCAATTCCAGCCGTTTCTCCCAGTATTCCCATCTACCCCTACCCCCCATATGATTCCTCCTGTTCCCAACTCCACCCACCCCAGCCCACAGGTGAAATCTATTCCATTTCCCCCTGCCAGGGAGATTCTTTCATCTTCCTCTTAAACCCTCCTTGTTCCTTAGCCACTGTGGACCTGCGGACTGTAGCATGGTTATCCTTTACTTTACAGATGATATCCACTTCCAAGTGAGTACTTACCATGTTTGTCTTTCTGGGTCTGGGTTACCTCACTCAGGATGACTTTTTTGTTTTGTCTTGAAGATATTTTTTAAAGTGACTGTTCTGTCTCCACCTTTGGAGCGGGCACCGGAGTAACAGGCAAGTTTCACACGTGGATAACATTTACACGGGTGCTGGCTGGGCCCTCAGGCTTGTGCAGCAAGGACTTTTGAGCTGTCTCTGTGGCTCCAGCAGCATTCCCTTAATAAGTGTGCATGTAAGCTGCAAACACTAACTCTCTAGTTGAGAAGTCCGTGCTGTGTGTAGTGGTAAAGCCTGCTGTCTCTTACAGGATGTTATTGGAGAAGTGAGGGTGCTTGTTCTAGGAAGTTTCCATCTTCTATATTTTGCAAGTTGGGCCCCTGTGGTCACCTTTAACCTGTTGTCCTATTCCCACAACTTTGATATAGAGGGGTGATTTGCTTGACACTAAAACTTGTGCACACACAATAGTGACTGCTATTTATTGTGAGATGGGATTCTCACTATCTTGTCCAGGTTTAGCTTGAACTCTCCAGCCTGAGCAATCGTCCCTTGCTAAAGCTGAGACCACAGGTGTGCACCGCTGTGCTGGTTAAGGAATTCCTGATGTTTGTTTTGCCTTGTGTGGAATGAAGAGGCGTCTCCCCTGCCCAGCTAAGCCCTAGCTCCTGTCCCAGGAGGCAGGGTGTCTCCTTTGCATCCCTGTTACTTCTTAATCTCATCCTTTTCATTTTTCCTGGGTTATTCTGCTCTAGTTTCTGGGCTTGCTCCCTTCCCTCTGCCCTGCCGTGGTTTGCTTGGCTCTCCTGTGGCATGTGTTGGACTTGGCGTGGTGCGACTGAGTTTGATTTTGAGTGCACTCGGTGCTGCGGGTTTCCTTTTAAGAACAATGCTTTTCACAAACTTTAAATATGCTTTCATTTTCATTCAGTTCCGAATGTTTCATAATGAAAAGCATTTTTGACCTATCAAGTATTTCAGTGATTTTTTTTAATTCCTTAGTTTGAGTGTTTTCATAAGACTTTTTTTTTTATAAGGGAGAAGTTTAAATTAACGAAGGGAGACTTTCTTTGCTAATAAAAGCATTTAATCCTGTTATTTTCTTCCCTATGTTGATACAGTGTACTAATGTTCATTTGTAATGATTTCTAGAATAATTTAAGATTTCAGCTTTCATCTCTACTTAGGAATGTGTTATTTAATTTCCAAGCAATTGAAAGTTTTTCTGTTTTTGATCCCAATCTTACTTTGTATAATTTAGTTTGATTTTAGTTAAGCTACTTCATGCTTCTATTGATTATTTTTATGGTGTATGATATATCTTTTTCTACCTTTACTTCCTGTATCATCAAATTTGAAGTAAAGTTGCTATATTGTATAGTTGGGTAATGTTTATTACATTAGTTGGTATAGTCATTGTTCAAAGTAGGGTTTCTCTGTATAGCTCTGGCTGTCCTGTAGACCAGGCTGGTCTCAAACTCAGAGATCAACTTGCCTCTGCCTCCTGAGTGCTGGGGACCGTGTTACTATTTTTTTTTTTGGGGGGGGGGGGTTTCGAGACAGGGTTTCTCTGTATAGCCCTGGCTGTCCTGGAACTCACTTTGTAGACCAGGCTGGCCTTGAACTCAGAAATCCGCCTGCCTCTGCCTCCCCAGTGCTGGGATTAAAGGTGTGCGCCACCACACCTGGCCCGTGTTACTTTTTATTTTGAATGTAGACATATGTGTGTGTGTATTTAATGGTTTTAGTGGTTGCTCTAGGATTTGTGAAACATAACTTTTCATAGGTTATGGACAGTCTGTATTTTACTATTGCATGAGATTGTTTAAAAACTTCTTAATTTGTTCTGTTTCCCCACCACTACCGCCTCTCCCTTCCTCCCTTCCTCCCTGTCTTTCTCTGTCTCTCTGTGTATATGTGTGTTTGTGTGTGTTTATGTGTGTGAGAGAGAGAGAGAGGGAGAGAGAGAGAGAGAGGGAGAGAAAGAGGGAGAGGGAGAGAGGGGGAGGAGAGAGAGAAAGAAAGAGAGAGAGACTGGGAGAAGAGAGAGATGTGCAATGTGTGTTTATAGTCACATGGATGCCATGATACACCAGGGAGGTTAGTCAAAGGGCAACATTTAGGGAATTGGTTCTCTTCACCTTCCTTTGAGACAGAGTATCTCCCTTGCTTCTGCCATCCTCTGTGCTGCAGGTTACTTGGCCTCCCATCTTCTAGACAGTTTTTTGGTCTCTATCCATTTCATCTTAGCAGTGCTGATAATTGGGTTTTGTTTTTGTTTATGGATTCCAAGGGTTGAACTTTGGTTGTCAGGTTTGAACAGCAAATACATTTACACATCAAGCCATCTCACTGTCCCCCTATTGTTTAAAGATTTATCTCTTTAAAAGAATTGTGTGTGTGAGAGTGTTTCCCCTGCATGTGTGTGTGCACAAGTTGTGCTGCAGCCTGTTGGTGGCAGAGAACATGAGATCTTTTGGAGCCACCCATGTGGCTGCTGAGAGTGGAACCTGGTGCTCACAAAAGCAGCAAGTGCCCTTAACTGCTGGGCCATCTCTCCACCCCTCCCATGTATTCCTTTACACAGTAGTCTTCCTTTTACATCTTCATACAATTAAATACCCATTGGGTAGTGAACATCTTTTACTTTGCAACTATTAAAGATGCTCTAGAGAACTTAAACAGAGCATAGAACATTATGTCTGTCCACACATTTCTTGTGCTCTCTCTCTCTCCATTTCTGGTGGTTGAATTTCCTTCTGGTATCCTTGCCTGGTTTACCAATGTCCTTTCTTTAGCAACTCTCTTAGTGCTTTCGGCAATATCTCTTAGTTCTCCCTTCTCTGTGGACACTTCCAGTCACTGCTATAAAATTCTGGGTTAGCACTTCTTCCTTTTAGCACATTAAACCATTGTGCCACTTCTTTTCTGCCTTCCATGGTTTTGGACACAGAAATTTGGTCACATGTTCAGTACAGACAATATTCTTTCTCTTTAGCTTTCCTAGAAAGAAGTCATCAGGATGGCTTCTTAGGAGTTACTGAGGGCTCTGCAAGTGTTTTCTAATAGTTTTTCTCTGCGATTGGACAGTTTCTGTTGATTGTGCTTGTTTGTTTTTTTAATTGATTTTTATCACCCATTTAAAGACATTTAACTATAGGTGCCATAGTTTTCCTTTATTACTTCTACTACGTTTTTTACTGTTGTTTTTCTTTCTTTTTTTTTTCTTTTCTTTTTTTTTTTTTTTTTTTTTTTGGCCTGGCCTGGAACTTGCTATGTAGACCATTCTACAGAGATCTGCCTACTTTTGCTTCCAAATGCTAGTCATTAATTTTGTTTTTTACATAATTCTATATTTTTAAATAAATTTCAGGAAACTTCCATTATTGTAAGTCACTGTGATAAGCATGCTGGCGCCCAAGCACTCAGAATGCTAATGCAGCATGGTCACCAGTTTCAGGCTGGAGTGGGCTACATAACAATACCCTGTCTCAAAAGAACAAGTGAAATTTTTATAGTTTTCTCTGTTCCTTTCTTTACAGACTCCAATTATGTATAAATCAGGCTGTTTTAAAAGAGCTGTTCCTTACTAATGCCCTGCTCTGAGCTCAGCTCCATGTTATGCTGTGCCACCTACCCCACCCCCAGGCCTTTCTTCTTTAGGGTACCACTTCAGGTTTTAGTCTCAGCAACTGTTTTCTACCCTACAAGTCCGACTGGGTCCCCATGCTGTCTCTTTTTTACCATGTTCATGTTGCCCTTTCCGTTATTGAAGTAATGGAGTATAGTCATAACTTTTTGTTTGTTTTTGTTTCTTTGAGATGGGGTCTGTCTCTCTGTGTAGCCCTTGTTGTCCTGAACCTTGATCTGTAAACAAGGCTGGTCTCAAACTCAGAGCTCCACCTGCTTGGGATTAAAGGTGTGAGCCACTACCACCCAGCAACTTTTGTCTTTAACAAGCAAAGTCCAAGTCCTTGTTGTTCCTTCCTGTTCTAGTTCAGCCTGTGGTCAGCATATTCTGACCTATGGACCTTGTGGACCAGTTAGTTGGTCATTCCTTCCATTATTAGGACTAACGGCTATTTTCATGCCACAGAGGCAAAGCCTGAGTTGTTTAAACAGAGTTGTTTCTTCTGACCAAAAAAGCCGAAAATATTTACATTCTGTCATTTGCTGAACTTGGCTTTCGTGACATCTTTATTGATTTAAAAACAAACAGACACACAAAGAACCATTGAAGTTTCTGTCTGTCACGAATGTGTTGCTGTTCTACAAGGCAGCTCCTATGGGCAGCACAGTGTGGGAAGGGATCACACTGGACTGTGCTTTGATTTGGCAGGGATAAAGTGTGGAAAAACTCAACTTGGAGAAAAGTAGACTCAGTGGTTCTTAAATTTAGCAAGCATTGGATTGATTATTCATTGGGAAACTTGTTGAAACAGGGCTCCTGATCACACTCCTGGTTCAGTAAGTTATATATAAGGTATAGTAAGTTATAGGTATATATATATAAGGTATAGTAAGTTATAGGTATATATAAGGTATAGTAAGTTATAGGTATATATATATATAAGGTATAGTAAGTTATAGGTATATAAATAAGGTATAGTAAGTTATAGGTATATATATATATAAGGTATAGTAAGTTATAGGTATATAAATAAGGTATAGTAAGTTATAGGTATATATATATAAGGTATAGTAAGTTATAGGTATATATAAGGTATAGTAAGTTATAGGTATATATATATATAAGGTATAGTAAGTTATAGGTATATATATATATAAGGTATAGTAAGTTATAGGTATATAAATAAGGTATAGTAAGTTATAGGTATATATATATAAGGTATAGTAAGTTATAGGTATATATAAGGTATAGTAAGTTATAGGTATATATATATATAAGGTATAGTAAGTTATAGGTATATATAAGGTATAGTAAGTTATAGGTATATATAAGGTATAGTAAGTTATAGGTATATATATATATAAGGTATAGTAAGTTATAGGTATATAAATAAGGTATAGTAAGTTATAGGTATATATAAGGTATAGTAAGTTATAGGTATATATATAAGGTATAGTAAGTTATAGGTATATAAGGTATAGTAAGTTATATATATATATAAAAGTTATATATATATAAGTTATATATATATATAGTAAGATATATATATATATGGTATAGTAAGTTATAGGTGGAATCTCAGGATGCACATGGCTAACAAGCTCCCCTCACGGGTGCTGTTAGGGTCACATTTTGCTAACCACTATTTAGCTTATGAGATATTAACGCCTTCATAAGCTTTTAGCAAATTCTGGATCAATTATAGCTGGTTTGTAGTATGGTATCCCAAAGAACAGATGGCCTGATTTGTTGTTACAGGTTTTTTTTTTTTTTAACTATAGTTTACATATCATTAAAATTTACCCACTTTGGTGCTATCATTTGAATTTCAGTAAATGCTATAGTTGCACATCAGCAACCCCTCCAGTGTTCAGCAATGCCCTGTGCTGAACACTCCCTCTTACCACTGTTAGTGATGTCAGCACATGCCTTCAGCCATTGGCAGCAGCTACCTGTAACATGTAATTTTAATGCACACTTGTTCCTTGCCAAGTGCTGGCATTGACGTCCCACCCAACTCCCATGGCTAGCTTCGCCAAGCCTCTAACAACCCTCCGGTCAGTGCTCTTTCTCAGCCCTACCTGAGTCGCCGCAGATGGGAAACACCAGGCAGCCTTTATATTTAAAAACTAGCCAGTTACTCAATGGCTGGGCAAAGACAACCTTGCCCCATCCTCCTTAGGTGGCTGCAGAGGCTACAAACTATTGCGCCCCCACCCCACCCCCCAAGAGTTACATGTCTGCTACTTCCTATCCACTCCATAACCTCTTCAGAATCCCTCTCCCTCTCTCTCTCCTCCTTTTCCTCCTGGAACCGGGAAATCCCACCTTATCCTTCACCCAGCGATTGGCTTCTGCCATCTTTATTGACCAGTTAAAATGAGGAGAAGGTTCATATGGAATCACCTGAACACTTGATCCACTCCTTGTCGGGGCAGCCCCTCCTAAGGGAGCAGAATTAACATCGAAATACAAACAGCACAAGGGCAATCCACAACAGCTATACACTTACTTCTTTGTGGCTTTGCTTTTCTTTGTTTGTTGTTGTTTTTCAGTTCCCAGAAAATGTATAGTTGGAACATACTACAAGTGGCTATGGGGCAGCCTTCATATAATAGCCAGTCTTACAACTGAGGGTCATTATACAGATCAATGTTTTATCCCTTTTGTTCTATGTATGTATAAGCATTTTGATTAATAGTGGACATTTGGATTGTTTCCAGTTTTGTCTATTCTAAACAATACTATGATCATTCATGTATATGATAAGACCTATAGTTTTGATTAACAGTAATTAATATTGATCTATTCTTTCAGGCTAGTTGTTTATATATGCGTATTTTAAGTTATTTATTTTGTCTGTGTGTTTGAGTTGCATGTATGTGTATGTACCACATGTGTGCTTGCTGCCTATGGAGGCCAGAATAAGGTGTCAGATCTTTTGGGACTGGAGTTACAGATGGTTTTGAATTGCCATGTGGGTGCTGGGAATTGAACCTGGGTCTTCTGGAAGAGAAGCCAGTTCTATTAACCACTGAGCCAGCCCTCTAGTCCCTATTATGCATATTTTAATAGTATTTTAATACCTGCTATAAATATCTTATTTGAGTTGAACTATTTTTAATAATTTTATGTCAAAGTATTATAATGAATGGGCTATCCAAATTTGAAAATTTTTGAGTTAAAAATAGATCAAAGTCTTCATAAAACTGCTATATCCTTACTGGTATATCAAATTAATATTAACGCTTGAATCAAGTTCAAATATGAAATAAAAAATCTTTTCTTTTGTGGGGCAGTCAAGATGACTTATTGTGTAAAAGTGCTTGCTACCAAGCCTTGTGACCTGAATTCAAGTCCATGTGATAGGAGAGAACTGGCCCTGAGTTGTCCTCTGACCTCCACACTTGCCCATACCTCACACCCCTACATATAAGCGTGTAAATGTAATGAACAGGCCTTGTCACTTGATTTTTAAATAGTCAGGCACAGATAAAACCAGGAGGTTGCATAAGGGCTGCCATGTGCCAATCTCACCTGATTTTATTCATTGGTGGTTTGGTGTTCATTCCTTATCTTGACTAACCTTCACGTCTACTTGTTTCTGGTTCTTCAAACTCAGGCTCGCAGTTGCATCATCTCTCTGGAAATACTTCTTCACGAGTTGCAGGATGCTAATGGCTTAAGGACACAGACTTTGCTTGGCTTTTACAGTAGGCCTTCATGAAAATTTCCTAACCCTCTGCTTTGGTCAAGTGTTAATAGTAACCTAGTTCCTTTGTATTTCTTACACAGAATTATTTGGTTCAAAAGTCCAGCAAAGGAAGGTGGAGGCAGGCAAATTTCTATTGAACTCAAGGCAACCTGTTCTACATAGGGAGTTCCAGGCCAGCCAGAGCTACATAGTTGCCGCAGACCCTCTGGGCCCCTTTGTCTGCGTGGAACAGGTCTCTAGTCGCGGGTGGACAAAGCATCGGATGAATTTGACAGACTGACACACACAGGAGAGGTCGTGTTGGATCTGAATGTATTTTTCAAATCGAGCATCAGACTTTTTATGCAGAAGACAATAAGGAAGTTGGGTGACATATTTGACTTTCAAGCCTCTCGGCTTAAGCTGACTCGAGCACGTGGCACATAGTGAGACTCTGTCTCATGAAAAAAGGGGTGGGGGAAGAACTCTATCAACTCTTTGTTCATTTTGAAACTAAATTTTTGTAGGACAAACTCTTGTTTCTTATGATTCAGTTTATCAAATTTTAAAACAGTAAGTTGGTACCCCAGCAACCTTTGAAAGTAACCGAGTCTTAACGTTTCATTGTGGACTCATGAATTCATAATCTGCTTCCTGGTAACCTGCTTCAGCCACTGTTTTTAGGTGTCCTAGCGCTGCTAATTGGTGGATTCCTAAACTTCTCCCCTGTCCTTTGACAAATGTTCTTATTTCTTACTTATATATGTTTCTTATAATTTCATATTATTGGGCTCTAGGCTCAGGATTTCCAAGGCTTACATTATTTATTACTTCAGACATTATTTCCTTGGGCAAACACCCCTGATGAGTGGGAATCAAAATCAGAGATCACTGCCCAGGAAGCTGTTGATCTAGATGTTTGGCATTTCTTTCACTTTAGTGCTTGATCTGACATTTTTCCAGTTTATGTTCATTCTTATTTTCAAGACTCTGTGCTATTTTGGCAGAAGTAAAATAGCATGAACACACCTGAATTAAATTTGACATTCCCTCTGAGAGCCACTCAAACAGACACTGGTTTTCAGGCTCACTGTGGCTGTTGTTTTCAGGGATCTAATGAGATGACCGATAAGAGTAAACATTAATAGGCTAATGAAACCGACTCAGCTTTCTAATGCTGAGACAAAATATCTGGGAAACTCATAAGAGGGAGGAGTTTAAGCTTAGACTTTTAAGAATCCGGTCCATGGCCACTTGGTGCTTTTGCCTTTGGATTTGGGATGGGAGCTTGTGTGGGAAGGGGAGGGACAGAGGCAGGCATGCCCCTGCCTGTGTGGCTTGACTTCCCACTGAGCTCTTCTTCTGTAGTAGTTTCCAGCATTTCCAACAGTGCCAATCTGAGTACCAAGCTATTCACACATAGGCCTCTGGGAAGTATTTCAAATCCCAGCTCTAGCTGAAACAACAAATGGAAAAAGCCCAGAGGACTCAAAGCATACTCAGTCTGCTGGCAGGAGGTGCTCAAGTGTCTCCCGTGCCCCAGCATCTGTGCTGGGTATTGAAAGACACAGGGTCAACTGGTTGTACACAAGATGAAGGTCAGGACTTTCAGAGATAAGGGAAAACTCACCTGAAAAACTACACACCAAGGAAGCAGGACAGCTATTGGGAAACTAGAATTGAAGTGGAGAATGGCAATAGATGGAACAGGTAAGCAAAGATGGGCCTTTGCCCGGCAGGGTTCTGAGTGGAAGCCGGTCTCATGGACTCTTCAGAACAACTGGAGAATGGGAGAGAAGTCTTAGGAGGAACAGTGGCATGTGTGGAAGTTCGGGTTCGACTTGACAGATTTGCACCTACACAAGTCTATGCAGATAGATGCAGACAAGTAATTGATAATATTTATGGACTGAAAGAAGGAACTGTTATTTGTGAATCACAAGGACCACAGAAACGGAGCCTGCACGCTTGCCCCTGCTACTTGCTCCATCTTCTGGCTCCCTTGTCTTGCAGGACAAACAGCTGAGTAGAAGTCAGTGGTAAGCTCCCAGAAGGGGGATTTTAAGTAGGTTCGTGCAAACATGCTCAAGGTCACTGTAACTACCCAGGAAATACAAACAGCATTCAGAGCCTATGATGGGAAAATGCTCAAGTCTGAAGAAAAAGTGGTTTTGACTTGGATGTGAAATCAGCAGAAGTCTGATGTGCTGGATGGTGGTGGGAGTGTCTGCTGGAGGCCCACTGTAGAATAGTGAGGACCATCTTGAGAGGTCAGAAGATCTGCTTTGATGGCATTTCCATTCATATAAACCCTGGCGAAACCAGTACGAGATGTGTTCACCAGCAATGGTACAAGTATTGCTGATTAAGCCAAAGCATTGGAAATAACATGTTTCAGTAAGAGAATCTGTAGATTTGATACATTTATATAATAACATATTCTTCAGTACTGAAACGCATGCTTGACAAATGAATAAAGTACAAATAATTTAAAGCATGATGCATAAAGTATGATTTCACATATATAAAGTCAATTAGGAAAAATATTTTGTGTGTGTGTATATATATATGTGTGTGTGTGTGTATATGTGTGTGTGTATATATATACGTGTGTGTGTGTATATATATATATATACTATATATATACTACATATATATTATATTATATATATTATTTATATATATAATATATATTATTATATATATATACTATATATAATAATATATATACAGATTATATATATAATCTGTTACTATATATATATATATAGTAACAGATTAAAATACTGAGCTTAAGAGCTTGGACATCTCAGAGGAAGAAAAGCAGTAAGGAAATGGAAATAAAAGATAGCAGGGATATAAGCTTTCTCTTAAAAACTGTATTATTTATGTGTCTATGCATGTGTACGTGTGGAGGTGCAAGGACAGACTTGCTGTAATCTGTCCTCTCCTGCACCATATGGGTTCTGCTGCAGAACTTAGGTTGCCAGCCTTGCAGAAGGTATGTTTACCTGCTGAGCCATCTTACCTGCTCACTAAAAACACAACAGAATGTTGTAAAACTAGCTAACACTACCAAGGGTTTTTAAAAAATTCTTTTAAAGATATTTGAAATATTTGAATTAAAAAACTCTTGGGCCCAGAGTTTTTCAGATTTGTCTTCACTTTCAAAGTAAAATATTTTCCATCTAAATCATTTAAAGAGCCACTTTACAGACTCGATTAATAAGTGAGTGTAGAAGCTGTTTGATCTTTCAGAAATGACTTCAGCAACAGTGGCTCATACCATGCCCTCCGCAGTGCCTGCCTCTCCCAGGATTCATCCTATCCTACAGGGACTCCCACAGCACATCAGTCACCCCGACTGCAAGATGTTAACAAAACACTGAGAGTTTGTCCTGTTGTCAAAGGGCCAAAAGCCATCAGCATAAATGTACAAACACCCAGGACTATGCGGCTCGAACTGTACGGCCTCAGTGCAAGAGGGGGCTTTTTAACATGTGCGTCTTTAAAACGTAACAATTCCCTTTAAAATGATGTGTACCACACTGTAGTGATGTCTTTATGCTGAGCTGTGCCTTCTTTTCATGGAGTCATGTGGTTAAAGACAATAAGGATGTAGTGGGTTATTCTGTGTGGATTTCATTTAGCCTGTACTCAAACTAAGTCAGAGTCCTTCATGTTCAGCTTTGTAACTTTTGTAAGAGATGTTTGGGTTTTGTGACTTCATATGATTTCACAATGTGCCATCTGCAGTGTGAAAATGTGTGAGTTGGCTTGCGGTCAGAGGGTTTTAATTTACTTGTGAAGTTCATACTACTAAAAGAAATTGCAATGTTTGCCTTCTTTTTCTTTAGAGTCCACGAAAGAGGAAGACGAGTCACGCCACAAACCCCCCTCTAGAGTATCACGTTGGGTGGGTGATGGAGTCCAGGGATCATGGGCCAAGACCACCCTCTGTCAGGTACCTGGTTGTCAGCACTGTCTCTCACAGCCACTTCAGGTTTTCTGAAGAGTACTAAGTTGCTATTGGAAGCATTTGGAAATTAATATACAGATAATTACACAACCGTGAGCACCCACAGAGCAGGAAAGGAGTGCAGGCCCACAGGAAGCAAGCGCAGGAGAGACCTCAGGCTGGTTCTCCAAGGGCTGCACACGTGAGTGGGATGTGTTTCCATTTCAGATCTTTCTCACAAAGGGGTAGTGTCAGATCTGTAAATGGTGTGAGCCCTGGAAAGTTTCCTTAGAAAGGACCTAGATTCTTCATGACACTTAGTAGGTTCCTCGGAGGTATTGTTAAGAGATTTTTTTTTTTTGTCTTAAATGGTTTTCTCAAAGTATATTAAGAATTTAGGAACAGAATATTTTGAATTTTTGTTTTCCTCTTGTGAAGAAACAATTTAGATAACCTATTAGCAGAACGTGGTTTTTTTTTCTTTAACTTTACAAGAATTATTTACCTCAAAAGTAGGTGAAAATATAAACCATTGCAGTGATGTATAATTAAAACCTATTTCTTGGGCCCCAGAGATGGCTCACTGGGTGGAGCTTGACAACCTGAATTTAACCCCCAGGACTCACACAGTGGAAGGATAAGCAATATCTTCTAATCTGTTCTCTAGTGTCATGGCGTATATATAGGTGCACCTACATACATGATAAGTACAAAAAAAAAATTAGGTAACGCCTATTTCATGTTGGTAGTAGATAATTTCCGAATTGCTGTCTGATTGTTTTTTCTGTTTTACACTTTATTCTGCTGAGCCATTTTACAGGCCCCAGGGAAGATTAAGTTTATGAAAGCAAGTGCTAGGGGTTTCACCTTAAACTTGAAATCTTGAAATGTGTTTTTCTCAATACCTATTTAGAGTGCCTTATTTAGAGTACACTGCTCTTATCAGATACAGTGTCCTTAGCAGATAGACTGTGTGGTATTCAACCCACTGCTTTGAATGGGTTTTGTTCCAGGAGCAGGTTGTTTTTGTGTTTTCTTGTTTGTCTGTTCCTTTGTTAACAGTATGTTTACAGACCACTATCTCTGGCTTTTCAAGACAGGGTTTCTCTGTGTAGCCCTGGCTGTCCTGGAACCTACTTTGTAGACTAGGATGGTCTCAAACTCAGAGATCTGCCCATCTCTGCTTCCTGAGCGCTGGGATTAAAGGTGTGTGCCACCATGCTTGGCAAATGTTTTTCTAAGAGCATATTTTATCATGCTAATAATTAGCATGCATAACTTGTTCATTCACCTCTCTCACTCCATAAATATCGATAGTGATAGTGAATTAAAATCCTATCCACACATAAATACAGGTCATACCCATATTGTGTTTCCACTAGGTTTTATCCTAGATGCCTTGTCATATACTAATGTAGCTGTTGCCGGTTTCTTTTGTTTATTTGGGGTGTTTTGCCTTGAAATCCCTTTATGAACTCACACTGACCTCTAGCTTGTCCTACCACACCAGGACTGTTTTTCTTGTCTCACTGTGTGCCTCAGACTGTCCCCACACCTCCATCTCCTTGTGTGAGTTTCCATTTACAAACCACTGACCCTGACTGTCATATTCTCCATGGCATTTAAAGTCACTCACATTTACAGACATACATTTTTATGCACATAATACTTACCCTATTATGTTTCTCTGATAGTTCTGGTTTATTATATTCAGTTAGAAAAATTTTCCACTGTCTTCAATATTTTTTAATCTATTTTTTTGTTTATATGTATGGGCGAGTGAGTTTCTGTGTACTGTGTATGTTCAGGAGCCCCTGTAGACCAGAAGATGGCATTGTTCACCTGGAACAGGTGGCTGTGAGCCATCATGAGAGTACTAGGAACTGAACCTAGGTCCTCTGCAAGAGCAGTAAATGATCTTAACCTCTGAGCCATCTCTGAAGCCCCTCTTCACCTCTTATTGTTTTTATTTCAGATTCACAATACACACATGTCATAGCATTTAATAAAGTCTCCGTGCTCTTGGATCTCTGGTGTTTAACTTTCCTACTCTTTACTCACTATAGTCACTGGATGCTTTTTACCTGTATTTAAGCATACTATTTTCTCCTCAGCAAGTCCTCTGTTTCCATGAGGTACTTACCTTTCCATTAGGAGGAGGATAAAGAGTAGGAAGAGAAAGAGGAAGAAGAAGAGGTAGAGGGGGAGGAGGAAGAGGAGCAGGAGGTGGTGGTTCTGGGTGTAAGAAACTTTCTTACTATGTAGCCCAAGCTGACCTCAAATTCAGATCACCTTATTCCTCTCTCACAAGTGTCAGGATTAAAGGTGTGTGCTCGCATCTGTCAACATGTCTGTGATGGACCTGTGTTGTTGTCTGTGATAGACCTGTGCTGTGGTCTGAGATGGGCCTGTACAGTGGGCTGAGATGGACCTGTGCTGTGGGCTGAGAAGGACCTGTGCTGTGGGCACAGGCAGCAATCACATCATGACACAGCAAAACCATTTTTCCCATAGCCAGGAAGCAAAAGAGCAAAGAGAAGGCCAGGGTCCCACAATCCCCTTGACAGGTTTATGACCTAAAGGCTCTCCATTTAACTCTACCTCTTAAAGGTTCCATTAGCTCCCACAGGCACCACACTGGTGATCAAGCCACTCTCCAAACTATAGCAATACTTTCAACTGAATTATGAAGAAGTAAAATCTCAACTGACCTGTAATAAAAGAGATTGAATTGCTAATCAGAATATTCTTAATAAAAGACTTGGACCAAGTGAATAATTCTCCCATGCATTTAAAGGAAACAAAATTACAAGTCTCTCTCTCTCTCTCTCTCTCAAAGATAGACAGGAAAGTAATTTTTAAAAATCCTAGAAAATAAAATTGAGTAGCATATGAATAGAAGTATTGACAATGGCCAAGAGAGTGACATCTCAGTAACATAAAATAAATCTCTATAATCTATGTTAATAGAACTAAAGAACAAAAAACATATACTTGGTAATTTCAATTGATGTGGCATTTCATGATTAAAAATTCAGAAACTTAGGAATAAAAGGAAGTGTCCTCGATATGAGAAAAGGTATTTTTGAAAGATAGAAGTCAGAAACGTTGTACTCAGTGATAAGTCATGCCAGGTCTACCCTCAGAGAAAGGAAGTGTGTGTTCCCTGCTGATCCTTAACACTGTGTCAAAGGTGCTAGCCAGAGCCAGAAGAGAAGACAAAGAAACAAAAGACATCAAACTGGAAAGGAAAATGAACAACTGTTATGGATAGTACAAGTCTCAGGAATACACAGGAAAATGTTAAGGTTGATTTTTGAAAAATACTGCCTAAAAAAAAAGTTCATTGTTTCTCAAAATATCCCCAATGAGCAATATGAAAAGGAAATTTACAAAGCACTAGTATTTATATTAGCATCCAAAAATTAAGTATTCAGGAATAAATCTAGCCAAGGATGTGAAAAACTTGTGTATTCAAAACTGCAAACCATGAAGCCCATGAGATGACCATAGCCAGGTGTAGTGGTACACTCCTTTAATCCCAGCTCTCAGGAGGCAGAGGCAGGCAAGTCTCTGAGTTTGAGGCCAGTCTTGTCTACAGAGTGAGTTCCAGGACAGCCAAGGCTATACAGAGAAACCTTGTTTTGAATACCCAAAACAAAAATCAAATTGAGGGTAGGGTGAGAGAAGAAAGATGGTTCTGTACTTAAAGCACTTATTACACAAGCCTCCGGACCTGAGTTCAACCTCCAGAACCCACGTGAAGATAGACAGAGAACTGAGTCTATGAGATTGTCTTTTGATCTTGACAAATGCTCAAGAATACCCCTGCATCCACTATACATATAATAATAAGTTAAAACGAAACATGGTGAAAGAAATGTAGAAGTCCTAAATAGATGCAATGGTATCCCATGTTCATAGTTTGGAAGGTGTAACACTGTTGCATCAGTGGTACCCAAAGATTTATAAATTGACCACACTCTTTACCAATACTCTGATAGCTTTCTTACAGAGAAGTTAAATTCAGTGTAATTGCAGCAAGATCTGAATGGCTAAATCTAACTTTAAACAAAATAATTAAGAGAACTAACATTTTCTATCTTTGAAAGTTACTCCTGCTGGGGAAGCGCTAACCCAGCTGTTACAGCTGTTATGAGCACGTGCTGCTCTTGCAGACCAGAGTTCTGTTATCAGCACTCAGGAGGCTTACCTGTAACTCCAGCTCTAGGGAATCAAAGCAAACTCTTATTTCCCTAAGTTTCCTTGGTCAGTAACTGATACATAGACCAGTGAAGTAGACTAGAAGTCCAGAAATAAACACTCACATGCGTGATCAGGTTTTGTTTTTGTGTTTGTTTGTTTGTTTGTTTGTTTTGGACAGGTGTATCAAAACTATTCAGTGGGGAAAGATTATCTTTTCAATTTATAGTGTTGGGAAAACTGATTATCCATGTGCATACTATTGAACCTAGGTCCTTGCTGTATACCATATTAAAAAAAAAAAAACCCTCAAAGTAAAAAACTTCAAACCTGATCTTAAGAACTCAAACTATATATAGTTCCCAAGAAGCATAGAAAAAACCTCATGCCATTGGATTTGGCTTCATTTCCATGAGTGTGACAAGTAAAAACCAGACAATAAAAGATAGAAGGTAAATGGCCCACATCAAAATGATCAGCAGCTGTGCAGCCATCGATAGAATAATATACCTGAATGGAGAAGTGACAGTACCTGATTGAGAATTTCAGTCCAGAACATACAAAGCCTTCTTGTAACTCAACAACAGCAGCTACAATAAAACCAACTTCGGGGCTGAGGGGCCTGAGAGCTGGCTGAGAGGCTGAAAGTGTACTCTCTTGCAGAGGACACAAGTTTAGTTTCCAGCATCCTATGGACATTCACAACCTCTGATTACTCCAGCTCCACAGGAACCAGCATTCTTTTCTGGACTCCAGTCACCTGCATTCACACATGTGCAATTAAAGGAAAATCTTTAAAGGAAAAAAGAAAGTTAATTTTAAAATAGGTAAAACTTAAATGGACATTTCTCTAGAAAAGGTAAGGTATACAAGTGAAAACCCAGCACAGGAAAAGAATCATGACATAGTCTTTGGCTAGACAAAAGCTAAAAAAGAAAGAAAAAAAGGGAAAACCTACAATGAGATGCCACTAGGTTCAGTGAACCAATTCATGTACCCCAGAATCCATGTATTGACGCCTAACCCCTCTTGTGAGTGTGTTTGGTGACAGGGCCTTTAAGGATGTGATAAATGAGGCCATAATGATGTTGTAAAATGCATTTTCCACGTAAGGAGGCTTATAAGGAGACAAAGATGTCAGGCATATTTCTTTGTGCCTAAACAGAAGACAGGACATAGCAAGATGACATTCACATGCAAGTCAGGAGAAGGTTCACCAGAAATCACCTCTAGTTGACTGGGGGATAGAAAGATGCTGATTTCAAACCCAGGACTCTGTGCATACTAGACAATTGCTTGCTAGTGAGTTCTCTTCCCAGCATTGGTTCTGAGACAAGGATTCATGATGGAGCCCAGGTCAGTCTAGGACATACCATATAGAACATGCTGGCCTCAGAAGTGTGACCTGTTTTCCCTCTGTCTCCTACATGCTGGAAATACAGGTGTGAGCCACCCACCACACGAAGTGTCCCAGTTTGTTTCTCCGTTGTGGTGATAAAACATTGGCCAAGACCGACTCAGCAGAGGAAGAATTTATTTCATCTTACAACTCCCAGGTCATAGTTCATCACTTAGTGACATCAGGATAGCATTTCAGGGCATGAACTGAAACAGAAACCAAGGAAGATCACCACTTACTGGCTTGCTTTCATATACCTTGGGGGCTGGTCCCTCCTACATCAGTCATTAATGAAGAGAATGCTCACACAAACTCACCCATAGATAGGCCCTGATGGAGATAGCTTCTCAATTGAGGTTCCCTCTTCCCACACTACTCTAGTGTGTGTCAAGTTGACAGAAAACCAGAACACCTTTTCTACTGGCCTTCTTGTTCTTCAGCATCTAGCCTCTAGAATTTAAGGAAATATATTTCTGTGGTTTAAGCCAATCCATTTTGTTCTGTCTTGTTATAGCCCAAGGTGGTTGTAGAAGTATGAAACTTTCTGAGAATGTTGGTGGGGATGCAGAGAATTTGGAATCATCTTGCATCACGAGTGGAGAACTAAAATGCAGCATTTTTCTCAAAATGTTAAAATACAAAATTATTGTATGGCCTAACTATACTTCTCATAGATGGCTACCCAGAGGTATTCCATATGTATATGTACATGTCCATGTGTATTTGGGTATACATGTGTACATGTTTGTGTGTGCATGTAGGTGTTCATAAGTGTGTTCCAAGCACGTCATGGTCAGGATAACTTTAGTTGTTCCTCCCTAGGCACTGTCTGCCTTTTTTCAACACAGGATCTTTGACTAGCCTTGGACTTCTATAGAATACACCAGGCTAGTTACCTTGTAAGCCTCAGAGATGTGCCTTCATCCATTCCTCCCACCTCTGGGATTCCAAGCATGTGCTATGGCTTGATTTATTTTTTTTAAATGTGGGTTTGGGGATCTAGCTTACACTCTCATGCTGCTCAGCAGGCTCCTTGCCAGAAAGCTTTCTGATCAGCTCTTCCTGGCACACATGAATACATAAATATTTTTAAATTATTTATGTATTTATTATGTGTAAATACACTGTAGCTGCCTTCAGACACCCCAGAAGAGGGTGTTAGACCTCATTACAGGTGGTTGTGAGCCATGTGGTTGCTGGGATTTGAAGGCAGGACCTTCAGAAGAGCAGTCAGTGCTCTTAACCACTGAGCCATCTCTCCAGCCCACACAAATATTTTTTAAAAACAATGCTTGGTGAGAAAGCTGCTGATTGACCTCACAGCTTAGTCATGAGTGCTTTACCACAAGACATTCCGTTTTTAATAGACCATGAAAGCATTGTTTCTAGTTCATTCCTTTAGATGGTGGGGGGGGGGGGGATCAGGTGAGGGAGGGTAGGAGCATCCACGTGGAGACAGGGGGGTGGGGAGGAGGTGTGGGATGTGGATCAGTCGGAGGGTGGACGGAGGCAGAGGGTGGGGAATGAAAATGGAGTTTAAAAAATAAATTAAAAATAAAATTAAAGAAAAAACAAGAAAAAAAAAAGAAAGTTCACTGTCCTAACTTTTCATGTGTAAGTTTGTGCCCCATGCATGCAAGCATAAAGGGCAGAGGTCAGTATTGATTGCCTTCTTCTGTCACTCTCCACCTTTCCTAGTTTTGACATGATCTTTCATCATTTTGGCCACATGGTCTGCTCAGCAGACACCCAGGATTTGCCTGACTTCCCAATCCCCGAAGCGCTGGGGTTGTGGATGTATGTGCTGTGCTGCCTGAGCTGGTTCTCCAGCCCATCCTGTTTTTCAGCATGTGGTTGATGAAGGTTTTCAGAACATTCCCACCATCAGATCTGAAGCCCCTGAGCCTTTGTCAGACAGAAAAGATGAGTGCTCTATGGCTGTGGTTTCGAACTAATTTTCAAGTTAATTTTTCCACTCAATCAAAAGCATGCAAAAGTGAAGGTGAAGGTATTTGATTTTTTTCTCATTGCAAGCACACGGTAGCAAAGAATACAGTCATTAGTAAGCTTTGAGCACAGCCTCAGCTTACGTCAACATGCCATGCCTTTTTTGGGTTTGCTGGCTTTGGGAAGGTTTCCCTGTACCCACAGGGGCCTGTACTTTGAAAACTGCCCATGTGTCTTACGGCTTTAGGAAGGTCTTGGTGACAAGGTAGAGGTGGAGGACTTGGGAATCCTCCTCCAAGAAGAAGACGAGGGCCTAAGCTTGGACAATGGGTTCACATAGAAAAAGAGAACCAGGCAGCAGCTACTTCAGAAGGAGACTGGTGTAGGCAGTTGGAGGTATGATTTTAAGAAGGTGAGCTTGTTAGTTTTACCATGTTGGATTTTCTCTCACATTCCCATCTTCCGTTTCAATCTAGTTAATTAAGTTGAGGTTTTCCAGTATTATAATGCTGACAAAACCTAATCTCAGCTAAACTGCTGATTAACCTATGAGAGTAAATGAGCTGTTGGATTTTCTCCTTGTGTTCTTGGAGTTTAGTGCATTTGTGACTAGTTCTGAGTGATCCTATGTGTGACATACACATATATATAATGATATATATATACATATATATATCATTCCTCTGTCCACTTGTGTCAGTAGTTAAGGCTGGCTTTGCACCACTCAGGCAGTCAGTAATAGAGAGAGATCAGTAAAGATCCCTCTATGTTCTTGCAGGTTTTCTTTTTCTTCTTTCCACATGTGTGTGTGTGACCACAGGCACATAAAGGGCGGAAAGTGATGTTGGGACTACTCCTCAATTACTCTCTATTCTACTTGTTAAGGCAGAGATTTTTTTGGTCAAACCTAGACTCTCCAATATGGCTGATACTGCGAAGCTGCTAGACAGGATCTTCTGTGTCCACCTCTGAAGCTGGAAGGACAGGCAGCTTCCATGTCCACCAGCATTCACATGAGCTCTCATGATGAGAGTCCAGCCCTCTTGTTTTGGGTGAACCACTGCTACTTTATTTTGAAGGCTTTTTCCTCTCCTCAAACAGCAGTTCAAATGCTTCACCTTCAGAAGGTGCGCCACTCACAGGAAGCTACAGCTACCCGCCTCAGTCATTCCCAAAGGTCCAGCATCCTTCTTATGAGCTGCTGAAGGAAAATGGCTTTACCCAGCAAGTGTACCACAAATATCGCCGAAAGTGCTTAAGTGGTAAGATGCCTGTCCTATGCCTAACCGCACTGACGTTACAGTAGAGCTCAGTCTAAGTGGTAAGATGCCCGTGCTGTGCCTAGCTGTATTGCTGTTATTGTTTTAATTCTAAAAATTAAATTGTCACTTCATATTTGGCCAAGATAGTCTTCCTTTCATTTATGTTTTCCTGTGCTTTTTTTAAAGTTTAAACACACTAGCAAATGAATTCAGTGTATTCTTCTTGTTAACATTGACAAGTATTTATAACTTGAACAGATTTCCGAGAATCTCAGTGATGGTTTTAGTGTTGTTTTTTGTTTTGCTTTTTTGTTTTCATTATGAGTTGTATGAAATGCTCATTCTCTTGGCATTTAGAGGCTTGTTTAATTTGAAGCTGCCTTATTAACTCTTTCCAGAGAGAAAACGCCTGGGAATTGGACAGTCACAGGAAATGAATACCCTCTTTCGTTTCTGGTCCTTCTTCCTCAGAGACCACTTTAATAGGAAAATGTATGAGGAATTTAGACAACTTGCTTGGGAAGATGCAAAAGAGAATTACAGGTCAAACGTTTCCTAATGCTTTAAAAAAAAAAAAGGCACAATTTCATGTAGTCTGGTTTTGAGCTGTGACAATAACCACAATGTAACTGGAATGAGAATTGCATGTGTTTTCTGTTGCTAAATAATAAACAATTCCTAAACTCAAAACAAACATTCGTTAACTCCTAAAAGGGGAGGGGATGCTCTGGGACCCATCTCACCAGATAGCCCCAGCCCAAGGCCCTTCATAAGGTTTCCTTCAAGGTATTTCCATGGCTAGCCTTTCTGCGGAGTCTTCTCAGGCTTCTCCCCTTGGCCACTGACCAGGGTATCATTTCCTGGCTGCCTCTCCATAGAGTACTTTTCAGTGTACCTACTGGCAGAGCAGTGATTTAAGAAAGAATAGCAGCATCCAAGGCAGAAGTCTCAGTATCTTGAATAACCTTTTCTTAGAAATGACAGCATCTCTTCTACCATATGGTATTGTTCATACAAACTGGCCCAGGTACAGTGAAAGAGAGACCTACATGAGATTGCGGATATCAGAAGATAGGGTCAGTAGGGATTCGGTCTAGCACTGAGCTAAATGTTCTCCCTTGGCTAGAGAAATGTCTCAGTGAAGAACACTTGAGCTCCCAGCACTCATAGCAAGTGGCTCCCAAGTGTGACTCCAGTCCAAGAGGATCTGATGTTCTCTGGCCTCCCAGAGTGCTTAAACACATGGGGTGTACACACAGCCAAGCAGGCACACACATACACACACCCCTAAATAAAATAAAAAGAAATGTTAAAACTGCTCTCTTAAGCCCCCATCATTGTAGACTTCCTGCACATGCGTGCATAGCCCCAGATTAGTGCGTACTGAGAGGCAACGCAGAGTTAAGATTTCTTGAGATGAGGGAAAGCAAGACTTCTCATGCTAAATGTCCATTCCCAGTCTGCCCCTCTGTCCTCTGTGGCTCTGCCCCTGAGTGCTGGAGTCCTTGTTGGTTTTTGATCCACGGTCATATACTTGTTCCGGGTACTCTAGTGCTTATAAGAAAATACAGGGGAATGCTTTTTTTGATTTGTAAAGTGAGTTTATAGTACTCTTGTCAATAGACTGCTATGAATGTAATTTGTAACCATCAGGAGCCATCCAGTTAAGCATATACCATTATAGCTGAAGAGGTTAAAAACGTGGGCTTCTCCAGATGGAAGAGTGTATTCAAAAAAACAAGCACACCATTTAATCTTTGCTTTAAGAAAAATCTAGCCGGGCAGTGGTGATGCACGCCTTTAATCCTAGCACTTGGGAAGCAGAGGCAGGCAGATTTCTGAGTTCGAGGCCAGCCTGGTCTACAGAGTGAGTTACAGGACAGCCAGGGCTACACAGAGAAACCCTGTCTCAAAAAACCAAAAGAAAAAACAAAAATCTAAAATGGTGTCCCTGAATCTTTTCACTACTTCTTAGGAAATAACGCATGTCAGTTAGAAATTTGTGTACCACTCCATCATTTATGAAGCTGAGGCAGAAGGATGGCAATTCAGGTCCAGCTAAGACTACATAGTGAGTTCTAGGGTAGCCTTGAGTATAGAGTGAGACACTGTATCAGAAAACAAAACAAAACAAACACTGAACTGATCTCTTGTTACAGTGTGTGCCGTGTTCGCATGAAGTGCTTGAATTATTCTAGCAAAGCCACAATTTTATGCCTTTTATTTTCTTTCCATAGGTATGGGTTAGAATGTCTGTTCAGGTTTTATAGTTATGGACTGGAAAAAAATTTCAGACAAGAAATTTTTAAGGATTTTCAAGAAGAAACCAAAAAAGACTACGAATCTGGTAAAACAAACACCCACTCTCTTTGGAAGTTGTAGACTTGAATTGGTCAATAAATAAGAAAGGAAAGCTGGCCAGATGACTCAGTGGGTAAAGGCACTTGGTGTCAAACCTGGCAAGCTCCCTGTAACCCCATGCAGTGCAAGGAAAGAACCTGCTTTGAAAAGAATCTTCCCACATGTGCATCTTTGCCTGCATATACTTGCATGTTCACACATGTGTGCAAACATGCAGATACACACACACACAAACACACATGCAATTTAAACAATAAGAAAGGAATCTGCAGGTTTTTGTCTTTGGGACAAATCATTTAAGATAACCCTCTGTCATAGTTCTTGCTGAGGGTGGGGTACCTACCATGCAGTGAAAAGTCTCCTCCAGTGAGGTGCCTTCACCTTACACAGGTATGTGTCAACATTAACTTCCCAACAAACATGGCTGTTCATTGGTGATCCTTCTCACGAGCATAATAAGGTTGCTTAGCAAGGTAAAATTATACCACGAGGAATGTAAGCTATGGTCCAGACCCTTAGGTCTTTGTCCCTATCCCTTTCTCAGTAGCCATGTGACATAGGCCAGTTCCTCTACCTTGCCAGCTCCAGGGTTCCCATCTGTAATGTTGACAGGAGGAGCTATCCTCCCAGGCAATGTACATGTGGTTCAGATTGTTCGATATTTGATACAAACCTAAGTAGTATCTGTTCTATAGTAAACAATCAGTAGATATTAACTGCCACCATTGCTCATTCATTGTGTGTGGTTTATTGCTGGTGAGATCCTGTGCACAATAGGGTTGTTAGTTCCATATAACATATATTCTTTTGTTATTAAGGCCAGCTATATGGACTGGAAAAATTTTGGGCCTATCTGGAATATTCTCAATCTAAGACCCAGCCTATTGACCGGAAACTTCGGGAATACCTCAGCCGTTTTAAAAAGTTAGAAGACTTCCGTGTTGATGTAAGTTTTAATTTCTTTTCTCTATTGTTTTTATCACTTGTATTACTTTATAACTTAACCAATTTTCATAATGTTAATCTTAAATTTGGGGGTGTTAATTTTGAACTTTTTTTTTTTTTTTTTTTTTTTGGTTTTTCGAGACAGGGTTTCTCTGTGTAGTCCTGGCTGTCCTGGAACTCACTCTGTAGACCAGGCTGGCCTCGAACTCAGAAATCCGCCTGCCTCTGCCTCCCAAGTGCTGGGATTAAAGGCGTGCGCCACCACGCCTGGCAATTTTGAACTTTTGACATTGAACTTTGAAAACAGGCACAAAAATAGATAAGAAAATTACCATATACTTTCTTCATTTTGATTTCCCAAAAATGGAGGATAGAGAGATAGCCCAGTTGGTAAAGAACTTGCCAAACTTACATCAGGTATCCCCAGCATCCATGGGAAAGCTGAGCACAGTTGAGTGTGCATCTGTAACCCTGACACTGGGGACAGAGTATGGAAGCAGAGACAGGTGTATTCTTGATGCTCAATGGCCGGCCAGCCTACCCCAATCCATGAGTTCCAGGTGTAGTGAAAGACCCTATCTCCAAAGATAGGGTGGAGGCTGGCAGAAGAAGATGTCTGACATCAACTTCTTGTCTCCACATGAACTCGCACACAGACACATGCACACTCATGAACACACACACACACACACACACACACACACAGAGAGAACTTCCCAAATGGGAATGTATCACATAATAATACAGTTGTCAGTGCATTTGAATTTGATGCATAACCATACTTACATGGTTTCTAGACTGATGAGATATACTAGAACTGTAAAACCTTTTCCGTCAGTTTTGTCTAGTTTAGCTTTGAACTGTTTTCTGTGCTAAGGATTGAGCTGAGGGCTTGCTTGTACATGCTGAGCAAGTGGTCACTACTAAGCTGTATCCTCACCCAAACTTTTTACCTTCTCTTTCAACGATTATTTTATTTGAGAATGTGTGTGAGTACGTATGGCAACAGAATCCAGAAGAGGGTTTTGGATCCCTAGAGCTGGAATTACAGAGGGTATGAGCCACCTGATGTGGGTGTTGAGAACCTCAACTCTGGTCCACTGCAAGAATAGACAGTTCTTTTAGCTGGAGAGAGAGCCATCTCTCTAGCTCAAACTTTTCTCCTCTTCTCCTCTTCTTCCTCCTCCTCCTTCTCCCTCCTTCTCCCTCCTCCCCCCTCCTCCTCCTTCTCCCCCTCCTCCTTTTCCTCTTCCCTTTACTCCTCCTCCTCCCTGTCCTCTTCTTCCTCCCTCTCTTTTTTATTTGCTTTATTGTTGTTGTTTTGTTTTGTTTTTGTTTTTCAAGACAGGGTTTTCTTTGTGCAGCCAATCCTAGAGTTTGCTCTCTGCAGGCCAGGCTGGCTTTGAACTCACAAATATCCACCTGCCTCTGCCTCTAGAGTGCAGCAATTCTCTACTTTTTAATGTGCTTTTATCCATATAGCTTTTTATATAGTGTGTGAATGATATATGCATTTGGGGGTTCTTCAAAATAAATTTAGAGTCAGGGCTAAGCCTAGTGTTCAGACCTAGTGCTCTGGGTCAGATGGGTCCCTGGCATCAAAAAGTAATTCAAGACTGTTAAGTGGTGGGTACTTTAATTGGTTTGATTTCAAGTGGAAACCAAAAGGTTAAATCAAGAAAATAACTACAAAAAAAGGGAAGTGAGGGGAGGGGAACCCTAAAAAGTAGAAAAGATGTTATGCTTGCCACAAACATAGACCCTCAGTTCTAAATACAGCAGAGGAGAGGGGAAGATGGTTATTGTTTTAATTTATTTTTCAGATTAAAGAATATTAGTCTAACTATATACAGTTAGATTTATAACTGCAAAACTGAAACAGACTCCAAAGCAGACATTTTCAATGTCCCCATTCCTGCTTGCATTATAAATGGATTTAACTTTCATATCCTCAATAATACTGTCTAGTCACTATAGCACAGAATCCTGAGTGAAGCTCTTCCGGTCAGAAAAGCACCGGGGCAGCTGGGGCGCAGGGTCTGCTGACACTCGCCAGCTACCCACAACACCCGCCACAGGATCTTAAGACTTCTGGTGAGTGGAGCACAGCTTCTGCTCCAATTCAATTGCGCGGGACCCGAGACTGCATTAGTTAGGGAAGCAGAAACCAGCCTGAGTAGGACCACAGGCCTCATCCGGCTGGATCAGCGCCGGGGTAGCTGGAGCGCAGGGTTGCCTGACACCCGCCAGCTACCCACGACCCCCTGCCGCAGGATTTTGGGACTGCTGGTGAGTGGAACACAGCTTCTGCTCCAACCCAATTGCGCGGGACCTGAGACTGCATTAGTTAGGGAAGCAGAAACCGGCCTGAGTAGGGCCACAGGCCTCATCCGGCCAGATCAGCACCGGGGTAGCGGGAGCGCAGGGTTGCCTGACACCCGCCAACTACCCACGACCCCCGCCGCAGGATTTTGGGACTGCTGGTGAGTGGAACACAGCTTCTGCTCCAATCCAATTGCGCGGGACCTGAGACTGCATTAGTTAGGGAAGCAGAAACCGGCCTGAGTAGGGCCACAGGCCTCATCCGGCCGGATCAGAGCCGGGGTAGCGGAAGCGCAGGGTTGCCTGACACCCGCCAGCTACCCACGACCCCCGCCGCAGGATTTTGGGACTGCTGGTGAGTGGAACACAGCTTCAGCTCCAATCCAATTGCGCGGGACCTGAGACTGCATTAGTTAGGGAAGCAGAAACCTGCCTGAGTAGGGCCACAGGCCACATCCGGCCGGATCAGCGCTGGGGTAGCGG
Source organism: Mus caroli (assembly GCF_978045245.1). Taxonomy (NCBI): domain Eukaryota; kingdom Metazoa; phylum Chordata; class Mammalia; order Rodentia; family Muridae; genus Mus; species Mus caroli. The sequence goes on along the minus strand of NW_028227258.1, from coordinate 121,118,127 downwards.
GAGCGCAGGGTTGCCTGACACCCGCCAGCTACCCACGACCCCCGCCGCAGGATTTTGGGACTGCTGGTGAGTGGAACACAGCTTCTGCTCCAACCCAATTGCGCGGGACCTGAGACTGCATTAGTTAGGGAAGCAGAAACCGGCCTGAGTAGGGCCACAGGCCTCATCCGGCCAGATCAGCACCGGGGTAGCGGGAGCGCAGGATTGCCTGACACCCGCCAGCTACCCACGACCCCCGCCGCAGGATTTTGGGACTGCTGGTGAGTGGAACACAGCTTCTGCTCCAATCCAATTGCGCGGGACCTGAGACTGCATTAGTTAGGGAAGCAGAAACCAGCCTGAGTAGGACCACAGGCCTCATCCGGCTGGATCAGCGCCGGGGTAGCTGGAGCGCAGGGTTGCCTGACACCCGCCAGCTACCCACGACCCCCTGCCGCAGGATTTTGGGACTGCTGGTGAGTGGAACACAGCTTCTGCTCCAACCCAATTGCGCGGGACCTGAGACTGCATTAGTTAGGGAAGCAGAAACCGGCCTGAGTAGGGCCACAGGCCTCATCCGGCCAGATCAGCACCGGGGTAGCGGGAGCGCAGGGTTGCCTGACACCCGCCAACTACCCACGACCCCCGCCGCAGGATTTTGGGACTGCTGGTGAGTGGAACACAGCTTCTGCTCCAATCCAATTGCGCGGGACCTGAGACTGCATTAGTTAGGGAAGCAGAAACCGGCCTGAGTAGGGCCACAGGCCTCATCCGGCCGGATCAGAGCCGGGGTAGCGGAAGCGCAGGGTTGCCTGACACCCGCCAGCTACCCACGACCCCCGCCGCAGGATTTTGGGACTGCTGGTGAGTGGAACACAGCTTCAGCTCCAATCCAATTGCGCGGGACCTGAGACTGCATTAGTTAGGGAAGCAGAAACCTGCCTGAGTAGGGCCACAGGCCACATCCGGCCGGATCAGCGCTGGGGTAGCGGGAGCGCAGGGTTGCCTGACACCCGCCAGCTACCCACGACCCCCGCCGCAGGATTTTGGGACTGCTGGTGAGTGGAACACAGCTTCTGCTCCAACCTAATTGCGCGGGACCTGAGACTGCATTAGTTAGGGAAGCAGAAACCGGCCTGAGTAGGGCCACAGGCCTCATCCGGCCAGATCAGCACCGGGGTAGCGGGAGCGCAGGATTGCCTGACACCCGCCAGCTACCCACGACCCCCGCCGCAGGATTTTGGGACTGCTGGTGAGTGGAACACAGCTTCTGCTCCAATCCAATTGCGCGGGACCTGAGACTGCATTAGTTAGGGAAGCAGAAACCGGCCTGAGTAGGGCCACAGGCCTCATCCGGCCGGATCAGAGCCGGGGTAGCGGAAGCGCAGGGTTGCCTGACACCCGCCAGCTACCCACGACCCCCGCCGCAGGATTTTGGGACTGCTGGTGAGTGGAACACAGCTTCTGTTCCAGTCCAATCACGCGGGACCTGAGACTTCTCTGGTTGGGGAGAGAGAAATCCGGCCTACATAGGGCCACAACCCTCTTCCGGTCAGAAAAGCACCGGGGCAGCTGGGGCGCAGGGTCGGCTGACACTCACCAGCTACCCACAACACCCACCACAGGATCTTAAGACTTCTGGAGAGTGGAACACAGCTTCTGCTCCAATCCAATTGCACGCGGGACCAGAGACTGCATTAGTTAGGGAAGCAGAAAAACGGCCTGTGTAGGACCACAGGCCTCTTCCGGCTGGACCAGCACCGGGGTACCGTCAGCTACCCACGACCCCCGCCGCAGGATTTAGAGACTGCTGGTGAGTGGAACACAGCTTCTGCTCCAATCTTTAAACAGTGACAACGATAACAACTAACCCCAGAGATTACCAGATGGCGAAAAGTAAACGTAATAATCTTACTAACAGAAACCAAGACCACTCACCATCATCAGAACCCAGCACCCCCACTTCGCCCAGTCCAGGGCACCCCAACACACCGGAAAAGCTAGACACGGATTTAAAAGCATATCTCCTGATGATGATAGAGAACTTCAAGAAGGACTTTAATAACACACTTAAAGAAATGCAGGAGAACACGGCTAAACAGGCAGAAGACAATAAAGAGAAAGCACAAAAATCCCTTAAAGAATTGCAGGAGAACACTGCTAAAGAGTTACAAATCCTTAAAGAAAAACACGATAACATAATCAAACAGGTAGAAGTCCTTACAGAAAAACAGGAAAACACATCCAAACAGATGATGGAAATGAACAAAACCATACTAGACCTAAAAAGGGAAGTAGACACAATAAAGAAAACCCAAAATGAGGCAACACTGGAGATAGAAACCCTAGGAAAGAAATCTGGAACCATAGATACGAGCATCAGCAACAGAATACAAGAGATGGAAGAGAGAATCTCAGGTGCAGAAGATTCCATAGAGAACATCGGCACAACAATCAAGGAAAATGTAAAATGCAAAAAGATCCTAACTCAAAACATCCAAGAAATACAGGACGCAATGAGAAGACCAAACCTACGGATAATAGGAGTGGATGAGAATGAAGATTTTCAACTCAAAGGACCAGCAAACATCTTCAACAAAATTATAGAAGAAAACTTCCCAAATCTAAAGAAAGAGATGCCCATGAACATACAAGAAGCCTACAGAACTCCAAATAGACTGGACCAGAAAAGAAATACCTCCCGACACATAATAATCAGAGCAACAAATGCTCTAAATAAAGATAGAATACTAAAAGCAGTAAGAGAAAAAGGCCAAGTAACATATAAAGGCAAGCCTATCAGAATTACACCAGATTTTTCACCAGAGACTATGAAAGCCAGAAGATCCTGGACGGATGTTATACAGACACTAAAAGAACACAAATTCCAGCCCAGGCTACTATACCCAGCCAAACTCTCAATTAACATAGATGGAGAAACCAAAGTATTCCACGACAAAACCAAATTCACACATTATCTCTCCACGAATCCAGCCCTTCAAAGGATAATAACAGAAAAAAACCAATACAAGGACAGGAACCACGCCCTAGAAACAACAAGAAGGTAATCCCTCAACAAACCTAAAAGAAGACAGCCACAAGAACAAAATGCCAACTTTAACAACAAAAATAACAGGAAACAACAATTACTTTTCCTTAATATCTCTTAATATCAATGGACTCAACTCCCCGATAAAAAGACATAGACTAACAAACTGGCTACACAAACAAGACCCAACATTTTGCTGCTTACAGGAAACTCATCTCAGAGAAAAGGATAGACACTACCTCAGAATGAAAGGCTGGAAAACAATTTTCCAAGCAAATGGCATGAAGAAACAAGCTGGAGTAGCCATTCTAATATCTGATAAGATTGACTTCCAACCCAAAGTCATTAAAAAAGACAGGGAAGGACACTTCATACTCATCAAAGGTAAAATCCTCCAAGAGGAACTATCAATCCTGAATATCTATGCTCCAAATACAAAGGCAGCCACATTCATTAAAGAAACTTTAGTAAAGCTCAAAGCACACATTGCACCTCATACAATAATAGTGGGAGACTTCAACACACCACTTTCACCAATGGACAGATCATGGAAACAGAAACTAAACAGGGACACAGTGAAACTAAGAGAAATTATGAATCAAATGGATCTGGCAGATATCTACAGAACATTCTATCCTAAAACAAAAGGATATACCTTCTTCTCAGCACCTCATGGTACCTTCTCCAAAATTGACCACATAATTGGTCACAAAGCAGGCCTCAACAGATATAAAAATATTGAAATTGTCCCATGCATCCTATCAGATCACCATGGCCTAAGGCTGATCTTCAATAACAAAATAAATAATAGAAAGCCAACCTTCACGTGGAAACTGAACAACACTCTTCTCAATGATACCTTGGTCAAGGAAGGAATAAAGAAAGAAATTAAGGACTTTTTAGAGTTCAATGAAAATGAAGCCACAACATACCCAAACTTATGGGACGCAATGAAAGCATTTCTAAGAGGAAAACTCATAGCTCTGAGTGCCTCCAAAAGGAAACTAGAGAGAGCACACATTAGCAGCTTGACAACACACCTAAAAGCACTAGAACAAAAGGAAGCAAATTCACCCAAGAGGAGTAGACGGCAGGAAATAATCAAACTCAGGGGTGAAATCAACCAAGTGGAAACAAGAAAAACTATTCAAAGAATCAACCAATCAAGGAGCTGGTTCTTTGAGAAAATCAACAAGATAGATAAACCCTTAGCCAGACTCACTAGAGGGCACAGGGAAAGCATCCTAATTAACAAAATCAGAAATGAAAAAGGAGACATAACAACAGATCCTGAAGACATCCAAAACACCATCAGATCCTTCTACCAAAGGCTATACTCAACAAAACTGGAGAACCTGGATGAAATGGACAAGTTCCTAGACAGATACCAGGTACCAAAGTTGAATCAAGATCAGGTTAATGATCTAAACAGCCCTATATCCCCCAAAGAAATAGAAGCAGTCATTAATAGTCTCCCAACTAAAAAAAGCCCAGGACCAGATGGGTTTAGTGCAGAGTTCTATCAGACCTTCAAAGAAGATCTAATCCCAGTTCTTCACAAACTATTCCACAAAATAGAAACAGAAGGTACTCTACCCAACTCATTCTATGAAGCCACAATTACTCTGATACCTAAACCACAAAAAGACCCAACAAAGATAGAAAACTTCAGACCAATATCCCTTATGAATATTGATGCAAAAATCCTCAATAAAGTTCTTGCTAACCGAATCCAAGAACACATCAAAACAATCATCCATCCTGACCAAGTAGGTATCATCCCAGGGATGCAGGGATGGTTCAATATACGGAAATCCATCAACGTAATCCAGTATATAAACAAACTCAAAGACAAAAACCACATGGTCATCTCGTTAGATGCGGAAAAAGCATTTGACAAGATCCAACACCCATTCATGATAAAAGTCTTGGAAAGATCAGGAATTCAAGGCCCATACCTAAACATGATAAAAGCAATCTACAGCAAACCAGTAGCCAACATCAAAGTAAATGGTGAGAAGCTTGAAGCAATCCCTCTAAAATCAGGGACTAGACAAGGCTGTCCACTTTCTCCATACCTATTCAACATTGTACTTGAAGTCCTAGCCAGAGCAATTCGACAACAAAAGGAGATCAAAGGGATACAAATTGGAAAAGATGAAGTCAAAATATCACTTTTTGCAGATGATATGATAGTATATATAAGTGACCCTAAAAATTCCACCAGAGAACTCCTAAACCTGATAAACAGCTTCGGTGAAGTAGCTGGATATAAAATTAACTCAAACAAATCAATGGCCTTTCTCTACACAAAGAATAAACAGGCTGAGAAAGAAATTAGGGAAACAACACCCTTCTCAATAGTCACAAATAATATAAAATATCTTGGCGTGACTCTAACTAAGGAAGTGAAAGATCTGTATAATAAAAACTTCAAGTCTCTGAAGAAAGAAATTATAGAAGATCTCAGAAGATGGAAAGATCTCCCATGCTCATGGATTGGCAGGATCAACATTGTAAAAATGGCTATCTTGCCAAAAGCAATCTACAGATTCAATGCAATCCCCATCAAAATTCCAAATCAATTCTTCAACGAATTAGAAAGTGCAATCTGCAAATTCATCTGGAATAACAAAAAACCTAGGATAGCAAAAACTCTTCTCAAGGATAAAAGAACCTCTGGTGGAATCACCATGCCGGACCTAAAGCTCTACTACAGAGCAATTGTGATAAAAACTGCATGGTACTGGTATAGTGACAGACAAATAGACCAATGGAATAGAATTGAAGACCCAGAAATGAACCCACACACTTATGGTCACTTGATCTTCGACAAGGGAGCTAAAAACATCCAGTGGAAGAAAGACAGCATTTTCAACAAATGGTGCTGGCACAACTGGTTGTTAACATGTAGAAGAATGGGAATCGATCCATTCCTATCTCCTTGTACTAAGGTCAAGTCTAAGTGGATCAAGGAACTTCACATAAAACCAGAGACACTGAAACTTATAGAGGAGAAAGTGGGGAAAAGCCTTGAAGATATGGGCACAGGGGAAAAATTCCTGAATAGAACAGTAATGGCTTGTGCTGTAAGATCGAGAATTGACAAGTGGGACCTCATGAAACTACAAAGCTTCTGCAAGGCTAAAGACACCATCAATAAGACAAAAAAACCACCAACAGATTGGGAAAGGATCTTCACCTATCCTAAATCAGATAAGGGACTAATATCCAATATATATAAAGAACTCAAGAAGGTGGACTCCAGAAAGTCAAATAACCCCATTAAAAAATGGGGCTCAGAACTGAACAAAGAATTCTCACCTGAGGAATACCGAATGGCAGAGAAGCACCTGAAAAAATGTTCAACATCCTTAATCATCAGGGAAATGCAAATCAAAACAACCCTGAGATTCCACCTCACACCAGTCAGAATGGCTAAGATCAAAAATTCAGGTGACAGCAGATGCTGGCGAGGATGTGGAGAAAGAGGAACACTCCTCCATTGTTGGTGGGATTGCAAGCTTGTACAACCACTCTGGAAATCAGTCTGGCGGTTCCTCAGAAAATTGGACATAGTACTACCGGAGGATCCAGCAATACCTCTCCTGGGCATATATCCAGAAGATGTCCCAACCGGTAAAAAGGACACATGCTCCACTATGTTCATAGCAGCCCTATTTATAATAGCCAGAAGCTGGAAAGAACCCAGATGTCCCTCAACAGAGGAATGGATACAGAAATTATGGTACATTTACACAATGGAGTACTACTCAGCTATTAAAAAGAATGAATTTATGAAATTCCTAGCCAAATGGATGGACCTGGAGGGCATCATCTTGAGTGAAGTAACACAATCACAAAAGAACTCACACAATATGTATTCATTGATAAGTGGATATTAGCCCAAAACTTAGGATACCCAAGATATAAGATACAATTTGATAAACGCATGAAACTCAAGAAGAATGAAGACCAAAGTGTGGACACTGTGCACCTTCTTAGAATTGGGAACAAAACACCCAGGGAAGGAGTTACAGAGACAAAGTTCGTAGCTGTGATGAAAGGATGGACCATTTAGAGACTGCTGTATCCAGGGATCCGTCCCATAATCAGCTTCTAAACGCTGACACCATTGCATACACTAGCAATATTTTGCTGAAAGGACCCAAATATAGCTGTCTCTTGTGAGACGATGCCGGGGCCTAGCAAACACAGGAGTGGATGTCCACAGTCAGCTATTGGATGTATCACAGGGCTCCCAATGGAGAAGCTAGAGAAAGTACCCAAGGAGCTAAAGGGATCTGCAACCCTATTGTTGGAACAACATGATGTACTAACCAGAACCCTGGAGCTCTTGTCTCTAGCTGCATATGTATCGAAAGATGGCCTAGTCGGCCATCAATGGAAAGAGAGGCCCATTGGACTTGCAAACTTTATATGCCCCAATATAGGGGAATGCCAGGGCCAAAAGAATGGGAATGGGTGGGTAGGGAAGTGGGGGGCGCTATGGGGGACTTTTGGGATAGTATTGGAAATGTAATTGAGGAAAATATGTAATAAAAATATAAAAAAAAAAAAAAAAAAGAATCCTGAGTGAAATGTCACACTGGCTGTGGGCTGTTTGACCTGGCATCTTTTCCCCCTTTCTGGTGCCATTCAGCTGTTGTTTAGCCATCGGACACTGGAGAAGCCTACAACAGGAGCTTGGTGGTGAGGAAGGGACTAGAATGGAAATGTATCCAAGAAGCTAAAGGAAGGCCAGTGAAGTGGCCTCACTGAACCATTTTCTTAGAGGGAGGGCTCTGTATTGCACCCTGATCATAGCCTGGCCATAGACATAGGGGAAGCTTCTTAGGTTTGTACTGACTGAACAAGCTAGCCCCAGTCTGCAGAGGAAATGTAAATGTAGTCCTGTGAGTTGCTGTAAGAACGTATTATCCTGCTAGAGTCTCTAAGCACCAATGGGGATGCCCTGGTTAGAAAGTCTGGCTTAGATTTGGAGGGGGGTAGTGAAAATGTCTGCTCTGCTGTCTTTCGTGCCTTGCAGCTCCCTTCTAGTGAGGGATTTGGAAGACAAAGACATTCATCTACTTCTGGGGAGGAGAAGATTCGCCATACACTTCCTCCACCAAGTGCTGCCGAGAACTGCAGTCCCAAGGAGGGGGTCCAGGGGAAATCCACAGGAGCCCAGTGACAACTCACAGTGACAGTGCCGCCTTGGCCTCTAGGGTTGAAGTACCAGGGAAGCAGATACTTACACAAACGTCGTGTGTTCTTGAGATCAACATTGGCTTCAGTGTGTATGTAGATAGATCTTCTGATGTTTAAGTGTGATAATCAGAAAAACAAAAAGGAAAAAAATTGTAGTCTTTTTTTTTTTCCCTAGCAACATGAACTCCACATGTTTTCCCTGATTCTACAAACAAGGTCTGCTTGACCTCAGGGGATCCCATGGAGTCTTTGCCATCACGTTTTCTTGACTGTTTACAAGAACAAAATTGCTTTATTTATTACACTTAAACACACATGTTGCGGCGCACGGAATACCTGACATTTCAGCTCATCCCTCTTACAGGAGATACAGTGTATTGTATTCATCTCTTCTGTATAACTCTCAAAGAGTCAGTTGTCTCCCTGTCAATCGATGTTTGAACATATCAAAAAGCAAGGGAAGATTATATATATAGGCCTTAACTTCAGAAATGGATATGAAACATACATTTATTTTATTCTTGTATATACATAATTAGAAGGAAAGTTTCTTTTTCTTTATTCCTTTCTTTATTCCCTTCTTCCCTTCTCTCTCTCTCTCTCTCTCTCTCTCTCTCTCTCTCTCTGTCTCTCTCTGTCTCTGTCTCTGTCTGTCTCTCTCTCTCTCTCATACACACACACACACACACACACACACAAAACAAAGGAATGCATAGCAGACTGTAGCTGTAGTGAGGCCTGTGGGTCTGGACACTGCTTTTCCCAAGTCAGAGGCAGTCGCAGCTGCTGTGTAGCTGTGGAACTTTCTGAACTGGAGTAAGCTGGGTGTGTATACTCAGGCCGATGGATTCTACAGAAGCTTGCACGTTTGCTTGGAAACTGCGTTTTACTGGAATAGTTGTGTAAATAAATGAATTTGTTTTGAATGTGCTTGCTGTTTACATGTGCTTGTGGGTGTGTCACAAGCAGTCACACACTGGTCACCTAGTGTTTCCATTTCGTTCTCTTTGTCTTGTCCTATACTCATAATTGTTCTCAAGTGATGTAATAAATTGATTTTTAATTCTTAGTGCTATTGTAACTGATGAAAATAAATAATAGTTTTAGTTTTGTGGAATTTAAAAAAATTATTTTGAATCATCTGAATCAACTTTTAAACTTTATTCATGCTCTATTCACAATGCTGTCGTGTCTGAATTCTACTAGGCTCAGTTGTCATTATGTTTCATTGGTGAAGCTCCAGTGACGAAGATCTTAGGTTCATTTGTACTGAGCACAGCATGATTCAGAAGTACTTTATCGCACGAGCAGAAATACCTAGTCTCAAGGACAGCATTGATTATCGTCTTTTTTGAGGAGACTGGAGAGCTTATCTTGTTCTTATAAGTTACATATTAAAATATTTCCTGAGGATGTGACTCAGTGGAAGGGCACTCACCAGGCGTTTATCAGGCCCTGAGTTTAATCCTCACCACTGGGGGAAAATAAACCTAAAATACATAGATGCAGTGATGTCGCTGAAGCAAAAAGCTTGCATAGCACTGTGAGGCCCGGACTGCATCCCTAACAGAAAAGGGAAAGTGAGAGAACGGGAGAGAAGCAGGAGAGGAAGGAAAACATAAGGAAAAAGACAGATAGCCAATCTTTTGAGAAAGGGTTGTTGATTCATAAATAATTTTTCATTAGGTTGTCATGCATACTAATAACACAGTTTATAATGTCTACTGTGACAGTTTTGAAGTTTTAACTTTAGAAAGCAACTTTAAGTATTCCAAAAAAAAAAAAAAAGGAGGGTACAAAATGAGCTTGTAGACGTAAGTAGGGGTTTTCTAAGCCAGTAATTTTGTTCAGGTAATGATGTATTATTATTTGTGGAGGTGCAGTCAGTTTGTAATACATATTTTATTTTGCATATACATGTACTTTGAGAAATTCAGAAAAGCTCGAAAAAGAAAATAAAACTTTTTTTTTTAAAAGAAAGAAACAAAATTGGTATTATGCTACACATATGGAATTTTAAAGTGCTGGTTTTTACTCAGAGCTGTTGCCTTTTAATGACTGTTACATTTTTATATGGTAACCTTCATTAGTTACACAGTGTCCCATCTCCAGAGGTTTACATTCAAAGTGTCAGCTGGATATCGGGGCTCAGTGGTATGTGCTTCCTTCCATCCTTGTGAGCAGCAGTTACAAGTTTTCCTCTCCATTAAAATGGGGGTGGGGGGCCGGATTGTTTTCATCTTCTTGTTCTTTAATCATTTTTTACACTTTTGGGACACATGCCACAGTGAACATGTGGTGGTCAAAGGACAACTCGCAGAAGGCACTTGTCCTCACAGTGTGGGCCGGGGGGATTGAACTCAGGTCATCGGGGTTGGCTGGCAGGGCCTTTACTTTCTGAACTGTCTTGCTGGCCTGTTGTCATCTTGCTCAGATTACTGAATGAGAACTTGCATTGTCTGTTGTTTGTATTATTTGTAGATTGCTTGGTCGTGTCTCTTCTTGTCCTTAGGGGAATGTTTATATTCATTGACTAATCTATTTGGCATTTTACTCACCAACAATATTGACTCCGTGCTGTCTGATTTTATGTTTAGGTACGTTTTAAACCATTTTTATATTCTGCTCTTTGGTGTTTTGCCTGCAAGTATGTCTGGAGATGGCAGATCCTGAAACTGGAGCTACAGATAGTTGTGGGGTGCCATGTGAGTGCTGGAAAATTGAACCCAGGTTCTTAACTGCTGAGCCATCTCTCCAGCCCCAAGTACATTTTTTTAATAAAAGTTAAAAATTATGCCTCCCTTAATTCTAAATGTAAAACTTCAGCAGTAAAAAAAATTGGCGTTTGATGAAAAGAAAATACTATAAACTGACTATGAATCTAAGTGATCAGATCCACAATTTTAAGTCCCTGGAGATCCTGCCCTTCCTTGCCTGGGACAGGGGTGAGGTCCAGCAGGTTGTGTAGCTGAAGATGGCCTTGCCTCCTGATCTTTGCCTCCTGATCTTCCTCTACTGGGTGATCACTGTGGACCACCATGTCTGGTGTAGCTTTGATTTTGATTTTTCTGAACTTGTTTTGAGAGCTGACACCTCGGCATTTCTGGCATTTTCTTAGCCTCTTGCTGTCATGCTGTGATGTTACCACTTTCTGTGCGTGCTCCATCTTTTCCTGCAACTAATTCCTTAGGCCCTAGAAACTCAGTTATTCTATTCTTTCATGGGAGACAGATCCAGTAGAATAATAGCCAATTATATAACCACTAGATGGCAGAATAGGACATGTCAGAGGTATGGACTTGTGACATAGGATTGTGTGTGTGTGTGTGTGTGTGTGTGGTGTGTGTTGAACTCTTACTCCATCTTGTGGTGATATAAAATTATATCAATGGCTTGAATTACTAATATTCATACACATATCCCTGTTAGTAAATTAGACTGAGCTATTTCATTGGATGATAGAGAAAACATTAAATTTTTGTTTACATGCCTGACCAACACAGATTATATAGTTAAATCATTGGAAAAGAGGTCCTGCCCGGGACATGAGGAACCTAATAGTAGAGCATTCTCTTATGACGAACAAATTATCGCACAGCTAGGCAGCTAGGCAGGTGAAGGCTACTAGGGCTACAATCCTGAAGCAGGAAATCAAGACCAAGTGCTCATTGGTAAGACTGTATTTTGTCCAATTAGTGACTTCTGATGCAGACATGTCTAGGACTTAGATAAGTCCTCTGGGACTTAATGGTTAGAAAAGAATAGACTCTCCATTCCCCCACCCCAAAAAAAAGATAAACCAAAAATGACCATTTTTATAACAGACTATTCAGAAATAATATTTTTCTGGCATTAAGGTATGAAGACTTTGTTTCAGGCTTAATTAAGAACCATGCTGACCTGCGGATGACTGGTTGGGAGTGGAAGCTACCCTAACAGATAAACAGTTTGAGTCCCTCAGACCCCACCTCAGGCATTTCACGGCTGCCTGAATCTCCTCCAGCTCTGGCTTCTGTGGTTACCTGCACACGTGTGCACAGTAATAAGAATAAAATACTTTTAAAAAAAGAATCATCTGTAGCCTTTTACTGTTTGCCAGTTTGACTTTTAATTTTTTTTTTTTTAATATGGTATCAAGGACTGATCCAGAGCCTGCCTCTCTAGGCAAATAAATCCTCTAGTCTTCCCTACATCACCAGCCCTGCTTCCAATAACTTTTTTTCTCTTGGCCAATGAAGAAAGAGTTGGCTAATAGAATGCTTTCTAACAACACATATTACTGCAGTAAGTTCTAAGCCAGAACGTGCCATTACGTTTTGATTTTTCCAGGTGATTCTGAGGCTATGGACAATCTGTTTTTCAAGATGGGTGTTTTGTTTGTTTGAGACAGGGCCTCATTGTATAGAATAAGCTAGACTTGATCTAACCAGTGCAGCCTCTGCATAGCCACAGCACCCCCCCCAACACTCATGCACGCACAAACACACACACACACACACATAGTGTTTTAAAAGGTATTTGATTTTTATTATAACGTAGATATCTCAGTCCTGTAATGGTTAATGTCTAAATTGGTTTGCAGTTGCCTGTCCCTAAGTATAATCTAAGGTATGGGCTTTGAGAACACTCCACATAAATTAGCAGACTCCTGCAGTTTGAAGGTAAGATGCTAGCAGCTGCCATTGTGAAACTGCTCATCTGTGGAGTTCAGACTCCTCGTGCTAAGTGACTGTCCTTCATCTACAAAGTCCTGCATATCTCGGGGTGTTACCAGAACCCAAGCAGAGCAATTGACAGAGCACTTGAGATGGGGAGTCCCATGTAAACAGCTGTTGAGACTAAGCGCTCACTGGCCAAGGCTCCCTTCCTCTAGGGAGTTACAGATGCTCATTGGAGTGTTCTGTGGAATCAAGAAACTTAAAGCTCTGGCTCTTTGTACTGTACTTGCCTACAGATAAGGCAGGACTGTCTTTCCTGCCTTGTTTGTGGAAGGTTCACTTGCTTATCAGAAGCAGGGCTGAAGAGTTGGCCAGGGTAAGTTCCAGGAAGTGTAGGTCCTGGGTTATGGATCTGAAACATTGCCACTCTCCGTGCCTGGCAGCTAGTCTGCCTTGCTGTGACCCTCCAGGAGCTGGACATGAGACTGCCTTGCTGGGGCCTTTCCCATCCAGCTGTGGCCTCTCCCGTCCAGCTGGGGCTCCACACATTCCAGGCTGGACTTTCCCTGCTTTACAGAACTCATATTTTTGTTCACATTTGATAATTTGCCCCAGGAATTCTTCGATAACTTCTACAACTTTTACAACAACTTCAACAGTAGCTGGTTTCCAGCACAGAAGTTGTCTTTTTATCCTCTGTAAATCAGGTTTACAGAGGTCAGCATGTACCCACCTTTTCCTCTACTTAGGCTGAAACCGATTAACAGACACCCTGACTGAGTCAGGACCAGCCCTAGCCTGCTTCATTCCCATCGTACTTTTTCATAAGCCTTGCTGGTGTTAATGTTCAAAATTATGGTAGAGTCTTTAAGGAGGCCCAGGTAAAGTCCCATGTGCTCTGTAGTTCACTAGAAGTAAAAATAGTCTTTTCTCTTTTGAGTTAGGGTCTCATGCAGCCTAACTTGAACTAATTGGCCTTGAACTTACTATTAGCTCAGCTGATCCTGAACTTCTGATCCTCCTGCCTCAACTTCCTGAGTGTTGGCCTTACAAGCGTGCATCACCACGATTTCCTCAAGTCTTCTCAATGTTCATAGATTACATAAAATACAAACTTGCCGTGCTACATGGGCAGCATCTTCACTTTAGAACATCAGTTTCCTAGAAACAGTTTTTAGTGCCTGTTTCTGAAGTCTTTTGTTCTCCCATCTTAACTGGGTTTGAATTACTCATACCTAAATCATGCAAGTACTAGCTCAGATAGTCGCGCCCAAGGTGTTCTGAGGGAGAAGAATTAGCAGGGGAGATATGGTCCAGGCAAAACTTGGTTTCTTGTCATAGTTGACCGCTGCAAGTAAGGACCAGAAATGCTGTCTCTTCTGGCCACAGCTGTTTACCACAAAGCATGAAGAGAAAAGGAAGAAAGAGAACACCTGAAATCCATGTGCCATGTACACGACATATCTTGTATAAATTCTCTTTTTTTTTTTTTTTTTTTCTGAGACAGGGTTTCTCTGTATAGCCCTGGCTGTCCTGGAACTCACTTTGTAGACCAGGTTGGCCTCGAACTCAGAAATCTGCCTGCCTCTGCCTCCCGAGTGCTGGATTAAAGGCATGCACCATCACGCCCGGCTCTTGTATAAATTCTTAAACCGTGGAAAGGGAATGTATGAAGTCTAAGCAGCACCATGACCTCTAAAACAGCAGGGGTGGAGAGGGCAAACAAGTGGCATGGGGATAGCAGTGTGTCTGTGGAAATCTTTCCAGGGGAGCATTCACAAGACTCGAGTTTGGCTGCTGTGTGCAATAGCAACAGTTTGGGTCTTTTGTTGTAATTTTTGTGTGACACACTTGTGATTCTGACTTTGGAGTATCCTCAAACCAGAACCTGGCTACAGAGGCTGAAAAACAACTTCTGTGCTGGAAACTGGACCTCTGACTGGCACATGCATCACACACATGTGCACGCGTGTGCACACACACACACACACACACACACAGGAGTGTGGAGGAGAAAAGGGAGGGGGATGGAGGAGAGAAAGAGAGAGAGAGGGAGAGAGAGAGAGAGAGAGAGAGAGGGAGAGAGAGAGAGAGAGAGAGAGAGAGAGAGAGAGAGAGAGAGAGAGAGAGAGAGATTGAGAGAGAGAATATCAGTGTAATACAACCCTCCCATTTAGTACTGGTGTGTTGGCCACACTTTTAATCTTAGGACTCAGGAGGCTGAGGCAGGAGGACTGCCCAAGTTCAGGGACAGCAGAGCTGGGCACATCTTAGAAACAGTGGTAGCAGCAGCAATGAAATGCCACCCTGTCTTACTGCTTTGGATTGTCAAGTCAGCTTAGTTTAACAGAAGGTTTTAAATGGAGGTTCTCAAAGCAGCATAAAGTGCTCCAGAACAGATCATATGGACATTGATATTCTAAACCCACCCATTTCCATATCGTCAGCTTTCCTCAGCTTGACAGGGTTCAAGCCCCACAGAGGTGAGCTGCTGCCAAACCTGGAAAGTTAATGAGTTTCTCTTTATGAATCTCTCTGTGGAGGAGGAAGTTTTGTGTATTTTTGGCTTGTGTTCACTATGTTATTTAACAGGGGGGGGGGTCAAAACATGCTTTAATCAAATCGTATTAAGTACCTTTTGATTACTGTGAATCCTTACATCATCTTTTCTATTTCTGTTTACAAAATATATTATTTTTAAATTGTGCTTGAGTTCTTTTTGACACAGTTGCAGCAGTAAGCAGGAAGGAACTTTGGAGCTGAGAAGTACTATGTCCCTTATAGGCTACTGCGATGGGTGTTACTCTGCTCCAAAATTTAAAGCTACATGGGAAGTTCTATCTGACAGTAACTGGCTTTGGTATTTAAAAACCATTGGCACTTCTAGAAAGTAAAAAAAGTATCTGCTCAGGTAAAAGTCAATCAGATCCCATGTGTTTGAAAATGAAAGAAAAGCTTCAGACATACAGAAGAGAACTTAGCTACAGGTATAGAAAGTGTCATGTCAGGACATGTAGCGCAAGAAAAGATACATCCATGCAGATGATGCTGGAAGACTCTTGTCCCAGAGGATGCCAAGACAGTATAAGTTTCTGCCCTGAGGAATTCAGGACTCCAGGTTTCAGCTGGAGTCCCACTAAAACCAGCCTTGCAGCCGTGCAGGGATCCTCTTGCTGAGCCTCACTCACTCCACACCATGCCTTGTCTCAGCTGTGCCCTCAGAGGGGTTTTACTCCTACCCCCTCTGTGTTGGGCACAGCTTTCTGCCTTCCATATCCAAAGCAGTGAGCAGGGGCCCACGCCTGCAAAGCCAGCCTTGCTATATATACAAAGCAAGCATTAGTTATGGCCCTCTGTCCTGAATGGGCCTTCAGCAGCCTCAGCTACCACAGTTTCCTGTCCTTTGAGCATTTGGGGATTTGTCTCAACTTCCTTTATGCTGTCTTTGTGTCGGTTTTGGGTTTTTTTTTTCTTTTGTTTTAGTTTTTTGGGTTTTTTTTTTTTTGTTTTTTTTTGGGGGGGGTGCTCTGGGACTTCTGTTCATTTTAGGTGATCAGGGCTGGAGAGATGGCTCAACAGTTAAGAGTACCGGCTGCTCTTTCGAAGGTCCTGAGTTCAAGTCCTAGCAACCACATGGTGGCTCACAACCACCCGTAATGTGATCTGACGCCCTCTTCTGGTGTGTCTAAAGACAACTACAGTGTACTTAGATATAATAATAAATAAATCTTTTTTTTAAATTTTTAATATTTTTATTACATATTTTCCTCAATTACATTTCCAATGCTATCCCAAAAGTCCCCCATAGCGCCCCCCACTTTCCTACCCACCCATTACCATTCTTTTGGCCCTGGCATTCCCCTGTACTGGGGCATATAAAGTTTGCAAGTCCAATGGGCCTCTCTTTCCAGTGATGGCCGACTAGGCCATCTTTCGATACATATGCAGCTAGAGACAAGAGCTCCGGGGTTCTGGTTAGTACATCATGTCAATAAATCTTAAAAAAATACATTTTAGGTGATCAGTTAAGGGAAGTTTAACATAAAGATAGGAAAGAAAAATGAGGGAGAGAGAGAAAGAGAGAGACAAATAGAGACAGAGAGAGAGAGAGAGCAAGAGACTCCCTGCTACCTGCAGTTAAATGCAGTTTATACATGGACAACTAAAGTGTACAACTTTTGGCTCATTTTAATATCCCAAATATTACGTAGTAGGCAACATGGGGTGGAGAAGCAAAGATGTCCCTTCCTGGGCCATGGGACTTGAGGTATGTGAAAGGGAGATGTAGTTCCCCTGCCCACTGAGCTGGTCTCCCAGGACACTACAATTGTTTGTTCATAGCTATAAGCTCATGGAGGCGGCTAAGAATTAAGTTGCTTATTAATTCATTTAGTCATGACCTACATATGGTTGAATAATCACAGGGCCATCTGTCCTCCTTAATTAACATGCAGAGATGAAGAGATCTCTCTGTACTTCTGTGGGTGGCAGGAATCCTATCAAGAGGCCCAGAGTGACTTCTCAGGATCCCTGGCAATTGCTCTAAAGCCAACAGCCAATAGGGGTGGTGTTTGCTGTTTGGGTTGATTGAGGTTCTGGGGTTTTTTGTTTGTTTTGGTTTTGTTTTGTTTTTCAAGACCCGGTTTCTTTGTGTATCCCTGTCCCTGGCTATCCTGGAACTAGCTCTGTAGACTAGGCTGGCCTTGAACTCATAGACTCTGCTGCTGGGATTAAAAGCATGCACCACCACTGTCCAGCCTGATACTTTTTAAAGGACCTCCTGTTGGGACCACAGCTGCAGCGCCATAGCTAAGTCCTGAACTGACTAGGCTAACGGAGGAAAGGGTGACTTTGGCTCACTAGAGTCTTGGTTCCTCTCAGTTCAGGTCTGCAGGAACATGCAGGGGAGGGAGGCTATTCAGTTCACATCTTAGAGGATCAGTGATCAGAGTGAGGCCCGAATCTGGGGCAGAATGTAACCTTCAAAGGTCTTCCCTGGTGACCTGCTTCTGCCTGCCAGAGCCTACCTTCTGAGGATCCAGAGTCTTCCAAAAAAGTGCCACTGTCTGGGAAAGAAATGCTCAAACATGTGAGCCTATGATGGTACCAGATACAAACTTCTGGGTATCAGAGGGCACCATAAAGAAAAAAAGAAAACAAACAAACACACTCGGTAGAAAACACTTTCAAGTCATACATCTGATAAGAGGTCACTCTCTAGAATACAGAGAGAAGTGGAACTCCACAACAGCAGGGCCAACTCTAATACACACAGAAGATTTCAACAGCTGTGGAGAAATGCACACTAGGAACATAGAAACCAGAGTTGGGATGAAATACTTGAATGTCCGTTAAATCAAGGGAAAGCTGGGCATGTTGCTGCATGCCTGGAAGCTCAGCCATCCAGGGGCAGGCAGAGGGAGGGTCCTGAGCTCACCAATCTGCTCTTGGGTCCTTCTTTAATGTTCTCCGGCCTCTCATTCACTGGTTTTCCTCAAATCCCAAATCTGCAAATATAGCTTGTCCGTATCAAGGACTCTCATTTGTTCACTAGTCTGAAGGAAGGAATGAGATTCAATATTTAGGGCAGAGGAAGCCAGGAGAATTTGCCTAGATGATTGTTTTCCTGTGTTTGTTTGCTTATCAATACATTTTGTGTGTGTGTGTGTGTGTGTGTGGTGGGGTCTTGTGCTCACAGTTGTTTAAAGACAAAACAAAGCCAGGTGGGGTTCATGCCTTTAATCCTAGGCATGGGTTGGGAGGTGGAGGTAGAAGTGACTGCAAGTTCAGGTCCAGCCTGGGTTATGAAGTTCCAGGATAGCTCGGTTTACAGAGTGAGACCCTGTTTTGAAAACCAAAACCAACAACAAACCCAAGTATGGCACTGCTAAATAGTATCAGTGTGTCCCTCATCTCCCCAGAGGCTGAACGAAGCAGGAGACTCACTACAACCCAAATTTGGAGGCCAGTCTGACAATGATTCACCATCTTACAAAGAAACAAGCAATAACAGTGAAATCCAACCCGATGTTTAAGAAGGCTAATACGATCATACGTTTGAATCCCACCTAATGGTGTGTCTATCTAGAAGGATAAATTCCTTTTTTCTTTATTTCATCAGAACTGGTAATTCTCATTTCCTTTTAGAAGAGCAGTTATGAAAATTGTTTGGTTTATAATAAGATCAAGAAGAAGGAGGAGTGGGTGTTTGCAGAAGTCAAGGAGCACGGAGAAGGAGAGCCAAGTGTGGCTGTGCCTGCTTGTACCAACCACAGCCCTCGGGATGTTGGAGTGGGAGTCGGGGTGGAGGCAGCTAGATCCTGCCCCTCTCCCAAGATAAAGGTGAGAAGGAGTATGGATGCTTTGGGGAGTACCTGTCCTTTCCAGCTACCCTCAGGTTACCCCAACCTGAAGGCTAACAAAGGTCTCACAATCAGCCTGTGTGGTGGTGTTTACTACACACCCAGTTGGTGGTTTTCGGTCCACTAGGACCATTTTCATGGGTTGACATTCTTTTCTGAAAACAGGGAAGCATGAAGCAGAATGGAAACGACCCTTATCCGTCAGTATGGGGGATAATGTGGATGCAGACCCTTAGCCGTCGGTATGGGGGATAATGTGCATCCTGTGATAGTTACACTTATTTAATTCAAGGACTCCCTAAAATATTTATATTTGTATTTTTTTAATTATATGCTTTATTCCACAAAGGGAGCAAGGTGATTGACAAGAAGTTTAACCTTATGTTAAATAGACATTTTGAAGCCTCCTTCTTCCTCTCTGTCTTGAAGGCAATGCTTTAGTTTAGAGGGAACTGCTACACAACACAGCTCCGAGCGCTCTAGAAGTTCTGCTGGCCTCTCCAGCCCCTGGACACAGCCCTCACATGCACATGTCAACAAAGAGGGGACACAGATGCAGCATGCACATAATTTAAAGATAAAATCTTTTTTAGTTAGGAGTGTGTGTAAAAGTAACTTCCATCCCCCTGATGTAACTGTCACCTGAGGATTACTGACTGCCTCTGTCTGCTCACCTAGGTCTAGTCCTGGAAACTGCTGACCTCCACACAGTCTTATCTAGTCCTTGATTGTTTTCAGCCCTTGAGCCTTACTGCTGAATAAGCACACCCTTTCGTGTTCTGCCTGAACTCTGATGGCTATTTTAATTCAGCTCCTCTGGCTCAAATTCCTCTTCAAACTGACTGATTCAATCTGGCTTCTCTCTCTGCCTCTGACTGGTTTTCTCTGCTTGGCCTCAAACTAACTCTAGCAATCTGTTCTACACTTCTGGATCCTGATTCTCTGGCTTGTATGGTCTTTACTTGTGTCTAGATTGTTTTTTTCTCTCGAAACCTGTGTACCACTGTCCTGGTAAAACTGTCTCCTTCCTCACTCAGGTTGCTCTCTCAAGTACCTTCCTTTTCTTCTCTCTTCTCATGAGAGTTGGGTGTATCCTATTCTGTCAAATCTTTCTCTGATTTGCCACTTTGTCTGCCACTCAATTAGACACCACTTTCAAAGGTGGGTCCTTCCTTCTGACAGGTAACTTTACCTTAATTGTTTGGGATTAAAAGTGTACACTGAGGGTGTGTCTGTAATCCAGTCAGAGGGATTAAGGGTGTTTCTAAGGGCAAAGCCACACCATAACTAGAATTAGAAACTAGGTTTCTAGTTTTCAAACAGTAAATAACACAACCTCAGGGTTCACAGTGTGGTCAGATATCTTGCAACAAGGGTGGATGTACTTCCTATTTAAAAAAAGAAAAGAACTTTAAAAATACAGACCACACACACTTGTGTGTCCATGTCTCCTTACCTAGACAACACAATAGAACTGATCCTGAGGAAAGCTGACCCTGCCCCCACTGGCTGAGACACTTGGGTGGGCCAGCTAGCAGGGGCAGTGCTGGAGAGCTGGCCCTGGTAGTGTGGGTTCAGGAGAGCTGGTGGGCTCACCAACTCAGCTACCACCCAGGCCCCAGCCCAGGGCTTTGAACTGGCCTACCCCAACATCTACCCCATCTATGAACTGCTGGAACACATGAAGGGACCAGTCTGCAGATCCAAAGCTGCAGGATCTCCATGACACAGGGCAACAACAAGATATCTGAGAGGAGTCCCTGTGAGGATCCAGTATGTATTGATTGTGTAGCAAAAGCCAGAGGCCTTGAACCTGACCAATGACTGACTCGTTGCAATGACTCTTTGCAAGTAGAGATGTTTGGACAAAAGGGTATACTGTGTGATACCACAACACACTGCAGCTTCCTTCAGGGATATTTTTCTTTTAATGTTTCTTTTTCTTTGGTTTTTTATTTTTTTTTGCTTTCTTCTAGGGAAGGAGGCTGCAGGAACAGAGGGTAGATATGAAAAGATGGGGTGATGAGTGGGGTGACGTTCATGATGTTCACAAAGAATCAATAAAAAGTTTTAAAAATACAAGGCATGTAGTGCCAAAAAGTATTAACATAAAATGAAATACATCATGGACAAAGGTACTTGGTACTGACAGATTGGAAGGAGAATTTGCAATGGTTTAAGTTGACAAGAGGACTGGGGACATAGCTCACATGCCTGGCATGCCCAAGGCCATCCACGGCTTCTATCCCCAGTATAGCAAAATGAAAGAAGGAAGGAAAGGAGGAAGAGGGAGGGAGAAGAGGAAGAGAAGGGAAGAGAAGAGAAGGATGATGGAGAAAATACAGATCAGCAAGAAAGATAGGGAAGCCATAAGAAAAAGGCATGAATAAGCAATTTACTAAGGAAGAGACTCTCCCGAACAATATGCACATAAAGAAATGCTTAGTTATCATACAGGGAATGCACATCAAGATGCCTACACCCAGCAGCCAGATGACAACCTGGGCATTGCATTTTCCCAAGACACTGTCTCCCACAAGGGAAGCTCTATGAGGGTGTCTATTGCACTGAGGAGTTGACGCTGTATAGCAGTTTCCTCCAAATTAAAGCATCGCCATCACGGGACTTGGGAACTAAATGGCCCATTTGGCCGAAGTAGTTCATGAAACTCACGAGATGCTCAGGGCCTCTCCCCAAGGTTATATGAGAGTAAACAGCTGCTGGGAAGGGCATCCTCCTACCTGTGCGGCTGCCTGCCCACATTACAGAGAGCCACAGGGTCACAGCCTTCCCATGTCTTCACCTGCTTGGGGTAGACTTTCTGGTGATGCAGCCGTCTTTGAGTTGTACCTGATCCCGTAAGTACCTGATTCCTCACTTCTGTAAGCAACCCCAGTAAACTCAATGTTTCACCCAACCGTTACTTCATTAAGTCATCAATTCCCATCTGGGATGAAGGGACATTTATGTCACATCTCCCAAGGAAAACATTCTCACACAAGCCAGAAGCATGCACTTCTGTCGCTGTATAGCAGGGTAGATGTTGCCTCAGGGATATAGTGCAGTTGGAAAATGCTTACCTAGCATACACGGGGCCCTGGGTTCAGTCCTCAGCATTGTATGAGCCAGATGGGAAATTCTTGTAACCCCACACTTGGGAGTGGAGACTGAAGGGAGCAGGGGTTTAAGATCATTCTACAGTTTGAAACTAGTGGGGCTACATGAGCCACTGACCCCCCCTCCCCAAATGTGGCTATCTAATAGTACCCTGTAGCAATTAGACACAGCATTAGATACAGAGTAGCTAAGGAAGGCAAAGCCTGGTGGAACAGGTAATGAGCAGGGCGAAACTACTACTCACAGAATGTGTGCACAGAAGCCAACGACACACATTCAAAATGCACCGATAGAGCACAGGAAATGCTTGTGCAAGCACGATGCCAGAACCCTCACAAAAAAATCCCCGCATGGTGGAATCCCCACACTGAGTAGGGAGAGACAAGCAGGTCCCTGGGGCTCACTGGCCAGCCAGCCTAACCTCCTCGGCAAGTTCCAGGCCAATGAGGATCCCTGTCTCCAAAACCTAGGTCAATGAAGGCTGACCTCTTACAATGTGTGTGCAATCCAGAAAGAGGGAAATCCAAGTTTTGAAACTCAAGACAAATAGTACACTTGAAACAGAATTCTTACATTATAAGCCTTGGGATCATGTGAACAGTATTGAGTTTAATCCCAGGTTAAACAGTAGATGTGGTTAATGGTCCAAACCCATGGTCTTGCTCTCAGTTACCTGACTGTATCCAAAAGCTCACTGGGCTGGAGAATAAAAAGAAGAGAAAGATATGATGGCTGTTGATTAAGATGCCAAAGGAAGACACTACTTTATCCTCTTAGCTAAGATCAGTTTATAAATGGACAAAGGGATGTGGCTACCTTGGGAGGTGGCAAGCCCCTCAAAGCTCTTCTGATATTCAGGAAGATCACATGGAACACGACCGAATTTGGGGATGTCTGGTGTTCTTAGCATGCTTGGAAACAACCAAGGACAGGTCCCAAGAAGCAAAACCAGGCTGCGTGTCACAGGGACGGTGAGGGATTTTGCTTGTGGTCCTTTGAATGAGGATGTCCTCCATAGGCTCATATATATGAACATTTGGTCCTTAATAGACAGGTGCAACTGTTTGGGAAAGAGTCGGAGTCCTGATGAGGGGCTTTGAGGCTTCAAAAGACTCAAGCCATCTCTCTCTCTCTCTCTCTCTCTCTCTCTCTCTCTCTCTCTCTCTCCTTCCTCCTACTTGTGGATCAAGATGTGAGCTCTCAGCTGTCCCTGCCACCATGCCTTTGCCTTGCCAGCCTGGACTCTGAGGCCCTGAAACCCTAAACCAAATTAAACACTTTCTTTTAAAAGTTGCTTTGGTTGTGATGTTTTATAACAGCAAAAGAAACGTAACGTAGTGTTCATTCGCAACTTGACGAGATCTAGGATCACCTGGGAGAAGGGCCTCTGAGAAGATCTGTGAGGAATTATTGTAATTAAATTGATTGATATATGAAGCCCCTCCATTCTGGATGCAACCATTTCCCTGGGTAGGAGATTCAGAACCACATAATTGTGGAGAAAGCCAGTGGAGCCCTGGTATGGACTCATTCGTTCATTGCTCTGCTTTTTTTTTTTAAACATAAAAATGTTATGTGTGTGTTTTGCCATCATATATCTCTGTGTATATACCTTTGCCTGCAGAGATCAGAAGAAGCAATCAGATAGCCTGGAACTGGAGCTACAGAGGGTTGTGAGCTACCATGTCAGTCCTGGGAACTGAACCCAGGTGCTCTGGAAGAGCAGCCAGTGCTCCAAAACATGGAGACGTCTCTCAGACCCCTGCTCCCTGCTCTTAACTGTGGATAGGTCACACTATATCCATATATCCAGCTGCTTCAAGCTCCTACCGCCTTGATTTCCTTGTCACGATGGACTGTACCCCTGAATCGTGAGCTGGAATAAAACCTTCCTCTCTTAAGTCGCTTTTACAGGGAATCTTGTCACATCAGCAGGATGTGACTACTGCATAGGCTGCATGGCTGGGGACACAACTCAGTGGAGGATGACAGTGAGCACTGAGTGAACGAGAGTTCATCCCTCCCAGTGCTCACAAGGAGGGTGACTTCAGAGTGGCTTCAATGGTGTGAGTTTATAAAAGCTCTTGCAGACTTAGTGTGGTGTGTAGTGAGGTTTGAATGGCTACTGTTGAATGGACCTAATTTAAGTGAAACTTGCTTTCTGGCATTAACACTGTGTCTTCAAACATCAGGAGTATTGCTTAGTAGTTTTGCATAGTAAATCTCCCCAAAAGTTAGGAAGAAAAAAAAAAGGCACAGCATTCATTTGTTCCTTGTTTATGTGGGTACAGTGGTTTTTCTGTTTGGGGTCACTCGGGATTACCCAGGCTGGATACTGTCATTTGTCCAGTGACATGGAAAAGGTGGGTTTCTCTGTCCCGGTAGCCCTTTCACACTATGGGAGATGCTTTCCAGGAATAGAAACTTTTCTGTCCCTCAAGAGGCCAAGGACAGAAGATTGACTCCTGGGCTTTTGTTACGTCAGAGCAGGTCCCAGGGCCAGGCAGACTCAAAGGGTGGAGAAACGGCTTCCGCCACTTAATGTGAGGCATGCCTGGGCCATTTTAATCCCTCTGAAAGGGAAATGAGAATTCATAATAGAAACCATGTTTAATTATAGTAAAGGGGAGTTTTCTCCATATTCCATGCATAGTTTATATACCTGTAGATTGGCAAAATAGCATTAAACAAAGACCTTGATCTTCACAGAGGACACACAGTATCTATTAGACTCTGGAAAGTCAGTCCTTGCTATTTCAACATGCTGCTGGATCCCCAGTTAGAAACCCAATTTAGATTTCTTACAGAGGTTGCAGTGCTTTGTATAAGAGGACAAAGAGTATGGAGTGTGCACTTGTGTGTGTGTGTGTGTGAGTGTGTGTGTGTGTGTGCATGGTAGGTGGGGAGTGCCCATGAAAGAGCGTACTCATGTTCATAGCATGCATATGAGGTCAGAGAACAGCCCTCAGGGTTGGTTCTCTCCTACCATGGACTCCAGGATAAAACCCAGGTCATCAGGCTTGCCTGCAAATGCTTTTATCCACCGAGCCACCTTCCCAACTGAATTACACACATTTTAAATAGCATAGGGCCTGTCCTGGTGAGGTTTTGGTCAACTTGGCACAAGCTAGAATCCTCTGGGAAGAGGAATCTTGTCGACAAAGTGCCTCCATTGCCTTGGACATTTTCCTGATTAATGTTTAACGTTCGGGGTTCAGCTCACCTCTAGGCAGGTGGCCCTAGGTTGTACAAGAAAGCCTTGGTGAGCGACCTGTAAGCAGCCTCCCCCATGGTTTCTGCTGAACTTCCTGCCCTTACTTTCCACAATATAGACTGTGGTGTTGCAGAGTACGGCTGGCAGACTGTGTCTCCCACCCTAAGCTTTTGCTCAGGGGCTGGGCTGTCCTTTCCCCAGCCGCCCTTCCCTATATAACCCATCCATTTTGGTTACTTGCCCGTTTCTTCTACCCTTTACTTTGTGGCTCTGCCCTCCACCCTCTCCTCGAATGGCCCAGCTCATGGTCATGTCCATTCTGGACTCTCTCAGAAGTCCCTGCCTCTGGCAGTGCTCTCCCTTTTATCTACAATAAACCTTCTCCTCCACCATACCTAGGAGCGGACATGTCCTTTCTTTTTATTTCTTTTTTCATTCACCGTGGACTTCAGGGCCCCGATGCAGTGCTGATGGTTCAGTCAACAGTCAGAAATGAAAGCAGTGTGGAGGGAAGCTGGCCTTGAACTCTTAGCGAGCCTGCCTCGGCCTCCTCTGAGTGCTGAGATGACAGTGTGGACCACCAGATGTGGCCTGCAAGAACGTTTTAAATACCCATCCTTATTTACTATGCCCACAATATGTGGTGGGATAGAACTGAAGTTTGTACTATACACTGAATTGTTGATACCTACAACCTTGGGGATGGTACATTTTGTCTTAGTGAGGCAGCCAGGGAAGGCAAACTCTAGCTCCTATAGTGCACTTTGAATCTTGGCCTGTACGGGCAGGCTGTGAACCTAGCTACTGGAAAGGATGAGGCAGGAGGACTCCAACTTCAAGGACAGCCTGGGCAACTGATACCTTGTCCCATTTTTCCCCATTAATTTATTTATTTATACACTTTATGTCCCAATCGCAGCCTTTCTTCTCTCAGCAACCCCCTCACAACCCCTCTCCCAATCCCCCCTGCCCCCGCAGATACCATCTGTACTGGCTGGTTTTGTGTCAACTTGACACAGCTGGAGTTATCACAGAGAAAGGACCTTCAGTTGAGGAAATGCCTCCATGAGATCCAACTGTAAGGCATTTTCTCAATTAGTGATCAAGGGAGAAGGGCCCCTTGTGGGTGGGACCATCTCTGGGCTGGTAGTCTTGGTTCTATAAGAGAGCAGGCTGAGCAAGCCAGGGGAAGCAAGCCAGTAAGGAACATCCCTCCATGGCCTCTGCATCAGCTCCTGCTTCCTGCCTTGCTTGAGTTCCAGTCCTGACTTCCTTGGTGATGAACATCAGTATGGAAGTGTAAGCCGAATAAACCCTTTCCTCCCCAACTGTTTCTTAGTCATGATGTTTGTGCAGGAATAGAAACCTTGTCTAAGACACCATCCCACCCTGGTACATCAAGTCACTGCAGGACTGGGTACATCCTCTCCCATTGAGGCCAGATAAGGCAGCGTAGTTAGGGGAACAGGATCCACAGGCAGGCAACAGTATGGGACAATTTCTTTTTTGAATTAAGGAAAAGACAAACCTCTCTTGGCTTCTTTTTTTTAAAAGCACCCCACTTTCTGCTTTGCAAACAATGCAGATCAATCCTGCAGAGTCCCCCACATCTCTGGAGTTCTCCGGGATCTGCTCTAAGAGATGGCTTTGCCTGGTGTTGACCTTTCTGCCACCTACCTGAGTTAGAACATACAACCAGAATTCAGTAAGAGCAAGTGACACATGTGTTGTGGTCCTCTTGTGTTTTCTTTTATTTTTTTTTTAATATTTATTTATTTATTTATTATATGTAAGTACACTGTAGCTGTCTTCAGACACTCCAGAAGAGGGCGCCAGATCTCGTTACGAGATGGTTGTGAGCCACCATGTGGTTGCTGGGATTTGAACTCTGGACCTTCGGAAGAGCAGTCGGGTGCTCTTACCCACTGAGCCATCTCACCAGCCCCCCCTGTTGTGTTTTCATCCTGCTCACTGTAAGGTCAGATACTTGGCTGGCTGGGTGTGTTCCTTTTCTGTGATTGGAGGAACAAATACCTACTTATTTGACCTTGGGATGTGTGTGGAAACCCTCACCAGGCCCTGATTTCTGTCCTTCTTTCTTACAGGGCACTGAGTGTGCTGGCCGGCCTCTGAGTGCCCTGTCCGAGTGCTGACTGGTGGTATTCCTTCTGAACTCCCTGTTCTCCGTCTGACAGCGCTGTCTCCCACTGTGCTGGCCATACAAGCTGTGTGTACTCTCCTGCAGAGGGCTGATTGTGAAAACCTTTGCCACATAAGCAGAAACAAGACACGGGCTCTTGCAGATATGTATGCCAGCAACTTTTCTCTTATAACCTCTGGAACACAATTTCATCAGCTCAGCCGTGTGACTGGGAAGAAATACCAGCTTGCAGACCATCTGGTAGGAATGATCCTTCAGCATGGTGGATGGCACTACGCCCAGGTGCCTCAGGCAGCTCCTCCTTATCCTTAGTTCCTCAAGTGCCCACACCCATGAGTTCTGACATAGCTTTATAAAGGTGGGTCTGTGTGGGCACAGGCCGGTGGAGTTTAGGCCTCAGTTTGGTTGCTTTGTGGAACAATGCCAAGGGCTGCTAGGTTTCTGGGTTAATCTGAGGTGTAAGTGTGTGGCTTCAGGACAGAGTTAATTCTGCTCAGCTCAGTTATTCATCTATGAGTAGATCCAGTCTGAGGGGCTA
Organism: Mus caroli; assembly: GCF_978045245.1. Lineage (NCBI taxonomy): Eukaryota > Metazoa > Chordata > Mammalia > Rodentia > Muridae > Mus > Mus caroli. The sequence goes on along the minus strand of NW_028227258.1, from coordinate 121,089,835 downwards.
GATATGTCTGTGCCATTCCAGCAAAACATCAGAGATGGAGTAATTCATACAAGGTTGAAATTTATTTTAATTTATCATTCCAGAGGTTGGAAGTTCAAGACCAAAGTGCTGGCAGGTTGGTGTCTTGTGAAAGGGATTTGTTCATAGAGGGAAGGTCTGGTCATCCTTATTGCAAAAGTGAACTCACTCCCTCACTCTATATAGTGCCAACCCCATTGAATGGGTAAGCTCTTTATGGCCAGGTGACTCCTAACCAGAGCGACACAAACATTCAGACCACAGCACCACAAAGACAGGAAAGATCCCATTTATGCCCTGAAAGGGAAGGGAAGGACAGCTGCCCTATGCAGATGAGAATATCACTCTGTTGTCACACTGGCCAAGGTAAGCAAGGGCCACTGAGGCTGGGAGTGGTGGTGGTGGTGGTGAAGGCACAGGGTACCTCTCAAACTAGAGTGCTGTTAATAAAGGCTTTGTAGAGAGAAGGATTCGTTCTCAAAGAAAAAGACTATGGGAATTAGCAAGGCAAAGGAGGCTTGTACACAAATCCAGAGGACAGTCGCCTGCCTAGCATGTGACGTGGGAACGGGCCGAGCTAACTACCTACATACTCCCCTAGGAACAGGTTACTGGTTGTTTTAGTCAGGGTTTCTATCCCTGCACAAACATCATGACCAAGGAGCAAGTTGGGGAGGAAAGGGTTTATTCAGCTTATACTTTCCACATTGCTGTTAAATCACCAAAGGATGTCAGGACTGGAACTCAAGCAGGGCAGGAAGCAGGAGCTGATGCAGAGGCCATGGAGGCATGTTCCTTACTGGCTTGCTTCCCCTGGCTTGCTCAGCCTGCTCTCTTATAGAACCCAAGACTACCAGCCCAGAGATGGTCCCACCCACAAGGGGCCTTTCCCCCTTGATCACTAATTGAGAAAATGCCTTACAGCTGGATCTCATGAAGGCATTTCCCCAACTGAAGCTCCTTTCTCTGTGGTAACTCCAGCCTGTGTCAAGTTGACACAAAACTAGCCAGTACACTGGTAGTCAGGGTCTAGACCAGATGTTTCAAGGTTCTTGGCTTCTTGTCCAAAGGATTGACAGAGAAAGGGGGCTCATAAAAATTTGCAAAAGCAAGGCTAGACTTTTTTTTTTTTTTAAAGTAGTGTCTAAAGAAAGTAGAGAGAGGTCTGGTGGTGGTGGAACATGCCTTTAATCTTGGCTCTTGGAAAGCATAGGTGGGCAGATCTTTGTGAGTTCAAGGCTAGCTAGGTCGACAGACAAGTTCCGGGACAGTCAGAACTATTACACAGAGAAACTCTGTTTTAAGAAAGAAAGAGAGGGCTGAAGAGATGGCTCAGCAGTCAAGAGTGCCAACTGCTCTTTCAAAGGTCATGAGTTCAAATCCTAGCAACCATGTGATGGCTCACAACCATCCGTAATGAGATCTGATGCCCTCTTCTGGGGTGTCTGAAGACAGCTACATTGTACTTACATAGAATGAATAAATAAATAAATAAATCTTCGAAAGAAAGAAAGAAAGAAAGAAAGAAAGAAAGAAAGAAAGAAAGAAAGAACAAGGAAAGAAGGAGAGGGGTAGTCGTTCAAGAATGTAGTTGGAGTGGTTCTGTTTTGATTGACAGATTAGGTAGTATATTCACCTACCTTCCTTTCTTCCTTCTCTCTCTTTTCCCATTATTCCTTTTTGATTTATTTATTTATTTATTTATTTTTAAAGACACAGTCTCTCTATGTAGCCCTGGATGTCCTTGAAGTTTCTACATAGTCCAGTCTGGCCTCAGATTTACAGAGATTTGCTTGCCTCTGCCTCCCAAGTGCTGGGATTAAAGGTGTGCACCACCATGCCTGGTGTACATTCACTGTCCCATCCCATAATTCCTCTAACTTTAATCATACGCATAGACATACAAAGAAAAACAGGGGCTTCTGCCTAAAAGGTTACTAGGGGATAGAATTTTGACTTCTTTTGTATGAGTCCTAAGTGAGTTCAGGCCCGATTGGTCCTTTTGTTCTTCATATGTGGATACATTGGGAATGCACTTGAAAGAAATTATCTAAATCTGATTGCTAACAGGGGCAGGGAAACATCATTGTTCAGAGATGGGCATATGCATACTTCAGTGTGTGTATGAGGTGTACTCGGGAGGGTTCTGGTTGCTGGGTACACAGCTTAGTTTAGGCATATTTATTGTATGCATAGTGCACACAGGTAAGGGGACTGGGCTACTGAATACACTATGACAGGAGGGAGTGTTGTGCATATCTCCAGACCAAATTGGGTCCCAGGGAACAACTGTCTACTAGGCTTGCCTACCTCCAAAGGGCATCATCGAAAGCTCCAGGTGGCTAAAGTGCATACTTGTGAAGAGAGATCCTACAGAGTGAATGGGAGGTGGAGAAAGGGAGACTTTTTTTGGTGGAAATTTGCTAAAATTTCAGGGTTCAGTGATATGCCTAGGAAGACTCTAGGCTCTGGCATGGGCAGCTAAGGACAATGCTGCTGGCACGTGGGCCAGGTGGGAGGAGGAAGAGGGTGGAGGAACCTGTGTGGCCTCCAATGGGACGTGCTCAGGCCACACATGTCAGACCTCTATGGCAAGAGTTGGGGGCACTATCCAGGAGTGCACTGGACAAAGAGCGAGAGGGCCCCTGAGGACTGGTGGAGGAAGTGGCAGCGACCAGAGATGGGAGCAGAGAGTCTAGAGGGAGGGTCGGGGAGAAGGAAGTGGTAATAAAGTAGAGGAATGCAGTTGGGAATGGGGATTGAGAGTTCTTCCTAGTGTGAGTGGAACAGAGGAGGAGAGGCCCTGGACCTGTGTGGGAATGGACCAGGTCTTGGCTGGCTGGCTCTCAGCAGCCTGCCCGAGCCCTCCTTTCCAGTCTACTTCACTGTCTAGGTTAGATTTGTGTCCAGACTCTGCATTCTCTTTGTGAAAAGCCACAGGAAGAAAGGTTGCCGGAAATGAGAGCTGTTTTTCCAGGATGCAACACTGTCTACCAACAAATCCCCTCCTTCCTGGGCCATCTCCCTTCCAGTTCATCCCACTTCTGCTACGTCTGAAATGAAAGGGAAAACAACAACAACAAGAAGACCCAAAAGCCCACAAAACAAAATGGAAGAAACAACACCCATTTCACAGCGTTCTTTCCTGTTGGTTGTCTAAAATTTCTTTCTGTTATTTTTAGATTTGTCTGTATCTGTATGTGTGTGCAGGTGCCCACAGAGACCAGAAGGTACAGGTAGTTGTGACCTAACAGACATGGGGTCCTCAGCAAGAGCAGCACAGTGCTAACTGCTCAGTCATCTGTCCCTCTACACACCTGTCATCTGGTCTTCTGAGCCGTCTCCCCTCTGGACGACTTTCAGTCCAGTGGAGGTGAAGAGCTACTTGGCAACAGCAGTAGCAGCAGCACCAGGCACTAGCACTTCCTAAGCCGTCTTGGGTAGGAAGGAGTAAATCCCTCCACTGGAAACCTCAGAGGGCGAATCCACAGTAGGAAACATCACCTTTGACTACAAGACGTGTCTGAGTTTTAAACACGCGTGGTTTTCTTGACAGTGAGGCTGCACTAGACCAAGACAAGGGGAAGGATGGAACTTTGCCAGAAGGTTCCTCATCCTTCGTGAGCCACTGTACCCAAATAAGTAAGACTCAAAGACCAACAGAGGCCCCCGAGGAGCTTCTCACCTGTGCCCAATGGAGACTGGGTTGAGAAACGTTTTCATAACATTAAAAACGATATTTTAATTATCTTATTAAATATTTTTATTATTTATATTTTGATGATATCCATCCACCACTCTCCCTCCTGCTTCTCATACTGCCTTCCTCACCTACCTCTTCCCAACCTCACCATTTAGTTTACCAAACACTCCTTTCCCCCAGATTTGTTGACTCATTGAATTATAAAGAAGGGTAGATGAAGGTATTTTGGGTAGATGAAGGTATTTCTTGGTATTATTGAAGCCACTTTATGGAGAATGAGACTTGAAGTTGGAAAGAGATGGCTTTATCAGTAGGTAATAGTATGGAAGGATATTCCAGGACATTAATGAATACAATTGGGTTTATAAAATAACACCCAGCAGGTCATTTGTGTTAGAAAAACAAAGGAAGAGTACTAATCATAGGTAGTGCTTATAGTGTTTGCTACATGCCAGACACTGTTCTGGCTGCATTGCATGATGAGCTCTAGGCACCCTAAAATCTGCCCTAATTAGTCAGTTTCAGATGCTAAGTCTCTTGCTCAAAAGTCATACAGCCAGTAAATAGTGGAGCCAAGTTCTAACTCAAGCAGTTGGTGTAGCTTCTACACCTTACCCTTTGGGCATGGCTCAAGTTATGAGTATGAACCCTCAAAGAAAAAAGGTCAGATATATTCACATAAATTAAAAATGACAGTCATCTTGGGAGAGAGCTAAGAATTAAATTTGGGGCAATCAATTCTAAGGCTCTGTTAGGTACAATTTTGAGGCTTCTTGTGCTTTCCTCCCCAAAGAGAATGGCTTCATGATACTTCTGAGGCTAGATGGTTTTTTAAAAAAATCATTAGTGGGGTCAACACAAGTGATTTGTAGCACAGTCACTAGATGACACTCTTCATTGTAAATGTCAGATTGACTCTTTGGTCATGGAGGTCAGGAGATTTTCATTTTCCCTTCTGGCCAATTTCACTTGATTCAGGGACAAGATGAAAATGTATGCCTGCTTTTATTGGAAGAGTGCAGGCAGATTGGCAAATGTAGCATCCCTGAGCTGAGATGTACTTCAGAGTTCAGAAACTGAAGCCCATGTGGTCCTAGCGGATCAAGTACTGACCTAAGCCAAGAAAAGATGTTACCTGTCTTGGCTAGGATTTCCATTGCTGTAATGAAACACTATAACCTTGGCAAGCTGGGGAGGAGGAGAGGGTTTACTCAGCTTACACTTACATATCGCTGTTCACCACTGAAGGAAAGTGAGGACAAGAACTCAAGCAGGGTAGGGACCTGGAGACAGGAGCAGATGCAGAGGCCATGGATTGTCCTGCTTACTGGCTTGTTCTGAATGCCTGCTCAGCCTCCTTTCTTAAGACCTAAGACCACCAGCCCAGGGGTGACCCCACCCACAATGGGCTGGACCCTCCCTTATCAATCACTAGTTAAGAAAATGCTCTACAGTCTTGCCTACAGCCTGATCCTATGGAGGCATTTTTTTCCTAATCCTCTCAGGTGACTATAGTTTGTCAGGTTGATGTGACTCTAGCTAGCACATTATCTAATAACAAAAATCCAGCAAAAACTTTTAAAAGAGATACTAATAATTAAGAAGTGTTCCTATATTTGGGCAACCACAGGGGGTAAGGGAAGAGGGGAAAAAGAGAAAGAGGAGGGAAGTCTATGAATGTAAAGCCTTGGCTTAGACTGTTGTGAGTTATGAAATCTGTAGAGCTGGCTGACTAGACATGCAGGTAGGAGGTGATGCTGCAATTCTGAGTCCAAAATCTACAAATTTCACCAGGAAACCCCCAAACAGGCTGGCTCTGTGCTGAACTGTTCTGAAGGTCTTAGGTGGATTTGACAGTAGTTTGACCACATGAAACAGGTGATGTTGTTAAATCTGCTGACTCCACATGGTAATCATGTCTACAAATAGCTTTCACAACATCTGTTCAACCAACTATGCATCACAGCCTAGTGAAACCAACCTACAAAATGAGCCATCCAGAGCACATCTCAGTGAACTAGATTCTGTCTGTTCAAGAGACTCTTATCTCTATTTGATTTTGTGACTTCTTTTTTAAAAGTTATGACTGACAAAGTATTCACTGGCTTTATAGAGTCAGTTCAGTCCTTCTAATCACTCCTTTTGCTCAACAAAGCTGGGCTGTGAAGTCAAAAGATCAGCTGAGACAAAGAAAGTCTGAGGGTCAACAGGAGATGGCACACTCGAGCTGTCACATGATCTCCTCACAATCTCATCTCCCAGTCCCAATTCTGGTATCTCAACTAGATTCACCATTACGCTATTTCAGGAAACCACAACTATGACTTTTCAGATGTCAAATAAATTATAAGTGTGTGTGTGTGTGTGTGTGTGTGTGTGAGAGAGAGAGAGAGAGAGAATACGCTTGTGTGCCAGAGCACATTCCCCCCCCCCCCGAGTTTCTTTTCCTTTTATTGTGATAAAATACTCAGACAAAAGCACCTTAATGGAGCAATGATTTATTTTGGCCGACAACTCAAGAGTACAGTCCATCACGGAGGGGAAGAATAGGTGGCAAGAGTTTGGAGCAGCTGATCACACAACGACAATCAGACAACCAGCTGTGAATACTGCTGCTCAGTCCACCTTCTTTCCACTTCCTACAGACCCGGATCTCTGCCCAGGGGATGGTCCCACCGAATCCAGATGAGTCATTCACAGCAAATGTACCCAAGACAGTGTGCCACACATGTGGACAGGAGCATGTCTCTAGTTGACAACACTTATCACAGGGGTTGTCCCTCGAGTCCCATCCACTGTTTTAGTCAGGGCCTCTCACTGGTCTGGAACTTCTTCAGTAGGCTAGAGCAGTGGACCACGTGGGTTATTGGGCTCAGATTTAGGCCTTCCAAGCACTTTGCCATTCCAGCACTGAGAATATTAGCACAGAAATTGCTTGCTGAACTTACTATCTAATGCTATTACCAGGCACCACTGGGTACCATCAGGTGACCCGAGGAGAAGGCAGAGGCTGGTTTTCATATTGGAACTATCAGTTTAACTACCAAAAGACGTTCAGATTGTTACTTTATATCACCTAAGGGTACTGAAAAGACTCAAGATGAAACTCCCTCACTGGGAAGCGGCAGACTCACTCCAGGGCCTAGGCACTTTCCATGCTTACACAACACTCCTCAAGAACATTCTTCTGTGAGACATGACTTAACTTCTCTAACTCTCGGGCAAAGATCTCCCCCCTGCCACTCTCCTTACTCCTCCCCACAGGTGAGGCTCCCCCCCCTCCCCACCGGCCAGTTTCCATGTACTTTTATCACACTTTAGTTTGTTCTTTAAATTGTTGTTTTAAAATTCTGTGTGTATGTGTAACTGTGCACACATATGCAGGTCCCTATGGAGTCCAGAAGAGGGCATCAGATCCCCTGGAGCTGGAGTTCTAGGCAGTTGTGATCCATCCAGCATGGGTGCTAGCAGCAATCCCCTGCCAGGAACAGTGCATCAGGGAACCATCTCTCCATCTTGTCGATCAAACTGAAGTGTTTCTTACCTTGTTTTCCAAGGTCTCACTGGTACCATCTAGGCCCTGTAAGGAGTGTTTGCCTCTGTGTTGACTGGTGGCTGGCCACGAAAGGAGGAGATGACTTCCCTGGAGCAAAGCAAGGTTAAGTTATCCTGGTCACCTGGACATTGCTGTAGCCAGTTGTCACTTATACAGCTTCCTGCTAGATCTTAAGACCTTCATGGTCCACTTTTGGCTTCATAAACAATCTCTTGAGCTTTTCTCTTCCCTACCCTTCTCTTCTTGTAGCAAACCCACTAGGCAGAACTAAGAGACTGGTTGGGCTGTACCTCCTTGTTGCCTGGTTTACACGGCTTACTTTCTCCGTTCTCAAACTCTTTTAACGAAAATTGTATGGAGCCAATCTTATATAGCTAGCCGTGTAGTAAAATCTGAGGAAAAAAAAATACTGGACCTAAAATTGAAGCATCAATCTGGGTTATCAGGACAGATTACAAAGCAACTTCAAGGCTACTAATGTACCTGCTATGAAGGCCTGGACTAGGGGTCTCCTAATTCAGGATTGGAGGCACTGAATCCGGTTCTGCCTTAAGGAGCTAGCAGGGCAGTTAGCCAGTGAGGGAGTATAATCCAGATACTACTCTAGGGCTACTCTGGAAGCCACAATTAAGTTGGAAGTAGCTTCATGTGGCAGTCCCACGAGGCTAGTTGTTTCATCTGGTTGGCAGTGGTTCTAACAGATGTGCAAGCAGTCGAAGAAGGGGTGAATCTTCTGTCTTCCAATGTCCCTATGTAGGCCTCCGGCAGAATGTATGGCCCAGATTAAGGTGTGTACCACCACACCGGGATCTGGGATTTGCTTTGTCCCAGGCTGACCTTGAACTCAGAGATCTCCTTGCCTCTGTCTCCTGGGATTAAAGGCATGTACTATCTTGCCTGGACCCAAGCTTTTCATAACCCCTATGCCTTAAGATCTCCATGATCAAGATCCAGGTTAGAAACTTGTATCTCCCAGCCTCAGGATCTGGATCACAGGTGTGCCCTCCAATTCTGGATTGTAGTTCATTCCAGATATAGTTGACAATCAGGAATAGCCATTGCAGATGGGCAACAGCTACCAAGAATATAGTGACAATAAAGGAAGCTGAGTAAGAAGACAAGTTGTGTGGGGGATGGTACCACAGTTCTCCAGCAGGATGTAAGCGGCAGGTGTACGGGGATGCTATATCAACATGTGAGGTTAGAGGAAGTTGGTGAACCTGAAGCCTTGGACTAAGAGGATGCTCTATTGCTTCAAAGACAATGAAGGAGGTTGTCGGGAAAAGGAGGTTTTCTTTACACAGTTAACTGCTTGATTAATACTTTTGGTCAATTCACACTTTTATAACCAGCAAAAGCGTATTTTGAATTTATCTTCTAAGCTTTGATAATTTCTCTTCTAACCAAGTCTAGACCATTTCACATACACAACAGTCTTCACTGTTACATGTAAATATTCATCAGGCCGTGTACTTCAAACTTATGAGGGGCTGGCTAGGCCCTATCCTCAAGTGACAGCTCTGGAGCTTCAGCCAGTGTGCACAGCACCTCAAGTCGTTGCCTGAATGAAGGTGGAGCAGATGGAAGGAGAGCTGTTATCTAGCGTGGTGTCTTCCTTGGGGTCGGGGCATTGTGAAGAGGTTGGGTTCCAGACACTGGCTGGGAATTATACATTTTGCATAAAGACTAAAGGTGGTTGGCCACTCTTGATTGACCTTTTACCCACAGCCAAATAGGTCATGATCTGATTGGTATTATTTACCAAGTCAACAGCTGACCTCAGGGGAACATGCTTTAGAGGTGTCAGAAACAGTACTCGGTGCAACTCTACTTTCACCAAACTCAAAGAAAGGTATACATTTTCCAAGTAGAGAACTTCCCATCTATCCTGACCACTAAGAGCTGTCAGGCACGACAGTGTCAACACCTTACTGACATAGGTGCCACTCAGTCATCAACAGAGGTAAGTGGGATTTGCAGATGTGGAGGCTGGCTCGTGGCAGCTTTGCTTTCTAGAGGAGAAATTTCTCAAGTGCTAATCAACATACTACCTGAGCCTTGATGCCTGAGGGAAGAGGTGAGTGGTCAGCAGGTTCTGCAGCTCTGAGGAATTGGGGAGAATGAGGGAACTGCACCCACCTCAAGAGGCTTGAGGAGTGTCGTCTGAATGGGGAAACTGGCTATATTTACACAGCTCTACTTAGGGTATGCCCATTTGGGGGCTGCAATTTTCCTGTTTTCTAAAGTCATTGTTTGCTCTTACATGAAATGACTTTAACTCAGAGCTCTAAAGCTGAATTGTACAAAACCAAGTGTAGAGAGCCAGAGATGGGTCAGTGGCTGAGGGCACTGGTGCCCTTCCAAAGCACTGGAGTTCAATTCCACCACCCACACAGTCTTACAGCCGCGGTAATCCCAGGAACATGGGATCTGACACCTACTTCTGAGCTACACCCATACACATATAAATATAATTAAATATTATATACACACACACACACACATAAAACCCAAAAATGTACAGAATTAGACACAAATTATAAGTTCAACTTTTATTGTATGGCAAACATGGACCACACAACTTTAAAAGGTGGATGCAGTGTTTCTCAAACATGTCCAATCTTAAGTTTGATTGGAGGAACCACAAACAGATTTAGGCTCAGTGGATAGGAAGAATGTATACTTTGGAGCTTTGGAGCTGAGATGTAAATGGTTGAGCAATATGTGAAGCACTGTGTCTGAATTCTAACACTGAAGGATAAGAAAAAGAAAAAAAAAAAAAACAAAAAACGAAACATGTCCTAACCCCCGCCCCCATCAGTCAGGCCGGTTACAGACCCTCTAGGACTGGGTACCACACTACCTAACAATGAGACATTTGACTGGAATTAAGAAATTATCTACGAACACAGTTTATTTAAAGTCCAAAACACAAAACCACTTCCTTTTAAAAAACAAAATGCATTGTATTTTTACTGCATGAATACCTGGGGCTTCTCACAAACGCAGATTATTAGGCTCAACGGTTCAGATACACCAATTTCCTACAGCAGAGGTTAGATAATATATAACAATTTGCTTTTAGAAAGTGTTTTACATAAAAAGGAAGCACTTCCCAACACTCTTCAGTCTCCTTGAGTTCTTCAGACAGGATGTGGTAACAAGCACACTTCTGGAGGCTATTCCAGTATGCTAAGAGTGTAGCACCGCTCACCCTCTGCTTCCCATCGAACCTGAGCTTCTGCTTGCACTGCACCCATCAGGAACACGTCTTTAATGTCACCTACTTGGGGCTTTTCTCTGTAAGAGCAATCTGTCCCTGACCAAGAGTCCACCATAATGAAGCCAAAACCCGAACTAAGCAGGCTTTGAAATAGAACTTTTTCAACTGACAAGAACGGGATTTACTGGCTATGGGCACAATACTGTGTTTCTATGTCAGTTCCTACTTTGGAAGGCTGGTGCTTCCAGCACACAGAGTGGCAGCGAGGCCTGAGAGCACTGTCCACTGTAATATCCCTTCTTACCTGAACCACCCACAAAGGTGGACCTGCCTTGGAAGTTACACTGAGCATGGGACACGGACAGCTTGGCTAGTCAGGGCCTGATTTTCATTTCTAAGAGGGTTTCCCCCTCATCATGAATCAAATGCAGTATTATTAGTACATGACACACTGGCTCACGGCTCTGTATTTAGAGTCCGACTCGAGCTTATTTGGTTTATTGTACATGCTTTATTAAAACGGTACTCGTATTTACAGCATCGCAGGAAGTTTCCCCCAAGGTGCTCTCACAGACATCCAGACTCACTCACACAGACATTCATACCACGGCCCCGCTACCCACACCAGTGACGTGTGAGGGTCAGACTCCTAAAATTAGGCAGCTGTTGGGGAAGAGTTGTTGGTTTTTCAATTTTTCTTGGAAAAGAAAAGAGCCCAGGGGATGCATTTGGCCATCACAATGCTAGCTATGTTTGTGTTCTAACATATGGCAGTTAACACTGAGTACTCCTCTTCCATTCTACACACAGAATGACATCAGCCTCAGGCTCAATGCTGCTTGTAGTGACTTCTCAATTCACAGAGGGGCTTTCCCAAAAAGTAATTCAAGTTTATGGAAGTGAAATAAGGCACAATTAATATTGATTTGACCTAGCGGAAGGAAGGGAAAGAAATAAAACTGGTTTCAAATTATCGTTGCTGGGAACTGCTGACTTCAATCCATTGGATATTCCTCTAACTTCCAAATCTTTCTTAGAAGGACATTTCCCCCCCTTTTCTGACAAAGCCCCGAAAGAAAAGTTTGGGAATTCACGTTTGAATGTTTCAGTAGCCTGAACTTCTTAAATGAGTATGCAACCCCTCTTCCCTGCCCAGGGCTCTTCCCTTAACACAAATAAAACACAGCCTGTGAAACAGTATCCCTTGCTTTCCAGAGATCTGCACACTGAATAGCAAATACCTATCTGGTTGTCTTTGATACTTTTTTGTTTTGTTTTAAGAGTCATGGGAGGGGTGGGGGAAAGAAAGGAAGGTGGAGAGAGAAGGGGAGGAGGGGAAGGCGGGGCAGGGGAGGGGGAAAAACAACCCGGTGACTTTCTTGCTGTTAAGAAGGTCCTGTCTCCTGTTTAGGATGATGAAGCCCACCAGACATTACAACCAACGGCAACAAATTCACCTGGCAGCACAAACAACGCCTCATCCTCAGATCTTCAGTCAGGCAGATTATCTTGTTCACGCTTGTGAGGTGTTTCTCACAGCAGGAGCATCACACCCAAAGACTGGACATTCTCTGAAAGGGGTACGAGCTGCAGTTCTGAAGGCCCCTGGCTTTGGTTGCTCACAAAGTTCAGTCCTGTTTACTGTGATCCTTGGTGTCCTCCTCATCTGTGTACTCTGATGGCTCCTCCCCTGGCTTTAGGAGTCTGCCTACATAATCATATTTTTCTGAAAGATATACCAAAACAAAGTCAGTAGTGGTTCAATTTGTCTCCTGATCCCACTGTACTGCAAGAAGGCACACAGAACAAGCTGGAGTCACTTAAATGCACACAAGGTCTGAACACAAAGCAGCAGGACCTGACAAGGTCGGGGTTGCTCTTTAAAGGAGAGTTCAGTGTCAGTGGGTCTTAATCAGACACTATCAGCATTACTTGGCTTTTTAAATGTACACGCATGGCTTGTCTCAGAGCTGTCCAGCCTGGCTTTATAATATCATGAGTCTTGAAATGTGGCTGTTTTCTTTGTTGGTGGCAAGGGTGGAATCTAAGGCTTCGTGCAGGTGCCATACACTGAACTCCACCCCCAGTTCAACTCTTTTAAGTCTTAATAACCCAAAATATTAAAATCAGATGTAGTGGTTCATACACATAGTCCCAGCACTCAAGACTGTCATGAGTTTGAGGCCAACCTAGGCTACACACACACACACACACACACACACACAAAATGTATAATTTAATTTAAACAGTGGATTACAACACCCCCCCCCCCCCCGCCCCAGTTAGCATTTTGGGATATAAACTACATGGAAGGAAATGGGAGACCCTGAGGGTGAATGACTATGGGCCGAAGGCAGCAGCACAGAGTATGGGGTGGAGAACCACAGGGTAAGCAGATCTGAGACATACTCTGGAGAAAAATGTGACAACATGGAAGGGAAAGGACAAGGACTTCTCTGAGCTCTGTAGGCCCGAAAGGCCCCTACCACAGCAGCACTCTTTCCCACACCGAGCTCTCTTCCTAGATCTGTCACTCTGCTCACTCTGACGTGCCTATTTAATTTACAACCGTTTATGCAGGTAAAACCTGTTTATTTTCCGTCTGGAAATAAAACTTAGGCTAAGTGAATTAAACCAAGACCAAGTCCACTAGCTGTGGGGAGTGTTAAGGTGGGCTCTACACATGGGAGAACCAGATAAAGGCCAGGAAGCCCACAGAGCTGCTCACAGACTCAGCAGGAGATGAATGGCTCAGGTGGCAGCAGTGTCGCCTGGGAGGTAAGAACTGATGCTGAGGGGCAGGACAGAGGGGACAGCATTCTTTCCTTACCACTCAAAGTTAAGAACAATTACATCATTTGCTACACATTACCATTAGTGTTGATATCGCTAATTCACCACTAACTCATGGTTGGAATCCAGGGCACAAGGAGGTCATACACAAGCTACTACTGTGGTACACCCTAACCCTTCAGCTTGTTTTAAATACAAGCCTGTGTTTAACAAAACAAAACCATTTCTTAATGAACAAGTCTTAAAAGACTATTAAAAGCATCACAATTTGAGACTGTTGGGTCCATTGGCATGTGCTGCCTTACCTGGTGCTAAGTTTAAATTTAAATACAGACTTTTAACCCAATTGCCACATGTACCAATTATATTAATATTCAGCAGCATTTTAAATACATCCTAATAATGGTGGAAAGGAAAACAGACTGTGTCCTTTAAAATATGTGCAGTAGCATATAGTTTGGTTTTCCAAAGACTCCCCCAAATGAAGATACCTTTAAACTGCATTTCCCATTCTCGAACACTCTCCATTTGCACTGCGTTCAAATCTGAGAGGTCATCATACTCATCTCTAAGTGCATCCTTATCCAGGCAGAATGTCGCCAGCCCCCTGGAGGCGTCCCTGCCAGCAAAGATGCCATACGGGCCCGCTGAAAGAGAAAAAGACAACTTAGAGCCTAGCACCATTTGAGAATGTGTCTGAACATCAGGTTTTCTCTGTGACTTGCTTTTGGTACAGAGCCTTAATTTCAAAAAAGGGAGATTCTGGATGAGATAATCAGAGATTTGTTGGAAATTTCCCTTTTACCAAAGTAAAGCTTTTCACTGAGAATAAATTCACTTCAGATACCCTGAAAACCCTGCAATGTGTATGCCAGGGAAGGAGAGATCAGTGGAACACAGCCCATGAGAGGTTAGCTACCCATGCTCCAGCAGGTGGCCCTACACCCATGCATATACTGACAGCACTACATGACCACAGTGGGTATTAAAGAGCACATTAAAGCAGGAGCAAAAAGCTGTGGTGGGGAGAAAGGAGGAGTTGGAGGGGAGGCAATGGGTTGGATTTGATCAAACATATCCTATTCCTGTATGAAATTCTTAAAACAAAAAACAACTTTAACCAAACTCGAGGGTTCACATGTGTACCAACGTCAGGTATCTAGCTCAATCTTTCTGCTTACCTCATGAGACAGCTTGTCTAATTAGCTCACTAATTTGGCTCAACTGGCTGGGCCAGACAATTCCAGGAACCCCGCCTCTCCACCCCCCCCCCCACCCGCCAGCAGGAGCTAGTTTACAGGCATGCACAACTGGGCCTCACTTTTAATGTAGATGCTGGAGATCTGAACTCAGTCCCTCATGCACACCTAGCAAATACCTACCCTACAACAGACACCTTTAAGATTTAACTGTTTACATTTCATATGGCAGAAGGGGTCCCAAAATATCTTTCTGTTCAAAATGTTTCTTAAACAGGTTTAAATGATAACAAAATTTCTAAAACATATAATTCTACAAAGACAATTCCAAGTTTATGAGTTCCTCTACAGATAGCAAAAATCATTCTGGGGAAAGAGTTGTTAAACCAGCTAGAGGCTCCACTCTCACGCAGCTAGCTACTGGCCTGTTAAGAATGATACTTATTTTTGTGCATGTGTTATAAGTTTGTGTGTAAAAGATGTGGCCCTGAATAAATGTAGTCAGAGGACAAACTGCATCTTCCTTTGTGTCTCAGATCCAAATTCAGGTCAGGCAAGCACTATGCCATCTCCTAGGTCCATGGGAACCACTAATTTAATAAAGGGGCTATTAGAATAATGTACTGCCTAACTTAAAGAAAACAAGAGTAAAAATGCCTTGATTTCTAAGTGAAAGCCGGCCACACCTGTTCTCATTTGAAAGCATTAAGAAACTTCAAGTTAAGTGTTGGAAAGTACCCCCACCTTCTGAAACAGGAGACCAACCAAGTCTCACCTGAAGAGAACACCTTACCACCATGAGTGGTAACCTGGATTCCTGCCTGGACTTCATGTAAACATGACTAGAGTAGGAAGCTCATTCTTGGAAAGGTCTAGTCCATGGAGCTAGGATAGCTTTCCCAAGTGTTTAAGTAGCTTTTTTTTTTTTTAAGATTTATTTAATGTACATTATAGCTGTCTTTAAACACACAAGAAGAGGGAGTCAGATCCCATTACAGATGGTTATGATCTACCATGTGGTTGCTGGGATTTGAACTCAGGACCCCTGGAAGAGCAGTCAGTGCTCTTGACCGCTGAGCCATCTCTCCAGCCCCTTAAGTAGCTTTTCTAGGTTTGGCCATGAAGATGACATGTGTGCGGTGCTTCCAAGCTTCTTTAGTTATTAAGCATTGTTCATGTTACTAATGTGCATTAGGTAACTATCACAACTTACAACTAAATGACTATGTTTTTTCTCACTGAAATTGATACACTTATGGTTTAATTATTCTCCCAATAATACATTGTTTTGTCCCCTCAAATGTGTCTTCTATATAAGAAAATGAATATTCTATCACTGGTCAACACTTAAGACTTTGAAACTTTGCCTATGATCTCAACTGACATTCAAGGAGTATTAAACATTTAGAAAAATAAATTTAATATAGTTTCTACTTACAGAACACAATTCAAACGTTCACTACATTAGGGTTAAATACTTAAGAGGAAATGTGAAGTTCTAAAAGTAAGCAAGATAGGTTTCTAAGATAGGCAAGTAAGCGAGAATGATCTGATCTTCAGCTCCCTACTTCCTTTGTGAAGAATTCTACCTGCTTTGTAGAGAAGACTGAGAAATATGTTCCTCCAGTCCATAAACTAAAGTGTCCCTTTCCCATGCACAGACTTCTGAGGACACCATCTACTAAGGAGTCTTTTCTGACATGTTCTTTGCTCCCTGATGTAAGGCACTGAGGAACCTAAGTAGACTAAGTACAATAGGAACTGGGCAGTTTGTCTGACAGAGGAAGGCTTAGAGGTCTGGCAAAGAGTTGTCTTCCTCCATTCGTAACCCAAGGGCAATCCCTTCCCTTTCAGATGCTCTCCACAACAAATAATGTCATCAGCAATAGCATTTTGCAATGTGTGACTGTTCATAAAACAAAAACAACAAACATGGGGGCTACCCACGAAAAGCACATCTGATCTAGTGTATGATTTACTGAAACAGCAAATGATGTTTTCTGAGCATCAAGACTCATGCAGACATTATTATGATGATTCCAAACAGTAATCGGCTGACCTAACAGCTGTTGACTTTATGATGGTGAATATAATTGGAATTTTGATTGCTACCTGGACTAGTAACAGGTAGAACACTCAGTGCAGCTCCCGGGCAGCCATGAGATGAAGAATTCATAAATTACACTCCAGTGTAAAATGTAAGGTGAGTGTGTTTAACTATAGGCTAATGTGGGTGTTGTGAACATATTCAAGCTACGATGCTCCAAAAGGTTAAGTGGATTAGATACATTTTTGACTCTATTTTCTCTTCTTCCAGACAAGGCCTTATTATGTAGCCCTGGGCGGCCTCAAATTCACAGAAATCAGTCTGCCCCTACTTGTATCTGGTTGTGATTAAGATTATTTGTTTTAAAGTTCAAAATCAATAATCCCAGCATTCTAGAGTTGAGGGTGGGAGGGCTTTGAGTTTGAAGTGAAATAAACAAAACAAGAAACAAGAGAAAAAAAGACAAAAGCCAATCAACCCATCAGTTACTAATCCCTACAACTGCTTGCTTTGATACAACCATGCAGAATGGTGAGACTGATTTTTGAAATAGCAACAAACCATCATATATGCATATAATGAGGATTACATATAGATGCTCACTATGAAACAATGATATAAAAGAATAAACAGACAATGTGGTAAGTAAAATCTATAGCAGATGATTTCTTTGACTGTAGGATAATTATAATGATAAATATTTCATGAGAAGTACTTTGGTTATTTCCATGCTTCTCTTCAGCTCCTGAAACTGTAAGAAGACAGCTTACACTCTAACGGAGGAAACTCCAGGATCTGTAGAGCCAGGACAGTAAAACTCAAGTTTCTTTCAAGACAAGACATTTGTATGCTTGAGGGGCCACCCACCAAGTGACACACAGATGCTTCAAACTCAACATAGAGAAATTATTTTATCTATTAAAGTTGAGACCAAATTAGATGCTTCACTCCACATGACTGAAAATTCCATCTTGTTTCTGAATGTCCCATCACAAGGCTTAGCCGTATGGAAAGTGCATCATCTGCAGGAAAAGGGCGAACTGGAAAGCCATCAAGTTAAAAGACACAGCCCATTCATGTCTCACATGGCGACTATAGATTAAAGCACATGCACACACACATATGACCCAAAGTAGAATGAGAACAAAAGGAAGGAAAGGAGTATGAGACAGAACTTGGACATAAAGGTAAGTCTGAATACATAAACCTACGCGTTTGTGGTCTAAAACACTATACAGGGCTACATGATGCAGCTAAGTGCTGGAGTGCTTGCCTAGCGCGAGATGCCAATGCCTAGTACCACACACACAAAAGCAAAGATAAAAATGCCACGGAGGACTGGTGAGGGGCTCAGCAGGTGATGGTGTTTGCCAAACATACTGACAACCTGAATTCTGATACCCAGATCCCATGACAGGAGGAGAAAGGATTCCTGAAAGTTGACCTAGAAACCTCCATATATATGCTGAGTGCCAGTACTCATGAACACACAGAATAAAATATCAAAACAATAAGGGCTGGAGAGATGGTTCAGCAGTTAAGAACACTGGCTACTCATCCACAGGGCCTGAGTTTGATTCCCAGGACCCACAAAGTGGCTCACAACAGTCTGTAACTCTAGTTCTAGGAGATCTGATGCTCTGTTCTGACCTCCTCAAGGCACCCAGGATGCAGCCAAATACTCATACACATAAAATAAATTTACAAACAAAACAAAACATTCCAAAATTCCAGCTATGGCACTGAGGAAGTATTTGCAAAGGCTGAAATGATGAGATCACAATAGAAAAGATGTGTCAAAGAATATAAGAACAAATGTATGTAGAAAAGGAAACAAAGTGACTCAGATTTTCCTTAAAAATGTCCATTTTTGGAATAAGAATAAGAAGATAGTTCACTTTTTAAAATGCCTGCCGCACAAGCAAAAAGACCCGGTCTGGCAAGATGGCTTAGCAGGAAATCACTTGTTGCTAAGCCTCATGGCTTGAATTAGCTAACTGGGCTAATTTAATGGAAGAAATGACTCCAGCAAGTGCTCTGATCTCTACATATGTGCCATGGTGTGGCTGCTTCATGTATGTATGCTTACATACATACTCTAAGTAAATGTATATTTTTTTTTTTAAAAAAAGAGACCTAAATTCAATCCCTAGGATAGTCACTGAAAATTATAAAGGTGGGTGTGGTAGTATATTTGCATTCTTAACATGCAGGGAGGTGGAGACAGGCCAATCCATTGGGCTCTACTAGCCAGCCAGTCTCATCTATAATGGGCTGGATAGTTTAAAACTTACTGAGTTCTAGGCAGTGATAGGTGTCTGCTAACACCTCACTCAGAATAGGAGAAATAAATATTATATAGCAACTGGGACACTTTTAACATTACACCCACAAAAAAAAAAATTGAGCACTTTAAAGCATTACATTTTTGGCAAGGATGAGAAACAGGCAACTTTATGAAATACGCATAGGTCAAACTCTCTGGAGGGCAGCTCCAAATGAAGTCCCCACACTATGTATGGGCAGCCACACCATCAGCCTTAGTAATTCTGCTTCTAGGACTCACAGCTCTATTTACATCTAGAACATTGGTACAAGCTGTTTCCCACAGTCATTACTAAGAGATGGAGGAAAACTCACATGCTCATCAACAGAGGCTGTTAACAAATAGCTTCCAGTGACATCAAAGATACGAAAGGCTCTCAGGATTGTGAACTACTATTCACGGTATGTACCCGTACAGGATAATTAAGTGTGGGGGAATAAGACTCATGCTCAGATGGTGTGACCCGCACAGCACCGCTCCGCAGCACTAAGGCTGATCCCTTTCCACTGCAGAGCTACATGAGGGGCTCTTGGGAGGAGCCTTACTTTTCACTGTACATTCTTTAGCGTTTTCAGTCTTGAGCATATATTATCTTTTAAAAATGTGATTAAAAAAAACCTTACACACAGGCATTATTTTAGGACCTACTCTAAAGCACTCTACATTTGACAGTTCATCGAACACTCCAGAAAGTGGACAAGAAAGAAAGAATGCAGTGGCTGGTGGAAAGCAGATGAAGCAGAGATGACAAACGACAGCAAGGAAGCACAGCTAGGTCAGCAGTGTGCCCAAGAATAAAGCAAGAGGAGTGAAGAAAGACTCAACTGCCTAATGTAACCACAATCTAAGGAATGGGCCATAAAAAAAGACAGGCTCGAAGAGCAGATGGGAGGTTAATACGCATCTACCTGTCTTCCAGGGGAAGATGAGAGAATGGAGGAGTCAATAACTTAAAGTCCTGTTTAAATGTTCTAAAATGGATGAAATGGCATGTATTCACAGACTTTTAGCAGAATCCAACATGTTAAAAATCAAATCTGGGGGCCTGGGGAGAAGCTTAGTCAGTGAAGAACTTGTTGCACAAGCAGACCTATTTTGGATCTCCAGCACTGTACAGAAAGCCAGCTGTGTTCCTCTAACTCCAGCCTGTCACGGAAGCAAGGATACAAACATCCCTGGAGCTTGGTGGCAACCCAGCCAAACTGGTGAGCTCTAAGTTTAGTAAGACCTTGCCCCAAAAAATAAGATGGAGAGAGGCTAAAGACAGTGCTGTCCACCTCTGCCATCTACATGCAGTGCACACACAAGCACACATACATACAATACAGCAGGACCATAAGACAGAGAAAACTGCCTCAACCACAACAAAACTGAGAAAAACAGATCAGTAAAAGCAAACTTCTTGTTAACAAGAGGCAGACGACAATGACACACACCACTCAAATGAAGGTGTAACAAGAATGTACAATTTCATTTCCTGACCTCAAGTCATTACTCCTGAAAAAGGACAGATAAAGGACACGAATTTTTCTTGCCAGTGAAAAGAACTACAGACCTTTTAGCACAATGAAATGGAACTCTAAGAAAGACTGAGGTCCAAGAAATAGTAAACCACATAATAAAGACCTGAGCTCTGTTCCCAGCACCCCCCGGGCAGCACCAGGAGAGCTGACTCCTTCTGCTGGACTCTATAGGTGCCCACATATATATATATATGTGCTATACACAAACACATACACTTCGCAAAAAGAAGCCACTTCCAGGGCTAGGATGTAAGTGAGAAGCAGAGCCCCTGCCCACAATGTCTGCTGCCCAGGTCTATCCTCAGCACCAAGGAGGAGAAAAGCCGGGCAAGTGGCAGTAAGGTGTCTTCAATAGGTAGGTTTTCCTGATTTGCATGGGATAATATTTGGCTAAAATTCTTCCACTGTTCCAAAGGACAGATGAATATCTAAACCGTATCTTAAAATCACTAGAAGAACAGAAACAGATCAGAGGAGAGGAGAAAGGGGAAGGGAGAGACTCTGAGGTGAGGACCCGTGTGGAGCTTTTTTTCTGAGGTGAACTGTGCTCAGAGTACTGCTAGTCACAGAGGTATGGCCAGAGGCTATGTTAAGTAAGATGGTGGAACAAGACGCAATGAGACTGGAGCTGTGGGGACATCAAATGCTGAGGAGAAGCTTAAAATCCACTTACGTGGTTTTTATCAGAATAAACAAAACAACACAAGGTGGTTTCAAGGGCTAAAGTAACAAGTCTTAGGCTAACAAGAAGTAATCAAAGAAACCAAGCCTGAAACATCAATGGAGGTGACAGGGAGGGGTCTGACAGAACAGCTATCATATGACATATGTCATAAGGCAGATATGACAGGTCTAGACACAGTGCTAGGTGGCTTCCATGTCTTCACACCAGCTGTGCCCATTTCAGAACACTCCCACACCCGAGCTCTGTGCAGCTGGCCCCTTCAAGTTTAAAGCATCACACCCCTACTTTGTGAGCATCTAACAGAAATAAGGTACTTCCAAAGATGCAAATAACCCCTTGGTCCCAACCCAAAATTTCATTCACAGCACACTTTTCACTACAGAGCTTAACTCTATACTGAGATGTGTTTGCATACTGTCTGTCCTCCTCAAGAGATAGATGTCATTTCCGTGGATATGGTCTGATGTGTACCAAAGACTAATTCTATGTCTGAAAACACCTTATTTAAAGTCTTGTAGTAAAATCTAAGATGCTCCTTCTCAGTAGTTAAAGATGGAGCTGAAGCCTTTATGAAAGCTCTTGAAAAAGGTGAGAAAGACACCAAGAATTACACAGTGACGTCCACCATGGGCTCATGGGGAGGAATGCCTACTTCAGACTGTCCAAAGGACCTTGGAAACCATGAACAGTTAGCTCAGTACGTGTGACTAGTTCTGCTCCTTACTTTTTTTCTTCGAGACAGGGTTTCTCTGTGTAGCCCTGCATGTCCTGGATGTCCTCACTCTGTAGACCAGGCTGGCCTCGAACTCAAAAATCTGCCTGCCTCTGCCTCCCGAGTGCTCCCGAGTGCTGGGATTAAAGGCGTGTGCCACCGCCGCCCGGCTGTTCCTTACTTCTAATGGCAATCACCACCTTCTGTTATGGTAACACTTTAGTATTTAACACAATATAGTTCCCTAAAACGATAAAAACAATGCATCTGACACTGAATGCAACTAAGGAGGTACTACGAAATGCTCTGCACCATATACAACTCTTCTCAACTTTGCTTTCTGTCAAGTAAAGCTGAGGAAATGACAGCATGGCTAGCCTGGAGTGTAACTATGTAGCCAGGTTATTCTAAATAATGGCCATTCTCCTGCCCCTGCCTCAAGAGATCTGGTATAGCAGGGGTGAGCTACCATGCTTAGCTCCTTCAGAAAGCCGGTCCCTTTACCTACTGGTAGCTAACAAGATGCATGCGGTAACTAGCTCAACAAACCTAGTTGGCTCCAAAGCAAGAAATTGTAATGGCAGCTAGATTGTGACAACTCTGAGCTGTCCATGCAGCAGCAGGTCAGGCTGGGCTTGGCCTTTATGTTGCAACTCTTGCTTAAACTGCAGGTTTATAAATTAAAATGTTAAAGAAAAATGAACATATTAAAGACAAGATTAAAGAGGAGGAAGGGTTTAGGTTCGTGAGCTCCTTTCCTCGGCTTCCTATTAGGCAGCGCAAAGGGGCTGCTTGTGTGACCTTCCCCTTTTCAGTGGAAATTAAGAGGTAAGTTGGCTTTGGCTTTGGCATATATTGACAAACGGGAGGAATAAGGGGAAAAATATCAAATAGCCCAAGTATATGCTTTTTTTTGCATTCCAAAAACTAAGACTCACAAAGTGCTACTGTAGTAATATAACAATTTACGATTACACCATTAAAACAGTCAAAACCTGTTCTGAATGTGAGCATGGGCTGGATGGGTAACATGACAATGAGAAGGTGCGACCTGTGAAACATGGTGAACTTGGCTTTGAGTTGTAGTGTGGCTACTTAGCAGGTAGGTACTTTGGGACAAAAATCTCCAAGTTTCAGTTTTTACAAATGTAAAACGAGAATACAAATATCCTGTAGTAGCATTTTAAACAATAAATGAAACACGCTCAGGAGACATTCCCAGGCCTCAGAAACTCCCGGAGAAGCTAGAGTACAGCCCACCATGAAGCCAAGGTTTAGTGTGGTAGCCATGTAGCTGAGTATCTGGACTGTTAGTAAAGAACTCATCTTAAACTATATTAATTTTAGTTAGCCATTTGTGGCCTCGGCTACCATACTGGGTAACTAGGACGTAAAAGCCATGAAAACAAAAACTTGTTTGAAGTTCAAACTCTGTATGGGAAGGAACCAGAAAAGGGTATAAAGACAAGACCAGTAACAGGATTCTCTGTAAGTTCAGCCCAGAAGCTCTCTACCACAAAGTATATAAACTTTGTGGTCAAACATATCTGGATTTCCCAGATTTATTTATGTGATCCAAGCCAGTTTACTTAAACCTCAGACTCATGTGTAAGGCAAATACTTTGCAGAAATGACAAATGCATGATCCAACCCATTCATTGGATCATTAGATGCTTAGGAACTGCAGTTTCCTCCATGATCACACTATCTTTCCAAGCTGGCCAAGTACCTGACTATTAGAGTATAAAATACTATACTAACAACAAAGTCAATGCGTTCTGACAAACAGTTGGCAATGAACTACATTTGAGATATTGCCATTTTATTTTTAAGAACTGGAACTTTAAAGATACACAGCTGTAAGAGATGTGTCCAGTATTATGGAGGAAAAAAAAACCCTCACAGAACAAACCTTAATCGTAAAACCTATCATTGCAGAATGGAATACACAGTGGTTGGAGAGAACAGTAAGCCTGCCAGCTCTTGGCTGAGTTTTTCAAATTACTAAGATTCTCAGGTAAGGAGAGCTGTAGGCTGAATTATAACACCACAAAATTATTGCTTTTATTTGAGGATAAAATCAAAGTTACAGGCAAATTTAAATTTTACATTTATATCCTAGCAAAAAACTGGCATCAAGTCTCCTGGAAAGTACCACAATACTTCCTATCCCTGAAAAAAAAAAAAAAAAAGTAAGATCACTAGATGTTTTGGCTCCATTTAAGTTTGTCCAAATAATAAAACCTTCCAGATATTCCTATTAGATTGCTTACTGATACCAGTAATAAAAGAACAAGGAGGTGGTTCTCTGTTCTTTTTGTTTTCAGACGGGTCTCACTATGCAGCCCCAAACAGCAGAGACCTCACAGAGGTCTGCTTGCCTCACTCCAAGGCCTCCAAGATGGTTTTTCACTATTATCAGTGCTCAAGCCCAGGGACCCACTCTACAACACACCTCTTAGTTTTCAACCTTTGCCACGGTTGCCATGGAGACTGCCAAACTGACTCTTTCCTGATGTATAAGGACCGATAATGGGTCTTTTTACAAATACTCTAGACAATCTTTAACCACTGAACACACTTCAATCCAATGAGGGAAATGTGTAACTTGGTACAAAATCTGTGTAAATTCTTCACTTTTAAAAGTTTATTTGACTTGGTCCATGTAAACAAGGTACTTAGGTCCTATTCTCTTGTTCCACATGCTCTTAAATTTAAAAAAAAAAAAAAGTATTAACCATGGGAGCTGATGTAAGTATGGAGACATGATTTTTGTGTTTATATATCCAGAAGGAAATACACACACATACATACATACAAAGAGATTAACAGATTCAACATCAAATGCTTATTTATGTTTCTTACCTCTAATCCAATCAACAAACCAAAACACTCCTAAAATAGCATCCAACTGAGCATAGAAATCAGAAGCGTCTTCAGTATCAATAAATTAATCAGGGGCAATAACAATTAAAAGGAAACCTAGCTTAAATGTTGGATGCATTCCTTCCAATAAGGGGTCACTTTGGTCTCTAACTTCATTCTTACAACTCATGCTCTTTCTTCTCCCCCCCCCTTCCCCTCCCGTCTTTAAAGTTTAATATTAAGCACTGCGTAACCAGGCCACACAATGATGTTCAATTTTATGGGCTACCAACAGATACCCGGGATCTGAAGTTTATTTTCATAATCTGCAATATAGATTACCACTACACTGCAAAAGGGCCTCTAACGGCAACTACCTTCCACATAATTTTCTGAAAGTAAAGTTGTAAAACCTTCAGTACATGCAGGGCAGGGGGCGAGAAGTTCGACGCTTCTAGGTTCGTGCCCCCCTCAGCCCCCCCTCGCCCCCCCCCGGCGTCCCATTCTGCTAAGGGAAAATACAATAATTTATTTTCAACGGGTATTTGAATACTTATTTTACTATTAGCAGAGAAAGAAGGAGAGGAGGGAAGGAGGGAGAGACTGAGAGTCGGAGACAAGAGACACGCCTGCCTCCTGGGCAGATGAGCTCCACCCCCTACACTCAGGGCCAATATCTTTGCCAGTCTTACTTATTAAGGTTTACGTTCTGGTCCGTCCTCATCTTACATACAGTTGTTAATCTTGGAAAGCATCTTGGAGCCCAAACTGACTTTTTAGAAAAAGAATGAAAACGAGTCCGGGGTGGTTGTGAAACCGAGCTCCAGGGCTTGGGACTTGAAACTACGTGTCCCTAACCCTGACTCTCGGCAGACAAGTCCGGAGAAGGGAAAAAGTAGGCAACTGTCAGACAGACAACCCAGAATAAGAAGAAAGCTGTCTTAACACTGGGCCAAAAACTTTGGGTCGCCACTTTAGCCCTCTTGCCCCGACAAAGCCCAGAAATCAAAAAGCTCCGAGGAAAGGTTGAAAGCCAACGTGACTAGAGACAACTCTTTTAACAATTTTGAGAATTTCAGCCCCAGGAAAAGCTGCGAGGAGATACGGATTGGGAAAGGCAAGGAACGCCGAGCGCAGGTCTGTGAGGCGCCACTGAGCCCCCCACGACGCCCGCAGCTAGGGGCGTGCGCGGGGCTGCCGTCCAGGAGCGGGGCCGCGGCGGGGATAGGGTGTCCCGGGTCCCCACCCCGACACCCCTCACTCCTCACCGGGGCCGTAGAACTTGCTGCCTTTGGTCACGTCGAAGACTTTCCCATTGACCGCGAGCAGGATGCGCGGCGTGCGCGCCCCGTCGTACTGGCGCAGCTGCTCCAGGCTGAAGTCCCGCTTCTTCATGCGCGGCAGCGTGGCGGCCGGGCTCTCCTCGCCCGCCCCGGGTCCCGAGCACAGACCACGCCGCCCCCAGCGCACCCACAGCCGGTAGGCCCCCAGCAGCACCAGAGCCACCAGCGCCACGTTCAGCAGCATCTCCCCGCCCGTCGCCAGCAGCGCCGCCACCCAACCGCTCCTCGCCGCCGTCGCTCCGGCGCCACCCGGGCTCCCGTCGCCGCCACTCTCCCCGCCGCTCCCCAGGGTGCTTAGCTTTACGTCCCCATCACCCGCCGCCATCACTGCCCGCCAGCGCCTTCCTCCTCCCGCCCCCTGCCCTCCCCAAGCCCGCGGCCCTGCCCACCAGGCGGCGCTCAGCCAATCACGTGAGGGGCTGGGGCGTGGCAGCGCCGGCTGCTTATTGGCTGTTGGCTGGGTAACGTTGTCTGGCTTAGCTCTCGCAGCTCCGGCTCTGGCTGGCAGCGCGCGCGGGCAACGCCCCGCCCACCTCGCCCCACACTTCCCTGCTCTCACAGCCCCAACGCTTTCAGCCTGGGGAGTGTAAGGGAGGGGCGGGGCTGAAGAAAAATAGAGTGTGCGTGGGGCGGGGGGGGGGGGGGCGAGCCGGCTGTGCGCGTGCGTACTCGCGCGTATGGGCGGAGCGCCGTCAGGGCGCGTGCGCGGGCCCTGGGACGCCACGCGCTGGGCTCTCTGTAGCAACCCCTCCCTGCTGCGCGCGCGCGTGCGCCCAGAAGCGGCTTTTCTCTGAGACGGCTGGTTCGCGTCTGTGACGACGCACGGCGGAGGCCGCAATGGGGCGTGAGCTGCGGGGCCGCGTTTGAAGCTGGGCTGCGGGCACTAGCCCCAGCTGCGACGGACGCTCGGGTCCCGGCCCACGCTGCTTTTGGGCAGTGCTCCTAACCGGAGTCGGACGCAAGCTCTCCTGCGCTTTGCTCCCCGGCGGTGGGCGTGCGCGGATAAAGCAGCCTGTGGCTCTAGCTCCATAGCCTTGCTCGGGGCCTGCGAGAGCACTGGCTTTCCAGTGTGAATCCCACCCATCTCGCGCCCTCAGCTAGTTTGACAGGCTTCTGTCACTCTGCTTGTGAGGAAGGAAGATGCTTCCAGGGAATGGCCACTTCCTTGTAACTTTATACAACCGGGGGGTGGGGGACAGGTATAGACGAATGGTGGCAGCCTAGGGGTGAGCTACCCGGCATAAAGGAGCTGACTCAGGCTTTGGCGTGAACAGTATAGAAAAGTAGGGATGGGCTTTTCTGGCTGCTGTTAGTTTTTAGATAACTGTCTTTAGTGTCAGTGGACAGGAGAGCACTACCCACTAACGATACTGGTGATCATAACTTCCCTAGAGAGGTTTTAACACTCGAAAGGATGGGAAACCAGCCACTGTACATAAGACTCTCATCGTGGCTTTGGCGGGGGGGGGGGGAGGTGCTGAAATTTTTTTCTGTAATGGATTATATATTTAGGTGCTGTGGGCCATAGGTCTCTCTGTCCCAACTGTTTAACACATAAATAATAGAGAATGAACATGATAGTGTTCCAATTAAAAATGTACTTAGAGACACCGAAATTTGAATTTGTTGTCATGAAATACCGTCCTTTTGTTTTTGAGACGGTTCTGTGTGTTCCAGACTGGCTTTGCACTTGATATGTAGATGAAGATGACCGTGAACTCCTCTTGCATACCAGCTAGCACATTCCCTTGCCCATCATTATGACTTTTAAATCACTTAACATTAAAGTCGGTTCAGCCCCTGAGTAGGTATAGAAACAGCCTGTAAGCTATATTTTGCCAACCCCAGCCTGAGAATTTTTTTTTTTTTGAGTCAGAGCTGTTGTCTTTGAGAATTAGTAAGTGGCTATATAATCTTTACACTGCAAGAACAGGAGTAAAACCAGATTGGCACAGGCCAACCTCAGTAGTCACCAGAAGGGTTAGAAGTCACAGTTTCTGTGGGACTTGCTAACAGAAAACGGAGATGTCAGTGATGGAAAAAAGAAACTGGTTTGGGGAAAGAACGGTGGTAGCAATCTCAAGTATCTGTCAGTTGAAATAATGGCAGTAGGAAGAAAGGATCTCGGAGGTTTCATAGTAGGCCACTCATCTTTCTGTTCAGAATTGGGTCACAGGCTCTCCTTAAAATATTACTGTTTAGTGAGATTGCTTGCCTTTTTTTTTTTTTTTTTTGAGACAGGGTTTCTCTGTTATAGCCCTGGCTGTCCTGGAACTCACTTTGTAGACCACGCTGGCTTCGAACTCAGAAATTGCCTGCCTCTGCCTCCCGAGTGCTGGGATTAAAGGCGTTCGCCACCACGCCCGGCTTTTTGTATTTTTTGTTTTTTTTTTTTTTCCGAGACAGGGTTTCTCTGTGTAGCTCTGGCTGTCCTGGAACTCACTCTGTAGACCAGGCTGGCCTCGAACTCAGAAATCCACCTGCCTCTGCCTCCCAAGAGATTGCCTTTTGTTACATGGCTTTGGGGAGTGCTTAGGAAAGACTGTACTGGACATGGGGCCATGGCTGGTCACCCAAGGCATTATGACATGGAAAAACCTCTTCCTTACTAGTGCAGACTTGCTCCCTAGGAGGGTGCTACCAACTGAGAACCACTGGTATTAACTTGGCCAGGCTTAACTCTGAGCTGAATTATGAGATAAATTTGTGCTTCACTTAAGTGGTTTAGAAGAGAAGAATTGAAAAACATTGTATTTCTGTTGCCTCCTACATGGGATGGGGAATGTTGGATTGCTGATACTGTCTGGTGAAGCAAAAAGCTTTATGCCCTTCCTAATACAAATGTCTTGACTTCACATTAGAAACCCTACTCTCACTTGGGGTCCTCTGAACAGGTTATCCTTAAGGTTAGCCTCCTGAACTAGTCCAAAGGAGTTTTTTTTTTTTTTTTCATTTTATTTTTGCACTATCATAGTAATGTCTTCTAGTAGAATATTCCCGCTTTGAATACCTCAGTAACTTTCCAGCTGGTGCTTTCCCAACTTCACTGCTCCATGAAGGGACTCATCTTGTATTTTAATTTCCTTAAATCAGACATCAATCTCAGGGGCCAGGAGGCAGGGACTTAACAATTCAGACAAGCTGTTTGCATTCAGGGATTTCCATAAATCTCTGCGTGGCCCCTTGTCTTTTCCTAGATCAACTAATCTCTGAGATGTCCTCCCCAAAGTGATGTGTTTTTTTTTTCTCTATCTGTTCTTTTCTTCTAATGACTTGTCCCTGGGCCCCTGCTCGCTGTGTTCATTACCCACTCCATGACTGTTCACACTGCTTCCTCGCTGGATGTCCTCCTTACATTTCCTCCTGTCCAGGATCACTTTCCTTTTCCTCTGTCTGAGGCCTGTTTGATTTCTTTCTTTGCATGTCTATGGATCTCTCCCCTATATCACCCATTTTAGCCTTTCTTCCTGATGGTTGTATTTTTACTTGAGGTAAGAGCTCACTGTGTGGCCTCCAGCTCTTGATTGTCCTGTCTCATCTGCTGGGCTCACAGATTTGCCTCAGATTATTGCATTATTGAAATTCTTTGGATTCCAAGGTTCCTGCTTGTTCATTGTTGATGTGCTTCTTCTGATTCTTCTTTCCCTTTTTTCTTCTCTGCCCATCACTTTGTTTCCTTTGCACTGCATACACTTTGATTTACCAGTTATCTCTGGGAGATGCACTTCTGCTGCTCTAACGTCTCTCCAAGAGGTATTACTGCTAGCCACACCAGAAGCCATTTGTGTCGCTTCCAAAGAAAAGGTTGGAACACCTGTGCACCTTGCCAGTACTCTCTTCTTTTGCCAGGAGACAATTAAAACAAAACAAAACAAACAAACAAACAAAAACCTATTGTCCCATAGCTACCACTTAATTTTAAACAGCCAGGTAACTTTTATTTTCTTTCCTGGTTTTGAGTTTGCAACTCATGGGGCATCGTCTAATCTTGCTTTGAGGTTTCTTCACATGGCTTCTCTAGAAGAATAGCCTGCTCAGGGTTTGGAAAGCAAAAGGGCAAAATCTTCTAGGTCTTTCTAAGTCTTAAGTTGGAAACAACACATTTCCATTGGTGAAAGTAGCCATAGGTCTTGCTGAATTGTAAAATAAGGGGAAAACAAGTATCAGTGAAGAAGGGGATGTGGTGGTTCCCAATTCTGTTTCAAATGATGGCTGATTTCCATCATTCAGAGTCCTAGAGTCAGGATGAGGCAGAAAAGAGCTGCTAGCTAACACATGGCACCATACGAATGAGAAATACATCTCTACTATGTCAACTCACAGATAGCTGAGGTTGCGCTAGTTACTTTGGTGGACTGATCAAAGACTAGTAACAGAAATAGGGCATTGATATAACATTCTAAAGTACAAGGCACTGACATACATGATGTATTAGGCATTACCATGGCTAGGTAGTAGGTAGCACTCTGCTCTCATATTTTACCACGATACTTAATAGAGATTTCTTAGATAAATCTGAGAATCTGTTTCTTGGAATTCTTTCTTCTATTTTAGGGGAAACATTACTTTATTGTTGAAGACAGGTCCTGATATACAGAAAAGGAAAGTTGATCTCTTATTCCAGGCTTGCCAGTGAATTTCCAGATTCGTGAGCTTGGGACTTATACACCCTACCATTCTCCTCTCCTTTCCCTTCCCTTCTGGGAGTTTATTTTTCAGCTACCTCATACCTCAAGTTTGATAGGGGATTGCTCCTACTGGGGAACACCCCTGCAAACTTACTGGGATCCCTGTGGGGAGGAAAACTTCTGAACTGGGAGCTAAGTTCACTTCCAGAGACCAACAACACCCAATGTTTGAACTTTAATTCACAGTGGTCAGAGAGCTCACTGTTGGATGTGATAATTTTGGACTTTAACACAAGTTGGTACTGATTACTTTGAGCTGTAATTAAAAAAAAAAAGTACTTTGATCTCTAATTTCTCTTGGTAAACCTCATATTGAGAGAGGCACAAAGTTAAATTGGGTACAAATTTTGACAGTTACCTAAGTTTTGGAGATTTCTTTTTTTCTAGAATGATTATTATGGACAAGCTAGAAGGGCATCATTTGAGATGGCAATACAACAGGTCATGAACTTTGGGCACAAGCTGATTGAGGCATTGTTCTGACCTATTCAGGCCTCCCTGAGGGGTGAGGGTGGGGATGGGGAATGACTGGATATATCATTGATACCAAAAGCTCCTACAAGAAAGTAAAGTGACTATTATAGAAGCAGAAACAGGGCTATCCCAATTGACTGCTGGCTTCTCCAAGTAGCCATAATTCAAATAGATCTCAGTGATCAAACTAGAAGGGGTAATGGCCACTCTTTTATATACTACCTAAAATAATATTCTAAAGGTTTCATAACCCAGGCTCTTGTTGAATTTACAGTCTCCCTGCCTTATTATTTTTTAAAAAATATACTGGGATTTCAGGCTGTACACCATCATGCCTGGCTCTCTTTAAGTACATTTTAAATTGACATATGAAATTAGTTCTAAGTATATTTATTTTTTAAAAAATTGATAAATGTAAACATGAATATTTCACAATTAAAGACAGTTATGGGGCCAGGTCTACCACTACTGTCATCTTAGCATGTGGGAAGTAGAGGCAGGAAGATCATGAGCTCACTTTAGGGAGTTTAAGATCAACTTGGGCCACATGAGACTCTGTCTCAAAAAACAACCCCAACAAGAGGTTATTGTGTTAATCCTTTTCTGTAGTTGTGACAATGCAGCATGACCAAGGCTACTCTTTGAAGAAGGGTTTATTTGGGACTTACAGTTTCCCTGAGGGATAGGGGTTCATTACCTCATGGCCTGGAACATGGTAGCAGGCAGGCAGGCAGGCAAGCAGGCATGGTCCTGGAGCAGCGGCTGATGCTTTACTTTGTGATCCACACACAGGATGCACAGAATACACTAGAAATGGCAGGAGGCCTTGGGAACTTCAAAGTCTACCCTGGTGACAAAGGTCCTCCAACAGCACCATACATCCTAATCTTGGTTCTGAAAACCAAGTGTTCGAATGTGAGCCTATGGGAGCCATTCTCAGACCAACCACCCCAGGCGTTTAAAATTGCACTTGATAAAATATAAACCCCATAGAAATTTAACACCATTGTCATTGTCATAGAAAATGTCTTTTTGAATTTGTATTTTGATTTTCCCAGCTTCAATGTGTTTTGCATTTTTCACAATAAAAGATTTTTTTTATTTTAAAAGTTACAATTTTTAAAGTGTCCTTTAACCATAAGTTCGAAATATCAAGCATTTCCTTTTGATTGAATTATCATTACAGTTATTAGTAGCATATAATAGGTCATACTTATATTGTATATTTTTGCAAATAATTACCAAAGAGAATTTTATAGGAAATTTCTCTTTCAGGGATCAAAGTTCTCATCACCCCCAATTCAGGTATTTATAGATAAATATAATTTTGTTTTGTTTTCTGTTTTCAAGACACAGTTTGTCTGTGGCTCCCTGGGTGTCCTGGAACTCACTTCATAGACCAGGCTAGCTTTGGACTCAAGGCCTGCCTCTGCCTCCTGAGATTACAGGTGTAGGCCACCACTGCCCAGTTGACAAATATAATTTTTGCTAGAATATAAAATAGGAAGCTGTATTAATAACCAGTGGAGGACTTCAAATGTGAATAAGTGATCCTTACTAAATGTGTTATTTTTATGAGTTTATTGAAAACTCATGATCTAAATAGTAGGGATGAATAATAAGGTGACAAATGCTTATCATGGTTATTTTCTGTTGCTATAATTCTTCCCAAGACCAACTTGGGGAGAAAAAGATTTATTTGGCTTACACATCCTCATAAGCTCATTATTGAGGGAAGTCAGGGCAGGAACACAATCATGAAGGACCTTTCTTTTTTTTTTTTTTTTTTTTTTGGTTTTTCGAGACAGGGTTTCTCTGTGTAGCCCTGGCTGTCCTGGCACTCACTTTGTAGACCAGGCTGGCCTCGAACTCAGAAATCCGCCTGCCTCTGCCTCCCGAGTGCTGGGATTAAAGGCATGCGCCACCACGCCCGGCTATGAAGGACCTTTCTTATACCTTCCAGGACCACCTGCCCATGGGTAGCCCCACCCATAATGGGCTTAGTCCTTCCACATCAATCAACAATGAAGAAAATGCCTATTGGTCATTTTGAGAGAGGCATTTCCTCAGTTAAGGTGACTCTAGTTTGTGTCCAGTTAACAGAAGCTAACCAACCACAGTGGATAACAAGTAAAATTAGACAGCAGTTTGTGTTAAAAAATGAGTGCAGATTTCATGTATTCAGTAATTATGTTTTAAGACATGGTCTGGCTATGTAGCCCAGAATGGCTTTGAACTGGTAATCTTCCTGCCTTAGTCTCCCCAGCACTACAGATGTGCACCACCTTGCCTAACTTCAGTTGTATTTTTTCAGGAGTCATTCTCTCCTGAATTTCTCCAGGTGGTATGCTTTATAAAACATTAAGTTTCATGCCTTTCTCATCAACACTGCTCTATTGAGATAGAAATGTATGATTATGTTTACATTCTTTCACATCATACAGAGAGTGTGCTGCTAAGACCAGGGGAGTGAGATTTGGCATTGGAATTGCCCTCAGCAGTGAGCATGTATGCCCTAGCAAAGGTTAGTAATTCCCAGAATGTTGTTTACAAATCTTAACATGCTCAGACTCTGAGGTAGGTATGTGGAGCATGTGGGTTTGCTCTTTGGATGAAGTAGGGCCCTGCCTCCTTCCACATTTCCTATTGCTCTTTCATGCACATTCTTTGACATCATCAGGAAATAGTAAAGGAAATGGCATTAGACAACATATGACTCCTGCCTTCTCCATAGTACATAAGTACTCAAAAGTACTATGATGCAGACCAGAATTTTCCATTTCTTGCACAGCACTTTCCTCTTAGTAGAAAATAGGAATTCAGAAAATTGAAAGGAAAATTGTAAGGAAAACAACAACAACAACAAAAATACACGTTTATCATGTTGTGTTTCATCATTTGTTTCTTCTAAGCATTCACTTCTGGAGAACAGTGGTTCATAAGATTCATGATGTAAAACTTACAAGGCGCCGGGCATGGTGGCGCACGCCTTTAATCCCAGCACTTGGGAGGCAGAGGCAGGTGGATTTCTGAGTTCGAGGCCAGCCTGGTCTACAAAGTGAGTTCCAGGACAGCCAGGGCTATAGAGAAACCCTGTCTCGAAAAACCAAAAAAAAAAAAAACAAAACAAAACAAAAAACAAAAAACAAAAAACAACTTACAAGGCTTAGGAAGCTCCTGTAACTTACAAGACTCATACAGCTCCTTCCTGAGTAAATTCTTGCGGTGGACAGGAGACTCTTACCAGCTGAGATGCCAACAAGTTCTGTGAGGAGCTCCCAGGATGTAGCTTTTCTCAAATTCTTTTTGACATGAAAATATATTCAACACTGCCTCTTGTCTCTATTATTTTATGTGAATTTCTTAGATTTTTTGTATAGATATTTTATACATATATTTGTGACTTATTTTCAGTGTTACTTTCCAGGGGACTGTTAATGGAGACATACAATCCAAAGAGTTAGTTTAGAACAAAGAAAGTCATCCGGTGGCTTTAAGCATTTCTCCAAGATTCATTGTGGTCTAGGTTTCAAAGAGGTGAATGAATATAAGAGTTGCCTCCAGGAATGGAGAGACAGCTAGTGGTCAAGAGTACTTGCTGCTCTTGCAGAGGATGGAGATCCATTCTCAGTCCTTATGCAGGGTAGATCACACCTACCTACAGCTCAAGCTCTGGAGTGTCCAGCCTCCTCCTCTGGCATCCGTGGACATCTGCATGTGCATGCAGTCTCCATGCACATAAAATACTCTAAGGAAGACAGACTTAGCACTCAGATTCTTCCTGTACTGTGAGTTACCTGGCTGGCTAAGCCATCCTGAAAGAAAATATGGCCACCATATGAAAAAAGTAAAAGGTTATCAAGCAAATAAGGAAGTGACTTGGCAGACTTATGTGCATGGGTATCTAATATTTCATTCATTCGTTTGCTTGTTTATTGATTGCTAAAAATAGACTCTTCTTTCATTCACTATATCCTGATTACAGTTTCCCTTCCCTCTATGCCTCCCATTCCCCCTTACTTTCCCCTCTCTCCAAATCCACCCTTTTCTGTCTTCCATTAGAAAAGACTGCTAAGAGATAACAACCAAACATGACAAAATAAAATATAATAAGATGAAGCAAAAACTATCATACCAAACTTGGCCATGGCAACCCAACAGGAGAGTCCCAAGAGCAATCAGAGTCAGAGACTCACTCGTTCTCACAATTAGAGATCTAACAGTTCGAGGAAGTGCATACTTTCAAAGGGACAGACATAAGTTTGTTTCATAAATACCCAGGTCTTTTTTTTTTTTTTTCCCAAGACAGGGTTTCTTTGTGTAGCCCTAGCTGTCCTGGAATTCTCTCTGTAGACCAGGCTGGCTTCAAACTCAGAAATCCACCTGCCTTTACCTTCCAAGTGCTGGGATTAAAGGCATGGGCCACCACTGCCCGGCTTGAAAATAAGCACCTTTAAGAGTCAAAACCAAACCAAACCAAACCAAAACAAAACAAAACACCCCACCAAACAAACAAACAACAGAAGCTAAGAGTTTAAGAAATTAGAACCTTCTTAAACAAATTGCTCCCAACAATTCACATATTACACCGTCAGAAATTCTGGGTTGCTTTATTGCACAGTTTTGGAATTGAATGTTGATTTTTCCTGTTTCCTTGAACATCCATCATTACAGTTTGGGTTATAGTTTGGCTCTGTGTTTCAACATTTGGTCCCTAGCTAGTAATATCATTTTGGGGGATTGTGGAACTTTTAAAAAAATGGTGTGGGGCCGAAGGGAAAGTGAGTTTTCTAGGGCCTTTAAGGTTATAGCCCAACCTCATTTCCTATCCCATCTCTGTTTCCTGATCTACTTAGGTGTGAGCAAGCAGCCTCACATTCCTACTGACAGGGCTACAAATGGTCCTGCCACCATACCTACCCTGCCAAGAGGGACTGTACCCCTTGAAACTCTGAGTCAAGATGATTTTTTTCCTCTCTTTAGTTGTCTTAGCCAGGTATTGTATCCCAGTGATAAGAAAAGCAGCTGCACAAACATCAAGTCTTAGTGGTCTCCAGGATGTTATTCAAATCTGACCGATGAGTTCCGGTCTATTGCTGCCATCCTTGTAGAATCCTTTGGTACTCCCCATTTGAACCATGTTTTAGCTGATGAAGGAGTTGGCTAGGATTGAAGGCAGGTTGGGATGAGGAAGAGAGCCATGAGCACACGCACCTGGAGTGGGGGGGTCTAGAACAAGAAGGTTTAATAACTAAGTTATTAAACAGTTTAATAACTAAGAAATTCTGTGATGCTGAAGTAAAGAAATTGAGGTTGTGATTGCTTGGGGTGACAGGCCTCAGATAGTGCTCATGAACTCTGTTCCCATAAAGTGCAAGGGGAACCGGCTTCTGGAAGCTTTCCCCGGGGTGGGGGTGGGGGCAGAGTTCATCCTTTGGCTTGCCAGATGGCAGCCAACACTTCACATTCCTTTCTCCTGTGAACTTCCCTAACCATCTGAGCAATGCCCATACTCCCTCATGAACACAGACAGGGCCTCACCTTTACTAAGCCCAACCTTAGTGCCTGCTGCTCTTCAGCAACACATGAAGCATGGAACCACCCACCTGTACCCAACCTATTTCCTTCCAAAATATTATTGGCAAGAACTCCCCACCCCATCCCCTGTCTCACCTCCCTCCTTCCTTCCTTCCCCCTCCCATTCACTCTCATCTTACTCTGTTTATTTGTTGGCCTGGCAGATATTAAACTTATAGGCTCAGACAACTGTTTCACCTTGGCTTTTTGAGGAGGTGAGCTTACAGCGGGTACCACTGTACCTGGCTTGGATTTTTCTTTTAAATGACAAAATATAGAGCATGCATTTTTTTGTAACAAGCCAGGCAACACCAAATTGTGGAAATAAAACATTAAAGCTTGGGCTGGAAAGATGGCTCAGTGGTTAAAGAGCACTTATTATTACTTTTGTAGAGGACCTAAGGTTTGGTCCTAAGCACCAGCATCAGCCCTCCACAGCTGCTTGTAACTAGCATTCCAGGGGATGTGATGATGTCCTTGGATATATATATATATATATATATATATATATATATATATATATATGTATATATATATCATCTTAAAAGTTAAAGCTCTATTTTTCTTATTGAGCAGGACAGACATATACTATGCTGCTAAAAAATATGAATAAGATGCATATATTTTACCAAAATAGAGCCTTGCTATTCAGCTTGAGTTGTAACTGACACCCCAGCAGAGCACTATAGACACTGCCTCAGCTCCTGTTAGAAGCCAGGCTCCATGTTTTATCCAATGCATGATTTCCACATGCAGAGGGGACTATGGTCCCCAGGGGGTAGCCAAGGAGCTGAGAGGTGACAAACCTGCCTAGTGATGTGGAAGCAGCAATCCGATGTGACCTTTGGCTCCTGAGGCTGAGTGCTGCCTTTGCCTTTTGTTGTCTCCCAAATAATACTTCTACTTAAAAAAAAAGTGCTTATTATTTATATGGTTGCCAGAATTTATTCAATCGTTCCCTTTATTTATGAATGTCGAGGTTGCTTTTTGCCACTACATAAATTGCCTTCATAAGCAGTTCTCTAATGAAAAACAAGGTCAGTGGATATTAAAACAAAAGAAAAAACAAAAACAAATGTTTATTATGTGTGTGTGTAGGGGGCTGCACATGCTCCAACCCACATGTGAAGGTCAAAGAACAACCTGAGGAAGTTACTTCCTGTCTGTCACAATATGTTGTCAGGATTGGCAGATGCTGAGCCTTCTCAGAGACCCCCCATCAACAGATATTTAAAATTTTACTCATTTCTTGTGTTAGGACAGAGGAAGCCTTCTAGGAGTTGGTTCTCTCCTTTTCCTGTGGGTTTCTGGGACCTAACAGAGATTGTCAGGCGTATGCAGCAGGTACCTTATCCACTAAGCCATCCATGCCAGTTAGCTTTAATTGTCCCCTTGACAATGCCTAGGGTCACCTCCAGAATAGAGTCTTAATGAGGAATTATCTAGATGAGCTTGGCCTGTGGGCACATCTGAGGGCTGTTAATCGATATAGGAAGAACCAGCTCACTGTGGGCAGAAACACTCTCTAGGTCCTGGAATGTAAGAGTGCAGACACAGAGCTGAGGGAGAGGGAGAGAGGGTCAGAGAGAGAGGGAGGATAGATGGGAATTTTAATTTTGATGAGGCAGATGCCAATCTTTTCCTGAACTTGAAGCTTCATTAAAGACTGGAGCAGCTGGCCTGGACTTCCCTGCAGCGTGCTTAAGAGCCCTGCTGACTTCTGTCTCAGGCTTTTTGGACCTAACATCTAGTCTCCTGAGGCATCTGTCCTTCCATGAGAGCTGTTAATTACATCCCACTAGACTAAATCAAAGCCC
This sequence comes from Mus caroli, assembly GCF_978045245.1. Classification (NCBI taxonomy): domain Eukaryota; kingdom Metazoa; phylum Chordata; class Mammalia; order Rodentia; family Muridae; genus Mus; species Mus caroli. Next base: position 121,051,286 of record NW_028227258.1, on the reverse strand, counting down.
TCCTGGTCTTGGAGCCATTTGTCTCTCTCTTGGCTTGAGGGACATGTCCTTGCCTTTTATGGTGGGCTTTCTGCACCATGTTTAGGCATGGATCTGTGAGGTTTTTGAGATGATTTAGAAGCAATATATGCCCTTGGTAGAAGATGTGTGTATACTGATGATAGGTTGGTGATGGGGAGGCTGTCAGTTGGAGGATGAGTGTGATTCTGTCTTTGATTATAGCAGTGGATAATCCTGGAGATGTGGTTAGAAGCCTCAGGGACCTCTCCCATAAAGCCAGAGTGACAAGGACACTGCTCTGAGGACACTTTTGATGGTTCAGGAGAAGCCTGTAGGAGTGAATTTAGATCTGCCCTCCTTTTTGGGCACACTTCAAGAATGTTTTTAATGAGGTCAAGTCTTCACAAATTACCTTAGTATCCCTTTTGGCAAAACAAACTCTTTTCATTTGCTGTCAAGTCAGTAGAAGAAGGATACAATTTGTTGGCCATTAATGACTGGTATCCTTTTACGGATTTTACAGAATCTCTGGGATGAACTGCCAGGTTCATTACTGAGATGAGAAACTCTTAGTGGAAATTAAATTTGGGATCCTTTTGCCCCAGCTGTGGATCAGGACCAAGAAACTGACATAGAGAATGTGTAGTTTGGAGATGGGCTGGAGGTCAAATCTAGCCTGTATTTCAGAGGATGTTTCTAAATCTCTGTTTTTAGTTGGCAAATAATAATGGTGGTGTGTGTGTATGTGTGTGTGTACCATATACATGGTACAACGTGATGAGAAATGCATACATCATAAAATGATTATACCAAACCAAGTACCATATCCACTGCTTCATATATATTTTTATAGTGAGAACACTTACAAGTCCATTCCTTCAGTAATTTTGAAATACACAGTTATAATTGACTAAGGTTAATAATAGATAATACTCATTGTTAAGTACAATTCTTGATTGATACGATATTCATATATAATAAATTTCAAACCTTTTTTCTTCCTGTCTAGCAGAAAGTATACCCACAGTCAGCAACTCCCCACTCCAACCTCTGGTGGCCACTTGTCCACTCTTGGGTTCTGTAAGTCATTCTTTTTCTTTTTACACTCCACGCATACATAGACTGTGTAGGCCCTCCCCTTGCCCCCACTTGGCTCCTTTTGCCCAGGTCCTCCAGCTTCATTCATTTTGTCCCAACTGGCAGAACTTTTATTTCATGACCAATAGTATTTTGTTGAATCTATACCACAGTTTCTCTTTTCTTTTCTTTTCTTTTCTTTTCTTTTCTTTTCTTTTCTTTTCTTTTCTTTTCTTTCTCTCTCTCTTTCTTTCTTTCTTTTTTTATACAATTTTTTACTAGGTATTTACTTCATTTACATTTCAAATGCTATCCCGAAAGTCCCCTATACCACCCCCTCCCCTACCCACCCACTCCCACTTCTTGGCCCTGGTGTTTCCCCTGTACTGGGGCATATAAAGTTTGCAAGACCAAGGGGCCTCTCTTTCCAGTGATGGCCAACTAGGCCATCTTCTGCTACAAATGCAGCTAGAGACACGAGCTCTGCGAATACCTCAGTTTCTTATCTATTCATACCTTCACAGGGCTTAGGTTGAGCTCATTTCTTCACTGTTGTGATATTGTTGTAATAAATGCAGGAATGCCGATAACTCTTCAACATATTGATTTCTTCTACTTTGGATAGATACACAGGAGTAGGATTGCTGGCTCAAAAGCCATTTCTGTTTTTACTTGTCTGAGGAGCCTCTACTCAGCTCTGTATCATGGCTATATGCCAGGGCAGAGGGAAATATCAGCTTATGGTATTTATCTGATCCTAAGCCATCTATCTTGCCAAGATAAATGGATTAGTATCCCCAAGTTCAGAATTGACATACAGTCTGGTTACCTCCCCTACTCCACTCCACAGGTTTTGACTACAGACTACCGTATTTTCAAGTTTTGAATGTTGTCCAATGTTGGAGCTTGGCTCTCTCCTTTTGCCTCCTCTGAGCACCCCAGCACGAGTCCTTCTTGAAGACTCGGTCCCACTCTAGTGTCTCTATGTGTGTCCCTGCTCTCCCACTCCTAGCCTAATTTGCTACTCATGAAATTCACTGGAACCTGGAGTCCAGAGCTGTTGCTTGTACAGGTGGTACCTGGCCCAGGGGTCAATCATCTGTAGTTGAACTGAATACATTGACTTATTTTACACAGGTTGTGAACCTGCTGACAGAATAGTGGCTTTTTGATGAGTCACCCCCCTCCCCCATTTTGAGACAGTTTCACATATCCTACGCTGTCCTCAGTTTGCTGTATAGTCAGAGATGACACAGAACTTCTGACCCTTCTGCCTCTACTTCCTGAGTGTTCAGATTACGTCTCTCTGCCACCACTCCCAATTTACACGGTGCTAGAAATGAAACCCAGGGCTTCATGCACCCTTCTATTAGATTATATCTCCATTGCCACCCATACATAGCAATTTTTTTTTTCCGAGACAGGGTTTCTCTGTATCGCCCTGGCTGTCCTGGAACTCACTCTGTAGACCAGGCTGGCCTCGAACTCAGAAATCCACCTGCCTCTGCCTCCCGAGTGCTGGGATTAAAGGTGTGCGCCACCACGCCGGGCTACATAGCAAATTTTGATGCTAAACAAGGTGTAGCATCATATTAGGGAAGCTAGAACTTAGTACTCTTTATTCTTCGTAGCCAAGCATGCAGTGCAATGAAAATACCTCTAAATAGCTCTATCAGAAGAATTTTAGTAGTTTGGCATTTCTCCTCTGGAGTGGATATCATAGCTGCCTTTCACTTAGGCTTTTGGGGAAGGGCTTTTCTTCCACATCCCAGGAAGAGTGGATTGTTTTTGGTTGTCTAGCTTTGTACCTCAGAGATTTCATGTAAAGTATGTGAAAGATGTGTAGTCTTCTCTTGCCTTAACTCTAAACCAGCCCTGTGATGTCTGTGTGCTCATGTGTAATAGGCTATTTATTTCTCCGCTGGTCATATGAGCCCATTCAAGTCAGATTAGATTAAAGGAATGTTTATTGGGAAGCTGCTCTTAAGTGAGTTCATGGGGAGATGGGAGAGAGAAAGAAAGGTGGGCACTCAGATTGAGAAAAGAAGGAGGAGAGGAGGAGAGAAAGGGAAAGAGAGGGAGAAAGGAAGAGAGGTAGAGGGATGGAGGGACAGGGAGGAGAGGGGGAGGGAAGGAGAAGGGGAGGGAAGGAAGGGAAGGAGAAAGAGAGAGAGAAGCAAAGTGTCTGAATTATATAGGGAAGAGCCTCTGGGGAGCCCCTGGGTTGGGGGTAGAGTATGCCAGGTAGGAACGGAGGGATGCTGGGAGAACCTTGAGGCCTGGTCTGCTGTGATATGTAAAAATATGCATCCCAGTCCCTTGTCCCAGGGTCTGAAACCAAACCATGTGTACATCTAGGAGGACTGACAAGAATACAGAGATGTAGACCTGGTAAACATGGAAGCACTAGATGGCAGAAATATCTTTGTTCAGGGCTGCTATAGATACTGGGAGGCAGAAGTGCTGAGGGCATCTACTGGAAAAACCTTGTTTGGCCCTGGGTCATCTCTGAATCTCTTTAATTATTAGTATAAGGGGTGGGTCTCAGCCTTGTCTGGAATGCTTTCTTACTTAGTTGTAAACTACACAGTAATTCTATAGAACATGCCATTTCCCTTACACGCAACAACAGTTTTATTTCAATTCTTCATAACCATTTTTATTGTTTTCCTATAGAAAGATAATCAAATGAGGATTATAAACAGTTGGTGGCCATTTTTTACTTGACAGAACACTTCTCTGGAGCTTCTCCCCCACCTCAGATACGCTTTAGGACTCAGACTTGTTTAGGATCCAACTTCACCAAACAGAAATATTGAGCATAAGAGATTTCTCAGCTCATTTAACAATTCAGTAAGATATTTTACATTTTCCTCAGTGGCCACATTAACTGTTATTTCTCTAATTTAACTCAGAGCTATTGAGCAGAAAGCAAAGCCTGCACATAGAACAACTCATCCAACTATCAATATTAGGTTGTAAACCAGGATAATTATAGTAATACTAATTATGTAAAAATGGTGGGATAAATAATATTAGCTTGGGCTTGAGACTCATGAATGTTTTAATTCTGGCATCTTCTCTAGGCATCTCTTACTTCAACATCTTTTTAAAAATGTTTTATTTTAAATTATGTGTGTGTGTAGTTGTGACTATATGCATGTGTGTGCAGGGGCCCTCAGAAGCCAAAGGAGGGTGTTGGGTCCCCTGGAGCTGGAGTTACAGGTGGTTATGAACTGCCTAGCTTGGGTGCTAGGAAGTGAATTCAGGTCCTCTGTAAAAGCAATTCATTCTCTTAGCCATTAGGTCATCATCTCTCCAGCCCCCATAGTATTGTATCTTCTTACTCCTAGCCAGGCACTCTTCTGGGCGTGGAGTTTTAAAGATAAATATGCTTTGGACCTTGTCTTCAAAAGATATCCAGTCCTTGTTGAGAGCGAGCTGGTAAAGAGCATTGAGCACTTGGCATGGAGACACACTACAGCACCTGGGAGACTCAAACCAGAGGATGAAGGGTTTGAGGCCAGCTTGGGCTACATAGTGAGTTCTAGATTAGCTTGTTCTACAGAGAAATAGAGATAGATAGATAAATAGATAGACAGACAGACAGAGAGAGACAGAGAGTTGAGGCTGAATGGAGATGCTGGCCATAGCATCCTGCAGAAGATGATTTCAGACTGTATTTAGCAAGAAGTTTTGGCATCTGAAGATCATGCTATAGACTTGGGAGCAAAAAACCCCAAAGTTGCCCTTTGGCCTTCATGTGAGCATGTATCTGCACACACACACACACACACACACACACACACACACCACTAATAATGAATTAAAAGAACAGAATTCTGGATGAGGGTTTAGAGAACTCTGATTCAGATGGTAGATGGTAAATTTTAGAACTCAAACATTCATTTTTTTATTATTATTAGATGTAAAGGTTAAATCAGTAATTAACTTCAATATAAAGAATATTAAACCTCAGACCAAAATACACATGGAAATTCTGTTTTTAATTTGACCTCTTCCTTCCTACAGTTCCTTCAGTGGCTGGCCTGGGCCTGGTACTCACGGTAATCCTCCTACCCTAGTCCCCTGAGTGCTATGGTTACAGATGTGCACCACACCAGGCAAGTGACAATGTAAAACCTTTCAAATGGGAAGAAGTTTCATCTGCAAAGCTGTCACGAGAGGGGTCCTGCCATCCTCTGGGAGTTCCTTGAAACATAAAATAGAAAGAAAACAGGAAGGAAGAAAAGGAACGTCTCTGATTGTTGGCCCAGATTCCAGGCCTTCCACTCTTAAGCTTTTTTTTTTTTTTTTTTGGTTTTTCGAGACAGGGTTTCTCTTTATAGCTCTGGCTGTCCTGGAGCTCACTTTGTAGACCAGGCTGGCCTCGAACTCAGAAATCCGCCTGCCTCTGCCTCCCGAGTGCTGGGATTAAAGGCGTGCGCCACCACGCCCGGCTTAAGCTTTTGAAGGAACAAACAGTTCAGCTTTTCCACCTTGCATTAGGTAGGGCACACGCCCTTCTTTTTCATGGAGATGTCTCCATTAGAAAGGGCCCAATAGAGGCCAGGTGTGTGTCTCAGTGGGGTGCTCACCTCCTGTGCAGGGTGACCTTGGTTCCATTGCTTGTATTGCTTAAAACAGGTGTGTACTGCAAGGTACCTGTAATTCTGACCCTTGGGTGGTGTTTGGACTGCTAACATCAGAAGTTCAAAGCCAATCTCTGCTACATAGTGAGTTTGAGAATGCTCTTGGGTACCTGAGACCCTTCATTGTTGTTTGTTTTAAGGCTCCGGAAGTAGGTATCCTTTAGTGAGCTGTGTCACACAGGAAAATGTAGCATAAGATAGCATGAGCTCAGCCTCCATGGCTGTTGGAGGATCTGCAGGCAACAGCATCTGTCTGTCCAGTACAGGACTACAGAGCAGTGAAGCTCTGTCCTTGTGTCTTTAGGGGATCTCTGTCTCTACTTTTCTCTGCCATTTCTGTTGCTTAATCCTGACTGTCCTCACAGTCACGGGGCTGGAGTCCAGCCCTCTGATATCATATCCACTCTCTTAACAGGAGCCTCATGACCTCTTGGTGATAAGTCCCCTAAGCCAGTAGTCAGGCATTTATGATTCTCACTTATCAAAAAATGTAAAAGACCCATAAGGTCGTTCCAACTGTGCATTTCTGTCCAAGTGCCCTGCTGTCTTGGGGAGAAGGGGCCAATTTCCAGAAGCCTTGGCTTCAGTCCAGGTGTAAACAAAATGGCAGAGCCTGAAGCCACCCCTAGGATACGCCCAGGGAGTTGACCTCACCTGTCCATCTTGGTTTTTATGACCCTCAACTGCAACCTTCCTCTCCCTTTATTTCAGAGACTTATACGGCATATTTTACATTTTCCAAAATGCCTGCTGCTATTTTAATAGTCATTTATTTTTTATATGCCATAAAGTATTTTTCCATGCTGGGAATACATCAACATTTTCATAGTTTGAAATTGTTTCAAAATAAGAGCTTTTAAAAGAGTAAAGATCCTAAAGTTTTATTGAGGCTTGAGTGTTAATTTACATAAATGTAAATTATTACTTATGTAGTTCTTGAAATGCTTAGATCACCCCCACCCCGACTTAGTATTTTTACTTAAGTATTTCCATGTGCTGTGTTAGCTTTCTGTTACTGTAAGAAAACCCTCGGGGGTAAAGTTTACATAAAAAGAAGGAGAGCTTGGGTTGGGGATGTGATTGCGTTGGTCGAGTGCTTGCCTAGAACTTACAAGGTGCTGGATTCAGTCTCCAAGTACCTTATAAATGAGGGGTGGTGATACACATTGGAATCTTACCCAAAACTTGGAAGAAAGATGCAGGACTCTCAGAAACTCAAGGTTATCCATGGATACATACTGAATTCACATTCAGCTTGAGATGCAAGAGACCCTATCCCAAAACAGTTAATACACATCATTTTTTTTCTGAAATTGTAATTTATTATTTCTGTGAATGAAAGTTTCTGACAAATGATTGTGTCCGATGATAACATCTTCATGAGTAAAAGCGTTAGTAAACTGACCCAATTGTCCTTAAGCAATTCTTTTTTAAACAAATAGTCATGAGGGAATAGCAGGTCATGCATTAGCAAATGCTAGTTTATCACAGGCATATTAAAACAATAATGAAGGAAAAGTACAATAAAACTTCATGGAAAATTCTATGGCTTGGTAGAATTTCTCTTCTTGGCCAGGCATGTGAGTCTGTGGGAAGGGGCTAGGATGCCTGTGTGCATCCGAGTGCTAGTGTTTCCCACTACCTACCCACTAGCTGTAATTTGCTGACGTTTACCAGTTTCAGTTCATGATTTCAGAACTTGGGCACCATGGTATCAAGCAGCTGCTTTTACTTGGTAGTGCTGGTGATGAAGGGGCTATAATTTACCACCTCAAGTCAAGGATTTCCACACTAAGCTACAAGACACTAGATGGTCACCATGTGTTGGAGAGCTGGTGGATGTTAATAGCCCTTCACACACACAAAAAAAAGTCTTTCTCTTTTAATCTCGGCCAATCCAAGAAACAACAATAGACATAACTCAGTGACTCTCATCTAGGTTTGTTGGCTTTAGGCAGCTGGTACAAAGAAAGAATCGAAGAAAGTGTAAGCTTCCAGGCACTTTTAGAGGAGACCAAGTGGTAATCTGGGCCGTAGGGCTCTTGAATCACACCACTAGGGCCAGAGTTCACAGTGTTACCGAAGTTGGCTGCTCTTGGAATTGTGTTGATATGGCATTCAGCCAAGAAAGCCAAGGAAATAAAGATCTCTTTCTCCCTGCCCTTTGTCTCTCCAGCAGGGCACTTCCTGGCCACACTCTGTCGGGTGAGTTGTCAAGAGACCAATAGAATCGCCTGCCAATGCAGGATCAACCCCAGCAGAGGAGGGAGTCTGTCCCAGAGCAGAGCAGACACTGTGCAGCTCAGTCGGGTGCCGTGGATTTTCCTTATTCCAGACCTTTTCATCCATCAACCGATGGACCTTTGATGCAGGCTCTTATCTCTGTGGGTAAAGGTGAAAACTTGCTTGGGCTTGAGTGGAAGAAAGAGTGGTACTTCATTTTTTTATTGGTTGAAAGTTAAAAGTCTTGTCTTACCATGCCACAAATGTCTAAATCTACCCACCAGGCTGTCCCTGCATTAAGAGATTTTGCTCTAAAAAATAAAAATCTTGTACTGAATGCTAGTGAATGATAGAGCAAGCACTGGCTCCTTCTCTAGGAGTCTAGAAACAAAGCTTAGGTATTCATTAAGGAGATTATTTATTTATTTGGTCAAGGTCTTAGTTAGGGTTTCATTGCTGTGAAGAGATACCGTGACCTAGGCAACTCATAAAGGACAACATTAAATTGAGGCTGGCTTACATTTTTAGAGGTTTAGTTCATTATCATCATGGCGGGAAGCATGGTAGCGTCCAGGCAGGCATGGTGCTGGAGAAGGAGCTGAGAGTTCTTCATCTGGATCTGGAAGTAGCAAAAGGGGACTGTAGGCCACATTGGACATAGCTTGAGCATAGGAGAGCTCAAAGCCCATCCCCCACAGTGACACACTTCTTCCAACAAGGCCACACCTACTCCAACAAGGTCACACCTCCTAATAGTGTCACTCCTTATGGTCAAGCATTCAAACACACAAGTCTATAGGGACCATTTCTAGTCAAACCACCACAGGCATGTATATGTGTATTCATGTGTGCACAGATACACATGTATGTGGAGGTTAGAGACCAACTTCCGGTGTCATTCCTCACATACTGCCTACCATTCATTCATTTCTATTTGAGATGGGATCTCTCACTGAATCTGAAGCTCCCTGACTTGGCTCGGTAGGCTAGTCAGTGAGTCCCAGGGATATGCCTGTCTTTGCCTCCATAGTATTGGGATTGTAAGCACATGCTATCACACTTACCTTTTTTTTTTAAAAAAAAAAAAAAAAAAACATGCATTCTTTAGTCCAGCCTGGTCTACATAGTGAATTCCAGGACAGCCAGGGCTATGTAGAGAGAATGATCCCCCCAAACTTATTTTTAATAGGGTGTGTGTGTGTGTGTGTATGTGTGTGTGTGTGTATGTATGCACACGCTTGCATAGGTTTGGGGTATGTGCACAATGAGTACAGGTGCCTGAAGAGACCAGAAGCATTGGATCCCTACTGAGATGGAGTTGGAGCAGTTGTGAGCCACCCAGTGTGAGTGCTGGAAACCAAACTCAGGTCCTCTGGAAGAGCAGCAAACAATCTTAAACACTGAGCCTTCTCTCCAGCACCTTGCCTCCATCCCCCACCTGGTTTTCTAATGTGGGTTCTGGATATCAAACTCAGGTGTTTGTACTTGCAAGATAACTGCCTTACTGAGTGAGTGGTCTCCCCAGCCTAAGTGGCATATTTAGCTACTCTTTGGTTCTGCTCTTCTAGAGGTTTTCAGCAACAGCATAAGACAGTGACTCTCTTAACCCTCCTCCCTCCTATTAATTACCCCGTATGCTAAATGAAACTTGGAATTGTTAGTAGCAGAACTTTGATGAGGTTTGGGGGGAGATCCGCCAACCTTCCTGCTTATGACCTGTGATGGAATATGCTCAGAGCAAAGACCTGTTCTCCAGAGCACATTTGCATAAAATCCTGCTTTGAGACACTTCTCTGAGGTAGGCTGCAAGGCTGAATTACATATCCTTCCACTGAACTGAAAGATGTAAGTAGCTATTTATTACACAATAGTAAGAAGCTTATCAGCATTAATGGAAATTCCTGTGCGACGGGTTCTAAGTGCTTTGAATGCCTGCTATCAAGTTCTCAGAACATGCTCAGGGAAGCTGTGCCTTATTGCTGGTTCTCGATGGGCAGCTAAGTCATGGGGAGTTCTGGAGTCTCTCCAGTGGGGCTGCTGAGTCAGCATATCTGTAGCATATATATCTATATGCTATCTCTTCCTGTGTAAACACAGATCATGTCCTATCATGTCCTCCCCAAGAACAAAGAAAGCCTAGGAGAATACATGGTACCCTGGAAAGGCAGGCCCTGTCTAGAATTACCGAAAGGGAGACAAGAGAAAGAACTTATTTGTTTCATTTGAATTTCTTTCTTGTAATGATAACACATTCATCTATTAGTACAATTGAGACTTTCTTTTTTTTTTTAAGATTTATTTATTTTATGCACACGAGTACACTGCAGCTTTCTTCAGACACACCACAAGAAGGCATTAGATCCCATTACAGATGGTTGTGAGCCACCATTTGGTTGCTGGGAATTGAACTCAGGACCTCTGGAAGAGCAGTCAGTGCTCTTAACCACTGAGCCTTCTCTTCAGCCCCAGTTGACACTTTTTAAGTTAAAGTGGCCAGAGTCCTAAGTTGGGTTCATAATTTCCAGAATATCATGACTACTTAGACATATCATGACTGGAAGAGACTGAGTTCGAGACTAGCCTGGTCTACAGAGTGAGTTCCTGAACAGCCAGGTTGTATAGAAAAGCCCTGTCTCTAAAAAATCAGCAACAACAACAACAAAAATTGTCTAGAAGTGAAATTAGGAAGGGGCCTTGTTTGGAGGGGGGTCCAGAAGTGTGGAAGGGAGAGCTGAGGGAGGGTAGATCATGATATATGAAATTGTCAAAGAAGAAACAAAAGCTATTACAGTAAAAACAGTCAACCAGACCCTGAAAGCTGGAGCTGAGAGAACACCAAGCCCCTTATTTTCCAGTTGGGGAACCTGAGGCCACATCACTTGCTGAAGCCCAGGGAAGGGGTTATTGAGGGAGCTCGTCTGTGGATGCTCAAGTTTGGGCTGCGTGTTTTGAGATATATCTTAGATAGAATAAATCGTACAGATCTTAAATGAGCAGTTTGGGGATTTCAGCACAGGAATATTCCAACATAACCGGATGGGCCAAGGTCTAAACAGAGGTCACAGTCAGCATGTCTGCATGTTCCTCTGTGCTGGGCAGTTTTAAAATGTTGCCTTTGCCAGGTCATCAACGGGAGGAGAGGCCCTTGGTCCTGTGAAGGTTCTATGCCCCAGTGTAGGGGAATGCCAGGACCAGGAAGTGGGGGTGGGTGGGTTGGGGAGTAGGGGGAGGGGGATTTTCGGAGAGGAAACTAGGAAAGGGGATAACATTTGAAATGTAAATAAAGAAAATATCTAATAAAAAAGAAAGGATACACAAACCTAACCCCCCAAAAATGTTGCCTTTGTTCATTAGTATGTTGGTAAGAATTCAAGAGCTTGCATTTCCTGCACGTTCACACATTTCATAGTTCCCAGAAGAGGCACACCTTAGTGTAGATGTTTCCTTAAAAACAGAGAATTTCACTAAGTCCTCTGCTCTTATCCTCCACAAACCAATTCCTAATTGCTGAAATGGCTAATTACTGTTCTGTGTTCGCAAACATTAACTCAAGTTGCTCTTTAGCCTGACATAATTATTATTGTACCACAAAATTATTCTTCAGTCATCTGATGTTCAAATTCCCCAGGCATATTCATAGTCAAAGCACACATCTTTTCTTTTTGTAACTAAGCAGTTTCTATATCAAAATCTTGGAAGTTCTGTAAGAATAGGACATTTATTAAAACCTCAGGGAGGTTTGGCTTGCTGGGCTTTAACTGGCCATAGCTTTCCATAATCTAACAGCAGTAGTTCAACTGGTGTCCATTTGAGCATCTTTCTGTTTTCCTTCTGGGGTGTAGTGAGCCATAGCCGCCCAGTGCAACTCATCCTCGCATCCCTTGACCATCCTTCTCTTTTCCTGCTTTTTTTTTTTTTTTTGGTCCTGGAGTGTGATGAAAAGTGTCTCTGTGTGTCTGTCTGAGAGTTTTTTGACAATAATACTGAGATGATGATGGTGATGATGGTGATGAGTGAGGGTGGTTCTGCACTCACGAGTTTGGGAAATGTCCTCTGGCAGGAGCAGCTGTTAGTCCACTCACATTCTGACATCTACAACATAATATGCTCCTTGAGATCTTGTTCTACCAAAATTATTCAAAGACTTCAAGGTAATAGCCCCCAAAGCAATAGAGTAAGTTTTATAAATGCATTCACAACAAACTGAGAATAACAAGTGCTCAACAGTAGAAAGGTTAAGTGGCGGAGAATTTCCCTAACGTGGATGATACATGCTGTTAGTTTGAATCTAAGCATCCTACAAAGCCCCATGTATTTTATACCTGGTCAGATACTTGGTCCGCAGCCTGCAGAGATACTCAGAGTGCTGCAGCCTTTAATAGGTGATACCTTGTAGAAGGCTTTAAGTTGGGTCCAGAAAAGGACATGTCTTTGAAGGGGCTTGTGAGCTCTCAGTTTATTTCTCCTCATTTTGTGCCTAGCTGTGACATAAACGAGCCTAGATGCACCCCTCCATGATTGGTTGCCTTTCTATGTAGTTACAAAAAGGGTGGCTTAGCCTGGACATGGGCTGACAGTACAAAGCCACAAACCAAACTGAGCTTCACTATTGTTATTGTTGTGTGTATTGTTGTTGTTGTATATTATTACTCAACAACCATCCACCTTGGTTTTTGAGACACTTCCCTCACTGGGACCTGGGGCTCACTGCTAAGGCTAGAGTGGCTTAGCAGTCAGCTCCATAGGTCTACCTGCCCCCCCCCCCCCTGCATCTGGCAGTGGGATTATAAATGTGTGCTGCCAGCCTAACTTTTCATGGGAACTGAACTCTAGTCCTCATGATTAAGCAGGTACTTTATGGACTGAGCTTTCTCTTTAGCCCCTTTGTTTTGTGAGACAAGGTCTCATGTATCCCAGCTGGCCAGGTCTACACAATACCTCGTCTCAAGTTAGCTTAAATTGTCAAATTGACACAGCCTCGCGTCATCTAAGAGGAGAAGCCTCAATTGAGGAATTGCCTGGATCAGATTAGTTTTAGGGAATATGTAAGGGATTGCCCTGATTATTAATGTACGAAAAAGGACCCAGTCCACCATGGGTGGCACCATTCCTTAAGCAGGTGGTATTGAGCTGTATAAAAATCGAGCCAGAGAGCAAGCCAGCTAGCGAGCACTGTCCTCTGTGCTTCTGCTGTACTCTCTTGACTGAGTGAATTCCCTGATCAGAGGTAATGTTGCATGGAATGGCAAGCAGTTTGCCTTCGGCATCCTCCCTGACTACCCTCGATGATGGACTGTGATGTGGGAGGGTAGGATGGAATAAACCCTCTCCTCCCCAAGTTGCCTTTGGTCAGAGTGCTTTATCACAGAATAAATGAAGCTAGTGCTCTTTGGTTCACATGTATGCCGACAGGTTCCAGGACAGCAACCTATCTGAAGAACATAAGATGGGTATTTTCAACTTCAAGTTTGGATTTGTGTGAGGGTTCCTTACAATCGCTCTCAGGTAATGTGTGTCTGGCCAACACAGGAAGTGTGTTTTTCTCAGGGCGTTGCCTGTGGAGGCACAAGCTGCCTGCCTGCTCCTCACCAGATCTATTGATGCTTATCACCTGAGTGTGCCACTGTGCAGTCTGAGAGGAGATGAGGGAAGGGCACGTACACCCACACATTCCTCCACACGTTCTCTCCCCTACACTCAGCCTTTATCTTGATTAGTATTTAAAGCCACATTTCCCAAGACTCTGTGACATATTCTTCAGGTCCTGAGACTGTCCCACGGCTGTGATATCTGTCCACCTCACCACCGAGTCTGCTAGGTTTGTACACCAGGTAAGTCCTCTTGCAGGGCTGCCTGACTCGCTCTCCATTGCTGGATCTCATGTCTTTGTTTTAGACTTTTCAGAGCACTGTCTATTTTTTCTGGGGCACACACTAACTCTACTTTCTGCTGCAGTTATTTTCATGCCTCTCCTAGCCTCAGCACCAGGCTGGCACCCGTGCCTGGAGGAGGCACACATCACTGCTCCCACACCCACAAGTCACAGAGGAGATGATGAATGGGGGCCTCGATCCGTGTTTGCTCATGAAGCGTGTATTTACTTTTGCTGCTTTCCACTTCTCCTGTGCTCCTTGAATGCCCAATTGTTTATTTTAAGAATTCCTCAGCTTCAGCTGCTTAACATCCCGCTACCCCCTGTTAAACATGTTGCTATGTTGCCCCTGAAGTAGGAACGGAAGCTCTTCAGGGTGTCTGTCATTGCTACACTCTCAGAGCAAGTGTTGAGAAAAGTGTTGTTGAGTGAATGTGTTACTTCCTTGCCATGACTTGGATTTCATGTTTTAACTGAATTGCTGACTGGGGCATGGAGCCAGCTTCCTGTTGTTTTGACAAGAAGGTGTGAGGAGGTCAGCACTTCCTCGGGGATATTCTTCCTCTGACTTGCATTAAGGGATATTCTTCCTCTGACTTGCATTAAGCATAACTCCATGTGTGGTGATGGGAGAGTACATCCTTACATAAAGATTCCCCTGTGCCCAGGCTTACAAAACTGCAAGTGTAACCTGGCAAAATCATCAGTGTTATGAGCCAAGGATACTAATTTGTTCAGAAGGTATGTATTTATTCTGCCAAGACGCATAAGAACAAGCATTGATTTAATGTGGAAGTTTAATGAACAATGGAAGGATCCAAATTCTGAGTAGGTCAATCAAATCTTATGTGCTTACTAATTTCTAAGTACACCAAGAAAAGATGTCTAGAAAGATGGCAGAGATACTCATTACATTTTATGGAGAATATATAAAACACAAAAGTCTACCTTTTACAAAAGTATGTTTATGTTCTCAAAATCAGTGAAATAACATTTTTTATAATGGGACTTTTCTTCAAGGTATTAATTGGTCTATTACTAGTATGTATGTGTATGAGTGTGTGTGTATGTTTGCACGTGTTTGCATGTGTTCATATGTATATGTGCCTGTGCATATGAAGGTACATGTACACGTATGCACATACATGCAGAAGTACATGTACCTTACATGTACATTATGCATGTTCATGTAGACTTAGACCAGTAGTCTCTATCAGATGCCTTCCTCTATGTCACTCCACCTTATTTCTTGAGACAGAGTCTCTTGTTGGATGCAGAGCTCATTTATTTGTTTAAGCTGTCTGACCAGGGAGCTCCAGAAATCTACCTTTCTCTATTCTTCCATAGATGTGTACTGTTGTGCTCAGTGGGTGCCAGAGATCTGAACTCAGGGCCCCATGCTTGCCTGATGCGTGCTTTCTTGGCTGAGCTGTCTACCCAGGTCTATCATAATTTTAAAAAACATTTTTTTTTAAAAAAATCTTAAAATAGTCTCTGATTCCAAGAAAAGTTGTAAAGATAATTCAGAGACTCCTGAACACCCTCACATAGTTTCCCTTAATGTCAGCATCCTTCCTTATTGTGTGTATTTACAGCAAGTTAGAGAACAATACTGGTAAAGAATTAGCTTAAAGTGATCATTCTGGTTTCACTAGTTTTCATCCAATTTCCCTGTTTGGCTCCAGATTCCATACAGAACATCATACTATAGTCATGGCTTGATCTGCATGTTGAATTGTGGCAGTGTTGGGAAGTGGGTTTAGGGCATGAAGGCTATAAACAGACTAATGCCAGTTATCTCTCTTGGGACTGGGTTCATTCCCTGTTACTTCCTTCTGTTCTTCCTCTGTCATTCTTCCACAAGTTGCCCCTGCCTTGTGGTGACACAGCATGCAGCCCTCCCACCCCTGATTCTGGCACCTTCCAGCCTCCACAGCTGTGAATCAACAGGTTAATATTCACCACAAACTGCCCTGTTGAGCAGGTCATGTCTCCACAGCCTCTTCTGGTCTGTGGTCATTTCCCAAACTTTCTTTGTCTTTAATAACTAGTTCCAGGAACTACCAATTGGTGGTTTGCAGCAGATTGTACACTTTAGGTTTCTTCACGTTTCTCTCGTGAGAGTATAAGCTTTGGAAAGTGAACCATGATGATAGCAGTGCCATTCTGACTCCATCATAATCTTATGATGCACGGTCAAGACACATGAGGAGAACACGTACAAGAGCTATTTGGATTTGTTCTGTATGGGAGATTTAAACATTTCCCACAGTTATTTATTCCACCACTTATTCACAGCAGCATAGATTCTTAGATATTTATTTTACGGTTGGGTTACAATCCAATATTATGTTTCTTTATTTTTATTTATTTATTTTTATTTTTTGTTAAATTTCAGCATTTGATAAATCAGAAGATTATTTCCTTATTCTACCACTCAAATTGTTTCGATTCAAGCCACAGAGAGCTCATCCAGTTAGCCCCAGTATCTTCTTGGTGTGTTCCCAATACTGTGTTTGTTTGTTTTTTCAGAAGTTACTCACTTTCCAATAGTACAAGGATATGAGGATTTCAGGTCTGGCTGGATTTGGAGACCAGATGATATAATCAGAGTTCCCTCAGGTCCGAATTCCAGTTCCATTCCTTTCTATATTCTGGCTTCTTCGTGGATTCTGTATGTGTGGGTAAAACTGGGATTTTTCTATGATGACAAATGATTGTCATGATCACTCAGGCAAAGATTAAAGCTGGGTGTGCAGCTCATGGTAGCACAGTTCTTTAGCAAACCATGAGTCTTTATCTCCAGCGCCCACCAAACCAAACCAAATATGAAAACAAACCCACAACATGTCCGTGGGAGCAAATAATGCAGTAGAATGGGCAGGCTGAGGATAACAAGGTGGGTAAGAAATCCAGGCTCAGGTTGCCGTATACGTACACACCAATGGCATGCTTTCACTTCGATTTAGCATGTCTATATTTGGGAGCTAGGGAGATGGCTCAGCAGCTGAGAACACTGGCTGTTCTTCCAAAGCTCGATTCCCAGCACACACACATATGTGTAACTCTCTGTAGCTCTAGTTCTGGGGATTTGATGCCCTCTTCTGGCCTTCAAGAGCACCAGGCAGACAAGTACACACACAAACAGGCAAGACAGTGATACACATAAATTAAAAATCAATGACCTTTAAAGAAGTTGTGCCAGTGTGGAAAGTCTGTATGAAGGTTTGTTCACATGAATACAGTGCCTCAGAGGTCACAAAAGGGTTTCAGATTTCCTGGATCTGGCTACCGGTCGTTGTGAGCTTCCCAGTTTGGGTACTGGGAACCTAAGCACAGTTCTCTGTGAGAGCAGTGTACTAGAACTGCTGCCCCATCTTTCCAGAGCCATGTTCCCTACACATTTTATTTTTTTATTTTTTATTTTTTTTGGTGGTTTTTCGAGACAAGGTTTCTCTGTGTAGCTCTGGCTGTCCTGGAACTCACTTTGTAGACCAGGCTGGCCTCGAACTCAGAAATCCGCCTGCCTCTGCCTCCCGAGTGCTGGGATTAAAGGCGTGCGCCACCACGCCCGGCTCCTACACATTTTAAACACACACACACACACACACACACACACACACACTCACACATACATACACACTTAATACACTTGGTGGCTGATGAACTTTCCGACTTTTTCTCTCTAGAGTGGTGTTCCTCACACACTTAAGATACACACATACACACATCCACACCCCCCCACACACACCCCACCCACTATATGTATATATACACACACATATACTTGGTGACCGATGAGCTTTCTGACTTTTTCAGGATCTGTGTCTGTCTATAGCTCTGTAAAGCAACACAGTACAGGGGTGAGGCCTCTGAACACGACTTACAGATTCCTGGGTATCTACCCTACCTCTGTCCCTTCCAGCTGTGTGACATCAAGAACCATCCATTATTTCTCTGTTGTGTGTCTCTGTTGTGTGCAGGAATGCTATAATGCTAATAATAGTAATAGCAGCAAGGGCTGCTATAATAAGAAGAAACATGTTCATTGCTTGGTCCAGTGTCTGTCACAGCCATAAGTGCATGATGGATTTCATGGGGACTAATTTCAGTGAGATCCATTTTCAAAAACAGCAAATATATCCTGATGATGCTCAGGTGTGTGTCGTGGTAAGGGCTGAGGCAGAGAATAGCCTTAGACAGCAACGGTTACAGGTTACAGACTGTTAAGTCACATGTTGTACATCATATGAAGACATTACCTGGAGTTTTGTTTAATTGAATTAGTTGCCCATAAATAAAAATTATAGTTTAAGCCAGGTAGTGGTGTCACATACCATTAATCTCAGCACTTGGGAAGAAGAGGCAGGCAGATCTCAAGGCCAGCCTGAGCTCCAGACCTAATTCCAGGACAGACAAGACTACACATAGGAACACTGTCATGGGAAAAAATAGATATAGTTCTCCATTCTTCTATCCTGGCTTCTTTTTAAAATATGGGGGGAACATGGCTCTGGAGAGTGCACGCATGTACAGGTGCTTGTGTGCACGTGCTTGCAGGCACAGAGGCCAACCTGGGTGTTATTCCCTTTAAGATTCAGAGATGGAGGCTAAAAGCAAGAAATGACTTTGACAAGTTTTCTGGGACTGCGAGTGGCTAAGCTGGAGCAAGTTCAAAGTCTTTTGCTGCACCCTGTCGCTTCTGGGGCCTTGATAACTACAAAGAGGAGACATCCATGTGGCTTTTCTGAAGGATCTGAAGTCCTGAGTAAATTGTCCAGCTGGTGCTGTTTCTGAGTTGAGACGGCCCTCCCTTACAAACCAGCTATTTAGAAGCAATGATATCTCCTTATATTTTTAAACAGAGAAGACAATTACAAAAATGATTTTGCTCCAAATTGATCATTCATTTCATTCATGAGCTCAGGCATCAGTGTGATTTCAGGGAGGAGCCCAAAAGGGCAGTGAGATATTTTGCAACTGCGATAAATATCTGTCTCGTAGGGCCTTTCTGTCAGTACTTAAGAGAAATGGCACCATAAAGCTCTGAAAGGGTCATTTTGTGTACATAGACAAATGGGTATAATGAACAGTTTTAAAACTGCCATATTCCAGCATATAATTTCTACACTTGATCTTAGCCAAAAGGCCGAGAAGCGATATATAATTTCTTAGAGATATGTACATATGACTTTAATAGTAGAGATGGTCTTTTACTGCAAAGAGTTTTGCTAAGTCCTGTAGGGATATAAATACATTAAGACATATAATAAGACATAAGAGCTTATCACATAGCAGAAAAGGCAGATAGATGCCTTTAATTGCAATTGTATAAAATAAAATCCATAAAAATAAAACTATTGAGGAACTTCTAAGAAAAGAAAGGAAGAAAGATCAAACCCAGCTTAGATACAAGAGAAGGCTTCCAAGATTTGAGGCAGACCTTGAAGGCTGGCCAGGTTTCAGTAGCTATAGTTGGGTATGAAAGCTGAACAGGCAGAAGAGACACAGAAGCAGACACAGAGGTGAGAAACCCAGGGTGTGTTTAGAAAACACGTAGTAACAAGTCTGGTCACACTGTGGAGTGCTTTGATTGCCAGTCTCGGGAGCCTGCTCTGCTCACTGAGCAAAATGGTATGTATACTCAAGCTTTTGAGCAGTCAAGGGACATGAGCAGGCTGTTTGTAGGCTGGTGACTTTTGTAGACTTGATGTGAGATGTTGTTGGGCTCTTGGAAGAGCCAGTGTCTGCTTGGGGACAATAGGCCTGGAAGTGAGAGTAGGAAGGACATTGGAGGACATTCTGGGTATAGTCTTTGAGGTATGGGAATGGGGTAAAAATAACTTCAATGATTTCTGAATCTCAGTGCTTTCATATAATGTAGCTGATTATAGAGTTAGAGGAAAGAAGGAAGATTTGATTTGAGACTTGTCAGGAGTTTCAAATGATTGAGGCTGAAGAGTCAAATAGTAGGGTCAAAGGAGAGAGTGTGTTTAGACCTGGGTTCCCATGCAAGCAGAGCTTACAAAGTTTGACATTTGAGAATTATTTACACAGGAAATAGACCAACATTTATTATGCATGGTTGTTTTCTGACTCTTAGATAAATTTCTTTATATGACATATAACTACATAATATTACCATGGACCCAAGACCCAGAGAAGTTGACTGTTTATAGACGTTCCCATAGTTCACTCGTCTCTTGACCCACTGAGGACCTGCTGTGTGTGAGATCCTGATGCACAATGTAGCAAAAGTTAGGTTGAACCTGAACCTTTGGGACATGAGTAAATGAAGGACAGATTAGATCTAGAGGGAAGGAAACTTGGGCTGAAAAAATGAGGCTCCTATGTTGGAAAACATCAAAATTGAAGAGTTGGAAAGGAAGGAGAGGCGAGAAGCCCAAAGAATGTGTCTAAGGTGCAAATGGAGAGATGAAGAGGATGAGGAGAGTTTAAGGGAATATCCAAAGAGGAGTACTGGAATGATCTGGGATGTTCTCCCAAACACTCCAGCACAGCACTCTAGAAGGTAATGGAAACTTTAAGAGGTGGGGCCTAGCCATAGCTTTGGGGTTATTGTGATGTTCCTCAAAGAAGATTGTACCTTACTGGTTGCTTCTTCTTGGTGAATAGTCTTTCTTTGTCACATACTCCTGATCAGATGCCTCATCATAAATCCAAAGGAACTAGGCCAACAATCACATATTGAGTCCTACCAAACTGAGCTAAAATATCTCTTTCCTGCTCTTAAGTGACTGTTTCAGATGTTTGTTACAATAAATGAGAGCTGACTAATAAAAGGAAAGAAGAAGAAAGTGGAAACAAAAAACCTTCTATCTTGCTAATAGCAGCATATGTTCTGGAAACATCTAGGATGTGGGAATCAAGCACAAGTATCTCAATTTGGTATTGAGGTAATTGGGTGGGTTCCAGTAAAGTAGAATGTAGACTAAACATGGTCGTTTTAGAGAGTCCAGAGGTTCTGACATGAGGGAATAGACAGAGATATTAGCAGAGCTAGTCTGATAAGGAACAAGAAAGAGACATAGTGATCAATAAAATGGGAATGCCAAGGGTGTGGGACTCAGCAGAAATAGCGAATTGTGCAACATTGGACCAGTTAGATACAGATGCAACTCAATAACTCAATAGTCTTAATTTTCAGGTATAAGACCAAATATGGTATTGGTATACGAAGATAAAAATCTTCTCTAGGGGGCTGGAGATGGCTCAGCGGTTAAGAGCACTGACTGTTCTTCTGAAGGTCCTGAGTTCAAATTCCAGTAACCACATGGTGGCTTACAACCATTCATAATGAGATCTGACTCCCTCTTCTGGAGTGTCTGAAGACAGACAGCTAGAGTGTAAATAAATAAATCTTTTTTTTTTTTTTTAAAGATTTATTTATTTACACTGTAGCTGTCTTCAGACACTCCAGAAGAGGGCGCCAGATCTCGTTACGGATGGTTGTGAGCCACCATGTGGTTGCTGGGATTTGAACTCTGGACCTTCGGAAGAGCGGTTGGGTGCTCTTACCCACTGAGCCATCTCACCAGCCCCAATAAATAAATCTTAAACAAAACAAAACAAAAAAACCCAACTTCTCTAAGCAGAGATAGAAGGAATGACCATCCTGAGACTGCCCCACCTGGGGATCCATCCCATAAACAACCACCAAACCCAGACACTATTGTGGATTCCAACAAGAGCTTGCTGACAGAAACCTGATATAGCTGTCTCCTGAGAGACTCTCCCAGTGCCTGACAAATACAGAGGTGGATGCTCACAGCCATCCATTGGACTGAGCACAGGGTCCCCAATGAAGGAGCTAGAGAAAGTACCCAAGGAACTGAAGGGGTTTGCAGCTCCATGGGAGGAACAACAATATGAACTAACCAGTACCCCCAGAGCTCCCTGGAACTAAACCAGGACAGAAAACACATGGTGGGACTCATGGCTCTAGCTGCATATGTAGCAGAAGATGACCTAGTCCATCATCGATGGGAGGAGAGGCCCTTGGCCCTGTGAAGGTTCTATGCCTCAGTATAGAGGAATGCCAGGGCCAGGAATCAGGAGTGAGTAGGTTGGTGAGCAAGGGGGAAGGGGGAGGGGATAGGGGATTTTCAGAGGGGAAACTAGGAAAGGGGATAACATTTGAAATGTAAATAAAGAAAATATCTAATAAAAAGTAATGAAAAAACCATTTCATTAAAATGTTATGAAAAAAAAAACACAAAAAAATGCAAACATGAAAAAAAAATCTTCTTTAAGATGTATTTTAAGTAGAAACCGTTGACCTGTCTTTCTGGGGAAGAGATTGTTTACAAGTATAATTGTCCTTCTTGAGTCGTGGTGTTGAGTATGTTGGTTATGGATGTTCCCAAACTTGTCTTTGTTGTTTGTTGCTGAGTTTCTTTGCCTCTATACGTCTTGTGTGTCTTCAAGCAGCAATTATTACAGTGGTCCTTGCTTCTCCTTCTTCTTGGCACCAGCCCAGTATCCTCAGTGGGCGCTCCATAGATGTTTCCTCCTGGATTCCAGGCCTCTCATGGTGCTATCATCAGGACCAACTGTACTTTCACACTGGACACCTGATATATCAGCATTTCCCCAAGAGGCAATGCTGGCCTCAGTTTATTGCTGACACAGCTCATTCCCCCTCATCTTGGTCACAAAGCTCTGAAATATATTATGAGATTATGACACCTCAAAAGACAGAGTTAACAGCGATAAAGAGAATGTTAGACCGATGGCATTTAGTCTTGAAGGGTGAACTAAATTTCTAGTTGGGATCTCAGTTAATGGGGTAGAGTGAGTGACAGAAAAATCTAAGATTAGTTAGTACTGGAGGTGAAGGTAGAGTTTGTTGGACTAAAGAGGGGACAGATGGTGTTCTGACAGGTCCATCATTAGTATGTGTTCACCAAGATGATGGAAAGAGCTGAGTTCAAAGGAAGACCCAGGGGTATTGACATAGGCCTGGGCAGGGAGGAAGACAGCCTGGTTCTAAAGCAGCTATGGATGATGCCTCTGGCCTATGGACAACATGAAAAGATGCTGTTGATAGTGTGGAAACCAAGTGCCTTTGCCTGAAGTGAGGTGAGGTTATTAAAGTTTTTTTTTTCTATTATTCTTCATTTGATTTTTAAAAAAAATTTCATGTGTGCCTATGTGAATTTGTGTATACTACATATATGTATGTGTCTATGGAGGCCAGAAGACGATGCCAGATCCCCTGGAACTAGAATTATTGGAGGTTGTGAGCTACCTGAAGTGGGCTCTGGGAACTGAACACTAGTCTTCTGCAAACACAGTAAGTGTTTTTAACTCGGAGGACAGCTAATTATAAACAACACTCTTGGAATATAATGCAATCCAAGTGATGTGTGGGAAGAAAGCCTAAAGAACATACATCCACTTCAGAAGGGCTGTGTGTATAGTGTATATATATATATATATATATATATGTGTGTGTGTGTGTGTGTGTGTGTGTGCGTGCGTGTGTGTGTGTGTGTGTGTGTGTGTGTGTGTGTGTGTGTGTGTATAGATTCCCTCAGATGAGGGGAGTGCTGACTAGTGTATGCTTCGATGTGGATACTGGTAGGAGTAGGCATGAGAGGGAGAAGGGGAACAGAAGGCTGAGAAATCTTGGGAGTTCCCTGGCACACTAGTGAGGTTTCAGTTTGGTTTGAGCTCCAAGGTACTTCTAACCCCAACCTGCACAAGTGCAAGTCAAGTGTGTCCTACCAGGAAAGTGTTATGGGATGGAGCTATTGTACAACAAAGTCTGAGATGTTGATTTCGGATCAAGTAATTCAAAAACAATGAGTCTGAAAAGGTCAGGAGGGATGGGCGTGGTATTTTCTTTCCTATTTTAAATAGAACAAACTTCATCGTGTATAAATATTGTTCTAAAAGGCATGGTGGTTGCATAAACAATTCTGTGCCCTGTATGGATAATTCTCACTTTTTGGCAATTTAACGTTCTTCAAAATGCCATTAAATTTAAAAGTATTCCCTACTTCTCTTGGATACCTGCTACACCAGGATTAATCATCTTGTATGTGCATTATCCAGGTCCATTTTTTTTTTTTAGCTTTTAGGTTATCATACAAAATAGCAGGATTCTTCATGATGTCTTTATACATGTATGCCATTATAATTTATTTGAATTTCTTCCCCCTTTCTTCACCCCTCCACTCTATTCTGCCCCTCTCCTCTCCGACTGGATCCTTTTCTTCCTCCACTTATTCCCACATGTATGTCTTCACATCTCTTCTATTTTCTTTAGCATTTCTTCCTCCCCTCTTACAAACCCCTATCTAGTTTTGTGGCCTATAGACACGCACATGTATACTTTCTTATCTAGGGTCCACATATGTGCATTTGTCTTTGTAAGTCAGGGTTATTTTGCTTAACAGATATTTTAATTTGAATGATTTACATTTGCATCCATTTCCCTGCAAATGTCACAGGCTCTCTCTGTCTCTATCTTCCTTCCTCTCTCTCTCTGTTTCTCTCTGTTCCTCTCTGTTTCTCTCTGTTTCTCTGTTTCTCTGTCTCTCTCTCTCTCTCTCTCTCCTACCTTCTTTATCCATTCCTATGTTGGTTGGTCCTGTCTCTTGGCTGCTGTCAATAATGCAGCTGGGGAGGAAGCTGCCACAGGAAACCAACTCTTCATACAGCCCTTTCTTTCAAACTGTGGACCTTCTGTGGTCTTCAGTGAACAGGTTGGTGTTCGGGAAGTAGACCACACAGGATCTGGTGATGGACAGAAGACCAGCCTCACCTTGTATTTATAGAATGATCTGAGCAAGGCGCTTAACCTTCCTTGTCTTCAGTTCCTTCTCTGCGATTGGGGATGAAAGCAGCAACACCCCAAAAATTGTGTGCCAGGTTAATGGGAAGGCATTTGGCTTCAGAAAATAGAATCTTGGGAGTTTACGGTGACCACGATTTTCCTTCTCGGGAAGCTGATAGTACACTGAGCTTGAGAACATGTGGTCTAGGCTATGTTTACTTTCTCAGCTGACTCTGAGATGAACAAAGAACAAAGGCACAGTGCTTACATAAAGGGAAAGGTAGAGGACGTCATTGGGTCACTGAGAGGTAAACCCAGAGGGGAATTGAAAGACAGGGCAATCTAGGCTGCACTACTCAACACTCTCCTGCCAAGGACTCCTTGAGCTGCCACACTCCAAGGGCAGCTTTTTGTTTTGCTATTTATTTATTTATTTATTTATTTATTTATTTATTTAAAGAGACATTGGCTATTTGTGTTCCTTCTCATTATAGAGAAATTAACAGTATCACAGGGTTCAGCTTTTATTGAATCAGATTTTAGGATTAGAGCTCTGGTTTTGCCTTCAAAGGATTTCTCTGCCCTAAAGTCTTTAAGAATAAATGTGATGGAGAGGTCACAACTGCTCTAGAGTGGCTTCTAACTCTTCCTTTGGGCCCCTTCAGCTTGCATCTATGTATGTCTGGGCACAGCAGTAATCTCTAGGATGTAGAAGGTGGAGGAATTAGAAACTTAGCTTCATTCTTGCTGATTAGCTTTTTAAGCAAGACTAACCTTCTCATAAGATTAAAGAAACAGACTCCTTTCCCCGTTTCCTCCCAAGTGGAAGGTATTTTGCCCCTCAGCTCAGTTGTCTTGGAAATTGTAGGTGAAGCAGGTATCTTTTTTGGTTCCTATGGATCTTTACAGGCCATCTGTTTTTCTTTCAACTTTGAAAACCCTGAGCTCCCATCTTTAGACTTTGCCACCTAATCTCTTTCTAACACTTGGCATCTAAACCTCATTTCTGTCTCCCATCTTTAGTCCATGGCTCTGTCATCAGTGTGCTCTGCTTATTTCCTTCTTGATTCCTATAATCAACCTGGTCCATTGTCCTTGATCCACCCAACACCCTTCTATTGTAATATATTGAAATCTTCGTGTTGTGGTAGTTTCTTCTGTCTCATTTCAGGCAGTCACTGAACACCCTCCCACCATGGCAATCCCATGCCATTATTGTCATTGCAGATACTCTCATATCCTTCAAAATCCCTGTATTGAGACCATTGTCACACTGTTTGATAGTATATGATGAGCCTAATGGTTTTATTCCTTCCCACTTGGAACTGTTCGTTGACCCTTTAAGACACATTGGGGACTATTTCCCCAAAATAGTAGTTCTTACTTTCCTCATATTATGTTGCTGCTTGCTGTCTTGCCCAGGTACCTCCTCCTATATATCTCACCAGGAATGACTGAGCCTGGGATGTATGGGGTGGGGAGTGTCTCTTAGGGAAATGGTTCATCGTGGAGAGCTTCCCACAGAGTTCAATAGTTCTCTTACGCTTTAGCTACCTGTGAGAGACTGTTGTTACTATAGAAAATTCATATGACTGTGTTGTCTGGACTTGCCTGGTTTCCTATCTTAATCCCAAACAATGTCCAATCCCACTAGAAAATGTTATTTTTGTCTTTGGCACATTTGTGCCTCTCACTCTCTGCGGAAGTCTCTCTTTCCACATGGCCTCCTTTCATCTCACTTAGGCTCCACTAATACTTTCAACCAGCTTGGTGCATTTTGATAATGAGCCCCTCACCCATCACTAAAGCTGGCTCACTTGTGTGTGCTTTTCTTTCCTTACACTGGGAGCAATGTTGGTGTGCCTAAGGCCCAACTCTCCCTTGGTATCTTTACTCTGACCCTTGTCTGCTTCCCCAAGATCCCCAGTACTGGAATTATCTTCTTTTATAACTTTCTTCATCACTGAATTATTCATAACAACATAAGACTTTGTTTTAATTACTAATCATGTCTAAGGATAAACCCTTTCCCCATCTCTCCCACGATCCATTTCTCTCCTCACATAATCTTCAAACTGCTTGTTTATACTTCCTGTCCTAATATCTCATTGCTTTTCCCCTTCCATAGGCCACCCTGAGTCCACTTATTTTTTTGCATCCATTGCTCCACTAAAATGGTTTTTATTCAGATTTCTTGATAGATCCTATAAGAGCAGTCAACTCTTGACTTCAATCTTATTCAGTCTCATATTGGGTTGCAAATAAGATTGAGTTTTTCTAATCCCAGCACTTGGGAGGCAGAGGCAGGCGGATCTCTGAGTTCGAGGCCAGCCTGGTCTACAGAGTGAGTTCCAGGACAGCTGGGCTACACAGAGAAACCCTGTCTCGAAAAACCAAAAAAAAAAAAAAGATTGAGTTTTTCTTTCCTTTTCAAAAAATATAATGAACTATAAAGGTATGATTATTAATAAATAATGAAAGTATATTCACAATTCACCATAAATTCTTTCATGAAATAGTTTTCCATTTTGAAAATTCTCTGCGTTATCTTGAGGACTTATTGAACATGTGACTTGTTTTGAAGGGTTTGCTGATGTCTGAATAGAGAAATATTTCCTTCTTTCATGAAGTTCTTTCTTTTCCAAGCCACCAAATTTCCCTCTGAACTATCTTTAACTATTTTCCCAGACATCAGCTGTCCTTTTTACACTTCTCTGGTTCCCATTGTTTACTGATTGATCTTGGATGACCCAACACTAGGGATGTCTATGTTGTTGTCCAATTACATGAGCTTAGATTCTGAGTCTGTCACTTCCTAGCAATATGACCTTGGAAATTTAATACTATTTACTTTCTTGAAAAATGAGGGGCTAAGGGGTGCTGAGATGGCTCACTAGGTAAAGGTACTTGCTGCCAAGCATGAATTGTCTGGGTTTGAATCAAGGAACCCATATTGTAGAAGGAGAGAACTGACCCTCACTACTTGTCCTCTGGCCTCCTTGCCCCTTCCCACCTCCACAGCTAAAAGCTAAATGTGAAAAGTTAAGAGACGAATGAGTGGGGTAAGAGAGGGTCGAGGAGGGGTGAATATGATCAAAGCACATAGTATATGTGTATGAAAATGTCACAGCAAAACCCTTCATATGTTTCATGTATGGTAATTTCAAAAATGAAATTCTATTGTTAAAAAACAGAAAAGGGAGAGAAAACAATCATAGCACCTTCTTCCTAGAGATGTTGCAAGGATTGAATAAGTTAATATGATCAAGAGTATTGAATGACTCTTGTTCATAGTAAATCTATATTAGTCTATATTAATGATAGCTATTATCATCCATCTACTTTTCCATTTAGGGCTAACACAGAAGACTTGTCTATTTGGGTTAAGGAACTGAAAACAATTTGTGGGTAGCCTTTGTCTGCCACATAGATTATGTGTATAGGAGACAATGAAGACTGTCAAGAAGGACCTGAGGGGCTGTGGAGGTGGGTGTGGGGGATAAAGTGCTTGCTGTTCAGGCATGAGGACCAGAGTCAGATCCCCAGAACCCACATAAAGCCAGGCAAGCTGGTTATCTACAGGAACTAAACAGCCTAGCCTGACTACATGAATTGTGAGCTATAGGTTCAGCAAGAGACCTGCCTCAATATAGAGATTAGAGAGAGTCAAGGATGGCATCCAACATAATATCTGACCTTCACATGCACACATATGCACACATACCCACACATGTTTAAATAAAAGAAGAGATTGGCATTCTAGTCCATAACGTTGGTTGGGAGCAACAGAATCTACTCCTGGCAGTTGAGCCAAATTAGGCAGAGGTAAGGTTTATTGGAAGATGCTAGAAAGTCCAGGAGTTCCAGAATTGCTGGAAAGCAGGGTTAGTAGTTCACTGTTGTCAGTGAAGCTGAGGGCAATACCTAACCTCACTGAGAAAGTATTCTAGCGAACTACTATTCTTAGAAGGTATTGCTACCTGACAGGCCCCAAATTCCTAACTTGAAGCAAAAAATTTATGCTCTTGTTGCCAAAAGAAAGGGCCTTCTTCTCCCACTGTTCTTGGCAGTCAACCAGGCTCCTGGTGTGTGGCCATCACACACTAGTCTTGCTGAACTCTCTGCCCTGGGCCTTCATTCTTTTCCTTAGCATCACATCCTCATGTCATCAGGACATTCAGGCAGACCATTTCTTGTCCCTAGAGAGTCCCGTCCCCCTTTGTCATTCTTCTACTTTATATTCCACTATTGGGTCCCTCCTAGATTCTTCCGTATCTTTTATCTGTCAACTAGATGTTACTGCATGACTGGCATTGCAATGGGAGCTCCTCGGGGCTAGGGACTTGTGTGTTCTGTTCACTATTGCTCCCTGGAGCACAGAGGAGCAACTGTCAAGGAAATGAATGGATGAGACAGCCCTCAAACTCTCAGTAGTTTCCTAAACTTATCTCCAGTATCACACTGTGCCTGGTACTTTAGTATGCCTGATATTTTTAAATCTGTATCCACACCAAAGGCCATTATCAACAGGGTAAGAGAAGAAAATCATGGAATGGATTTTCTCAATGCTGTGATAAAATACTTGTCAAAAACAACTCCATGGAGAAAGGGTTTAGTTGGCTCCTAGGTTAAGAAGAGATACAGCCTATCATACCGGGCAGGCGGTGGTGGGGTGGTAGTGGTGTTGGTGACAGGAGTGTGAGGTGGCTGGTCACATAGCATCTGCAGTCAGGAAGCAGAGGTAAGCTTCATTGCTTTCTTCTTTTATTCAGTCCAGGAGCCTGTGTCATGGGTACTGTTCACATTCAGCCTGGCTCTTTCCTCTGAGAGACTGTTTATTGACACTCTAGGAGGCTGGTTTCCTAGGTTGCTTCAAATCCAGTCACACAGGATTTGGCAATAAAAATGAGCAGTCATACAGGTCATATATCTGAAAAGGGAGTAGTCTCCAGACTTGTAAAAAAAATTCCTAAAACTCTATAATATAAAATAAATTTCAACAGGGGCAATGTCTTGGGTAAACATTTCTGCAAAGAAGATACATAAGTGGGCAATAAACTCAGGGAATGAATATCAAACCCACAATAAGATAAAGTGCCTGCTTATTGGGAGGCTGGCTGTTTTCAAAGGAATCAGGCAAACAAAAAAGCCAGAAAATAACAGAGGATACAGAGAAATTACAAACTTCTAGCTTTGTTAGGAGGAATGCAAAACTGCACAGCCCAAGAAAAGCTGTCTGTTGCTCCCCCAAATTAAAGATAGACTCTGATCCGGAAATGCCACTTTTAGCTATTTCCAAAAGAACTGAAAGCAAAGCCTCAAACGGATAACGAACCTACATCCAACAGCAGCCTCATTCACAATAGCTAGTGGGTGGGATCAAAGCCCAGTGCACACAAATAAGGGAACAGATACACAAAATATGCGCTCTCTCTCTCTCTCTCTCTCTCTCTGTGTGTGTGTGTGTGTGTATCCATGCATATATGAACTATTCAGCTTTACAAAGATGCAAAGTTTTGACACATGCTACTACATGAGGCCATCTGCTACGCTGAGTGAGACAATCCAGATACAAATGGCAAATATTGTACTGTTCTATCTCCATGAGGTACCTAGGATTGTCAAATTCATAAATAAAGAAAAATTGGTCTTTTTAGGAGCTGAGGAGAGAGGAAAGGGGGAAGCACTCTTCAGTTGCTGCATAGCGGCCCTTTCAGAAGATGCAAAAAGTTCTGTGGATAGGCAGTCTGCAACAATAGCATACTCTTCTCACCAGAATCTGCTGGGCTAGAGCAATGGAGCAGGTTTCCCTCTAAAGAGCTGCTACGCATCTAACCTCCCGCTGGGGAAGGCCTCCCTGCGCTCTAGCCTTGGCTTTCTGTCAATCCAAGTCACCTGCTGAGCTACCAGTCTGAGCTAGCCAGACTCTGGCTTGTCCAGAAACCACCCAGCTCCTTCCACTGTGCCCCTTCTCCCTTTCCTTCGGCCTCGGCCTCGGGGCTGACGGAGCTGCCCCTGGGGGTCCCCATTTTGTTCTCTGCTCTTCCTCCATGAAGCCCAGTAACCCCAGCGCTAACTCTCCTGCGGTACCCTGCGGTCTGTGGTGCCTGAGAGTCAGAGCTGAGACTGAGCCTTCCCCACTTCCCGGACCGGGGTTCAGAGGCTTAACAGGGCTGGACGCCCGTCCTGTGGAGACTGTGGGATCCCGCGACAGTCTTCCGTG
The DNA here is from genome assembly GCF_978045245.1 of Mus caroli. Taxonomy (NCBI): domain Eukaryota; kingdom Metazoa; phylum Chordata; class Mammalia; order Rodentia; family Muridae; genus Mus; species Mus caroli. Next base: position 121,020,435 of record NW_028227258.1, on the reverse strand, counting down.
TCCCCCCGGAGCTCTGGTGGGACCTGGGTCATCTCTCCCACCCATTTATTTCACCATGACTAGCTCCCCACATATAAGGGTGCGTGGAGTGGGAGGAAATGAAGCAGATTGCCAAAATCCAGTGTAAGCATTATTTTTGTGCTATAGGTCCCATCTTTGACTCCTGCAGTGCTCCTGAAAAACTTACAGCTTCTCAGGGTTTAAGTCTCCATGTCTTTCAAATTTTGCCTTTGACTGGCCCCCTTTGCTGCTCTTAAGAGAATTGATATTTTTTTTTTTTTCGAGACAGGGTTTCTCTGTGTAGCCCTGGCTGTCCTGGCACTCACTTTGTAGACCAGGCTGGCCTCGAACTCAGAGATCTGCCTGCCTCTGCCTCCCAAGTGCTGGGATTAAAGGCGTGCGCCACCACGCCCGGCGAGAATTGATATTGTTATATGTTCCAGTCTCGGGGCTCCTGCCGAAGGTGAGGTCTTTGCTGTGCATGCATGATAAGAATGACTTCAGCTCATGGCTCACCATCCCTCTCCTGTGACAGGCCCATCTCACCTAATTGATCTCAGACACTGCTATTCTTTCTCCTACCCTGGAGGCACCATAGCTGCCTCATGCTTTAAATGGATGGACCATAAAGGCTTTGTTAAGCTGCTCCTATATCCTTTATGTCTCTTCATGTATCAGATTGTAACCCCTCAGAGGAGCGGAGCCGAGTTGTTAATCCACATTCACGGCTCTAAATTTAGTCAGTGAACACATCAGGTTTATCCTCGTGATGACGATGAAGATGAACCTCCATTATTTTGGCTGGAACGACTGAACGTTATAGGTTCTTCTTGGAATTTTCTGGATGGTTTCTTCTTTTTCACTTCAGTACCTTATTCCCCCGGAGTGACATGCAAAGACATTGAGAGGTAAATGGTCTGAAAACAAATGTACTGTAATACATTCACTCTGGCTACAAAAATAAAACACCCCGAACCGAGTTTTCTTTGCAGTCTTCAAATCCAGATGGTAGTAAAATTTGACATTTCAATTCTGTTTGCGAGATTCATTTTGTTTTTAAATTGGGAAGAACCACGGGGCTAAAAATTGTCTGGAGTACTAGGAAAGCCTGGTGAGGTCTCTTTAGCGATGTTATTAATAAGGCTGTGGTCTTTGAAAGGGAATTTGGAGACAGCAGATAGAGGCTGTAAACAAGCCTATGGATATGAATAAGGGCCCTGCTTCTTCCGTCCTCTCCTACTGTGACAGGGACAGTGCAAGGTAGAGGATCAGGACAAAAAGCGGCTGTTTTGGTGGCTGAATTAAGCCAGTGTTTCAAAACCATAATCCCCTAGTGAGTCTGGAATTTAAATTTTTGCAAAGGAATTCCAACATTTGCGATTGATAGATGAGTACTCACACTAGTTGCACTATGTGGACAGATGTTTATAGTTCCTGTTACAAAGGCTGAGTTATTGTTCTCAACAGTCTTTTTATGAAGTACTGAAATGAAGAATCACAGGAAGTCTTTTCACTAAAAGTGGCTATCGTGGAAGACACAACTTAATTAAACTCAAGATTTAGTGGTTCGGAGTGGTTAAAACCAGCTAAGATAATCCCTTACAAAATGCTTTTGTTGACAAGACTTACTCTTGGTTAGGGTGGCCTCTCTATACATTCTTAAGAGAAAATCTTAGAAACAAATTGGCAGTTATGGATTGTAGTCAGTGTATTGATTACATTCCTTTTGGTTGAAAGGGAAGAAATATTGCCCTGTGTGAATTTAAGAAAGGATTATTTGCTTCTGTGATTGACTACTCTAACCAGGAGGCTAGCCTGATTGATAGATCTAGCAGGGAGGCTAGTCTGACTGACAGCTCTAGCAGGGAGGCTAGTCTGACTGACAGCTCTAAAAGGGAGGCTAACCTGACTGACAGCTCTAACAGGGAGGCTAGTCTGATTGACAGCTCTAATAAGGAGGCTAGTCTGATTGACAGCTCTAATAGGGAGGCTAGTCTGATTGACAGCTCTAACAGGGAGGCTAGCCTGATTGACAGCTCTAATAGGGAGGCTAGCCTGATTGACAGCTCTAACAGGGAGGCTAGCCTAGCTTTTGTTTGGCACAGGTGCTCTCCCAAAACCTTCAGGTTTATGTTTCACTCCCAACTTTTCTCTCCCACACAGTGGCTTCTTTCTCAAACAGAGTCTCTTCATGGGTGCAAAAAGGCTGACTTTCAAGGTTTTACAATTCCTAGAAGTCAAGTCTGTGGTGGAGGAGAGGGTTTCCATATCTCAGGATGAATGAACATTCTGTGTCTGTTGATGGTCCAAATTACATCATGTACTATTCCTTAAATCAATTAACTCTGTGGTTCTCAACCTTTCTAATGCCTTTTAATACAGTTCCTCATGTTGTGGTTACCCCAACCATAAAATGATTGTCATTACTTTACAACTGTAATTTTGCTACTACTATGTGTCATAATGTAAATACCTGACATGCAACTCCTAAAGGGATAGTGACCCACTGCTCTAAGTAAAAGGGCTGGATCTTCTGAGTAATTCAGTCTAGTACTGACTCACAGTGGAATTAAGAGAGGCTAAGGCAAACCATGTAGTCTGGCATTGATGGGAAATTAGGAAGACTCGTGTAAACACAGTGACCAAAACAGCAAATATCAAGTATGATGTAGCTAACTATGGAACTTATGAGTTTAACAAAACATTTGTTAATATTTAGTGGTTATTACACACTAGGGCAGGTGATGGTGGCTAAGAAAGGTTGTCTCCTTTCATATGTTCTCAGAGTGAACACAGCGTGCTTCTCAATTCTCACATATTTTACTACAAAAGGTCCATGATTTTTTTTGATATATCTTAGAAGGATACATTAATACCCCCCCAGGCTCTCACTATGTATCCCCAGCTGGCTCATAACTCATTGTATAGACCAGGCTGGCCTCAAACTAATAGAGATTCACCTGCCTCTGCCTCCTGAGTGCTGAGATTAAAGCTGTGCACCCTACACCTTCATGTCTGTCTTATGAGATGCGTGTATTCTGTGGAGAGCACTTTTGCAAATTTTCCATCCCTTTTGCTAAGCATATTATATGTTTAGACCAGAGAGAAAGAAAGAAAGAAAGAAAGAAAGAAAGAAAGAAAGAAAGAAAGAAAGAAAGAAAGAAAGAAAGAAAGAAAAGAGTCGTTTCGGGCATTGGACTGAAGGAAGCTTCTCTGTGTGGAGGTATTTCACATGTGTACATGAACTGTGCTTTTGTGTGTGATGGCAGCCATAGCTCCCTCCACTGGGTCTTCTTTTGCTTCTTTACATATCTCTTTCCCTTCATATATATATGATGCATGCATATATGGAAGCCTATGTGTACATAGGTGATAATAAAAATATTTAACAAGTGATACAGCATCCTCATCTATCAGAGTGAATATCACCTGTGAGCACCCGACTCGCCAGCAAGAAAGACGCCACAACAGGATCCTTCTGCACACGTTTATTGGGAGAGCTTGATTGCAGAGGCGAAAAGACTCCGAGCCCCAGAACTGGCGCTGCTTATATAGGCCTAGGAGAGGCATGTCTACACCCGATTGGTTATGCTTTCAGTACCTCATTTGCATGCCTCAGGCCAGGCAGTGACTCGGCAAAAAACTCTACTGCACATGCGCACATTGGCTGTTTACCGAAACTTATGGGTGGTGGCCAGCGGTAGCCAGCGCCATCTTGTAATGGCGTATGTGGCTTCCCACAATCACCCACAAACAGAGCAGTTTAACTATGCTAGGACACAGAACTATGAGTTCCATAGCCAAGCCCTATATACTAGGAATAAAACATTGTTGCAAGTGAACTTCCAAAGGCTTATTACCCTAACTCTCCCAGTATGCAAGAATCTGCTGAGTTGTTCTTGAGAAATGACCAATGTTAGAGGAAGACACATATGTCTTAGGAGACTACACCTCAGTGATGTCAAAGGATGAAGATGAATCAGTGGAAGGGGAAGAAGAATGCAGGGTAAAGAAGAAACATTGAGGTGAGGAAGAGACAGCAAGGCAACTGCACAGATGGAGTTTCTCAGAGTTGCAGAACAAGAGCAGAAAATTCAGCGATGGAGATTTAGTGACAGGTTACGATTTTAACACATTATTCTGGACCAGGCCATTGTATTCTCTTTAGTAGGCTTTGAGTGGCACAAGGATACTGAATATTGCATAGCTGGAATTGAATTCCCTAAAAATGAATGACTTAGATTTCCAGGTTGGTAAAGGATTATACAACTAAATAATAGGGATTTATTTACCTGCTTAGAATCTTAGCTGAAGGGGCCAGAGTGGCCATGTTTTGTGCCACAAAAAAATGACTTCTACTTTTGTCACTGAAGTAGGGAAAGGTTCCTGGTTGTAGGGTTGCAGGACAGAAGGACAACGCACAGACAGGGCATTGCAGGTATTGGGAACAACCCGAGAAGGACTGAAACGGACTGGCAGAAAGCTGTGGCACAGAGAGATCCTTCTCTAAAGCTGGGTCAAGATGGATTCTTTGTAGAGGTGATGTATGAAGATCTGGGGAAACCGAGTTCCAGGCAGGGAGCTGGCGAGGGGCTGGTCACCTTGGAGGAGCGGTGCAGTGAAGGGCAACAAGAGCCCTGTGTCACAGAGAGGTGCTTCTTCACAGGAGTGTGGGTTTGTTTCCCAAGGGCACTAAGGCGCCTTCAGAATTTGAAGTGAACAACCATCTGATCTGTATAAACAGAGGCATTCCCCGAGAGAACACTTCTGAGGCGGAGAAGACAAGAGAGAAGAGTTTTCTCAGAGAGCTGTTCCAGAAACTCTTGACCAGGAGATGCTGGAGAGCAGAAGACAGGGCTGGGATGAAGCAGAAACAGGTTTCAGGAGGTGGGAAGATGCCAGTACAGCGGGCAGGCTGAGAGAGCTGAGAAGACTGGGTGTAGAATGCAGAGGTGCCCAGAATCCAGCTGTCTCTGTGTTCAGTGGCTTCCCATCTCCCCTGAGAACTCAGCACCGTGTATTCTCTGAGGTCCTCACATCCTTATTGCTCCATTGATTCCTTCATCAAACCACCCTTTCCTTAAAGTGCTACCTTGAGAGACTGTTACTAGAAACTAAACTTAGCTAATGATAATGAGCAGGAGCCAGCGACACACAGCACCGACACACAGCATCGAGTAACTCGCCTTGCTTCTCAAGTCAAGACGGGCATCTTTCACAACAAGGTTCCAATGACTGCAGTGCCACCTGGGTGCACGCGGTGTCTGTGTTGGACACCTCGTGCCCTCTCCCATCTCACACCTTCTTACCCCCATTTCGCCCTGGACATCCCACAGGTCGTACCTCGTTTGAACCCGCTGTTGTAGTCACTTGTTGTAGTTCTCAGTTTCCATCTTGGGCTTCTGACACCCCATGTGGGAAACCCATGGGGACCCACTTAGCATTTGAGTATGTGCAGACTTGAAAGTGTGACAGTGTTAATCGGTACTGGAAGAACCTTACCTAGTGGAGGATGGGAGGCAGCAAATAAATGATCCCCAGTCCTGTCTTAGAGGCTGATGATCCAAAGGGGGTACATTCTTTTATGGGTCCATAGAGGGTTCCTACATCAATAATCATGTTTCCAATACTTTCTGGTTTTGTAACCCATCTTTACAAAGAGTTTCCCTCTCTATTTCCTTGGGTTTACCTCCCAAAGCAAACTACATCTGTGTGCGCCCCAGCCTTAGTCTTCTGGGGGGAGTTCAGGGCAACCTGCTTGCACTCCGTATGAATTTACTGATGATGCACATTTAAAAGGCTTCCTTTTTCCCTTTATTTCCTTTGTCACAACCCATATTATAAAGCACAGTATTGGAAACACATCTTTGCAACTTTCTTTAGGAAAATCCCCACTACAAGTGAAATGAGTAAATTTATGGCTGAATAACATACCCGGTTTAAAGGCATTTCATATACTCTGGAGCAAACCTCCTTGGGTTTAGAAGCTTTATGTGTGTGTGGGAAGAAGTTAGCTACCAATCTGGGGGACATTCTGAACTTTCCCTTCCAGGAAAGCTGGATGTGTGCTGGGTTCGGCTGCCTTCCAGAACTTCCCAACACCTCTTGGTGTGACTCAGGTAGAGATGGATCGACTCCACTGGAGTCAAATCGGACACAGCACTGTGTTTTGTGGTTTTGACCTTGCTTACCACGTTTTGAGTCTCCCTAATATTGTAAAGTAAGAAGTACGGAGAGCTCATGGTGTCCACAGAATTAAAAGACTGCTGTGTTTTAGGTCTGAGGCACGATTCCTAGTCAAGAAAGTTTTCAAACTATAAAAACATTTAGTCTAAGCTCTAGTGGGTCAAGACCACCAGAAGGATATCTTTTCTTGACAGGGAAAAAGTGCACCAGCAGCTATCTGTGTGCCAGTGACACTGAAGAGAAGTTGTAAGCAGCCCTAGGTCTGTTTCCAAATCACGTTCAAAATCCACCCAGGTTGCTTTTCCCTGAAGTCGCTGTCCTTGAAGAAGGTTACTTCACCTTGACTGCAGTCAAAATAAACTAGGAGTTAGCAAGCGAGCAAAGGAAACATTGTTTAGATATTGTATCGCAACGGCTGTTCCCCTGATTGCACCTGCTTACATAAACTTTCCACAGCCCTGCGGTATGGTTCCCAGGCAGGCGGCTGACCCATCATAGGTGCTGACTGTGGTCTCCACAAAGACTTGTTTGGTCAACACTTGGTTAGAACTGTGGTTGTGTCTGCAGAAATCAATGTCCTACCTAACATTTGATTTAATAGCACTTTACCCATTATCTTAACCTGCAATAAAAATGCTGGCCCTTGACCTCGGACCAGAATGGACTTTTTATAACACCATTGTTTCTGTGAACAGTAAGAGTCTATGCCTGTTGTGTTGATTTAAAACGACTTACTGAAACCTAACCCACTTAAAGAGATTCTCCCCTCTCCCCACCCCCAATCTGTTTGCTCTGAGTATAAACATGCAGTTTGTAGTTCAGAGACAATCATAGGTTTAACATTGCTTCTGTGAAGCATGCTAGATGATCAAGGTTGGCATGCAGAAGTGTAGCCAGAACATGAAGGCAGAGGCAGGCAATGGGGGGGTCAGGGAGGGGGGAAGGTGTCGGTGTGGGGGAGGGGAGCTGTGACTATTTTGAGAACAGAACTACCCAGGAGAAATTGAACCTTTAGAAACTATGATCGGGCCATAGTGTAGGTTATGACTTGAAAGAGGACTCAATTCATGTTAGAAAGCTGGTGTAGGCATGAGGTAATGATGGGCTAGCTAACTAGAAGCAAGCATGGAAAAGGAGAGGAGATCCGAGGCATTTGAAAAGATACAGAATGTGGAGAACAGAGGAACTGGGAAAGAGTGGACAGGAAGACAACATTTGTGTTTGCAAGGGTAGAGTTGGGGACTTTATAGATCTGCCTCTTTCCCTCCCTCCCTCCTGCTTCTTCTGTCCCTTCTTCCCTCCCCACTCCTTTTCTTTCATTCTTAGACAAGGTGTTGCTATGTAATCTATATTAGCCCTGATCTCAAAGCATCCCTCCTGCCTTAGTCTCCAGAGTGCTGGGACTACAAACAAGCTCCACCATGACTAGAATTTGGGACCCCATCCCCATCCCTGTTCTTCAGGTACAAAGCTTTGCTTGGCCCAGAGCAGACAATAAATAATAAAATACACACTAAAATAAGGACATTCATATCACCTAAAATGAACCTGTGTCATTCTAGAATTGATTCTTCCATTGATTGCTTATCCCTACCTGGGACTCAGGGCAGATACTTCCCAAGGACAGTGCTGTCCTCTGAGTGCCTGTTTTGGTTTGCTTTCTAGCATGCTCCTCTTTCACTCTCTTCTACAAGCAAATCTCCGCCTCCCCAAAGCGCTTAGAGATGATCCGACTGAGGCCTCTCTGTCCTAACAGAGGCCTGTGAGGCTTGTGAGCTCTTCCTTCACCTTTGAAAGCAGGAGGAATTACAGAATGCCTAGCTACCCATTTATTTCCCTCAGAAAGCCACCAAGAGCAGTGTTCTGTGCTTGACCTCACGTCCTTTGTTGCTGTGTGGGGACTGGAAGGGTTGCTATGCCCAGAGAAAGTGGAGCCCTGGTTTATACTAATGAAACTCCTTGCTCAATAGGGAGTTTCAGACTAGAAGGGCAATATAGAAATTCAAAACAAAGAAGGCTGGAAGAGGTAGGGAAACAAGTATAATAGGGAATTTTAAAACCTTACAGGTCATTAATAGTGGGGTGACTTAACTCCATTGTTAGAACAGAGAGGCCTTGGGTCAGATCATCTCTAAGTATTTTCCAACTCTAAGGATATGGTTCTTTTCCTGGCTTGAAGAATATTAAAGATATTTATGAGTTTGTGTGTGTGTGTCTGTGTGTGTCTGTGTTCATCCATTCATGTATTGGAGGTGCACATATGTTTTGTGTGTGTGTATGTGTATGTGTATGTGTATATCTGTGTTCATGTATGGGAGGTACACATATGTTGTGTGTGTGTGTGTATCTGTGTTCATGCATTCATGTATGGGAGGTGCACATATGTTGTGTGTGTGTATCTGTGTTCATGCATTCATATATGGGAGGTGCACATATGTTGGGTGTGTGTTCATGCATTCATGTATGGGAGGTGCATATATGTTGTGTGTATCTGTGTTCATGTATTCATGTATGGAAGGTGCACATATGTTTGCAGTTGCATATACACATAGAGGCCAAAGGATAGCCTTGAGGCTTATTCTTCAGGAGAATCCATCTTATTTTTTGAGGGCAGGTCTCTCACTGCCCTGGAGCTTGGTTGGCCAGGCTGATTGGCCAGGGAACCCTCTAAAGATTCTGTATGTTCTAGCCTCTACGAAGATAACAAGAACATGTCATGCCTGTCTCTTGAATCTTTATTTGTTTGCTTGCTTACTGCAGGTATTGAGAACCAAACCTAGGTTCTTGTGCTTGTATGCTTGTATAGCAAGGACTTTATCAACTGAGCCATCTATCTCTCTGGACCCAGTGTTATCTGTTCACTCTCTATTCACTGTGACTCCCCTCAGCTCCCTTCCATGTTTCATAACCGCCCAGCATTCTGTCTGTGTTCACAACTCACGGATGAGTTCACACCTCATTGGCTAAGACTTGATAATGTAGTGTATTTAAGCGGCTGTGCCTGGAATTGCTAGTTTGGCGAGGTTGTAAAAAGGTACCTAGAAATTTATTAGGAGCTGCTTCAGGCACAAGTCATCCTGTCTGCCCTCTGCCACTGTTTATAACCTAACTATTTACACCTGCACAGCATTTGCCCTGAGTCATGTTGTTCCACTTAGGACCTGATAGCCCTTTAGATCTAGTCCACCCTGCAACTTCCTTTCCTAATGACACATTGACATACAGCCCCGTCATAGGCATTGGGAACACGGGAGTGTCTCCTGGTAACACTGTCTTCTTGCTGCTAGGGCCTAAACTTGTTTGGCATAACAGATTTATGGCTGGACCATTGCCATTGTTTGCCTATCTTTTTTTTTATTGTTATATCATTCTCATCTTTGAGAAAACTTGATAAGTAGGTGCAGGGTTGTTAAACTTAGATTCCTCTGTGTTTATTACATTTGAGGAGTGCATACTCAAGAGGCAGACATAGCGTCAAGCCAACAGTGTAGGATTGGCTTACAAATTCTGGGTGAGTATTGGACCAGTGCATGGGGTCCCAAGAGAACTTTCACCTTTAAGTCCCTAAAAAGGGGTGCAATCTTCTGAGACTAGCACACAAATGTTTAGACACACCAGGCACCCAAGGGAACATTACTTCCTGTCTGCTGTGGCTTCAGATGCCTGGCTTACTCTCTGCCATTAAGCTCTCTCACCTGAGTGTTTCCTGAGCCCCAGTGGGAACTCTGCTGCTAATGAATCCTTCATTCCAATCCGAGGCTAAGACCGTCAACCTCAGAACTCCCTAAGGGGAACTGTTCCACCTGCAGACGGGCTTCGTATAGGATGATGGGGGATAGAAAATCATTTTCACACACAGCACCAGATTTTAGAATATGCAGACAATCTCCTCAACACTGAATGCCTTAAAGGATAACCTTCGTGTAGCCTGACAGTGAGGGCAAGATGTCCAGGCGAAGTGCTTGAAACTGGAGCACCTTTAACCCTGCTTCTGAGGGTGCTTCCTCCATGACCTTGAGCTCTTGAGTGGCACAGACTCAAAGCTTTCTGGGATGTCTTCAAGGGTCAGTTGTTATGGGATACAGCAGGCTCTGGGGAAAGAGAAATGTCTGCCTGTTAGACATGCCAAGGTGACTATAAGCTTTTGTCAGTGATGGGATCTCACCGGCCAGCTGCCGTGGGCCTATGGTGGCTTTCTTTAGAATGATACTGGTCAGTGAGTGGACTTTGGCTCAGTTTTCATGCAGTGCCGTGGTAGTAGTTACCTGTGGCTTCCCTAGTACATTTATCCACAAGGTCAGTGCCATTTCCCTCTCAGCCTCAGATCAAATGATGCTCAGTGGCCTCAGGAAACAGAGAGAGGGCTCATTTGCCTCTGCTGTTCTCTTCCCAGCTATTTATTATGTCTGCAGCGTCACACTCTGCTTCCTTTGGTCCTGTTACAACTGTCCTGATTTTGTATGAGTTCTTAACCCAGGTGCTATCCCTTTCCAGCCTGTGCTTGAAGTCAGTACTAGCAACCCGTGCGCATGGCTTGTTACAATGTGGGTACCTCAATGGAGTAATAGCATTGGATCATCCCAGGGAAGTGCAGGTAATAGGAGCATTTCAAGTCACCACTCTATGCTTCCTTTCAACACAACACTCAAAGGGATTCCTTAACTTGGACTTTATGAAGATCTCAAATGGAATTTTCAGGACAATTAAACCTGAATTGTCAGAGGACCTCCCCATTCTAGCCTCAGACATTCCCTCAAATCTGATGAGAAGTCATAGCTTGTATTAAAGGAGCGTTTATGCCAGCTGCGTGTTGCACAGAGAATTCTTTTCTGGGCATCTAGTCTCTTCTTATTGATTCCAGTGTTGACTTATGCAGTGGCTCAGAGTCTGGCCTGGAGGAGGAAGCCTTGTGTCACCTGGTTTCTCCGACCTCTAGTGATGCTCTACCAGACACGACAATAGATACTTGACATAATTTTTTTCTTTAAGGAGCTAACATTAACACATGTGTTCCTAGCAGATGGCCAGAAACTCTTGTTACTGAAGAGAGAGAGGAATTTCTGTGCTTTGTTGGTGCCTGTTTCTAAATATCCTCGGGGCAAAGCCCTAAGACATCCTCAATAACAACATTACACTTGTCCTGTTATTTCTGTCTACACAGTGACATCTATTTAGGCAGGTATCTTAGTCAGGGTTTCTATTCCTGCACAAATATCATGACCAAGAAGCAAGTTGGGGAGGAAAGGGTTTATTTAGCTTACATTTCCACATTGCTGTTCATCACTGAAGGAAGTCAGGACTGGAACTCAAGCAGGTCAGGAAGCAGGAGCTGATGCAGAAGCCATGGAGGGATGTTCTTACTGGCTTGCTTCCCTTGGCTTGCTCAGTCTGCTCTCTTATAGAACCCAAGACTACCAGCCCAGAGATGGTCCCACCCACCAGGGGCCTTTCCCCCTTGATCACTAACTGAGAAAATGCCTTACAGCTGGATCTCATGGAGGCACTTCCCCAACTGAAGCTCCTTTCTCTGTGATAACTCCAACCTGTGTCAAGTTGACACAAAACCAGCCAGTACAATTGACCCCTTGCCAACTTGACACACAAACACATCACTAGTAAGCCTTAACCCTTACATTCTTATTCATCCCCAAGATCTAAATAACTTTAAAAGTCCCACAGTCTTTACATATTCTTAAAATTTCAATCTCTTTATAATATCCAATCTCTTTTAAAATCCAAAGTCTTTTTACAATTAAAAGTCTCTTAACTGTGGGCGCCACTCAAATACTTCCTTCAAGAGGGAAAAACATCAGGGCACAGTCACAATCAAAAGCAAAAATTAAACTCCAACTATCCAATGTTTGGGATCCAACTCATGATCTTCTGGGCTCCTCCAAGGGCTTGGGTCACTTCTCCAGCCCTGTCCTTTGTAGCACACAGCTTGTCTTCTATGCTCCAGATGCCTATATTCCACTGCTGCTGCTGTTCTTGGTGGTCATCTCATGGTACTGGCATCTCCAAAACACTGCATGACCCCTTCAGTCCTGGGCCATCAATTGCAACTGAGGCTGCACTTTCACCAATGGCCTTCCATGGCCTCTCACAGTGCCGATCCTCAGCTGCTCTGCATGACCCCTTTATGCCTTTAAAACCAGTACCACCTGGGTAACTCTTACCCATTACTAAGTCCAGCCACAGCACAAGGTACAACCTTGGTTATCTCTGGAACACAGCCTCTGTGCTCTCAGAAAACACTTCCCAGAAATGTCACCTCAGTGATGCTGATCTCTTCTTAATCACCGCTGATTTCTTAGCTCCAGCTAACCAGCATCAATAGTCCCAGTAATACAAAGGTTTCACTTTAGTAGTTCTGGTATCTTGTTAATCATAGCTGATTCTTCAGCCCCAGCTAACCAGAACCACAGAATCTTCAATCAAAATAGCAATGGCCCTGAAAAGAGTCTTTAATCTTCCTTCTGAAATTTCACAAGCCAGGCCTCCATCTTCTGCACTGTTCTCAACATTATCTTCCAAGCTCCTACACAACATCCCACAGAGCTCTGAACACTGAATGGATCTTGTAGCCCAAAGTTCCAAAGTCTTTCCACAGTCCTCCCCAAAACATGGTCAGGCTGTCACTGGAAAATCCCACTATGTTGGTACCAATTTGTCTTAGTTAGGGTTTCTATTCCTGCACAAACATCATGACCAAGAAGCAAGTTGGGGAGAAAAGGCTTATTCAGCTTACATTTCCACATTGCTGTTCATCACTGAAGGAAGTCAGGACTGGAACTCAAGCAAGTCTGGAAGCAGGAGCTGATACAGAGGCCATGGAGGGATGTTCCTTACTGGCTTGCTTCCCCTGGCTTGCTCAGCCTGCTCTCTTATAGAACCCAAGACTACCAGCCCAGAGATGGTCCCACCCACAAGGGGCCTCTCCCCCTTGATCACTAATTGAGAAAATGCCCCACAGCTGGATCTCATGGAGGCACTTCCCCAACTGAAGCTCCTTTCTCTGTGATAACTCCAACCTGTGTCAAGTTGACACAAAACTAGCCAGTACAGCAGGCAAGTACAGGGATTCACATACCATGTACACAACACGTTTTTAAGCTTGGATCCCCCTGTAGAGGTTTACACGTATGGTCCCACCTGTAGAGGTTTAAATGTATGATGCCCTCTGAACAATGAAATAGGTTTCTCCTCCCCCAATGACCATCAACCTTGGATGATGTCTATTCAAATGTACCTCTAATACATCCTGGTTTAAGAGTAGGAGGGCCAAGCCACCCTCAACTGGTTCTGGGAATACATGCAGTGAGGCAAGACAGTGTTCTCAAGTGGACTGTTATGGAGAATCCCCTATTTATCATCATAAGTCTATGCCTAATTAGGTGTGCATATAATTAAAATCACATACATTATGGGAAGGGGTATGTGCCATAGAGAGACAATTATATGACCTATCAATCAAGACAGAGGAACACCTTTATTATGTGTTTTAATAATCAAACTCCTTCTTCTCTCGAACTCCATAAAAGAATGACTTAGACAATATCGGGCCCCTTGAGTACTCTCACTCATGAGGCCTGCTGTCAATTCTGACAGTGTTCCTCTCTCTAATTTATACCATCACTTTGCTCCGAATGAAGCTACCTGGCCAAAGGCTTTAAGACCTTACCTAGACCTCCCCCACTGGTAATGAACCCTATCAGTTCATTTTTGCACTCTCTCCAAGGATCTGTTCTCAGGGAAGCTTAGCTGAGGTTAGATGGAGCAGCTACTCACCATGGTTCCTTCTTGATGTTTTCCTTTGAGACATCAGTTCCTACTAGGAAACATGAAGACTTAACTTTCTCTCACTATTCTTCCACTCCTTTGTCCTTCAAATATGCACATATTGGTATGTGAGTGGCATGGCAATCCAGCTACTGTGTGGTTGTGATTATGCAAACATTCTCCCAATTATGATAGCCTCGATAACATCTTCTTCTCTGCACTGCTCTTTATCTTCCCTCCAAGTAATAATGTGTAAACAAGTTCCATGTTCATGTATTTGCTGAGTTTCCTTTGTGCTTATATCAGGAGTAATTGAAAACGGTGGCTAGTGGATCAAATGTAGCTGCTATCTGCTTCTATAAGTAAATTTCGTTGAAGTACAGCAAAGCTCATCTGTGCAAACTGTCTACACCTGCTTTCCCTGTCAGACAGACAAACTAGGTTGTTTGATGAAGATTGATAAACTTAAAATATTTATCTGTCCCTTTACAGGAGAAATTGGCCTTCTTCCAGCTTTGGTAACTCAGCCTCAGACTCCCCAAACGTCTAGGATTGTCTCACAAGGCCTTCACATGCCATTGACTTCCTGTCTTGAGGCAATCCCCTTTGGAACAATATGATTTGGTTTCTGCCCTTTCAGTTTGCAAAGGATGCCCCTCTTTTACAATTATGTATTTACGTGTGTGTGTGTGTGTGTGTGTGTGTAAGGATTCATGCCATAGGTCATGTGGAAGTCTGAGGACAACTTGTAGGAGCTGGTTCTCTCTTTCTACCTTGTGGCCCCGAGTGATTGAGCTCAGGCTGTTAGATTTGACACCAAGCACCTTTACTTGCTAAGCCATGTCCTAGCACCACGTTTGGCCTTCAGCACAGCTTCCTGTCCAGTGTCACCCATCATCATCCATCTCAGAGGCTCCTCTTGTAATGGAGACTTTCTCACTTACATCTGATGTCTTATTTTGCCCTATGTAACGCTGTCTTTAAATTTAAATCCCCACTCTCTCTTCCTCCCCCCACCCTCCCCACCCTGTGTGTGTATGTGTGTGTGTGTGTTCAAGTGGAGGTCCGAGGACTACTTGCTGGGGCCAGTTCTTTCTTTTTGGCTGTGTGTATTATGGGGATTGAACGTGATTCATCAGGCTTAGTGGTAAGTGTTTTTACCTGCCAGTCCTGGAATACAAATTCAGCTTTCTGAAGAAAGATAGGTAGAAAGTTGCATTTTTCAAATAGTGCATGTTGAAGATGTTGTTTATCTTACCTTCAAACTTGACCAACAGTTTGGCTGGGTATAAAATTCTAGGTAGGAAAAATTTTTTCTTCTACTTTAGAAGTCATTACTCCTTTATGTTCTTGCTTCTAGTATTGTTGCTGAGGTCTGAGACCACTCAGATTTCATGTTCCCTTCTACATAACTTTGAAAATAAGTCTTTTTCACAGTTGACTGTTTTTATCTTGTTTTCTCTTTGTTCTCAGCGTTGGGCCATTCCATCATGCTCTGTCTTGCTGTAGATCTATTTTCATCAATTAGGCCAGGCATTTGGCAAGCTCTTTTATTCTAGAAATTTATGTCCTTCAATTCTGGGAAATGCTCTTGAATTATGTAATCAATGTTTTTCTCCTGCTGCCTGATTTAAGGGAGAACTGCTTAACAAGAAGAACAGATAAAACTAATTGAGAGACTTTTTAAAGACATGTACTCCCAGGTTTCAATGCTAGAGTTTCCAATTTGCATATTTTGGTATGGTATGTATATTTTGGTGACATTTCTGTTGCAGTCTTAAGAAACATATCTGGATAGGTGTGACTTTGAATCAACAGTATTAGACTATCATCTAGAAGCGTCACATAATTTGAACAAAAGCAGCTAGAAAAAAAAAAGTCTCCAAAAGCAAGCCTCAGCCCAAAGATTCCTCTGAAACCACCACATTTGGTTGCTAATATGTAAGGGCTCTGATTGCCAATTGGTATCTTACATTCTTGTAGATTGGTTCCTGCTGTGTCAATTCACATGTGGTGAGCCATATGCCATCCTATAATTGCTCTCAAATACCTCTGATGAGCATCTTGTCTACCCAGTTGGATGATAGCTACACAGAAGAAAGACAGTCATTCACTGACTTTGAGTCAACTCCAGTGCATGGTACTGGATTCCATGACTCAAGTGTTTATATTCCTAATGAGAGCAGTCGGAAAGAAGGCATTTACACATTCTTTTGATTAATTGAGGAGACATAAAATGGAACTCAGTATTGATTACTAACTCAAATATCCAGAATGATATGTCTTAGCCATTGTTATTTGCAGTCAACTGGGTGATGTTGTGATGATCCTTCTTGATGCTTTGCTTTAAATATCATTTCGGGAGATGACAAAGATAAGCTATTTGCTTTTACTTACCACTGACCCTGGACCCTCATCCATCACCCCTGGCATACATGAAACTGTAATGTATGAAATCATTTATGGCTTCTATTCTGTTCGTATGGTCCTCCAGGACAGCAACCTTGCTTTGATCACTTTTGTACTTCCAACTCTTACAACAGCATTTGACATTGTCTGAGCACTCAGCATAAATTTTGTTGAACGAATCTTTATATTTATGTACAATGCTGACTAATACCCAGGACAGCAGTTCTTGGGATGCTGAAAGTTTATTGATTTTTAAAACAGAACATTAGGTTTTTCACACTTCTGAGAGCTGTGGTCTTTTAGATGTCTGGTCATAAATATTTGTGATCATCTTCCATTTTCAAGCAAAGAAATGGATTGAGGGCATTGCTGGTTCCATTCAATAAAAAAAAAAGGAATTCACTAAACAGCTTCTATTTTTAGGTCTTTCAAAAATTCTTGTGTATAGAGAATTAATTTAGAAATGAAACAAGTCTGGCATAGATAATGCTAGCAAATTATAAAGGCATGCATTGCTAAGCATCCTACCATCAAAATGTTTTCTCTTAACTGCATAATATTATTAACCCTATTAAGTCTTTAAAATAATGCAATTGTTATGTAATCCCATTTATATATGTATGTATATATGTATGTAGTTATTTATTTATTTAGGTGTTTTAAATATGGGGGTCTCACAGAGCCTAGATTGGCCTGGAACTTAACTTATAGCTGAGAATGACCTTGAACTCCTGATATTCCCACTTCTGCTTCCAAAGTGCTTGGATTATTGGTGTATGTCACTACACATAGCTCCTTTTTTATTTACTAAAAAAAAAATGTTTCACTGTAAAACCAAAGCAGGCTTAGTACCCTCTACAGACCAGGCTGGCTTCCAACTCAGAGAGATCCACCTGCCTTTGCTTCCCTAGTTCTGGATTAAATGTGTTTGCTGTCATGCACAGCTCAAATTATTTTTGACTATACTAAGATGGACACACTGCGAAATTAATAATTTATACCATTTAAAAACAAATAATTTGGTGGCAACAAGAATGTTCTTGATAATGTGCAATTGTCTACTGTATCTATGAGATACCAAGTTCTAGCTCCCAACCATTTTCATCACCCCCAAGAGGAACCAGGAGACATCAATCCATGACTTTCTATGTCGCGTCAGCTTCATCTCCATGGGTTTGCTTTTCTTGTATTTTTCCTATAAATGGAATGGTAGATACAATGTGGACTTTTGTAATTGGCTTCTTTAATTTAACAAAATGTCTTCAAGGTTCATCTTTGCCGAAGTGGGCATCAGTACCAAAATCCTTTTTGAGGCTGAAGAGCACTATTGTAATAATATGCACTATATCATATTTTGTTATTCATTTGTTAGCTAATAAATATTTGTGCTCCACAGTTTTGATTGTGCGAAGCAGGTTGCTGTGAACACAAGTACACACATATCTGAGGCCCTTCTCTCTTCTTCTTTTTCTTTATTCTTCTCTCAGGTAGTACATCTTGATCACAGTCTCCCCTCCCTCTACTCCTCCCAGTCTCCCCGCCCCATCTCCCTAGATCCTCTGTTCCTCCATTTTCCTTGAGAAAAGAGCTGGCCTCCCAGGGATACCAGCATAACAAGATAAAGTAAGACTAGGCATACACCCTCACATCAAGGCTGGGGGTGATGCAACACTAGAGGAGGAAAAAGGTCCTAAGAGAAGGCAAAACAGTTAGAGATACCCCCCACTCCCACTGCTAGCAGTCACACAAAAAAGACCAAGCTAACAACCATAACATAGATGAAGAGAACCTAACATAGATTCATGCAGGCTCCATGATTGCCACTTTAGTCTCTGTGAGCACCTATGAGCCCTGTTTAGTTGGTTCTATGAGCTTGTTTTTCCTCTGGTTCCCACATTTCTGCCTTCCCCTATTCCCAGAGCTCCAAGTGGAGGGACCTGATAGAGATATCCAATCTGGGCTCTTTCCACCTCATGTTTGGCTGTAGGTCTCTGTATCTGCTCCCTAAACACTGACCTATAATAGAGCAGAATATCATTGAGAATCATTTCGTTGACTTTTTTTCCATCCTAGGTCTCTGGACTATCTAGCCTGAGATTCCTGGTCACCTAGACATGGGTTCCCTCTTGTGTTGTTGGTCTCAAGTTAGACCACTTATTGGTTGGCCACTCTCACAAGTTCTGCGCCTTCATTGCCTCAGCACATTTTACAGGGAGGACAGGCTCTAGGTTGAAGGTTCTGTAGCTGGGTTGGTCTCCCAGTTTAACTACTGGAAAAACACTTTGCCTGAAGATGGCTGGTTCAGGCTCTGTGTCCCCCATTACCAGGATGACTGGCATCATCCTCATAGATTCTGGGAGTTTCTACCACACTAGGTTTCCTACCCTGTTGCTTCACCCAGCCTTGATATGAGGGTTCATTTTGTTTTTAAAAATATATTTATTAGTATGTGTGTTTGCTTGCATGAACTCATGTGTAGCACATGAGTACAGAAGCCCACAGAAGCCAGAAGAGGGTGTTGGATCCCCTGTAATTGGAATCAACAGGGGGCTACAAGACTTCATGTGAGTGCTGAGAAATGAATCCTGATCTTCTACCATAGCTAAAAGTGCTCCTAACCACTGAGTGGTCTCCCCAGCCCCTGAGTCCCCGCTTTTAGTTTTTTTTGGGGGGGAGGTGTACCTAGGTGTAAGCTGCTGGATCCCAAGGTAATTTTCAGTTAGGCTTTATTGACTAACAAACCACTGAAGTGATTCACCCGTTCACATTCCCATCCACAACACAGGACACTTCCAAATACTCTGTCTCTTAAGTCAACACTCATTTTCTCTCTTAAACAAATGTCTACTAGGGACTGGAGAGATGGTTCAGTGTATAAGAGCACTGACTTCTCTTCTGGAGGACTCGGGTTCAATTCCTGCCACGCACATGGCAGCTCACAACTGTCTGTAACCCCAAGATCTGACAGCCTCACACAAACATATGTGCAGACAAAACACCAGTGCACATAAGATAAACATGAATAAATCACTTAAAAAACTGTTTCCTAACCTGTCTGCTTCTTTATTTCTACCCTTTTTCAAAGATTTATTTATTTTTATTTGCAAGCATGTGTGTGTACATCTCTGTATAGGTACCATGCGCATGTAGGTGTCTCAGATAACTGAAGAGTGTCAGAGTCACCAGAACTAGAGTTAGAAGAGATTGTGAGCCACCTGATATGGGTGCTGAGAACTGAACCCAGATCCTTTGGAAGGGCAATGCACTCTTAGCTGCCATGCTCTCTCTCTCTAGGACCTGCTTTTTCTTTTAATTGGCATTTATTATTGGTAAGAATGAATGGGCTTCACTGTGACATTTTTCTCCATGCACTGAACGCTTCACTGCTCCTGCTCTTCCTCCTTATCCTTCCTTTCTCCCCCATCCTCTTTTACCTCACAAATAGTCCTCTTTTTTAAAAAATGTCTTTTTATTTTTAGTGCTTATTAAAATTCTTTCATTACTATTACCACTACTATTGTTATTAAGTGTGTGTGTGTGTGTGTGTGTGTGTGTGTGTGTGTGTGCAGGAGAGAGAGAGAGAGAGAGAGAGAGAGAGAGAGAGAGAGAGAGAGAGAGAGAGAGAGAGAGAGAATGAATGTGTGCTATGGTGCTATGATATGTGGAAGTGAGACTTTGTGGACTCAGCTTTCTCCTTCCTCCTTGTGGTCCCCCATAGGCTCATAGGTTTGACTACTTTGTCACCAGGGAGTGGCACTATTTAAAAGAATTAGGAGGTGTGGCCTTATTGGAGGAAGTATGTCACTGGCTTTGAGATTTTTAAAAAGCCCCTTCCAAGCCCAGTGTCTTACTCTCTTTCTGCTGCCTGTGGATCTGGATGTAGAACTCTCAGCTACTTCTCCAGCACCATGTCTGCCTGCATGCCACCTTGTTTCCCATCATGATGACAAAGGACTAAATCTCTCAAACTGCAAGCCAGCCCCAATTCAATGCTTTCCTTTCTAAGAGTTGCTGTGGTCATGGTGACTTCACAGCAAAGAACACGTTCAGAGACATGGGGATCAAACTCAGGGCCATCAGGCTTGTGGCCAAGCATGTCTACCCATCTTGCCATCTGGTCAACCCTCTCTATTTTTCCATCTAGATTCTTGATATAGACATTTACACATGATTTTAATGTTCAGTATAAATTCTTACCTCTCTGTTGGGCATATTTGTAACATTATATTGTTATTTTCATACCACTTATGTTTTGGTTGCATATTTTATGGGACATTTTGGACTTCTGACCCACTTATCACCCCAGTGCTGTGTGTGATTTCTGGTTAGTTAAGTGGTTGTCTATTGTTGTGCCACTGGGTATCTGTGGACAAGTCAGCTGGCTCACTGCTGCTGCTCACAATGGACAGTTTTCTTCTTCTAGGAGAGTATTTACAGGTTTATAGCTGCAGTGGAGACTGTTCTTGAAGATGTTCTTTCTATTTTTTTCCACATCCAAATAACTCTATGCCAGCAAATATAAGGTGAATGATCATTCTTTCTGTTTTGATGTCAGAAAGAATCATTTGTAGGAAAGGCTCTGTTGCTCAAAGGAAGCAGTGACTTTCTCCATTGGAAAAGGATCTCAGGTCACAGTATTGTGGTAGGTCTGAGACTTTCACTGTCTCTTTTGTGATAACAGTTTCTTTTCCAAGAGACAAGTTTGCAGCATAAGACATTTGAATGAAGAATGGCCCAAGGCAGCAATGTTGAAACATATTGTTTTGCTTAGTCTTAAGACCTTGACCTAAACCCCAGAATAAATATTTAAAGATGAGTTATTATTCTTTCCTTTAAAAAAAAAGTTTGCCTAGGGGGTGATTAAATCTGTCCACACTTTTGACTGTCACAATCTGTTTTCAGAATTCACAGGAAGCCTCAAGATAATTACAAAGATTCAGTGATAAATAAAGATAATAATGTGAAACAAAAACAATTTCAGCACTCCAAAGGCAGAGGCAGGTAGATCTTTGTGAGTTTGATGCCAGTCTTAGCTACATGGAGAGTTCCCAGCCAGCCAGGGCTACACAAAAGAAAATAACAACCCATTAGTGTTACAGTTGTCCAAAGGAACTTTCAAATAGAAACCAATGTGTGGGAGTAGTGGCAATACTCAAGGATATGCTATAGTTTGGAAGGAAATACAGTTCTGTTCTGGAGAAAGTATTCATCAATACTACAAAGCATGTCTGAGGATGATGGACAGTCTTCAAAGTGTTAACAATTCATATAACCAGGGAAGAAGCCACAGTTATTACATTACTTATGTAAGGAAATTGAACAGTGCTGTAGTATAGCTGAGTTGTTAGTGTGCTTTGCCTAGTTTGCATGAAGCTTTGGACCACATAAAACTGGACATGGTGGACCAGCCCCACGCTACCTTGGGTGCAAACTTGGCGGATGGTCCCAAGGTCCTCAGAGGACTCTGCATGCTACAGGCGCCCTAGCACACCCAAGATCTTGGGATCACTGGTGAGTGGAATGCAACATCTATTCCAAAATAACCTGGAGGGGCTTGTGTCAGCAGGAACAGGCGACACAGGAAACCTGCCCAACCAGAGGCTGGAGTTCGTTCCTTGTTGGAGCCAGCCCTGCAACACCTTGGGCATGAACACAGAGGATGGTCCCACGGTCCCCAGAGGACTCTCCATGCCACAGGCACCCTAGCACACCCAGGGTCTTAGGATCACTGAGGAGAGTCGGCCTCCAGAGAGGGCTCTGACCCTGGGACTCTGGTGAGTGTGCCATCGTGTATCCCGGGTCTATCAGAGACCAGTCTGCGCAGGAGAGTGCATGGGCCCCAGAAGCAACAGAGCTTCTTGGACAGGATCCCTTTTGAAAAAGTCTTCATCCTCAGCCAGGAGGCAGAGCTGAGACCCAGACCTCCGGGCACCTTCCCCTCCAGAGGAGAGTTGGCCTCCAGGGAGGGCTCTGACCCTGGGACTCAGGTGAGAGTGCCATCATGTATCCCGGGACTCTCAGACACCAGTCCGCGCAGGAGAGCATGTGGGCCCCAGAAGCAACAGAGCTTCTTGGATAGGGTCCCTTCAGGCCTTCATCTTCAGCCAAGAGGTGGCTCTGAGTTCCAGACCTCTGTGCACCTCCCCTGCAAGAGGAGAGCTTGCCTGCAGAGAGTGCTCTGACCACTGGGACTCAGGAGAAAGTTTGACTCCCAGGAGTGCTGATAGAGGCTAACAGAATCACAGGAGGAACAAGCTCCAGCCAGAGACAGCTAGAACATCTAACACCAGAGATTACCAGATGGAAAAGACAAATGTAAGAATCTTACTAACAGAAACCAAGACCATTCGGCATCATCAGAACCCAGTACATGCACCACAGCTATTCCTGGATACCCCCACACACACACAAAAAGAAAGATTTGGATTGAAAATCATATCTCATGATGCTGGTAGGAGGATATCAATAACTCACTTAAAGAAATACAGGAGAACACTGCTAAAGAGGTAGAAGCTCTTAAAGAGGAAACACAAAAATCCTTAAAGAATTACAGGAAAACACAACCAAACAAGTGATGAAATTGAACAAAACCATCTAAGATCTAAAAATGGAAGTAGAAAGAAACAAACAAACAAACAAAAAAACCCAAAGGGAGAAAACTTTGGAGATAGAAATCCTGGGAAAGAAATCAGGAACCATATATGCGAGCATCAGCAACAGAATACAAGAGATGGAAGAGAGAATCTCAGGTGCAGAAGATTCCATAGAAGACATGGACACAACAATCAAAGAAAGTGCAAAATGCAAAAAGATCCTAACTCAAAACATCCAGGAAATCCAGGACACAATGAGAAGACCAAACGTAAGGATAATAGATATAGATGAGAATGAAGATTTTCAACTTAAAGGGCCAGTAAATATCTTCAACAAAATTATAGAAGAAAACTTCCCTAACCTAAAAAGAGAGATGCCCATGAACATACAAGAAGCCTACAGAACTCCATATGAACTGGACCAGAAAAGAAATTCCTCCCGACACATAATAATCAGAACAACAAATGCACTAAAAAAGATAGAATATTAAAAGCAGTAAGGGAAAAAGGTCAAGTAACATATAAATGCAGACTTATTAGAATTATACCAGACTTCTCACCAGAGAATATGAAAGCCAGAAGATCCTGGACAGATGTTATACAGACCCTAAGAGAACACAAATGCCAGCCCAGGCTACTACACCCAGCAAAACTCTCAATTACCATAGATGGAGAAACCAAAGTATTCCATGACAAAACCAAATTCACACAATATCTTTCCACGAATCCAACCCTTCAAAGGATAATAATGGGAAAACTCCAACACAAGGAGGGAAATTATGCCCTAGAAAAAGCAAGAAAATAATCCTTCAACAAACCTAAAAGAGGATAGCCACAAGGACAGAATCCCAACTTTAACAACAAAAATAACAGGAAGCAACAATTACTTTTCCTTAATATCTCTTAATATCAATGGACTCAATTCCCCAATAAAAAGATATAGACTAACAGACTGGCTACATAAAGAGGACCCAACATTTTGCTGCATACAGGAAACCCACCTCAGGGACAAAGACAGACATTACCTCAGAGTAAAAGGCTGGAAAAAATTTCCAAGGAAATGGTCCAAAGAAACAAGCTGGAGTAGCCATTGTAATATCAAATTAAATCAACTTCCAACCCAAATTTATCATAAAAGATGAGGGGCACTTTATACTCATCAAAGGTAAAATCTTCCAAGATGAATGCTCAATTCTGAATATGCTCCAAATGCAAGGGCAGCCACATTCATTAAGGAAACTCTAGTAAAGCTCAAACCATACATTGCACCTCACACAATAATAATGGGAGACTTCAACACCCCACTCATCAATGGACAGATCCTGGAAACAGAAACCAAACAGAGACACATGGACACTAACAGAAGTTATAAAACAAATGGATTTAACATGTATCTACAGAACATTTTTATCCTAAAACAAAAGGATATAACTTCTTCTCAGCACCTCATGGTACCTTCTCCAAAATTGACCATATAATCAGTCACAAAACAGGCCTCAACAGATACAATAATACTGAAATTACCCCATGCATTCTATCAGATCACCATGGGCTAAGGCTGATCTTCAATAACAACATAAATAATAGAAAGCCAACATTCACGTTGAAGCTGAACAACAGTCTACTCAATAACTTTGTCAAGGAAGAAATAAAGAGATTAAAGACTTTTTAGAGTTTAATGAAAATGAAGCCACAACATACCCAAACTTATGGGACACAATGAAAGCATTCCTAAGAGGAAAACTCATAGCTCTGAGTGCCTCCAAAAAGAAACTAGAGAGAGCACACACTAGCAGCTTGACAGCACACCTAAAAGCTCTAGAACATAAAGAAGCAAATTCACCCAAGAGGAGTAGATGGCAGGAAATAATCAAACTTAGAGCTGAAATCAACCAAATGGAAACAAAAAGAACTATTCAAAGAATCAACCAGACCAGGAGCTGGTTATTTGAGGAAATCAACAAGATAGATAAACCCTTAGCCAGACTAACTAGAGGGCGCAGGGACAGTATCCTAATTAACAAAATCAGAAATGAAAAAGGAGATATAACAATAGAATCCGAGGAAATCCAAAACATCATTAGATCCTACTAAAAAAGGCTATACTCAACAAAATTGGAAAACCTGGATGAAATGGACAATTTCCTAGACAGATACCAGGTACCAAAATTAGATCAGGATCAGATTAATGATCTAAACAGTCCCATTTCCCATAAAGAAATAGAAGCAGTCATTAATCATGTCCCAACCAAAAAAAAAAAAAAAAAAAAAAAAAAGCCCAGGGCCAGATGGGTTTAGTGCAGAGTTCTATCAGACCTTCAAAGAAGACCTAATTCCAATTCTCCTCAAACTATTCCACAAAGTAGAAACAAAAGGTACTCTACCCAATCAATTCATTCTATGAAGCCACAATTACTCTGATACCTAAACCACACAAAGACCCAACAAAGAAAGAGAACTTCAGACCAATTTCCCTTATGAATATTGATGTAAAAATACTCAATAAATTCTCACAAACCAAATCCAAGAACACATCAAAATGATCATCCATCATGATCAAGTAGGCTTGATCCCCTAGGGATACAGGGATAGTTTAATATACGGAAATCCATCAACATAATCCACTATTAAACAAACTCAAAGAAAAAAACCACATGATCATCTCATTAGATGCTGAGAAAGCATTTGACAAAATCCAACATCCATTCATGATAAAAGTCTTGGAAAGATCAGGAATTCAAGGCCCATACCTAAACATAATAAAAGCTATATACAGCAAACCAGTAGCCAACATCAAACTAAATGGAGAGAAACTTGAAGCAATCCCACTAAAACCAGGGACTAGACAAGGCTGCCCACTTTCTCCCTACATATTCAATATAGTACTCGAAGTCCTAGCCAGAGCAATTCAACAACAAAGGAAGATCAAGGGGGTACAAATTGGAAAGGAAGAACTCAAAATATTACTATTTGCAGATGATATGATAGTATACATAAGTGATCCTAAAAATTCCACCAGAGAACTCCTAAACCTGATAAACAGCTTCAGTGCAGTAGCTGGATATAAAATTAACTCAAACAAATCAATGGCCTTTCTCTAAACAAAGGATAAACAGGCTGAGGAAGAAATTAGGGAAACAACACCCTTCAGAATAGTCACAAATAATATAAAATACCTTGGTGTGACTCTAACTAAGGAAGTGAAAGATCTGTATGATAAGAACTTCAAGTCTCCATTTGGTGGCTGATTATGAGATGGATCCCGGGGTGGGTATTCTCTGGATAGAATCCTTTTGTCTTAGCTCCAAACTTTGTCTTTGTAACTCCTTTCATGGATATTTTGTTCCCTATTCTAAGGAGGAATGAAGTATCCACCCATTGGTCTTCCCTCTTCTTGATTTTCTTGTGTTTTGCAAATTGTATCTTGGGTGTTCTATGTTTCTGGGTTAATATCCATTTATCCGTGAGTGCATATCTAATGACTTCTTTTGTGATTGGGTTACCTCACTAAGGATGATATCCTCCAGATACATCCATTTGTCCAAGAATTTCATAAATCCATTGTTTTTAATAGCGGAGTAGTACTCCATTGTGTAAATGTACCACATTTTCTGTATCCATTCTTCTGTTGAGGGACATCTGTATTCTTTCCAGCTTCTGGCTATTATAAATAAGGCTGCTATGATCATAGTGGAGCGTGTGTTCTTATTACCAGTTGGAACTTCTTCTGGATATATGCCCAGGAGAGGTATTGCTGGATCTTCCGGTAGTATTATGTCCAATTTTCTGAGGAATCAACCCAGACACTATTGCATATGAATGCCAGAAAGATTTTGATGAAGGGACCCTGTTATAGCTGTCTCGTATGAGGCTATGCCAGTGCCTGGCAAATACAGAAGTGGATGATCACAGTCATCTATAAGATGGAACACAGGGACCCCAATGGAGAAGCTATAGAAAGCACCTAAGGAGCTTAAGGGGTCTGCAACCCTATAGGTGGAACAACAATATGAACTAACCAATAACCCCAGAGCTTGTATCTCTAGCTGCATATGTAACAGAAGATGGCCTAGTCGGCCATCACTGGGAAGAGAGGCTCCTTGGTATTGCAAACTTTATATGCCCCAGTACAGGGTAATGCCAAGAAGCGGGAGTGGGTGGGTAGGGGAGCAGGGCGGAGGGAGGGTATAGGGATAGCATTTGAAATGTCTATAAAGAAAATATCTAATAAAAAAATAACTTCAAGTCTCTAAAGTAAGAAATCAAAGAAGATCTCAGAAGATGGAAAGATCTCCCATGCTTATGGGTTGGCAGGATTAATATAGTAAAAATGGCTATCTTGCCAAAAGCAATCTACAGATTCAATGCAATACCCATCAAAATTCCAACTCAATTCTTCATTGGGTTAGAATGAAGAATTCATTCTGGAATATTCAAAATTCAAAATGCAAATTCATCTGGAATAACAAAAATCCTAGGATAGCAAAAACTATTCTCAACAATAAAAGAACCTCTGGTGGAATCACCATGCCTGACCTCAAGCTGTACTACAGAGCAATTTTGATAAAAACAAACAAACAAACAAAAAACTGCATAGTACTGGTTCAGCAACAGACAGGTAGATCAATGGAGTAGAATTAAAGACCCAGAAATCAACTCACACACCTATGGTCACTTGATCTTTGACAGGGGAGCTAAAACCATCCAGTGGAAAAAAGACAGCATTTTCAACAAATGGTCCTGGCTCAACTGGCCGTTATCATGGAGAAGAATGCAAATTGATCCATTCTTATCTCCTTGTACAAAGCTCAAGTCTAAGTTGATCAAGGAACTCCACATAAAACCAGAGACACTAAAACTTATAGAGGACAAAGTGGTGAAAAGCCTTGAAGATATGGGCACAGGGGAAAAATTCCTGAACAGAACAGCAATGGCTTGTGCTGTAAGATGGAGAATCGACAAATGGGACCTCATAAAATTGCAAAGCTTCTGTAGGGCAAAAGACACCGTCAATAAGACAAAAAGGCCACCAACAGATTGGGAAAGGATCTTTACCAATCCTAAATCAGATAGGGGACTAATATCCAATATATATAAAGAACTCAAGAAGCTGAACTTCAGAAAATCAAATAAACCCATTAAAAATGGGGTACAGAACTAAACAAAGAATTCTCAATTGAGGAATGGCTGAGAATGGCTGAGAATCACCTGAAAAAGTGTTCAACATCTTTAATCATCAGGGAAATGCAAATCAAAACAACCCTGAGATTCCACCTCACACCAGTCAGAATGGCTAAGATCAAAAATTCAGCAGATGCTGGTGATGATGTGGTGAAAGAGGAACACTCCTCCATTGCTGGTGGGATTGCAAGCTGGTACAGCCACTCTGGAAGTCAGTCTGGCAGTTCCTCAGAAAATTGGACATAGTACTACCGGAGGATCCAGCAATACCTCTTCTGGGCATATACCCAGAAGATGTTCCAACTTGTAATAAAAACACATATTCCACTATGTTCATAGCAGCCTCATTTATAATAGCCAGAAGCTGGAAAGAACCCAGATGTCCCTCAACAGAGAAATGGATACAGAAAATATGGTACATTTACACAATGGAGTACTACTCAGCTATTAAAAACAATGAATTTATGAAATTCTTAGGCAAATGGATGCATCCTAGTGAGGTAACCCAATCACAGAAGAACACACGTGATATGCACTCACTGATAAGTGGATATTAGCCCAGAAACTGAGAATACCCAAGATGCAATTTGTAAAACACATTAAACTCAAGAAGGAAGACCCAAGTGTGGATACTTCATTCCTCCTTAGAATGGGGAACAAAATACCAATAGAAGGAGTTTCAGAGACATAGTTTGGAGCTGAGTCGGAAGGAAGGACCATCCAGAGACTGCCCCACCCAGGGATCCATCCCATAAACAGCCATCAAACCCAGACACTATTGCATATGCCAGGAAGATTTTGCTGACCGTGATATAGCTGTCTCTTATGAGGCTAAGCCAGTGCCTGGCAAACACAGAAGTGGATGCTCACAGTCATCTATTGGTTGGAACACAGGGCCCCCAGTGGAGGAGCTTGAGAAAATACCAAAGGAGTTGAAGGGGTCTGCAATCGTATAGGAGGAACAACAATATGAATTCACCAGTACTCCCAGAGCTCGTGCCTCTAGCTGCATATGTAGCAGAAGATGGCCTAGTTGGCCATCATTGAAAGGAGAGGCCCTTGGTCTTGTGAAGATCATGTGCCCTAGTACCGGGGAATGCCAGGGCCAGGAAGTGGGAGTGGTGGGTTAGGAAGCAGGAAAGGGGGAAGGTATAGGGTGAAAGTAATTCAACGGCTTGTGTGTGGAGACAGGAGGATCAGAAGTTCAAGGGTCATCCTTGGGCTACAGAGCAAGTTTGAAACCAGTCTGTGATGCATGAGACCCTGCTTCAAAATAAAAAAAAATAATAAAAAGAAAGAAAATAAAAAAATTCATAGGGAATAAAAGACAAAGAAAACCTACAATGTCTTTATAAAAACAGGTAAGCATAAGCTTTTTAAAATCAGCATTGTACAATCAGGCTGGGCTTTCAGAGAGTGGATGATATCAACTGGAATCATGCAGAAGAGAAGCAGGGCTATCTATTGAGGTGAAGTAAAATATTTCAAAAGCCCAGACAATTCAGACAAATCTCTAATGGTTATTGCTAAAGGAGCTGGGGTTCTGTATTGACCTGCAGCTCAACAGTAACCGTGCAGTGCCTTAATGTTGGGTGGCACGATGAGGCAAGAAGGCAGGGTGGTGGAGATTAGATGGGAAGAGAGGAATGTAAACAAAGATGAGTTGTACAAGCATGCACAAAGCACAGAAGCAGACAGGAGGAACAAGAGAAGGAAGTCATGCACTCTCAGTGACAAGGAAATCAACAGATGACACACAGTCAGCTTTGAAGTAAACTTGCAGGCGAGTCAGTAGACAAGGCCTCTCTGGATAGTTAGAGTGCCACAGCTAAGAAGTAGAGTCGTGACAGAGAAGCTCCCCACCCCGACTCCTACCCCCAGTGGGCAGTGGCTAATACAGAGACTCACAACTGGTCAACGTGCTGACAGTAAGTGACTGAGTGTTGGGTATTCACCAGAGAAGACTTAATTTGACATGGGTTTAAGCCAACAGAAAATTTTTATTAGCCGGCCAGTGACTACACTGGGTTCTGGATCCCATCGTAGCCCCGAGCCCATCTCAGAATGAGATTTCAAGCACAAACAAAAAGTGTTCTGGGTTGACAGACTTCAGTTAACCAGAACAGTTAGCCAGAAGCAGAACTACAGAAGCTAAGAAGCAAGGTTGGTACATCTTGAGACTTTCTGAGGAGTGTGTGGACTTTGATGGATTAGGCCTTTGTTTTAGTGTTGGCAGGTAGGGCTGTCTTCATACTGAGTTTTACAGCTTTAATAGCAGCTCCCTCATAGAGTCAGCTGTGCTAAGGTCTAAATGCCTACTAAAGTCTGGGGCCTTATTACACTGAGAATGCTCAGCTCTAAATGAGACATCTATTTCATCTCCCCCCTCCTAAGGCTCGGAACATCACGGAAGAGGGGGCAGAAAGGATGTAGGAGTTGAAGGAAGAAGTGTGCTGTGAAACGCTGTCCTTTGGACACAACAGGACCACTGCATTGGTGAACTCATGGCAGCTGTGGCTGCTACTACAGGATCTGTGCAGACTTAAGCCAGTCAACAGAACAGAATGGAGGGAAAGGGTCTCACAAGCGCCCACCACCACCACTGAGGAGTTATTTACATTTGATGGCTGCTAGTGGGAAAGAGTTATTTTCCTTTGAGGGTGTGGCCCATTCCCTGACTGATGTCACCACACCAGTGTGCATACCAGTAGCACTGATTATACTAATTGGGCTAGTTAGAGAGAGGGGGAAGGGAGGGCAAGAGGGAGGGGGAGAGGGGGAATATTCCAAGTGGACTCAGATACATTTTTAATCCTAGACGTAGGAGGATCATTTTGAGTTAGGCCAGTCTAGTCTACATAATGAGTTTCAGGATAGCCATAACTACATAGAAAGACTCTGTCTCAAAAAAAGGGAGGGCATGGAGCTGGGAGGGGGATTGTTAAGAGGGCCCTGGGGGGGATTGGGGCAGGGGGGTTCTTAGCTACCTCAAAGGGCTCCCAGCATCCATAATTGACTTTGCGTGAGGAAGAAATCTCTATTATATTGGGCTACTGAGCTCCAGCTTATCCTGTGGCATAGCGTTGTCCTCTCTGGCCAACACACAGGGGTGATTTCAGCCTTACAAGTCACTCCTAGGGCGTCACAGAAAATAAGAATATGGAAAAATGGTGGATGCAGCAGCAATGGCGTTGGGGCTCCCAAGGAGCTGCAGTGTCTGCAGATCAAAGCTTCTTGAGCTCTCGGATACTGTTTTAAAATCAGGCTGGGTCTTTTCCCTACATGTTTGCAGTTTCTTTAAACTTGCAAAATGGGGTGCTTATTACCCTCGTAATAGGATATTGTGAAAATTAAGAGCTGCCATATGTAAAATGTCTAGACCATCGCCTAGCACATAGCAGCGCCAGAACCATCCTGGGAGAGAATCAGAAATTATATCCCATAATTAACTTTGTAAATTTCTGATGTGAGTCACAGATGGGTGTTATTTACATTGGTGACATCTAGTGATTTAAAAATTCCTAGTGAAGATCTGGACTCTCTACATTTCACTGCCGTAGCCTCTGACAGTCTCTGCCCAGGTTGATGCTCAGGAATTGATAGTTACTGTTATTCCACTGTTGTCCTTTCAGAGGATGTAAGAGCAGAATGGTAGCTGTGGGCACCACTTAGTCTCCAGGTTAGGCCGGGGTGGCTGGTGCTACATGGCTGTGGTTGTTAGCTGGGTGGCGGTGTGCAATGGATTGGATACACGCCAGCGTGATTTGTTCCAAAGACCAGAAGAGCTGGATGCAGCCATAGGCGTAATGACTGCCTTCTAAACATGCTTACCCTCAAATTGCTGCTCTCTATAAACAATCACAGGAAGTGTTGGATGTGGGTGGGGAAGAGAATTCCCAAGACCCCAGATCAAGCTTCCACCCTTCCCAGATTCTTGCTGCTTGGTAACAATGGGAGCTCTAAAGAAAGTTCGATTTCCCAACTTTTGAAAGGAATACTTTGGACTAGCAGGCAAGTTCTCTAGCCTAGTGTTTGTTAACATACAAACACTCTCTCTCTCTCTCTCTCTCTCTCTCTCTCTCTCTCTCTCAAGGGTCATTTTCCTAACTTTTTGTTACCAAAACATAACAGAAGTCTCACATGGTTCAATCTTGTGCAAGGATGAATTCGAAAGCATGGCTGGTGCCTTAAAAGCATTTAGGGTTCTTGAGCTATTTTTGCCTTAACAACAAACTTCTAAGGAAAGTGCATATGTATGTTATTTGGGGGAGGGGATACTTTTTAAAAAACAGCTTTATTGGCACATAATTCAGATAATGTGCACATTAGCCATTTATACTATTTAATTCAATAGCTATTAGAATAGACTATGCAGTTTTCATATAGAAAAGAAGCACCATAGATTCTTCCTCCTTTATTATCATCTTTATCCTCTTCCACACAAATATCAGGAGGATGTCATCTCCCTGTGCTACACATACAAATTCTCATATATACATATGTCTCATCTGATTTCTGCTCTTCTGCCTTCCTTTCTCCGCTGGCTATATCTCTCAGATCTTTAATACACAAATCAACTGGGACTTGTCCACTTCTCCATTTTCTCTCTACTTGCCTGTTATTTGGATTTGGATCATCAAAGGAAAATTCTTACACAACCCAGACCAGAGGGAGACCAGATTATGTCTCCCTTTGACATAATCAGGGTATGAAGTGGTGGATCGAGGAAAGTCTGTGGGCCTGGACACAGCAGTCTTCTCTTCCTGACCCAGGGCTTACTCTCCTCTTGCCTTGTTCTCTACAGCTCGGTCAGCTCTGGAAGTGCATGTTGCTTCTGAGGAAGGCCCAAGTGTCTCAGGGGACAAACTGGAATTAATTTTGAGCAGATTGACACAGATTCCACACATCTCATTTGAGCTGTGAAACAGTTTTCACTTGCCTTCTTTTTCAGTCCTATTTAAGGCAAATGCAGCTCTCGATGCAATCTCTGGGGTAGTGTGGGTGTGTGTGCACTGGCGGGCCTGTCCCTGCCTGCATCGGCAGGCTGTTGCCTGATAAGCCACACCAGACCTTAGAGCTCCTGGGAGGTCACTGCCACATGGTATAAAAAGCTCTCTCTGACCCAGTTCTTCAGTGTGTTATGCTGTTTTACTCAGTCTTATTCTGATGAAAATCAATTAAAGAATAAATATTTATTAAACATCTGGTGTATTCAAAATATGCCTTAATATTTTGTGTAATGTTTGATCCTCAGCCCCATGTAATTTAAGATAAAAGCCTGCATACACAAGCAACTTGACATTACCATATTAGAACTATACAGAAATATAAGTTCTAGGAACAATGGAAATTTCAAAGTAGAAAATATCTTCACAACACCTTGATTAATATATTATATGTTGCACATTGTAATTTTTGTAATATGGAGAAACATGAAGAAGATAATCCAAAGGGTGATAAGTTCTGCTTCTTAGAAACGACTTTTGCTGACATTTTGAACAACACTTTAAAGACATCTTGCTATATATACATATCATATATTATAATGCAAATTTTTACATAATAAGATAATATACTTACTATTTGTAACCTGCCCCTAATCCCCAACTCAACTTTATGATAGGAACCATTTTCCTTATTGATATTATATTTAATTATAGTAGAATATTTCAGTATATCACTATCATATTTAGCTAGTCCCCTGTTGGTAGACATTTAAATGATTCCATTATTTAAATACTTTATACAGCCATTGCTTAGGTGACCATGATGCTATTGGTTTTCCCTAGATTGAAGAAAAGGAACATTAAACGTTGAGTGCACATGGCCGTACAACCCTCAGAACCCGACCCCCTTGTGTTAGACATTGCTGGTGTTCTGACCCTTCTTCTAGATCCACTTGGAAATGCGTGGGATGTAACCAGCCTGTGGTTCTGTGTATCTCTACCAAGTATATTCAAATATTCAATAGCTGTGGAGCCCAGCTGTGGGTAGTAAGATGGACATTGATGAACCCCTCATAAATAGGTGACAGGGATAGGTGGGTAACCACCAAAGTACCTTGACCCATCATGGGATGATTGTAAGTAGTGTTTTGTATTGAAGCTGGAGGATTCAGTCCCACTGTGGATAGTAGTCTCCTTATCTGGACTCCCTTTTCCCACCCGCTTCTTACTGATCAACTTTGCCCTCCCTACACCCCCATGCTGGGCTGGGATTGCTAAGACCTTTCCTCAGATCTCAGGCTCAGGATCTGTTTTTGATGGAACGCAACTGAAGGCAAACTAGATGTTACAGATGCAAAGCGTTGTAGGCAGCAGTGCACCTTGCCCAAGATGTCCTCATCTTCATGCCTGGAGCCTGTGAAAACTTTCTGTTAACATGGCAAAAAGGACTTTGTGGATGCTGTCAAATATGCAATCATGCATTAAGAATCTTGAACTGGGGAGCTGGTGAGACGGTCCAGCAGGTGAAGGTGCTGGCTACCAACCTTGTCAACCTGATCTGGATCTCCAGGACCAACGTGATAGAAGGGGACAACCGGCTCTCACAAGTTGTCCTCTGACCTCTGCAAATACATTGTAGTGTGTATATGGGCTTTTTCCCCTGCTGTGAGCAAACACATACTTGTATACATGCATGCATACACTGAATAAATAGATTTAATATTTAGTTAGCAGTCTCCAAATAGCCACAAAGGTCCTTGACAACTAAAGAGAGAAGCGGAAGAGAGGCAGAGAGAATGGTTAACAGTCACAGAGAAGCAGGGTGGTGTCTGAAGATGGAAGGGGTCTGTGAACCAAAGAGAGTGGGTGGTTGCTAGAGGAGACAAGAAGCCAGCCCTCTCCTACACACAGACTCTGTAGGGACCAGGGAGTGTCCTGAGACCTCAGTTTTACTTCATTACCCTCGTGACTGTGCTTCCAGCCTACAGCATTGCACTAACTTTGTGGTAACTTATTACAGCACCAATAAAATGGAATATAGAATGTTAAAGACTGCAAGGTGGCTGGTGCTAGACCATCACATGGCTGTGTGCATTATTCCAAAAGCTGGGCTTGAGCAAGGCAGGCTGAGAGGGACAGGGTGGCTCAGTCAGGAAGCGCATTCCTTCCTCCTGAGCACAAGCCACTTTGGTTGTATTGGGTTAAGCATAGAGTGTATTGGGTTAAACTTAGAGTGTCTGGTTCACTGTCTTCTGACAGAGGCTCATGACCAGAAAGCCTCTTCACAAGCTGGGTGTTTGTGTACTCTAATTAATGTGAGGAGTCTGTTAAATTTATTAAAGCCTTAATGCATATAAAATATCTGAGAGAATAAAACGTTAAAAAGAAAGCAGTGAGGGGAGTCTTGGATCCCACTTGCCTAAGGAATTACTAGGACTAAGCAAAAGTCTAAGTAGGACTCGGGAATCCACATTTCCAATCAGGACTTGGACTGTGGTTCTGCTGGTAGAGAGCCTTCTTGCTTAGTAAGTGTGAAGCACTGGGTTTGATCTCCAGTGCTGAATAAACCAGCATAGTAATACATGCCTGTAGTTCCCAGAATCCCGAGGCTGTAGCAGAAACATCCAGAAGTCAAGATTATCGTTGTCTACAAAGTGAGTCCAAGAGCATGTTGGGCTGTATGTGACTCTAATTAAATAAACAGATAAGTAAACAAGCAAAGTTATTCTGACACACATATTTGTAGAAGACTCACATTGGAAGTACCACCTTGTTAGGTGACAGGGGCAAGATCAGAAGGGAAGGGAGTCACTTGGGAGTTTTCTACTGTTGTTTCTTGTTCTGAAAGCATGAGTCCCAGCCATCGATAGCATCAACACACGTCACTGGGGACAGAGCATTGAGCCAAGCCCCTTAGGATGTTGGGTCTTGTGGTTAGTCTGCCTGCGGTAGCATCTCTACATCTGGCTGCTATGTGGGCTCTTTCTAGGTGACCTTGGAGAGTGGGGGTGGGGGGACAGTACAGCGGCTACCAGCTGCAAGCTGCAAGCCCAACACTTAGAATATCTCAGGGATTACAGATGTGCCAGGATGTCCTCCCTCAGTGAGGGCCGCAGAGGTCACCTTCAAAGAATGCCTGCCTTTGTCTCTTGCCTTTTCGAAGGAGTCTCTGCTTGTCTAGCTCCATGCAGCTCTGAAATGTCAGGAGATAAGAAATGCCTCTCAGCACGGAGGCTTCCAGACACATATGTGACAAGAAATTTGGCACGAGCTTTACAAGTGTCAGATGTCTAGGAGAAAGCAATATGGGTATAGTATTTCTCGTGCTATTTTGGTACCCTGTGCATGAGCCTGCAGCATTAGAAAAACTACTTCTCAGCTTTGGGTGATAGCCTTACTGGCGCTCGGCATGCATGTCTGAAAGTACAGTTGGGTGACATACTGGTTACAGGCCACAGCAAGTCACCTACAATCAAGAGACTGGTTTCGAGGGAGTGCCCTCAAGGGGCCTGGACATGTCACATGCTGTGGTGACTTGGGAGGCATGGCCTGAGACTTATATCAGATGGCACCACGGAGGTTTCAATCAGCTCTTGCAACATCCTGTAAAGTTGATAAACACAGTATCTTCACCTTTCTGGTGAGATGTGAGATCCAACAGACAGAGCCACTGATGTGTATAGTTGAGTATATCAGAAAAGTGACTTTGGAATCAATTTCTTCTCTATGTAACTTGAGAAATCTGTCTCTGGGCAAAAGAGTATTTTAGGAACCTGGTGACCGCTGAAAAGACTTGATGATCTCTGTCTGGCTGTCTGTTGGTTAAGAGTAAATGCTTAAGGCATCTGGCTTAATGGCAGCGAAGGAGCAATGCATAAGGAAAGGAAACAGATTGTGAGATGCAGGTTGTCAAGGTGCCCAGTAAAGACTTGTCCGTCCAGTCTGAGTGATGATACACCCTGCTCTCCCTGCATCCTACTGCTGATTATTTATGTAGACAGGGTCTCCCTAGGTAGCCCTTGCTGGCCTGAAGCTCTCTATGAAGACTATGCTGTTTTTGAACCCACAGAGATCTGCCTGTCTCTGAGACTCAAGTGCTTGGATTAAAGGCATGTATCATCATGCCCAGCTTTAAACCTCATTTCTCCTTACTCGCTTATTTAATGTCCGGTGCTGAGCTGTGGACATCACAGTTTATTAAGACCAAGAAGAGCAGAATGGAGAAACTTTTGAATGACTCAAATGTTGGGAGGGAAAAACTTCAAGAAAACGAAGGCCCCACTATGAAGCTGTGGGAAGGAGGAAGTCCCTGGGGGCTCTAAACACACGACACAGTCTTGCTTTATAGCAGACAATTTTCTCTAAACAAAAGTGGATTTATTTTATCTCACAGCATGAAGATTTTAGAGTCATAGAAACAGATTTTTCTGGCACAGGGGATGTTTACCCACGAGAAATGGGCTCCCCAGAAAGGAATCCCGACTTCTGAAGGTCACTTTTGATTGGATTAAATCAACAAGGCCTGACCAGGCTAATGGTTTCTGATGGTTTCCCAGAACCCTGAGGCAGGAGGCTTGTTAGTAATGGTGATAGCTAGGGAAGTGTTTAGATATACAGAAGAGTTGTAAACCGTTTCTGTGTGCCCTTCATTCAGCTTTCCCCACTGACATTGTGCTTTGCCTTGCCTCAAGCAGGGCCCTGGACTAGGATTCTCCCAGCACTACCAATGACCCCACACATCTATTCCTAATAGCTATTCAATACAGTTAAATTGAATTATTCATTTCCCCCCATTTCTTCAAATGGTTTAAAAAATAACCTTTATTTTAAATTAGATATGCATGCATATAAATGAGTGTAGGTGCCCACAGAGGCCAGAAGAGGGCATCAGATCCCTGGCAGCTGGAGTTATAGGCTGTTGTGAGCCACTTGACATGGTGTAGGAAACTGAACTTGGGTTCTCTGAAGAGGTAATCTGTGATCTTATCCACTGAGCCATCTCTCCAACCCCTCATGTCCTATTTCTTTGAAACATCTTACATTTTATTCAAATATCTGCTCAGACCTCTACAGTCTATTCCAACTAAAATAAGATTTTCTTCACCCCTGACTGTTTTCTTGGTTGTTCTTTTTTTTCCCCCAGAGTACTAGCTCAAAGGTGATTTGTTGTTGTTAAAAATGTAAGGCTTCAAGCCGGGCGTGGTGGCGCACGCCTTTAATCCCAGCACTCGGGAGGCAGAGGCAGGCAGATTTCTTCCGAGTTCGAGGCCAGCCTGGGCTACAGAGTGAGTTCCAGGACAGCCAGGGCTACACAGAGAAACCCTGTCTCAAAAAAATCCAGAAAAAAAAATGTAAGGCTTTACACATGAGCTGGACCTACAGCCCCTCCACCCGCCCAAACACATATGTAACAGATGCATATTCAGGTCCTCCAACAACTGGAGTGGAGCTGTCCCTGACTTTGTTGCCTGCCTGTGGATCCTGTCCCCCTAACTGGACTGCCTTGTCTGGCCTCAGAGGGAGAGGATGTGCCTAGTCCTGCAGTGACCTGAGGTGCCAGGGTGGGTTGGTTCTCAGGAGGGACTTCCTGCTTCTCAGAAGAGAAGGGGAGGGCAGAGTGGGAGAAGGGAGGGCTGTGATTGGGATGTAAAGTAAATAAATACATTAATGGAAAAATAAGTAAGGCTTAGCCCCATGTTAAGATGCACACCTTTAATCCCAGCACTCTGGAGGCAAAAGCAGGTGGATCCCTAATGAGTTCAAGGCCAGCCTGGTCTATATAATATGTTCTGAGATAGCCAGGACAACACTGTCTTAAAACAAACAAATAAAATTTTAATTGTCTACTACTAATAGTTATTTGGGGACAATGGCTTTGTCTTCTTGTTGCTGATTTTTATGCTTAGAATATGATACTTGGGAGATTTTTTTTTTTTTTGCAAGATACTTGTTAAAACAGCGATTGAATGCAGACATGGTCACCTGTAGAAGGTACCATTAGTAACCTTCAGAAGCCTTCACGTGTTTTTACACTTACAATTTACATATGTGCACACAAACTGTGATTCCCATTTGGTCAGATAGCTGTATTTTAAAATGTCTTTGGATGATGTTAGGAAATGATTTCTCATTTTAATATCATTATAACATTGTAGTCGCTAATCCACGGGAGTAGCTTTGGAATGAAACAATAAAGCATTTTATTGAAACACAGTTTCATGTTGCTGGAGACTGATCTTAAACTTCTGATCCTCCTGCCTCCACCTCCTAGGTGTGGGACCCATGGACATGTGCCACCGTGGATGGCTTGAAAAGGACAACGTCTATGGAGCAGTTTGAGCTGGCAGAAATGTGGTAACACATTCAAGAGAGCTATACTGCCATCACTAATTAGCACTGTGAAAAAGTGAAAGAGTCATACAGCCCTGTCTATGTCATGGGAATCACAGGAGGCACCAGCTAATTAGGAACTCAGAGCCTTGCAAGTGATTTAAGATCGTGCAAAGTACTGTGTGTTGGCCCTCCACAGGACAGGTCTGATTCTTAAAGCCTCATTTCTTCTTAGAAGATTCGGGGATAGGTGTGAGGCCAGTATATATCTACTATTACTTTTACTTATCTACCTGTAACCAGCAGAAAGTCCTGGACCCACAAAACAATTCTTTGTGCATAAAGGCAAATAAAAATCGCACAAGATTTTTTGAAAGTGTCCCTGGGTAGATCTGTCAGTTGGGGCTCTGTGCTCTCATCCAGATGTGGAGGGTCCCTGGGTAGGTCTGTCAGTTGGAACTCTGTGCTCTCATCCAGATGTGGAGGGCCCTTGCAAACAACAGGGCTGCCGGAGGAACAGTGTAAATGAGGCAAGGAGAAAATCCAGCTCAGTGTGACTCCATAGTGGAGTTGATTCAAACCTCTAGAGTCTGTGTGCTGGTTCGAATGAAAATGGCCCCATAGATACCTAAGGAATGGCACTATTGGGGGTAAGGCCTTATTGGAGTAGGTGTGGCCTTGTTAGAGGACGTGTGTCACTGGAGGTGGGCTTTGGGGTATAAGGATCTCAAGCCAGGCCCAGTCTCTCTCTCTCTCTCTCTCTCTCTCTCTCTCTCTCTCTCTCTCTCTCTCTCTCTCTCTCTCTCTCTCTCTCTCTTCCTGCTGCCTTTGGTTCTGGATGTAAAACTCTCATCTCCTTCTCCAGCAGCTTATCTGCCTTTGTGCCACCATGCTTCCTGCCATGATAATAATGGAATAAACCTCTGAACTGGAAGCCAGCCCCAAATAGATGTTTTCCTTATAAGAGTTGCCATGGTCATGGTGTCTCTTCACACCAACAAAACCCTAACTATGACAGTCTGACACAGGGTAGATTATTTTAGACATAATTTTGTTTGTTTTCAAGACAGGGTCTCACTATGTAGTTCTGTTTGTCTTAAAGCTCACTTTGCAAACCAGAGTGGTCTTAAACTAACAGAGATTTGCCTGCTTCTGTCTCCCAAATGCTGAGATTAAAGGCATGTACCACCACACCTGACATTAGGCATATGTAAGTACAGTACAATGTGGCAAAAAGTTTCCTGGTAACAACTCAATCTTTTGTGCACAATAAAGCTTAAAGCACGACTACATCAAAACTCTTTTCTAAAGTACAATTGACTTCTTCCACAAAGACGAGTTCTATAGCTTAAGGCTTAGGGGAGGATCTTGTGTGGTTTCAGTCATACAGACATAGTCCAGAGGTCACCAGGCTATAAAGTATGCGTGGCATCTCCCGTAAAGATGAGTTCTGTTGATGGAGAAACAATGCTAAAGATAAAGGTGTAGAGAGGAGGTCTGGGCTAAACATAAGAGTCTGAGGGAGTCAGGTCTTGCCTGGCCCTGCAGGTAGCACAGGTCACTAGGCTATCAACAACTTTCAGCCCTAGCCTTCTGGGGGGAAAATAGGTTATACATTTCTTTTGTTGACGAGCCAACCCCGCATGTTTGACATTCCGGGTTTCCTTAGTGCTTATCTCTGAGCACAAGGACCTTTGTGTTCCCAACATCCAGACAGTTGGGGCCTCTGTGTCTTCATTCAGGCAATTGGGGTTCTATGTTCTCATCCAGGCAGTCAGGGATGGAGAGGTGGACAGAGGCCTCCCATTAGCTGTTGAGGGTGATGGGCAGAGGGATGGCTCCCCAAAGATGCTAGGCACTGATCTTCAGAGCCTGTGAAAATGTTAAGCCATGTGATAAAAAAGAACTGTGGTTGAGGTCGATCTATGCTGTTGACAGTTGACTTTGAGTTGGGCAGGTGGTCCAGGATTATCTGGGTGAACACAGTATAAACGTGAGGTCCTTAGAGGGAGGAAGTATCAGTGTACAGTGACTTGGAAAACACTTGGCTGGCTATTGGTGGATTTGAAGTTGGAAGAGGTTGATGAGTCACAGGAGAACAGCCCTAGGAAGCTGAAGGAGACTAGATTTTAAATTCACCAGTCTTCAGAGAGAGACTTGCAATAGTCCATGGAGCACAGTGTCTGAGTTCTGGCTTCCTTAACTGCCAAATAACAGATATTTTGTGGATTTCAGGCATGGAATACGTTTTTATTTGTTATAGCTGATGTAGTAAACAATTCACACAGCCTTATTTATATTCCTATATGACCCTGTGGTCGGAGCACATCTGAAATACCTGTCTGTATCCCCTTGCTCTTCTGTCTCATTACATCAGTTTTCTCCCTGTGTCCAAGTGTTCATACATTCTACACCCTACCCCCTATGCATACTCACCCACTAGTTATCATCCCATCTGTGGGATTCTCCAATTGGGAAAGAATATGTCCCTGTTGGTATAATGAATATGGGTGGACAATGTCCCTTTTCCCTAGGAACTGTTAGACCTGATACTTTGTTGGAGCCTGAACTAAGGCACGTATTGGTAATCTGGAGAGGGAGCAGTTGGCATGAGAAGAGCTTAGGAAGAAGAATCAGAATACGTAGGAAGGAGGATGGAGGGGAAGAAGGGGTAATCAGGAGCCCTACTGTCTGAGATGGGACTTGTGAATATATGAGGGACATGAGAAGGCCAGTTTAGTGTTGAGGCTGTCATGCTTGCGTGGAGATGGGCATTCACGCCAGGGAAAGAATTTAGGCTGGAGGTAATTCTGAAACACTTTGCACAGGTGAGAGTAAAGGACAAGAACAAGGGCCAAACTGTAAGTAAACAGGATGGGAAGAAACGGCACAAGAAGTTTTAGGAGACTTAAGTGACTCACGGGGCCCAGTGCCTTTGCTTGGGTTCCTATAGTAAATCATCCCAGACTCAGAGCGAAAACAAGACTTTCTTCCATTTCTGGAAGTTGAGCAACCAAAGACCAAGACCTTAGGTGAGGACTCTGTCATCTTGCTTTGAGGTGGTAGCTGTGTCCTGTGGTGTCTGCACCAGCAGGGAACAGGGCAGAGGGAGAACACCATCCGTTTCTTATTTCCCATTAGCAGGTGCACCCTCATGACATAGCCATCCCCGAAAGGTCTCCCCTGCTGACACTATCAGGTTGGGGGTCAAGAGTTCACCATGTGTGTGTCTGAGAGGCACATTCAGGCCTCAGTACCAGGGAAGAGAGGGAAAGGGAATTCAATAGTATGGAAAACCACTGAGACTCTGGGTAAGAGGAGACGCATTCACATTTCATGTAAGTGACCTTATTAAGGAGCTAGACAGTGAAGAAGAGGTGGGAACCCACAAGATAACCATCCATGGCTTCCAAGAAGCTGGGCTGTGAGAAGTTGGAGGTTGAGCCGACGGTGAACTGTGAGTCAGTTGGACCCTTTTTGAGGAATGCTGGGAGAGAGGGGGAGTAGAGAAAGGGGGCTCTAGAAACTAAATAAAGCAGACGAATCAGGCACAGGGAGGGAATCTAGCTTTAGATGAGGAGGGGATCCCTCTTAGCCAAGCAATGAACCAGCAAGTTTATAAGTTCTGAGGTAGGATGGAAAAATACGGTAGTCAATATGGCATATTTTGAAAAAAAGATGTATTTATTTATTTTATGTATGTGAGTACACTGTAGCTGTACTGATGGTTGAGACCTTCATGTGGTTGTTGGGAATTGAATTTTTAGGACCCCTGCTCGCTCCGTCCCTGCTTGCTCCGGCCCAAAGATTTGTTTATTATTATACATAAGTACATTGTAGCTGACTCCAGATGCACCTGAAGAGTGTGCCTGTGGTTGTAAACCACCATGTGGTTGCTTTTGAACTCAAGACCTTCAGAAAAGCAGTCAGTGCTCTTACCCACTGATCCATTTTGATAGCCCCCATATGGCATTTTTATACCTATACAAATGCTTTCAAAATTGTCTCCAGCCTAAATTTTGTGCCTTTGCATAAGAATTGGAGATCATTCTTCACCAAGGACAGATGTAGAGGGAGGAGGTTTGGCAATGAAGGCAATTTCTAGGATTTAGGCATAGACGAGATAGAACACAGAGAATAAGCCGGAGGCCACCAGAGTCTAGCATGTCAAGCAAGCACTTACAGCTTTAGGTTAGAGACTGCATTGGGAGGTTTAGTTTGCCCAAGCTAACAGCAGGTCAAAGTCTGTATCTATATACTGATATGTTCATATCTTATGTACCCATGGGGGATCATGTACAACATGAATCCATTCCTTCCCTCATCCCAGAAGGCCTATCACACATAAGGTCTTGATTTTAATTCACAAAGTGAATAACAAAACTGAACTCATTGGAAGATAAGAGGAGAATCTTTGAATTGCTGTGCCACCGAAGGCAAGACTGAGAGCCCTTTTCCAGTATGGCCGATGAGATGAAAGTCTCCCTTTAACTCCATGTGACACACTCCTCGCCAGGTCACACATTTGAACACTTGATATTTGGCTGGCAGTGCTGTTTTAGAAGGCTGTGGAACCTTTGGGGCAGGTGTAATGGCTGACGGAAGTGGACTGCTGTGTACAGGATTTTTGTGGACCGTGTGGCTTTCCTTGCTCTGTGATCCACTGCCCTGTGAGCAAACACAGTGGCTTAGCCATGGTGCTTTTGTGCTACAGTGTGACTTATTCAGAAATCAAGAGGACATACACGCCTGTCTCCTTTAAGCTGCTTCTGTCAACCATTCTGTCTCCCTGATGAAATAAACTGACAAAGACACTCAGTGAATTCTCTGTCACCTCCTGTGAACGCTGTGATAAATCACCACAAACTGTGGGCTTAAAATAATGAAAACTTCTGTTCTCACAGAAACTCCAAACCAAGTAGGGGGGTGGTTGCCCTGAAGGCTATAGCGGGGATTCTGTCACCGCCTCTTCTAGCTTTTGGTGGCTGTGGGTTTCCCTGACTTGAAACGGATAACTCCAGTCTCTGCATCCAGGTCTGCACAGGTGCCTT
Source organism: Mus caroli (assembly GCF_978045245.1). Lineage (NCBI taxonomy): Eukaryota > Metazoa > Chordata > Mammalia > Rodentia > Muridae > Mus > Mus caroli. The sequence goes on along the minus strand of NW_028227258.1, from coordinate 120,975,960 downwards.
CCTTGTGTTTCTGTCCTGTCCCTTTTCCATTTTTTCCTCTGGTTTTGTGTCTTCCCTCTTTCTGCTTCTTATAAGGGGACAAGTCACGGAGAGCCCATCTGGACAATCTAGGATGTGCATAGCTCAATATGCACCTTCAACATCCCAGCCATGAATGAGGCCACACAGACTCTGTGTGGGCACAGATTTTATGTAAGAGCTCCCCACTAGTCACTATAGATCCAGCAGAGTCTCTTTCCAGACATAGGCCTACATTTAAGTACAGTTTAAGTGCATTTATATACCATAGTATTTTATTGTATACATTTACTTTTGAATTCCGTACTCTTTCCCACAAAACAGCATGAAGCACTCAGTGATCAGTAAGTAGAATTGAGATTTGTGTAAGAGTCTTCCAGATCACATGCCCCCCCCAAGATATTATTATAAATATTAGTAATTTAGCAACATCTGACTTCATCCACAGCAGATGGTGGCTTTGGTATGTTTACTTGAATTTAAGAAGTCTAAAGAGGGGCTGGAAAGATGGCTTGATGGTTAAGAATGGCTTGCTCTTCCAGAGGATCCAGGTTGAATTTCCAGCACCCACAGGGCCCTTACAAGAATCTGTAACTCTAGTTTCAGGGGATCTGATGCCCTCTTCTGGCCTCTTCTGGCATTGCAGGTATATGGTGCACAGACATTCATGCAGGCAAAACACCTGACATAAAAATAAATAAAAATAATAATAATAAAAAGAGTTCTAAAGAAAAAAAGAACTTAAGAGGCAGAAATACCCAAGGCTTCTTTTGCTTTCTTTGCAGCTTAGGCTTAATTATAATCCTCAGAGAAATTTAAAAAACCTTTCCTTTGCCTTTGGAGACAACAGTTGACAAGACAGATCAAACGTTTCTGAATTACTATAAAAAGACCCACAAAGACTCACCTGAAGCTTGGCAGTGCTTTTCAGCAGTATAACTCGCTCTGTGTAGCAGACCACAAATGCCTATGCAGGCAGGCAGGTCAGTGACTGACATGAGCAAATGAAGCCATTCCACCTACGCGAGCTGCTGTGGCTAAGTGCGGGGCACTGTCAACAATTCTCCCGCAGCCCAAGAGTGCTTCATTACAATAATGAGAAACTAGGAACATTTTATGCATCGTAATGACCAAAAAATGTGTTTCATATGCCTTCCAGTGATAATTTTGTTTATTATTCTCAAATATATCTATGTTTAGTCATTAATTCTCACTTTTACTCTGGTCTCAAACTGAAAATGCTAAGAGAGGATTCCTAGTTGCAAGTTTTGCCATGCAAAATACAAATTAAATCTTAAATAAGAACCCCAGAAATCTCTCCTCACACCTTCATCTCTGCTACTGATTGTCACCTCTTGTGGGGATTAGAGTTCTCAAATTAACAGCATATTAGAGCAAGGGAAAGCCTAGGGTAATTGTCAAGATCTGAAGACTTAGTTTAGATTCGTTAGGCCACACAAGATTTGGTTAATTTATATAAACTCCAAGATCTGTGTGTGTGTGTGCGCGAGCAGGTGCACATGTATGTATATGTGTATGGAGGTCAGAGGTCAACCTTCCCCTCCCTCAGGAGCCATCCACCTTGTCTTTTGAGACAGTCTGTTACTGGGTCCCGGGTTTCACCAATTGGCTAGGTTGGCTGAACCAGCGAGCCCCTCCCGTGTCTGCCTCCCCAGAGCTGGTGTATGCAAACACACAGCATGGTGCTGGGGTTAAGTGCACGCATGGGAAGAGCTCTGTCAACTGAGCAGTTTCCCAGAGCTCAGGATGATTTCATTCATGCGCAGAGTGAAGACTCTGGGCCTGAAGCCAGACTACTTACTCATTTATCTAGCACACACATTTGTGGCATCTACTCGCACTAGCTGGTCATTATCAGAGGCGTGAGGTGCGGGGTGGGGCGGGTCTGCATCCCCCTTCACGGGTCTTTCACCAATTCTGTCTGCCTCAGCCTTCCTTTCTCTTGTCAGCTGCCCCCGGCACCCCAGTCAAAACTGGGTGCCTCCAGGGCCTTGTGGTCTCTCTGGTCTCCCCACCCTCAGTGATGGAGCACCTTTGCGATCTCCTTTCATCATTTCCTCTTCCAGACCTGATGCTTCCTGTGGCTCCTGTACGCGAGGCCACAACTCTTAGGCAGTTGTCAAGCTCTTCCGTGACCTCTCTTGATTCTCACGTCTGATTTTATCTCACGCGAATCCTACCTAATGTCGTTCTTCTTTGTCAAACACACTCCATTCTCTCTTGCTGAGACCTCCTCCTCATTTCTTTCCTCCCACCCCTACCTAATCCTGTAGGCCTCCAACAAAGCCACATGCTCTCAAGGAGGACCCACAGGCCACATCCTCTTCCCCTCAGTTCCATTCTGGGGCTTTTACTCTGGAGTTTTGCCTGTGTACTGGTGATATTTTATTTTATTATTTTATTTTATTTTTTTTGTCAACTTGACACAAGCTGGAGTCACCTATAAAGAGGGAACCTCAATTGAGAGGATACCTCTATCAGATTGGCCTATGGGCAAGTCCCATAATTGATGTGGGAGAGCCCAACTCACTGTAGGCAGTGCCACCCTAGACAGGTGGTCCCGGGTTATATAAGAGAGCAAGGTGTGTGTGTGTGTGTGTGTGTGAGAGAGAGAGAGAGAGAGAGAGAGAGAGAGAGAGAGAGAGAGAGCCAATAAACAGCTCTCTTCCATGTCCTCTGCTTCGGTATTTCAGTTCCAGTTTTCACTCTGGCCCAGGCTTCCCTCAATGAGGGAGTGTGATCTGGGCATTAAGATGGAAATTAATCCTCTCCTCCTCAGGTTGCCTTTGGTCATTGTGTTTATCACAGCAATAGAACACAGAATAGTGGGGCATTTGGCTACAGCATATTATGTCTTCCCTTCATAAAAATATGTCTCACTGTGTAGCCCTGGTTGGCCAGGAACTCACTATATAGACCAGCCAAGCCTTGAACTCACAGAGATCCACCTGCCTCTCACGTACCTTCATGCCTGGCCCGAATTTGGGAGCTTTTAATACAAATATCCTGTGCCAGCCCTGGTCACAATCATAAGCACGAGAGTGAAACTTGAGACTGAATTCCCAGGTCTGAATTCTCAGCAAGGCCCCTGTTTTTCTGGCTGTGTGACCACAGATAATGTACTTACCCTCTCTGAATGTCCATCTCATATTTTCAAACCTGGGGCATTACTATTGGATGGCTGAGTTACTCACTATTCAGTATGAGTACATATTGTTACCGTTTAGATGAGCAGGGTGCTTAAAATAGACTGTGCCATGTAGTGAGAGCTTAGGAAGTATCGGCCTCAGTTATTTCATTGGAGGTCTGTGTAAATTAAACCCAAGCCCTAGGCGTAGTGCCTGGCCTGGAACAAGCATTCAGTAATATTAGCTAGTGCTGTTACCCTTATTTAACAAATGAGAGGCCTGTTAGAGAAGAAAATAGTTACGGTTATTTTACTGACAAAAATATTTAAACTGTCCTGGCTAGGATTATAATTATATCTACTTTGTGTTGATATGTGTTCAAATGTGTTTACTGACATGTGTGTGATATGTGTGTGCACATGTGTGTGGAGACCAGAGGACAACCAGTCTCAGGTGTTGTTCCTTGGGCACAATTCATCCACCTTCAGCTTGTGAGTGTGTGTGTGTACACATGATTGTATATGTGCAGTCATGTGGAAGTCAGCCGATAACCGTGGCGCTATTCATAGTCACCCTCTGCATTTCTGTTTGACACAGGGTTTCTCATTGGTGCAAGAAGGGCTTAGTCAGGAAGACTAGACCTGGGGCTGGCGAGACGGCTCAGAGGTTAAGAGTGCTTACTGCTCATACAGGGACCCGGGTTTAGCACCCAGCACCCACATGGTAGCTCACAACAGTCTGTAACTCCATTCTCGGGTTCTCTGATGCCCTCTTTGGTCTCGTTAGGCATCATGGTACATATATACACTAAAGGTAAGTATTCATACTCACAAAAGGAAAAGCAATATATCTTTTAAGAAAAGGTTAGCTCAGTGGCCAGTGAGTTTCCAGTGGCCCACCCGTCTCTCTCAGAATCACTGAGATGACAAGACAGTTCCACTGTTCCTGGATTTGTTTTAAAACACAAAGTCTGGAATCTACACTCAGGACCTCACTCCTCGGAGGCAAGCCCTCTGCTGACTCAGCATCTACTCTGCTGACTCAGCATCTACTCTGCTGACTCAGCATCTACTCTGCTGACTCAGCATCTCCTCAGCCCTCAGTCTTTGAGACAGGGTCTCTCATTGGCCCAACAGGGTCTCACCAGTTGGCCAGTGAGCCCAGGGACCTTCCTGATCCTGCCTCCTCAGTGCTGGGATTACAAGCATGTGTCACTACAATTAGCCTTTTTTTTTTTTTTTTTTTTTTTAACGTGGCTTCTGGAGAGTGAACACGGGTCTTCACGAGTACAGGGTGAGCACTGTACGGGTGGAACTGTCTCCCTAGACCATGTTTTCTGTTTGTTTGTTTTTTTTTAAAGTCGATAACTTGAAGTTTAAAGAGGTAAAGGTCACACAACTAGATACACCCAAACAAGCTAAAGCACCCAGAAAGACCATAGAAGCTCCTCCTTTTAGACTGTCCATACTGGGCCCCTGGTCTTAGGTCAGCCAGTGGGGCTACGTTTGATTTAACACCAACAACGAGCATGAGGTTTGGGTCCACACCACCTGCTTCCCATCTGTCTTAGTTAGGGTTTTACTGCTGTGAACAGACACCATGACCAAGGTAAGTCTTATAAAAAAACAACATTTAATTGGGGCTGGCTTACAGGTTCAGAGGTTCAGTCCATTATCATCAAGGTGGGAGCATAGCAGTATCCAGGCAGGCATGGCGCAGGAGGAGCCGAGAGTTCTATGTCTTCATCCAAAGGCTGCTAGTGGAAGACTGACTTCCAGGCAACTAGGGTGAGGATCTTATACCCACACCCACAGTGACACACCCATTCCAACCATGTCACACCTATTCCAACAAGGCCACACCTTCAGATGGTGCCACTCCCTGGTCCAAGGATATACAAACCATCACATTCCACTTCCTGGTCCCCATAGACTTGTTCAAAAACATGAGTCTATGGGGGCCACACTTAAACATAGCATAATGCAAAATGCATTTAGTCCAACTTTCAAAGTCCTCATAGTCTATAGCAGTCACAACAATGTTAAAAGTCCAAAGTTCAAGGTCTCTTCTGAGATTCATCCAACTTAATTAACTGTAATCTCCAAAGCAAGGCAGGAAACCAGCTGGGCAAACTCCAAACTCTGCATCTCCATGGCTGATGTCAAAGCGGTCTTCAGATCTCCACTTCTTTTTCATCTTTGTTGACTGCAACAAACTGCTTTCTCCTGGGCTGGTTCCACTCCCTGTTAGCAGCTTTCCTCAGCATGTGTCCCATAGCTCTGGCATCTTTAACATCTTTGAGTCTCCAAGGCAATTTCAATGTTACAGCTTCTTGTTTCAGTGTCTGGGATTCCACTTGATCTTTTGGACTCCTCCTAAGGGCTGGCATCACTTTTCCAGCTCTGCCCTCTGTAGCACTCTAAGCTCAGGTTGATCCACTCCACTACGGCTGCAGTTCTTGGTGATCACTCCATGGTACTGACATCTCCAATACACTGGGGTATTCCACTCCAACTAGGCTTCATCAATAGCCTTTCATAGGCTCTCTTCAGGGTGCCAAGCCTCAAATCCTTTGCATGACCCCTTCAGTCCTGGGCCATCAACTACAGCTGAGGCTTCACCTTCTCCAATGGCCTTCCCTGGCCTCTCACAGTGCTAAGCCTCAGCTTCTCTCCATTATCCCTTCATTCCTTCACAAGCAGTATCACCTGAGTGACTCTTACACATTACCAAGTCCAGCCACAGCATGAGGTGCAACCTTGGTTATCTCTGGAACACAGCTTCTTTGTGCTCCCAGAAAACAATTTCCAGAAGATTTCACCTCAGTGATGCTGGTCTCTTCTTAATCACTGCTAATTCCTTAGCTCCAGCTAACCAGCATCAATTTTCCCAGTAGTTCCTTCCATTCTTAACTCTAGAGCCAGAGCCACATGGCTGAAGCTGCCGAGTTCTGCTGCTTACAGGAACTAGAACATGATCCCCTTGTCCTATTACATTATCACTAGCTTTATGTTTTCTAAATCCTTCACTGCCTAAGCTTGGCTATCCTGGTTCTTGCTCTGTAGATTGACCTTGAATGCAGAGATCAGCATGCCTGTCTCCTGAGATTAAAGGTGTGTACCACCATGCCTGGATTTAATTTAGCTGGGTAGGATCTTGCCCCAAGGTCCCACTCCCTTAATCTGTTATCTCCTAGAACACAGGTATTTGTTCCATTTCACTTCCTGGTACCCCTTTAATACTCAAACCATATATTTTATATTTTTCCTTTCTAAGCTTGCTATGCTTGTTCAAACTTCTCTTCATAAAACTTAACCAGAGAACAAAGTCTCTGCTGGGCTTTTTGAAACTTCCTTTGTCAATGCAATTAATCCAAGTCTCTTCACCTTAGCCTCAGGCAAACTTTTCAAACAAGGGCAAAAAGTAGCCACATTCTTCACCAAAGTACCACAAAACCAGTCTTTATGCCACATTCTGAAATTCTTCTCCTTTGAAATCTCTTGGGCCCGGTCAACACAGTTCAAATTACTCCCAGCAACTAAGTCTTCCATATTCCCACTAGGATGACCCATTAAGCCCCATTTAAAGCATTCCACTGCTTTCCAAATACAAAGTCCCAAAATCCACATTCTGTCAAATAAAAGCATGGTCAGGCCTATCACAGCAATACCCCACTCCCAGTACCAACTTCTGTCTTAGTTAGGGTTTTACTGCTGTGAACAGACACCATGACCAAGGTAAGTCTTATAAAAAAACAACATTTAATTGGGGCTGGCTTACAGGTTCAGAGGTTCAGTCCATTATCATCAAGGTGGGAGCATAGCAGTATCCAGGCAGGCATGGCGCAGGAGGAGCCGAGAGTTCTATGTCTTCATCCAAAGGCTGCTAGTGGAAGACTGACTTCCAGGCAACTAGGGTGAGGATCTTATACCCACACCCACAGTGACACACCCATTCCAACCATGTCACACCTATTCCAACAAGGCCACACCTTCAGATGGTGCCACTCCCTGGTCCAAGGATATACAAACCATCACACCATCTTACCTGAGGAGGATATTTAATCCTGCAGAGGTTGCATTTCCTTATCTGTGGGATGGAGATGGTGATGCCTCCCTCATAGGCTGTGGGAGGAACTAGAGAAGTAAGCCATGTCACACTCCCCGAAACGCCTGGACTTTAGATGGTGTTCAGTATACTTTAAACTCCTTCCTCTGAAAATCTGAGCAAGACTCCATTTAGCCCCTTTAATGAGCCTGTGATATGAACTAAAATACAACATGACTCTGGGAAGCAGCCAATAAGATTGTACATTCCATCGCCCGGACTTCGTGCTATAAATAGACAGACATGGATGGTATTCACAACATTTGAACACCTGGCCCAACTTGCTTATTCATAGCCACTGATCATGTCTTATTTCCCATTGGCAAGAATTTTTCTACAAGTTGTGACATGTCCTGGCAGGGAAAGTCCTTTGCTAAGTAGGTGGGGGTGGGTCAAAGAAAATGAGGTTATAAACAGCCTGGGCTTGGGAATGCTCATTAGGGCATGTGAGGTGCTGAGAACCCTGGGCCCTTGGAGCAAACGCTTCACTGAGACTTTTGAAGGTCACATCCCTCTCCCTTTGATGTACACACCACAGGAATTTTCCAAAGATTGTTTTATTTTAGTCTTTGGACAGAATTGGTGGTGTCACAATCTGCGGTTGAAAATAGCATGAATAATTAGGTTATAGGCGAGTGAATGTCCTGAGATGTTAATAACATTACCAGGAATTCATAGAGGAATTTCCTCCCCAAATTCAAAGTAGGCACAACTTAGATTCTACAGTTTAAGCCAGTGAGAGAAAGTACCAGCATCCTGCCTGTCTGGTCGGCAGTGCCCGAGTCAGCTGCACAGGGGCTACAGTTTCCTTCTCTTCCTTTTTAAAAAATTAATAGAGACGTGTTACCTTACAGAGCGTGTGATCCCCTTCGCCTTCACTGCTCCCTCCTGAAGGACAATGGCTAGCCTGGTTTCTCTGCGCTTTCCTGTTCCACTTCTCACTTCAAAGACACTTGATAATAGATGTCACTCCCATTTCATGGGGGTTAATTTAGGAATAAATTAGTTCCTAGATACATCTTACTTAGTGTCTGAGTTAGGTTTCTATTGCTGTGATCACTTATCATGACCAAAAGCCACCTGGGGAGGAAAGGGTTTCTTTCATTTATAGTTCCAGGGAACAGCCCACCGCAGAGGGAGGTCAGGGCCAGGACCTGCGGGCAGGAGCTGATGCAGAAGCCATGGAGGAGTTCTGCTTATTGATTTGATCTCCTCCTGCTTCTTACACAAGTCTGGACCACCAGCCCAGGGGGAGAGCTCCACCCACAGTGAGCTGGGCCCTCCCATATTAGTCACCAATCAAGAAAAGGCCCTACAGACTCACTCACAGCTCGCTCTTCTGGAAGCATTTTCTTAGCTGAGGTTCCCTCTTTCCAGATGCTTCCAGCTTGTGCCACGTTGACATAAAATGACTAACCAGCATACTCATTAATTGCATCCGTATATCTGAAATATTTTACACCGACAATAAATGGACAAACTAATTAATCCTCAAGAGGAAAACTCTCACCAGGAGTGTGATGCGTGTCTCTAATCCTAGCACTGGAGAGGCAGAAGCAGGCAGATCTCTGTAAGTTCAAGGCCCACTGGGTCTAGGCAGGGAATTCTAGGCCAGCCAGGGCTACGTAGTGACACCCTGCATCAAAAATAAGTAAATAAAAAAAAGTGGTTGGGTTACCTCACTCAAGATGATATCCTCCAGATCCATCCATTTGTCTAAGAATTTCATAAATTCATTGTTTTTATTAGCTGCATGGTACTCCATTGTGTAAATTTACCACATTTTCTGTATTCATTCCTCTGTTGAGGGACATCTGGGTTCTTTCCAGTTTCTGGCTATTATAAATAAGACTGCTATGAACATAGTGGAGCATGTGTCCTTATTACACAATCACAAAAGAACACACATGATATTCACTCACTGATAAGTGGATATTAGCCCAGAAGCTCAGAATACCCAAGATGCAATTTGCAAAACTCATGAAACTCAAGAAGAAGGAAGATCAAAGTGTGGAAACTTCGATCCTTCTTAGAAGGGGGAACAAAATATCCATGTAAGGAGTTACAGAGACAAAGTTCAGAGCAGAAACTGAAGGAATGACCATCCACAGACTGCCCCACCTGGGGATCCATCCCATAAACAACCACCAAACCCAGACACTATGGTAGATGCCAACAAGATTTTGCTGACAGGAGCCTGATATAGCTGTCCCCTGAGAGGCTCTGCCAGTGCCTGACAAATACAGAGGTGGATGCTCACAGCCATCCATCAGACAGAGCACTGGGTCCCCAATGAAGGAACTAGAGAAAGTATCCAAGAGCTGAAGGAGTTTGCAGCCCCATAGGAGGAACAACAATATGAACTAACCAGTGCCCCCAAAGATACCTGGGACTAAACCAGCAATCTAAGAAAACACATGGTGGGACTCATGGCTCTAGCTGCATATGTAGCAGAGGATGGCCTAGTTGGTCATCAATGGGAGGAGAGGCCCTTGTTCCTGTGAAGGTTCTATGCCCCAGTATAGGGGAATGCTGGGCCAGGAAGCAGGAGCGGGTGGATTGGGGAGCAGTAGGAGGGGGGAGGGGATAGGAGATTTTTGGAGAGGAAACTAGGAAAGGGGATAACATTTGAAATGTAAATAAAGAAAATATCTAAAAAAAAAAAAAAACCTATAAGACTCTTGAAATAGCTACATGACAGAACTTCACTGGTTTCACCAAAAAGATGAGGCTAAACAGTAGTAACATAATGTTAGAAGGTCGGTGTAATGGTTTGTTCGTGCTTGGCCCAGGGAGTGGCACTATTTGAAGATGTGGCTTGGTTGGAGTAGGTTTGACCTGGTTGGAGTAGGTGTGTCACTGTGGGTGTGGCTATAAGACCCTCATCCTAGCTGCCTTGAAGCCAGTATTCTGCTAGCAGCCTTCAGATGAAGATGTAGAACTCTCAGCTCCTCCTCCACCATACCTACCTGGACACTGCCATGTTCCTGCCTTGATGATAAAGGACTGAACCTCTGAACCTGTAAGCCAGGCCAAATTAAATGTTGCCCTTATAAGACTTGCCTTGGTCATGGTGTCTGTCCACAGCAGTAAAACCCTAACTAAGACAGTCAGAATTTGGCTCTCTCAATGTCTCTTTCTAGCCCTGTCACCTGACACACCCGCACCTGATTTGTCTAAGCCTCATTACATGAAACAGCGGAGGTGAGACCCTACCACAGTGTCTGCCATGGACTCCCTCTCAGCAAGTGTCAGCTACTTTTGTTGGTGTTAATGTCAGCATTTTGAAGGTTTGTGATTGTATTATTTACTTTCTCAGTGCTGTGACGAGATATTTAATGACAATAAGCAACTTGAGAACATGAAGGTTTATTCTGCCTCACAACCTGAGGGAGACAAATGAATCCATCGTGTCAGGAAACACGGCAGCAGGTACTGGAGGCAGGTGCTCACTGTTTATCTTCAACCAGGAGGCAGAGGTGGATAGACTAAAGCTGGCTTCTTCCTTTTACAGTCTGGTCCCTGAGCCCACATTCTGGGTGGGCCTTCCCGCCTCAGGTAAACTTCTGGAAACACCACTGCAGACACACACACAGAGGGATGTCTCTGAGTCCTTCTAAACCCACTCAAATTGACAGTGAAGAGCAATCGCAGCGGGGTTGGGCTCTCCAAGATAGACCCAATGAGTCACTTCAAAGTCCCTAAACATAGAAAGGCTAAGGATGTCCAAGAGGGGAAACATGCCTCTGTAAAAAGACAGGACAGACAAGCATACCAAAGGACAGACAGTGGTTTGATGGGACTCTCATGATGGGAGCATCCCCAAAGGGCCGAGAACCCCTGGCTGTAATAACTTCTCTGTAACCTCCATGTTTCCCAACATGGTGGATCCATTTTGCCCCCCCCCCCCTTGAGTTGCTTAGTGTCACCAATTATCTTGTTACAGCACTGAGAAACTAACCAATACACCCACAAACCTTCATAATATTGATATTAGCACCATCAAAAATAGTTTGGCTGGTATTCCATGAGAAACAGCACTATTAAGAGAAGCTAAGGTTAGATTTGTTCAAGGTAGATCTGATCCTTCTAAATGGCCTTAGTGTTTATGCTCAGACCATTCACTGTCCATCTATATAGTTATTTATCCATCTGTCTATCTGCCCATCTAAACATTTTGATCACCTATTGTATTTCAGAAAGTGAGCATTTGTTAAGTCTACACAGATGAACAAAATTAAGATCCAGTTCCTAAGACATTTTCAGGCCAGAATGCTAGATGTGGAAGCAAATATTGTTTAAAATAACAGAGTTGCCGAGAGGTGTCGGGAGAGCAATGTTTTTGCGTCACTTTATGAATTGTAAGTGGTCTGTGAGTGTGCGTACCTTGAGAATCAGGTAAGCATGGTCACATTGAGAATTGTACGGAACACTCCAATTCAGAGGGGAAACTGCGCCTTCCCCTCAAGAGTATCCAGAAAGTGCTCCACAGCGCCTCAGTGCATTCTTCCAACATGCTGCTCTGTCAGTAAGGGTTGAAGAGCATGGGGAAGGCCTTGTGGGGATTTGGTCTTCTGAAGTGTGGAGGGCAGCACTGGGAGTAGGGGAGGGGGATGTGCAGTGGAACCTGAGCACAGAGCTGAGAGATGGGAGCTTGCAGCAAGGAGAAGAGGGGGGCAGAGAGGAGGAGAGAGGGCACTGAGGAGAAGAGGGGACAGTGAGGAGGAGAGGGGACAGTGAGGAGGAGAGGGGGCACTGAGGAGGAGAAGGAACACTGAGGAGGAGAGGGGACAGTGAGGAGGAGAGGGGGCACTGAGGAGAGGGGAGAGGGGGCACTGAGGAGAGGGGACAGTGAGGAGGAGAGGGGGCACTGCGGAGGAGAGGAGGGCACACTCCTGGTCATAGGGAAAGTCTCATGCTAAAATCAGAAGCAGCAGCTGTCTTTGCCTTTCTCTGCCTCTAAACAAGGAAACCCACAACCCCAGATAGGAAGCCAGCACTTCAGAAAGGATTGGTTGATTGAGAGCCTTTCTCTGGAAAGAGGCTTGGAGGAACCAGTAAACCAAAATCTTTGAGATAAACCAACCTCTAGGCCTCAGCTGGCAGATCAAAAGTGCCTGAGAGTCACATCTATTACTTGTGTAAAGACATAACCTTTGTGTATTTAAAAATAAGTCAAGGGGCTTCAGAGATGGCTCTTCAGTCAAGAGCATGTATCTGCTCTTCCAGAGGAATGAGGTTGATTCCCGTTTTCCACACCCAGTGCCTGACAACTACCCTTAATGTCATCTCCAGGGGATCTGATGCCCCTGGCCTCCTTGGGCACCTGTTCTCACATGCACATACCCACACACTCATAATATGATTTAAAAACTAAATTTAAAGTAAACCTCAAGGTATATGTCTCTCTTGCAGGTGTGTGGATAGTGGCGTCCTTGTGAACTGTCATAGAAGCAGACCCAGGAAGGCATCTTTCTGGACCTTTTCTCTAACCTGATAGTCAGCTGAGACTGCTACACTGTTGCAAATGTCTTCAGCCTTCTGAAGCATGAGAGAGGCACCTTGCAAATGTGTGTGCTGAGCAAACAGGAACTTTCTTTTGGGTAGGCAAATTCAGGGGGGGGGAGCAGGTCCTACATGCTTTAATAAAAACAGAGAATGGGGCTGGTGAGATGGCTCAGTGGGTAAGAGCACCCGACTGTTCTTCCAAAGGTCCAGAGTTCAAATCCCAGCAACCACATGGTGGCTCACAACCATCCGTAACGAGATCTGGCGCCCTCTTCTGGAGTGTCTGAAGACAGCTACAGTGTACTTACATATAATAAATAAAAATAAACTTAAAAAAAAAAATAAAAACAGAGAAAAGAACACCTTAGTTTTAGAAGAGTCTCATAGTGTTCTGCATAACGTCTGGGGAAACAGGAACTATTTTCAGGTTCCCCTGCAGTCAGACTTCCATCGATGGCGAAAGATGCTGGGACTCTTGGCGTGTACCAATAATGGGCATCTACTTGCCATCTGCCTACCTTGTCTCTTTCGCTCTTCACAAAAGCCCTTGTGATAATCATCCCACTTTTTACAGACAAGGAAACCCAAGCTGAGACAGGGTTGGTAATTCACCACATGGACTGAGTTGCGGATTGAGCGTCGCAGCCAAGATACCCTGCTAAGTGATGATCTTGGAACACACACATTGGGTGCTATGACAAAGGTGGACTTGGTTGGGACAGTTTCCCTTTCACTCTGAAGATCACTGTGTGGTGGGGGTTGAATGAGCTCAGAGGGAGGGACGATGACATTATATTAGTGCCTGAGGTATTTATAGACTTCTAATCATTAAGCATAGACTCCAAGACAAGGAGTTAGGATTTCCTGTGACTTTAGCTGGAGGGCTGTCTGTGACCAGCAGTGGCAGCTAGTTAGACAAGGCAGGACAACATTGGATAGATCCTTCATGAGCCAACAAAGGAGAAATAGGATTGACAATATCTCATGTACCCATATTCTGATTGAGAGTGTACATTTACTTCAACACTTTAATTACTGAATTAAACAATAAGCCCACTGTACATTCTCCATGGGGACTATGGGTCCAAGAACTCTAGGAGGCTAGTCCCCTCCCTCTGTGCTGTCTGAACTTGTCACAGTAGCCACAAAAATACTTGCTTTTGATCACTTCTTCTTGCATTTATGCTTTTTAGTAAAATAAAATTTAGCACTTAATTTAATACAGCTCCTCTTCCCTAAACTCAAAGTTATCATAGTTGCCTTCATTGGCACCAAGAATACGGTATCTTGGTTTGCTTTCTGTCGATGTGGTAAACGGTATAACCAAAAGCATCTTGGGGTGGAAAGGGTTTTCTTAGCTTACAGGCAGTAAGTCCTTCATTAAGGAAAACAGGGTGGGAACTCAAGAAAGGAACCTAGCATCAGCAATGAAGTCGAGGTCATCGTGCTGCTGCTATCTGGCTTGCTCAACTTGCTATCTTACATACCCAGGACTGCCTGTCCAGGGGTGACTCCACCCCTGTGGGCTGGGCACTCCCACATCAGTTATGAGAGAAGAAAATGCACCCAGACATGCCCACAGGCCAGTCTAGAGGAAGCAATTGCTCAGTGAGGCTTCCTCTTTCCAGATGACAAAAACTAACGATCACATCACATACACATATGGCAGTACATATCACACATACACACACACACACACACACACACACACACACACACACACACACACACACACACACACATTCTTGCCGGCCTGATTTTAAGCCAGGGACTGAGCAGGAGTTAGAGAAGGCGAGACCTCGATCCTGTGTCTGTGTGTGAGTGAGTTCACACTGATCAGAGGATCAGTGTGGAGAAAGGGGGTAGCTTTTGGGAATCCACTACAGCCCCTTCTTCGTCCTGCTTCTTCACTCTCTACTGTAGGCTAGCTGGCTTGTGAACTTCCTGACAATTCTCCTGTCTGCATCTCCCATCTCTTCACGTGAGTGCCGGGATTACAGATGCATGCTACCAAGTCCTGCTTATGTAGGCTCCAGGGATTGAACTCTGGTCAGCAGGCTTGTCTAAGTAGTGATTTTACCCATGGGACCATCTCCCAGGCCTAAGTGCTTGATTTCTGGTGGAAGAGAGAAGCAGAACACTGCCGGCTGAGATTAATTGCTATTTTAAAGGTTAATATCAATCGAGGAAAATTGAGTTAATTGAAACACTTTGTGTGGCCATGTGGAATTTTACTGTTAATATCCTCCCCAGGTTTACAGGTCTGAGTCCCTGACCTTACAGGTCTGAGAGCCTGAGGCCTGGACACACAGCAGGGTGATTAGTAACTATTGCTCTAGAAAAGGTCAAAATGCTTAGTCGATGTAACAAGCCTCCTTTAAAATTTAATGCACTTCCTAATAGACCAGATGAAGGACTAAATAACACATAATAAAAACAGAAATTAAAAACACTCCATCCTCTGCACCCACGAATTCACAGCATAGGACCTGTAGAAGATGAGGTTAGTCTATACTCTAGCCAGAAGTGAGGAGGGGGCCCCATAAGCCCCCACCCCACCCCTAGTTGAGGAACTATTGGTAGTTGATGGCATCTTGAGGAGAGAGAGTCAGTTTTGTCCATGAGTGCGGCTCCTGATGGATCCCCCATGCTCCACTGGATGGCTGGATGGTCCCATATCCGTGATTACCAGGCTGCACATTTTTTTTTTTTGGTTGCTTTGTTTGTCTTTTTGAGATAGGGTTCCTTTGTGTAGCTTTGGCTCCCCTGGAAATCTGTAGACCAGGCTGGTCTCAGACTCATAGACATCTGCCTCTGCTTCCCTCTTGCTGGGATTAGAAGTGTGCATCACTACTGCCCTGATAGGACAGCACAGATTTTAAAAAAGAGGTCATGAGGTTGGGAGAGGGTTGGGGGTGAATCTAGAAGGAGCTAAGGGGAACACTAAGGAGTTTACATTGAATGAATGCATGGGATTCATAAAGATGTAATAATAAAGTATGTTTAAACAATGGCCCATGATATGCAGAAGCTAACGATACAGAGTTGCTCAGGGTTGCCATTTAATGACTTCAGGTTTAGGGAAGAGAGGAGTCCTAGGAAGCTCAAGGTGAAGACCTCTGATAGCCCGCTCACACATATACTACCCTATCCTCCTCTACTCAGGTAAACGTCTTAAAATTGGCATTTTTAACAGAGAAACTGGTATTCACGGAGGCACGACTATTAACTGACAAGCATAGGATTTCAACCCTTGAGTGGCTGACTCCACAGCTAGCACTGTTATTTGTAACCGCCCTTTCTCTGGTAGACTTTGCCAGGATGGTGCCTGGAGTCATGCAGGCTTATCACCGCCAGAGAGCCTCAAAGGCACAGTCCAAAATTAGGAATAATGAGGACCGAGTTGTCTGTCATCTGGAGGTGACTGCAGCCATTTCCCTGGCCACTGTCAGCCCCTGGCAAATACCTCCCAGACACAGGTGCTGGGTTGACACCCTGGGCTCAGCCAGATCGCATGGACAGAGCGACTCTTGGCTCTCCCTAGGTGGAATCCAGTGAGGGACCAGGCTGCCCAGCGATGAGCGACTCAGCCAACCATCTCTTTGCTTGTGTGTTGCTGCTGTCTTCCAGCTCAGATGTTATTACATCCTTGGCAGATGCACTTCATAGTCCTGTTATTTCTTCATTCAGGAAGGAATTTCACAAGCTTCAGTTAGAGGCAGAATCAAGGTGTCTCAAAATGCAAACTTCCTTTGGACACTACTGGCCGGTTTATTTACGTTTGCATACAGTAAGCAGCTGCTGCAAACAGCTCTTGATGCTTTTCCTTGTGCTTTTTTCTACCCGCTCTCCCGAAGCCCCCCATCATACCCTCAGACGTTCTCTCTTTCTGCTTCCTCTCCATACATTCTGCATCCCTGACAGCCTCCGACAACTGCTGCTGAGTGATTTTATCAGCCCCATAACACAGGTGCCTGTGCTGAGTGGATCTTTCATGGCTTCTTGGGTCAGGATGTGCAGGAAATGCTAAATATACCACGAGAAGGAGATTTGCCTGGGCTTCTTGTGTCCATGCTTCCAGCCAACATTCCTGGGTTCCCGTGGATCACGCTCCAACCCAGGCCCGAATACAAATCGTGCTGCCATGTTCTTCAAGAGGTGTCAGCATTCATGAAAACTGAATATGAGTGAGCTACTCTTATTTTTATAATTTCATTTAAATAATATAGTTTATTATCATAAATTTACATGTTATTCTATTGCAAATTAAGCCATACCAGGCTTAGCTCCAAGCACAAAGTTTACCCCTTATGAATATTATTTTCACAGAGACTCTTAGGAAGGACATAGATTATATTTAAATATTTTAAGAACTCGTTTATTTTCAGAGACTTAGGAAGTGTGATTATTTGTCCTGCTCCCAAGATCCTACAAAAAATAAAAAAGCGGGGCACAGCTGGGCGGGTTGGGATAGCACAGCTAGTTTGCTTCTCAGCCATATGTGTGCTGAGTACTTCTCTGCTGCGTCTTCCCCGTGCTAGAGTTTCAGGGACTTAGAGCGAAGCCTGGCTTCAGAACCGGTCACGTGATAGCACAGATGAGAATGGTGACAACTGTTCAGATACATGACCCCCAAGCCAAAAGACACAAGAAAGAGTGGAATTGACTTGCCACTTCAAGCAAAGCAGAATCCTCTCCGCTCCTGGCTACTCTGAGACTTTGGCCACCAACCTGGAGCCACGGTCTGTAGAACTGGGGCTCTTGCAGTTGCCACTACTCAGACGGCCACCAGAGGGCGCTTTCCTCCTTTCAGGTTCTGCCTTACTGAACACCACTCCTTTTGATGGATAGCACTGAGTTTCTCAGGAGCTGGGGAATTCAGCTGATGCAGCTGTGGTAGACAGCTTGGGCAAGAGAAAACGTCAGTAATTTTGTGTGTGTCTCTGTGTATAGTTCTTCACTTCTGTCTCCTCTGGTGAACTGTGCACTTAAGTACCAGGTCTTGTCTGTGTTTATCTCTCTCATCTGTGGCTAGCCCGGAGTCTGATGTTTAAGAGGTTTTAATAAATACTACAGAGTGTGAAGGTTTCTGCCTCTCTGAGCCATCTGAGGTCAGCTTGACCTGGGGTCCTTATTCAGTAGGTCTGGGATGGGGGTGCAAACACATCTTTGGAAAGCTCTGTGCTCCTAGCTAGCTCTTCCTGCTCCACATGCGGGCTCCTTGGCTTACTGCCCTGGCTATAGGCTGCTGAGTATGAGAAATGAATCCCTGATCCTTGGGTTTGCCCCTGAGCCCCTTGAGCGTGACCCCGTCTGCCCTCCCACCGGCTTTTCTGTTCCTCTTCCCATGAGCACCTTTCCCTGCCAGAGATGACATCACCTGCCAGCTGTGGGAGACCAGCTGGGAAGACCAGGGGCTCTTGGTACCACCCACAGGGGCAGCTGCTTCTGCAAGCTGGAACTCACCAGCTCTTGTTCTGCTTCAACCAACACTTAGACTGCATGGGTGCTAGAACAGAGGGCATCCCAAAGTCAAGGGGGTCTCTTATAATGAAGGCTTATACTTTTGCTTCCTCAGAGTTCCATTTTCCAAGGTTTTGAATGGGAAATGTGTGTACACGAGAAGGCTGAGGAGAGTAACTATGGATGGGGGAGATTCCTCGTGTTATGTAGGTTGGCACTGCGTGAGGAATGCAGAGAGTTTTAGCCTTTTGGGTCAGGTGGTGCTGCATAAATCCCAGTGTGAGCTTCATGGGTGTGGATGGGCAAGTCAGCTAACAATCTGAACCTCAAACACCTCACTGGTCAAACTGGACAGTAGTGTCCTTCCCTGTTTAGCTTATATGCAGTCTTGGCTTTAGATGCAAAACTGTCAACGTCAGTCACTCTAAGTCACAGCAGGTGAGGCTTGCTCTTGGAACTGTTACAGGATGCTTCTTTCATTGTCCCTGTGTCCTCTTCTCATTTGGCCATCGTAAAGGAAAACAGTCATTTTTCTTTCCTGCACTTTCATCTCGTGGACCTGGTGATTTATGCAAGTGACTGTTTTCTCTTCTTTAAAGCAGCTGCTAGAAAGCCCAGAGCCAAATGAGTAGTCCGGTCCGTCAGCATCAACTGTGCTCACCATTATAAGGCGGTTTTGGCCACATGTGCGGCTCTCTTCACGATTCCCATGTCAGAAGCCGGCTCTCACTTTTCCGTGATGTTACTACGTATTATTACTACTCTACAGATCTTAATCTTTCTGAAATGACATCTAGAGACTGCCATATCCAGGGATCCATCCCATAATCAGCCTCCAAATGCTGACCCCATTGCATACACTAGCAAGATTGTGCTGAAAGGACCCTGATATAGCTGTCGCTTGTGAGACAATGCCGGGGCCTAGCAAACACAGAAGTGGATGCTCACAGTCAGCTATTGGATGGAACACAGGGCCCCCAATGGAGGAGTTAGAGAAAGTACCCAAGGAGTTAAAGGGGTCTGCAACCTATAGGTGGAACAACATTATGAACCAGTACCCCGGAGCTCTTGTCTCTAGCTGCATATGTATCAAAAGATGGCCTAGTTGGCCATCACTGGAAAGAGAGGCCCATTGGACTTGCAAACTTCATATGCCCCAGTACAGGGGAACACCAGGACCAAAAAGTGGGAATGGGTGGGTAGGGGTGTGGGGGGGAGGGTATGGGGGGCTTTTGGGATAACATTGGAAATGTAATTGAGGAAAATACGTAATTAAAAAAAAAAAGAAATTGCGTTTGCCACTAAGTATGTGAACACACAGGTTTAGAACATTTTTTCACAATGTCTGGGATAATAGGCTCATAACATCCAAGCTGGTGAATGAGCGTAATCACCCTCTGTGAATCTGAGCTGGCTTCTTGTGGATTGTATTAGAAGGGTGTGGTAAAGAGGTTCACAGCTGTAGACAGGTTTCCCAAGCTGGAAAGGTGTTATTGCATTAGCTAGTGGTAGGTATAATTCTAAACACACTGACAGCTCAAACTGTCCAATCACTGCAGAGAATGCCTTGTAGATGAGCCTAGCCTAGCACAAAAATAACCCCAAAGTTATTTCAACCTATATGAGTTTCTCAAAGTGCATTAAAGGATTTATTCTTTGCTCGTCATACATCATAAAATTGTATTCCTTCTCCTTTCTAATTCCCTCTCACTCACTATTTCCCAACTTTTTTGCTGCCAACCAGACTCACCCCCCACCCCCATTCCCTGCTCAGAGAGGTAGGGCACCAGGCTCTGTGATTAGACTCTGTCTTCTTTCTCACGCCTCCCTGGGTTTCTTTCTCACTCCCATCCTCTGATTCCATGTCAGGCAAGATTTATGAAGTGAGCCGACAAAGACAATTTCTCTTCTGAGGGGGCTGAAGATCCTTCACGTGTTAATAAATCTTCGTCATCTAGGAAATAAGGGCTGATTAATATGTGGTGGAAGAGAATCTGGGACATAGGTTTACCTCCGAGCATGTTCAGTCTGTGGGAAGTGGAGGAAGCCATCGAAGCAAAGGTTACAGAACTTCACTCTTGTCCTTCTCTCCTGCCACCCACTTTAGCTTTCTTTATTCTGGGATGGGGACTTCACCATGCCCGTCATCTGGAAGTAGAGTCACAGTGGAAAAGACACAAATGTATTATACCCAGTTTCATAAGGGCATTAGAGGTGTTTGCTTACTAGATACTTACCATCTTGTTCTAAGAAATCCAGTAAATAATATGTCAGGTTATTGGAAAGTCACATCTATACATGTCACATCAATATTGGAGTCCCTGGTTAGTCTGCAGTATAAAGATCACATTTGAAGAGGACCAGATACAAAGAAGACTGAGTCAGGAGATGGACACAGAAGTCTTGGCCTAGTACAAGAGCTAACATGACCATTGAACTGAGTGGTTCAACCTCATCGGATTTTAATTCTTCTCTTTGGTGATACACACAGAATGTAACTGTGTGAATTGTGCTAAGTTCCAAGGACATGCAATGTTGAGATGGTGGTCTCTGTCCCAAGGAACACGTGTAAGGAGGACAACAGAGCACACCGTATTCAATGTTATGACAGGAATATAAACAAGATGCTGTGGGAACCCAGAAGAGGGTGTGACTAGCGTGACCTAGGAGAGTTAGGGAGGAGGGAACCCCGGGACTGAAGTTCATTCGTAAGAGGGCTCTCTGCTCATTTTCTGGGTGATATTGTCTAGATTTTAGTTGATCACACTGTCTCATAAAAATTGCAAAACATGTTCTGGCCAAATATGGTCTTAGCATTCTACAATTAGTAACAGACCACAGTAGCATCCCTGGAATGTTCTTCTGAGTTGAGGAATTTGGAAGATTTCAGACACAGTCATAGACGAACTTTATCTTTGGGGTTAGCAGACACACACTCTGATTTCTGGTCTTCATGGCCAGCTGTACAGATGTTCATCTTCGCGATAGCTTGACTACATTTGGAATCACCTAGGAGATATGCCCCTGGGTGTGCCTTTGAAGGTGTTTCTAGAGAGGATTAACCAAAGAGGGAACACCCATACCGAATGAAGGTAGCATTATCCCAAGGTCTGGGTTCCCAGACTAATTCAAAAGGACAAACGAAGGAGCCAGAGTACAGTCTCTGTGCTTCCTGACCTCAGCCACAGTGTGATCAGTTGCCTCATGCTTCTCACTGATAAGTGTTCCCTGCCATGGTGGACTATAGTCCCATAAATACTGAACTGAAACAAGCCCTTATACACTTTAGTTATTTTGTGTGTGCCAACTATTTGTCCACAGTAAGAAGAGAACTGAAAAACACATTCTGTAAATGTATAGCGAAGGCGAAGCTTGCTGGATCTGAAGCAGCCTTGTAGACGCTCTATAGATCCAGGCTGACTGGATAGACACGCTGCTCTGGGGGAATGACCTGTGCTCTGTCCCAGCTGGGATTCACTTCAAGCAAGATTGAAGTTGTTGGGACACAGCTTTATGTCAAAAGTCTCATCTGAAGGTTGCATTGTAGTCCCCACCAGAAAGGGCAGCACCATCTCTGTATCTCCCATTTCTCCAACACAGTTCTTTCTGGTTTGTAGAAGTAAATCATGAATTAGAGATTTGTATATTTTCTTTTTTCATTTAATTAGGTATTTTCTTCATTTACACTTCCAATGCTATCCCAAAAGTCCCCCCCAACACTTCCCTACCCACCCACTTCTTGGTCCTGGTGTTCCCCTGTACTGAGGCATATAAAGTTTGCAAGACCAATAGGCTTCTCTTTCCACTGATGGCCATCTAGGCCATCTTCTGATACATATGCAGCTAGAGACACGAGCTCCGGGGAGTACTGGTTAGTTCATATTGTTGTTCCACCTATAGGGTTGCAGACCCCTTTAGCTCCTTGGGTACTTTCTCTAACTCCTCCATTGGGGGCTCTGTGATCCATCCAATAGCTGACTGAGAGCATTCACTTCTGTGTTTGCTAGGCCCCAGCATAGCCTCACAAGAGACAGCTATATCAGGGTCCTTTCAGCAAAATCTTGCTAGTGTATGCAATGGTGTCAGCGTTTGGAGGCTGATTATGGGATGGGTCCCCGGGTATGGAAGTCTCTAGATGGTGCATCCTTTCTTCTCAGCTCCAAACTTTGTCTCTGTAACTCCTTCCATGGGTGTTTTGTTCCCAATTCTAAGAAGGGGCAAAGTGTCCACACTTTGGTCTTCGTTCTTCTTGAGTTTCATGTGTTTTGCAAATTGTATCTTATATCTTGGGTATTCTAAGTTTCTGGGCTAATATCCACTTATCAGTGAGTACATATCATGTGAGTTCTTTGTGATTGGGTTACCTCACTCAGGATGATGCCCTCCAGGTCCATCCATTTGCCTAGGAATTTCATAAATTCATTCTTTTTAATAGCTGAGTAGTACTCCATTGTGTAAATATACCATATTTTCTGTATCCATTCCTCTGTTGAGGGGCATAGGGGTTCTTTCCAGCTTCTGGCTATTATAAATAAGGCTGCTATGAACATAGTGGAGCATGTGTCTTTCTTACCGGTTGGAACATCTTCTGGATATATGCCCAGGAGAGGTATTGTGGGATCCTCAAGTAGTACTATGTCCAATCTTCTGAGGAACTGCCAGACTGATTTCCAGAGCTTGCAATCCCACCAACAATGGAGGAGTGTTCCTCTTTTTCCACATCCTCGCCAGCATCTGCTGTCACCTGAAATTTTGATCTTAGCCATTCTGACTGGTGTGAGGTGGAATCTCAGGGTTGTTATGATGTTCATTTCCCTGATGATTAAGGATGCTGAACATTTTTTCAGGTGCTTCTCAGCCATTCAGTATTCCTCAGGTGAGAATTCTTTGTTTAGCTCTGAGCCCCATTTTTTAATGGGTTATTTGATTTTCTGGAGCCTACCTTCTTGAGTTCTTTATATATATTGGATATTAGTCCCCTATCTGATTTAGGATAGGTAAAGATCCTTTCCCAATCTCTTGGTGGCCTTTTTGTCTTATTGACAGTGTCTTTTGCCTTACAGAAACTTTACAATTTTATGAGGTCCCATTAGTTGATTCTCGATCTTACAGCACAAGGCATTGCTGTTCTATTCAGGAACTTTTCCCCTGTGCCCATTACTTCAAGGCTTTTCCCCACTTTCTTCTCTATAAGTTTCACTGTCTCTGGTTTTATGTTGAGTTCCTTGATCCACTTAGATTTGACCTTAGTACAAGGAGATAGGAATGGGTCAATTTGCATTCTTTTACATGATAACCGCCAGTTGTGCCAGCACCATTTGTTGAAAATGCTGTCTTTTTTCCACTGGATGGTTTTAGCTCCCTTGTCAAAGATCAAGTGACCATAGGTGTGTGGGTTCATTTCTGGATCTTCAATTCTATTCCATTGGTCTACTTGTCTGTCGGTATACCAGTATCATGCAGTTTTTATCACAATTGCTCTGTAGTACAGCTTTAGGTCAGGCATGGTGATTCCACCTGAGTTTCTTTTATCCTTGAAAAGAGTTTTTGCTACTCTAGGTTTTTTGTTATTCCAGATGAATTTGCAGATTGCCCTTTCTAATTCGTTGCCGGGCAGGGCGGACACCTCTCCTCTGGCAGGGATGGTGCCCAGATGTCTGGAGCCCAAACCAGGTCTGCCTCAGAAGCTCTGTGGCTTCTGCCTGTCCCAGAAGCTGTTAGCTTCTGTAGTCCACACTCTCACCTGTGCAGACTAGTCTTGGCGGGATCCGGGAACCCGAGATTTGTATATTTTCTTAGCATTTGTTATATAGAAGGTATTAGTCACTAAATCAGTTGGAAGTCAACTTTTAGGCTAACACTTGAGTTCAATTTACTTTCAATGTTGGTTTTTTTTTTTTTCCAGCTTGGTAGCAGCCTTAAATTGGGTTGTAAGAATCCTAACACAGTCCTCCCTGGTCCTAGGTGACAGCATCTTGCAGAGTGCCACACCACCATGGGCTTCCATTTTCAGGAGTGTTTGGAATCCATGGCGTAAAACAATTCATGTTCTCTAAGGCCTAAAGCAGTGTCTGGGATGAGGCCAGTTTCCTCCTTCCTCCTTTGTACAGATTTAGATGTACAGATTTTGTGTTTATACTGAGTTACTGTAAAGAGTAGTTACTTTAATACTAGTTAAAGTTATAGCTTTGGAGCCATAGGCTCTGGCTGTGTTTCCCAGCTCACTGACAGGCTGGACGGACAACATTTCTGTGATGTGTTCTTCTTAGCCATGAAGTCCCCGAGGTGGTTGGAGGATGAAATGAGTTACAAGACTTAAAGTCCTTGAGACAATTCTTTGTAACAGCAAGTACTTCAGCCGTGTCAGCTGCTGTTTACAAGTTCACAGAGTCCCATGATACTGAGCCTGTGTTTATCAGATGATTCCATAGTGGGTAGTGTGCATGTATAAGCTTAGTAATGGTGGGTTGAAGCCAGGTACCGACTGTCATTTATAATCCCAACAGTGTGTAACCCGAGGCAGGAGGATCCCCATGAGTTAGTTCAAAGACAGCTCGGGCTACTTAGAGACCTCCAGGCCAGCCTGGTCTGCAAGTGAAACCTTGTTTTAAAACCAACCAACAAACTGCATTGTGGTGGCATATGTCTTTAATCCCAGCACTTGAGAGGTAGGTAGATCTCTGTGAGTTGAAGGCCAGACTGGTCTAAAGAGTATGTTCCAGAACAGCCAGGGCTACATAGAGAAAACCGTCTTGAAAAATCAAATCAAATCAAACCAAATCAAACAAAACCAACCAAGCAAACAATAATCAAACAAGGGAGAGGAGATTTTATTTTAGTTTTAAATTTTAGTTTTATTTTTAAAATTATTTTCATTTATGTGTATGTGTACATCTGGGTGAATGAATGCCACATGAGTTTGGAGGGAGGCCAGCAAAGGGTCTCAGATTCCCTGGAGCTACAGTTACAAGGGGTTATGAGCCAATCTATGTGGGTGTTGGGTACTGGACTCAGTTCCTCCAAGAGAGCTTCAAACACTTCTGACTGTTGACTCATTTAGCTAAGCCCAAGGATTTTATCATCAGACAACTATACTCAGTGAGTAGTTACTTAGAATGATAGTTTTATTCTTTCAGCCACAGGGGAAAAGAACAACCTTACGTTATCTACAGGAAAATGGATACAACTGGAGACATTTGTCTTTGAAAGACAAATACACATGTTCCCCCCTCATTTGTGGTTCCCAGATTTTATAGACAAGAATCTACATAAAATATATAAAGAACACAAAATCATATATATATATATATATATATATATATGACACGAAAGTAGAAATAAAACTGTCTAGAAATCAAAGGAGACTAAATTGGGGGAAGGGAGGTAACGTGACTTGCGGGCAAACGCACTCAAAGTACCTTATATCTTTGTAGGAAAATGTCCTTGTCTAATCCCATACCTTGCATTATGAGCATACACCAAGAAACAAGCAAATAAAAGAACGTTGGTGTTTCAGAGACAGAAGCAGGCAGTACAGGCCAGCTGCTCAAGCTTTGGGTTTGGAGGAAAGACCCGGCATGTATCAATGCTATTATTTGAAGGTCACCTTGGTGGCTCATCTATGGAACTGGTTTCTCACAAGACTATTTAAAGCACAATGTGTGAACCGCTTGGAGAACACACTGAAAATTCAAAACAGCTGTTGAAAGTGACCACGGGAGAGGTGGATCGCTTACAGCGAGGGCTGCTTATTCCTGTTTTGTCCCGTGGTAGCAAGGCAGGAAGATGGGATCTCACACAGGGCAGAAGGCAGCCACTGAGGAGGGAAAACACCCAGCCCCTTTCACTTTAACAATGTTACCAGGAATTGCCAAACCCAGAAGGACAAATGACAACATGTGGCTGTCAGCAGAAGTGTGCGGGTGGAACAGCCTCATTCAGATGAGTCATCAGATCTGTCCTATCTTGTCCCGGAGCTCCACCTGCAAACGATGGGGGTGACATTGTGGAGAGGCAAAAACAGCAGGCCAAAGAGTTGGTCTTTCTTTTAGGAACAGGCGGCCCCTGGGCCACTCTGGGGTTTGTTCACTTGGAAGGTTCTCAGACTTTGGCGGTGTCAAACTGAAGCGAAGGGTGTGTTTACAAGGCCTTTCTAAAGCCTCATCCGCAGAAAGGCAGAGTCAGTGGGTCCCTGGGATAGCCCTAGAATCTTCAAGCTCTGTGGCTGCTTCCAAAGCCTCTGCTTTGAAGACTCCATGTGGAGAAGGACAGCTCAGGGGAGGACAAGCTGCGTAGAAAGAAATCCCTGGGGAAGGCAGCTGCCCTTCTCACTGGCCTTTTCCACAAAAGGCAGAGAAAAAACACAAAGCAGAAAACCACTTTTGCTTTCTTTTGTGAGGAAATATGGCCTACTAGTCTGTGTTATTGTTTCTCTGTCGCTGTGTGGGGAGACTTCATTATTCCGTTTGATGCAAGAGGAGCTGATGACGAGAGGGTGGTTTCTTTCAGGGTATGGTGCGGTTTGGTATAAGCATGAGTTACTGGCCAGCGTTACAGAGGTCCTTCAATTTGCTCCCTACCATCTGGGTATTGCTAAACACATCTGTTCCTTCTCCTGAAGGATGCTCCAGGGTTGCCACACGATTTAAACTGTGCAGAGAGACAGGCTCCATTTGTCCACATCTCCAGTTTACAGAGATGGCTCTGAAGAGCCTAGCTTGCCATTGCTGGCATTCATTCAGAGCCTGGGGTTTTTAACTCTGAATTTTGATTTGGGCATTTGCCTGGGGTGTTAGTCTGCCAGGTCCTTCCCGGTCTGTTCTCTGCTGTTTTACTCCTAAAGATTTACAGCTAATGAAGGGATAAAGAAAGGTCATGGGGGAGAGGCTGCGGCATGTGGTGGTGACTCACTGGCTGGGTCTGGTGTGGAGCCAGTTTGGGTGGAATGCTTCAGGCTGTGCCTGCTTCCATGTGGCTCTCAGCCAGGTCCCTGCAGGAACTGGTTTCTTGCCTGTTCCTGGTCAGTGAGAAAGCTTGGCTGTTCTACCTGTCTCCTGCTGGGATGAGCTCAGGTCAAAGCAATGAAACCTGTTGGCCATTTCTCAAAGAATCCAACAGTTGAGCTCTGGGAATCTCAGGAGTCAATGCATAGGCTAGTCTTGAGAGGGCTCAGGCTTAGAGACCAACCACAGTCACCATAGCTCATGGGGCACATTAGCACAAGAGTTGAAGGGATCCAGGTGGGTAGCTAGGACCAGGCACAGTCTCTGAGTCTTGGCACTGCTGATGCTTCAGGCTAGATGATCCTTTTCTTGTAAGGGGCTGTGTTGTACATCACAGGAAGCCAACAGCATGCCTGACCTCTTGCCCATTAGAGCTTGGGAATCCCCTACCCCACCAATGTAACTAGGAAAATCACCTCTGACTGAGAACCACTGTGGTATGGCAGTTCCAGGCCCGTGACTGGCCAAGGCTGGGAAGATCCATACACTGTGAAAATCTACTGGGCACTAACCATGTGAAAAGCTCTCTGCTTGCATCCAGTGCCTCATTTATAAGCTACATTATGCATTACAATGTATACTGTATATATTATAACTATTGTATATATTATACACTATACATTATAATGTATCATTACAGCTGTGACATGAGGAAATCCCCTTTGCCACATTGTAGGGATAAGAGGCCAGATGTTTGTTCACAAAGATAACTTGGAGCTTAAGGCCAAGCAGAAGTTGCCCATTCCTCCCTTGTTGCCTTCCATAATGGAGCTATCAGCTAGAAACATGGGTGAAAATTCAAGGTGCAGGACCCAAGCTGTTATTGTGGCTCAGAGATGCTGCCAGCTGAATTGAATCCACTTCAGGGCTAGGTTCAAGCAAATAGCTACAAACCCTGTGGGGACGTTGAGGGACATAGACACACTGCAAAGCAAGTAGAGGATCCAGCCAGATGTTCTGTGGGGGAGGAGAGGAGCCTGAGTTCCAGCTAGATGATTCGGATAGAGAGCCTTTGTTAGAAGGTTGTCACAGGCAAGTCTTCATCCCTGCCCTTGATAGTTCCACCTGTGACCCCAGTCATGTGACACTGGATACTTACTCAAGTCTGCCTTTTTTCATTTCAAATATCACTCACCCAACCTCCATTTTCACTGTCAGGATCAAGGTTTCCTTTGCTGCTGGGGGCCTGGGAGCAAGTCTGGGCTGTGGGAAGGGCCAAGGAATGGTTGCATTACAGTCACTTATTGTACCCTAAGACTTGTAGCATGGTGGAACCTAGTTTGAAGTCTAGTCCGTGTACAACACCTGGAGTTTGGAAAAACTCATGACTCTTAATTTGGCACCAATGGATGGCACTCACCCTGGGAAAAGTATGTCTAGCAATAATAGCATTGAGGGGGTACTGAGGGAAGGGGAAGGTTGGGGAGACCCCGTCTTAAAATAAAGTATGCATGGAAGTGGTATATGGAAACCTGTTACTTTAAAAACTAATTTAAAAAGAAATCAAAAAAGAATTAAAAATTAAAAATATAATTCACTTTTAAAAAAGATTTTATTTTATCTGTGTGTGTAGAGGGGCATGGGTATCTGTGGAGACCAGAAGAGGGTGTCAGATACCCTGGAGCTGGAGTTATAGGTGGTTGTGGGCCTCATGATAAAGGTGCTGGAACTGAACTCAGGTCCTCTAAGGGAGCAGCCCTCAATAGCCAATCTCTCCGATGTTGACAACAGATTTTAAAAAGGAAAGGGGCAGGGTTTCTGCTGCAGATTCCTCAGTGACCACAGGCACTAGGTGGAAGTGAGGAAGCTGCTTTGTGGAATCAAAACAAGCATCCAGAGGGGCCACCAAGGTTGTGCGGGAAGCTGGTGTTTCGGTCTGGAGGCCTTTGGTTTGGAAAATGACATTATCGAAGGAGGACTATGTTTGAAGACATGGACTCTGTCCCCTGTCAACACTTGATTATCAGTTAAAGTCACGTGCAGTGTAAAAACCAAGAGCTGCTTTGCAAGAGGGATGGTTTCAGATGAGACCTGATGCTCCCTGCCTGAGAGTTACTGGTGTCTCCAAGGGATATCTTGCTCAGCACAGTTACCATGCAGGTTCTAGCATTTGTTTGAAAACATTTCTGGGACTCCCCTTTGTTCCTAATCCCCTCTGACCTCTCTTACAGCCTTGTCCTTTCCCAGCGATGCTGTAGCTGGTCCTTGTTGGTTCATTGAACATCATCAAACACCCAGGCTGTTCCAATGCAACCTTTGGCTTGGCATACTCTGTATTATTTTTACCTTATAGATTTCTCAATATTAGAAAAAGAACAGGTGAAGAAAAAAATACACTGAAGAAAAATTAGAAAATGCAATCCCATAAGATGAAAGAAAAGGAAAGGGAAAAATATCTTGCAATCTCATAACTCAGACAGAGCATTTGGGTTATATTCTTGTTTTTGTTTTGCTTTCAACAAAAGGAAGCGCTGGAAAAAATTGTCAGGAGACATGTGATATTTTACTAAAATTTCCAAAACCATGCTTTTAAGAGAGATCTTCGGATTTCTAGGCAAATAGGTCTGGATAATTTTCAATGATACACATAATTTTGGCAATATCAAAAGAAATGTCATATGATGAAGGTTGCATCTACCAGAGACTCCCTCTTGTGTGTGTGTGTGTGTGTGTATGTGTGTGTGTGCTGTGTATGTGTGTGCGTGTGCGCGGGTGCGCGGGTGAGCGCGTGCAGGCGTGTACACAGCATATGCAAATGAACTGTCTGTGGCTCCTGAAGAAGAAATTCTGTTGCTAATGTGCTGATTCACTGCCAAGCACTGCTGCAGGCAGGGAGCAGATTCTCCTTATTCAAGCCAAGCATTTGGCCCTGGTGGCTTATTGGCTACCGTGACAGACTTCTCTCACACCTCACCTCCTCCTTGGCACATGGACATATGAAGCGTTTTGTTCATTTCACCTCCTAATCTCCTCTCGTTTTTTTTTTCAATTATCCTTTAACGTCTCTCAAATTTATATTGGCTCCACCCCCACACTCCCTGTTACAAAGTCAGACATACAGAAGCCTCCTTCTTCAGGCCACTGTGGGGAGGGGTGTTGTATCTCCTTCTGAGAGCTTGTCTAAGTATGTGTGTGTCTGCTCAGGCTCTGATGGTACCACACGCCTGGCTTTGTTTGCAAGCTCCGAGAATAGCTTATCATTTCCTTTCCATGGCCAATATCCATGCCACCAGGGCGTCCAGTTGAACTCAATTTTTGGAGGCCACTGGGAGCTTGGTGGGGGAGGGGGGGGCGACAGACCTGTGTGGGAGCGTGATGGGGAACAATCAGGCTGCCTTAATGCAGAATTCCTGAGCATTCAACTAAAAGAGAATTTAGCCCAGACGAACATGACCAGGAACACATTTGATGGGAAGACATGCAGTAGAACCATGGATACTAGGTATCAGGCATTGTAGGGTGCCTTAAAGGCTGACATGGCTGGAAGGAGCTGGGCTGAAGGCTGGTGTATGAGAATCTTGTATTCTAGCTCTTTGATGTTGCCCCTCTTCCACCTTGAGTTTTTTTTTTTTTCTTTCTTTCTTTCCAGTACGCTACTGGGAAACTTTGGAGAGGCTCCTGCGTCAAATGAAGGACAGTATAATTGCATCTAAGTTGCAGGCACTGGTGCGAGCATTCATCACGGAGCCTTTCATTTAAGCACTTCAATACGCCTGAGCGAGGGGGCAATCACTTCTGTTTGACAGATGTAAAGGCAGGAGAGGAGACTACACCTGCCTGAGCTCGCAGGTCAGGATGAAGGTCAGCATGGCACCAGAGACCATGTGCTCTGCCTCTGTGACAGGAGCCACAGGCTTCTGCATTCTAGTTAGCTTGGCTCAGAGTAGCTACATTAGCACACTGGGTTTCAGACTTACCATTTAACTAAGGATGGTCCTGCAGAGCTGTGAGTATCCTCCTGCCCTCTCATACAATTCTTGGATATATCTGGAAAGAGAATTGAAATCTGGACCGCAATTTGCATCCAGATCTTATTTGGGTCTCAGTTTTACCACTGTCTTTACAGGAGCATTGCAGGGGCTCTGTTAAGAGAAAAGGTACTTCCTTTTGGGGCTACCACTGTCACTGGACTAGATCTACTTAGCAATAAAGATGGGTTCATTGCAGCCTTTCCTTTATATGAAGGAAATTGGGGAGTCTGGGGGAAATGGAGATATCTTCATCTAGAAAGTATACTATTCCATATTTGTCAGAGAAAAATTTTAACCCCTAGAAAGAGAGTATGTTTGGAAGACTAAGCATCAAACTGGCCAAGGGAAATGACCTTTCCAACTGATTTGCCAGGTATGCTGAACAACTCGTTTGGATCTTGATGTGATACATGCAAAGGCCTGAAGCGTTATCCATAAGACTCACCGCCTTTTCATTAGTTTATCCATCCTTGAGAGGAGCGTTTCCCAGCATCTCATCTGTCTGTCTTCTGCTCTTCTGCTGACCCTCCCTCTGACAAAGCAGTGGCTTTCTGATTCATCTTGTGTTGAAGATGATTCCAGAATTTGGGTAGGGCTGTGTTGCAGACATATTGTAGGTAAGGAGGTATGATATCTATCCCCATCCCTAGCAATACAGATCTTCAACATCCTGACAGTGGGATAAACTAAGGCTGAGCCTTTTGGGACAGTGGTGCTAGCAAATATGAAGAACTGACCATAATAGCAGAGATGTCATAAAGCTCATCAGCAATAAAGTAAGTTACTCTCGAAGAATGATGCATACATACTGTACTGGTGTTACCAAAATCTGAGGACCAGCTTTCCAATTCTTTACCTCACATAGTGAAATCCCTCCCTCTTAGCCTGTGAATAGGTAAAACTATTCACACCATGCTCTAGACTCAGAAGAAACTTGTAAGCCTAAATTTCCTTCTCTATTTTTATGAGGCATTCCATAAATATCTTACTGATTTCTTATCCTGGCCTGGAGAATGTGCCCAGACAGAGAGCTAATTTCTGCCTGGACTTTGGAGATACTGAACCCAGATCTGGTGTGGGGGTGGAGGGCAGAGATATTGCCAAAGGGAAATATTAGAATACGAATTTGAAGAGAACTGTACAACTCATTGAGGAGTCTATATTTTATGTTGTAAACAGCAAGACACTCACATAAGACATGCGGTGTGCATGTGTGGTGTACACACACAATTCAAACTTCTTATTTAGTAATGTCAACACACATATCTCTTGCCTCAAAGAGAATAGGAGACAATTTATTTTGTATTTACATAAAAGTGTCCATGCCTGGGAGCATAGACTCAGGTTACCCAAATACCATTGTTCCAACATGGTAACAATTTCATGAAGCCTTTACAGCAACAGAACAAAGAAAACGACAAATCAAGTATAAACATCTTGGTAGGAAATCAAACAGGTGGTCTCAGTGAGGTAGAGACATCTCTGTTCCAAGCCTTAGATGTTATCTGCTGATACCCTTGGCCTTAGGGTTGACAGAAGGTGAAGGTAGGCTCGAACACTTCACAAGGATTTACCTCGTCGACAGATGCTAGGTCAAGTACATATGTGAGCAATGGCTTAAAAGTGTTAAAGATACCTCAAGGTAATTTTGTTCTAAACCTGCAACATCCCAGCATAATCATAAAATGTATAATCAGCTAATCAGCTTTGTAGGATCTTTAACACAGATAAACACTTTTTTTTTTCTGTTTTGGTCTGGGGTAGGGGGAGGAACTTCATTTTATAGCAAGTTTCAGTTTATAGCTCAACCCAAATGTTTAATCAGGATCAGTTTTGGGCTGGGCTCTGTGCTGGCTAGTTTCTTGTCAACCTCACACAGACTAGAAGAAGCCTCAATTAAGGAACTGCATCAATCAGACTGGCCTATGGCTCCACATGTAAGCTCAACTGTTAGGTAACTAAATCACAAGGCTATGAATATATCAACTGCAGCCTGGAAGAAAGTCTGAGTTTTTTGAGGGCCATTTTCTCAATAGCTAAATTGATGTAGGAGGGCTCTGCCCACTGTGGGTGGCGTCATCCCTAGGCAGGTGAGCCTGGCTGTATAAGAAAGTAGCTGAGCAAGCCAAAGGAGAGACAGCCAGGAAACATCGTTTCTCTGTAGAAAGCCAGTAAATAGCATTTCCTCTGGAGTCTCTGTTTTAATTCCTACTTTGAGTTTCTGCATTGAGTTTTTTCCTGCCTTCCCTCAGTGGAGGGCTGGAAGCTGTAAGGCAAATAAAGCCTTCCCTCACCACATGGGGTTTGGACATGGTGTTTTAGTACGGCATCAGGAAGCAAACTTGGGCAGGCTCTCTAGAGGGTGCTAGAGTAGAAAGAGAGTCAGGCATGGCTCCCTTGGGGGGCAGCAGGAGACTGAAGGATACTTGAGGCAAATGCCAGTGTAGGAAGAGTTAAGAGTTCAGGTTTATTCTTCAGGGGTGCAGAACTCTCACTGTAGACCAAGCTGGCCTTGAACTCACATCTGCCTGTGCTGGGATTAAAGGCCTGTGCCGCCACCACCCACCTGGAGCAGAAATTTTTAGGCAAGAGAAAAGCAACTTAAAAAAAACTAAGTAGAAGCTAGCCATGGTGGTTCATAAGAGACATTGTCTCAAAGAATCCCTCTGTGTGTGTATGGAATAGGAGCTAGGCAACATTTCTCAACCTCTGAGTTGCAACACCTTTAGGGGGTGTTGAATGACCCTTTTTCACAGGGGTGGTCTAAGACCATGGGAAAACACAGATATTTACATTATAATTCTTAACAATAGCAAAAATTACAGTTGTAAAGTAGCAACAAAAATAATGTTGTGGTTGGGGTCAGCACATCATGAGCACATCAGGAAGGTTGAGAACCACTGGGCAGAGGGGCAGAACCCGGGGAAAGGTGACTGTAAATTTCCTTCAGTGCTGGCTGTCTTCGCCTGATACGTGACAATGCAGCAAAGGACGTCCTACATAATGAAATCCTTTCTAGGATTTAGTAGTCAGCACCCACTTGCCTAAATAAATAAAAACAGCATCAAAAACACAAGGCAGATGCTGTTTAACAAACCAGAATTTTCCAAATGTTTCCAAATGTTCTGGCGATATGTCGATCAGCTGGAGATGACCCAGCTAAGACTTCTTAGGAATTAAAAAAAAAAGTAATTAAAATTATCCAGGCCATAGTGACCCTTTTCCAATAATTCACTTATGGTTTATACTTGGAGATGTATACAATATCACGTTACTTAAGTGTGGGAGGGGTTAGGCAAGAGTGTCAGGTTCCGCTGTGGGCATCCGTCGTCCGGATGGCTCTGACTTTCTCCCAGGCAGCAGTTGATATTTTATAGCCTTGTAATTCAGTTGACTGTCACTCAGTTCACACGTGGAGCACCAGTGACATAGATATACACAGACACCAAATGTGCTAATTACAAAGGCAGCGCAGGTGGGAGGCCCCGGTTACAACCCCTGTATAACAACAGTGGCAGATTGCGAAGAGAGGGCTGTTCATCATCCGATAACATCAAGGCTCGCAGGGTAGAATGCTCTGGGCTGAGTTTACAGAGCTCCGCAGCTTTGCCCCCTTCGAGACTCTCCAGCGACGGGGCACTGGTTGTTTGGTGGAATGGTGGCAGGAAGAAAAGATAGCCATGGGGGGATAGGGTGAGGGGGGTTTCAGAGACGGAAGAGCTATTTGCCCCGGTCGAGCTGAGTCACTGTGATAATTTGGTTTTACTTTAGAAATGACACTCTGACGTAGCGGTCAGAAATTACTTTTCATTACTTTTTAAATTATATTTTTACATTTAATTTTTTTATCTATATATGTATGTGAGTGTAGTTACATGAATCAGGGTGGGCATGTGGAGGTCAGAAGATAATTTGGTGAAGTTTATTCTTTTGAGATTCAACTCAGGCTTGGCAGCACGTGCCCTCATTTGTTGAGCCATCTTTCCAGCCCTCACTAATTAAAATACATTTTAACATCATCATTTTTATGTGCATGGGGGTTTTGCCTGCATCTGTGTCTGTGCGCCGTGGATGTGCCTGGGGGAACTGGAGCTACGGATTGTACAGGTTATGGGTCGCCCTGTGGGTGCTGGGAACTGAACCCAGCAAGTGCTCTTCACTGCTGAGCTGTCTCTCCAGCCATCTCATTAATTTTTTTTTGAGCCTCTACGTTTTTACCTCCAAATGTATTTCTTTTCCTTTTAATATGTTTGTGTCTATGGTGTGGGGTATGTGTATGTGTGTGAATGCACACGTGTGGAGGCCCAAGTTTAAAAGGTTAAAACCTTTCTGAATTACTTTTCTACTTTACTCTCTGTGGGAGGATCGCCCAGTCAAGTCCAGAGGTTGTCCATCTAGCCAGCGGACTCCAAAGATCTCCTGTTGACACGTGAGGTGGGACTGGAGGTTGATTGCCTCCTGTGATTTCTGTGGGTTATGAGGAAACAAACTGCAATCCTCACACTTTGGCAGTGAAGGCACTTTCACCTCTAAGCCATCTCCCTCGCTCATCTTTTTCTTTCCTTAATTCTAAGAATCTATCTGGTCTCTAGTGTACCTCTCAAAACACATTTCAAAAATGTCTTCCTGCATGCAAACTCAAGCCTTCAGTTTTCTTTCAAGCAAACATTAGCATATTAAATCAAAATGGAAAATGTTATATTTAAGGGTGAGGAAAAAAAAAAAAGCAAGGTAAAAGTGGATGCACCAGTCTGTGCCAAACGACGGTGTATTTAAGGTGAGTCTATCGGCCACAACTGAAAGCTTCCTTTCTGTGGATAATAAGACTGTGGTTACACCTAACATTAAAAAGAATGAATTCAAGGTTTTCAGGACAGATGGCATACTTTCTTCTCCTTATGCTTGTCCTGAAATAGAAAAGAAGGAGGAGGAAGAGAAGGAGGAAGAGGAAGAGGAAGAAAAGAGGGAGGGGGAGAAGAAGAGACATTGTTTGGGGACATGTTCTCTCTCTTTCTCTCTCTCTTTTTCTCTTTTTCTCTCTTTATCTCTCTCTCTCTCTCTCATACACATACACACACAGAGAGAAGAGAAGAGAAGAGAAGAGAAGAGAAGAGAAGAGAAGAGAAGAGAAGAGAAGAGAAGAGAAGAGAAGAGAAGAGAAGAGAAGAGAGAGACGAGACTCTCTCTGCATGTAGCTCTTGCTGTCCTGGAACTCCCTATTTGTCCAAGCTGGTCTCAGACTTCCAGCAATTAGACTGCTTCTGCCCCTCAGGTGCTTGCAGTAAAGTCAGCACCACTATTCCTGATGGACCCTGGAACATGTCCTTAAGCAGAGTTATGTGTTCAAGACCCAGAGGCAAGACCCAGAGAGACCTGGAAAATTTATTTGCCATGTTCCAAATTCAGTCTCAGCATTTTGTCTCCGAGCTCTGCCGTCTGTGTTGACTGCCTCAGCTCTGGAAACCTACCTGCACGATGTTTTGGCAGCAGAGGAACTCAAAGCTGGATTAATTGCTAAATCACAAGCAGGGAACTACAGCATTTAAAACCAAGCTCAACATAATATAAATGTTTCCATGCTGTTTAAAACACACACTCATTCCAAGCCTCCCTTTGGAAGTAGGCTGGTTAAACCAATCCATCATGAACAGGGGCATGATCCCCACTTGGCATTTGGATACTCTTGTGCATGTAGGGGGATGAATCCCTGCTACCTGTGAGGAGCAGGGCCGATAGCAAGCAGACTATGGTAACAATGATCTGGGGCTGCTGTTATCTACACTGGGGGAGATTTAGAAGTGCAGCCAACACTCAACTGCAGAGCTTGGATTGGAAAGACTCAGCCACATCCAAACTAATGGCTCCACTGAACCTTCCTCCATACGTTTCTTCATTGTGCGGATGGAGTTCATTGGAGATTGAGTGGCTGAAATCGAGAGGTCATCCAATAGATAGCTGTTGGGTGATTCCGGATGCTGGGCAAGGTGGAGAAGAGTAACCAGGGTATGCCTGCACCATGCTGTGATTACTTCTAGTGTGACCTTGCTTGGGGTGAACTTTCAGGAGATTGACAGATCATTGGTGCTTTCTATGAACCAAGCACATATCATGTTAAAAAAAAATCTTTTTAAAAATTAAGTAATTCATGCACATTGCTTACAACACCAACACGTGGAAGGGTTCACACTGAAGACTTTAGTATTTTTCCTTACTTTCTCTGAGTCCCAGAAGTCTCTACCTTTTACCGAGGCCTACTCTGAGTTGTCTGAGTGGCAGTGCCTCTGTGTCTGAACACATCTCTGAATTCTTTCATGCCCTCTGCTGTGGTAGATGAAAACTTAGCTCATCCTCTGCCCTCACCCCTCCTCTTCTTTGTAATATAATTATATCACTATTTTTGGCTCTTCTAATGGTTACTTCTGTAACTCAGAATGAGGCCCTTAAATCTCTCTTTTCAGCTGAGCATTGACAGGAGCGCTTGCCCATCCACTTAGGATGTTCATACGCCTCTTCCTTCCTGTGACTTTTTTTTTTCTACCTCCTTCACCTCTAGCTGCTCTCAGTTGCAATTTGGTTTTCAGAGTGTCAAAGCTGATAATATTTACACTCTGGTCTCTAATATAATTATTCTCAGAAGTCATTTCAAACGAGATGCTGTAGTATTGTCTGAGAACTTGGGTCAAGCTGTGAGCCCCTCTCACAGGAAGAAGCCCTTCTGTGAGGACTGGAGCCGTGTTCTGGCCACTCTCCTGTACACTGTGGATCCTCAAAGGTCACTAGCAATGTTATTATTCTCTGGCGGTAGAATGTGTGTGGCGCAGATTTCTGGGTTAACGTTGGTCATGATCTCTTACTACATCCTCAACTCATCTTGTTTGCTCGAGTTTCCCTCCTGATGTTTAGGGCTGACTTTTTTTTTGAAGCCATTCCCACTGTAAAAGAATGTTGCCTTTTATGATTTCATATCCTCTGCTAAGATTATGTGTGTTCCCTGGGGGTACCTTCCTTCACTCATACACTTAGTGTGAACCCCACTTTAAATGGGTCCCATTCCAGTTCTCAGTTCTACCCAGGAAAGTAAAGGGGCAGGTTAATCATGGATTGATAATGAAAAGTTTAATATATATTAAATATATACATATGAATATGATTTTTTTATCTTTCCTACCGTAAAATGAAACACTACTAAAATATTTAATGCACTCATTAGTTTTTATAGATTATCTCCTTTAAACTTCAGAGCAGCTTGAATTCAGAGAGGTCAAATACTTCTTTTTTTCTTTGTTTTTGTTTTTTGTTTTGTTTTTGAGATAGGATTTGTCTGTGTAGCCCTGGCTGTCCTGGAACTTACTCTGTAGACCAGACTGGCCTTGAACTCAGAAATCTGCCTGCCTCTGCCTCCCAAGTGCTGGAATTAAAGGAAAGCGCCACCACTGCCCGGCATCAAATACTTTAAGGTGATTGCTAAACAGTTGATAAAAATCTCTTAACCTTCAAAGACCCTCGATCCATGAAATTCAAGTTCCAGATCTCTACACTCTCTCCCTACTTGTTTGCTGGTTGAGATATCTCAGCAACCCTATGTAAAACCTTTCCAAGAGCCAGGCAATGGTGGTGCACGCCTTTAATCCCAGCACTTGGGAGGCAGAGGCAGGCGGATTTCTGAGTTCGAGGCCAGTCGGTCTACAAAATGAGTTCCAGGACAGCCAGGGCTACACAGAAAAACCCTGTCTCAAAAAACCCAACCAACCAACCAACCAAACAACCAAACAAAAAACCAAAATCTTTCCTAGAGAAAGCAGAAGACTACCGGGGGGGATGTGCAATTGCAAGCCAGGTATTCTAAGGTATTGCAAGATATGGAGGAAATATCCAGCACGCTTTGTGTGAATGTTCACTTACATGCTGGTACGAGTGTGCACTCATGCATGTGGAGACTAGAGGGCTCTCTTGAATTTGATTGTTCTAGAAGCTATACACCTTGATTCTCCATCCCCCACCCCCCACACATAGGGTTTCTCTGTGCAACCCTGTCTGTTTTGGAACTCACTCTGTAGACCAGGATGGCTTTGAATTCAGAGATCCACCTGCTTTTGTCTCCCGTGTGCTGGGATTAAAGGTGTGTGCTACCACTGCCCAGCCCCTCTTGTTATCTTTTAGGCAGGGTTTTGTTTTGCTCTAGTGCTTTCTGATGAAGCTATGCTGGACGACCAGTGAGCTACAGAGACCCAAGGCACTGGGATTATAAGCATACGCTGTCATACCCAGCTTTTTATGTGGATGCTGGGGTTTGAGCTGAGGTCCTGATAGCTACACGGCCAGCACATTTTATTTGTTTTACAACTTACTTCAGGCTGAACATTGACTCGTGGATGTCTTCATCCCATGCCCGACACTGTGTGGGACAGTGAGAAGTAGCCTGATTCTCAGTTGAGCTAAAGACTTTGAAGTCCTGGAGACCCTGAAGGGATGGTAGGAACTTCGCCTGCTCCCGGCACTAGGCCCCTGTCACTAGCCACAACTCCTCACCCCCCCCCCCCGCCCCCATTTGTGGCCTTCAGTCATGTAAGGGCAACACCCCCAAGCTCTTCCATCAGTAGATGAGGCATCCGTAACATCTCAGACCCAGGCCATAGGAAAAGAGATGTGACCTGTGGTCACATAGGCTCCAGACAGAGATCTCCATGCTAATGATGATAGAGGCCTGGAGGGCTTAGTCAATAAGCTTACCTTCCCAGACATTCCTCCCTGCAAAAGATATTTAATCTCAGTCCCACCCTGAGATTACATCTACTTTTCATCATGATAATAAATGGTTTGGAACCACAGACTGTCTCTTTTCATCTAGATCCACTGTGGAGAGCTATGGAAAAAGCCTTCCTCTATAGAGCTGCAGTCTAGTCTCCAGTAGAAGGCTTCTCTGAACTCCCAGCTACAATCACCACCAAGCCAACTGCCACCAAGCCAAGGACTCCCCATGTCACTAGCTGGAGCTCTCCTTTTTTTCCCCTCCAGCCCTGGGCTAGATCCAGTCTGTGGGCCCTCGCTTTGTTCATAGCTTTTCTGAGGTTCCCAGTGGAGCTTGGAAGTCCCAGATCCTGAGAACCAGATGGCCTTGGCCTCCTCCAGACCCCCAACCAGCTCTGTCTGTTCTATGCCCACCTGGCACAGTATGGGACAAGCACAGTCAAACTCCCCGAGTTCTGCCTCCGCAAGCAGCTATGCCCTGTGGTGGAGCAGATGCGGGACCCACAACACTGGAAACTGGGGTAAGAAGAAATAAGGCATGTTTCTTTTCTCAGGAAGCCCTAAAGGATACGGAGGCAGCCCAGTACACATAGATGGAGTGTTGGAAACAACGGGTACCTTGTTCTGTGTTTTGGAGTTTATGCCCACCTCTGCAGCCTTTCAAAATGAAGTCTGATATGTTGGCTAAGTGTGGCTCTGTTCCTTTAGGTTAACTATTTTGCAGATTATAACTGCCTTCGTAGATGCTAGAAAACAAGCTATGTGCCTTAAGTGCTACCCAAGACAAAAATGGGGTGGCCTGTGTCTCCATGTCGGCTTGGGAGCACTCTGGACTCCCTTTGAAGCAACAAGGAGAAAAACTTTCCTCACCTCATTGTAGCTGCCATTTTTTTTTTCTCCTCTGTGACCAGAGGCTTGAAGAACAACTTGGAGCAGAGCAGATTCATTTTGCTCACAACTTCAGAGTCAACTGTCCATGTTGGTTTGACCTCGGATAGTCTGTAGGACGGCACAGCAGCAGGAACATGGAGCACAGAAGGTTTGCCATCTTGCTGTGAACACAAAGCATAAAACACACAGGGAGGGTCCGTGTACCAGGTACCTCCAAGGGCTTACCTTCCGTGATCTACTGGCTCCAGTTAGGTCCTACTTTCTAAAGTTTCTAGAACCTTCCAAATTAGCACTGTCTGCTAGGGTTCAGGCTTTTGACATACGAATCTACGAGGGACATTTCATATTCAAACTGAAGCACATTTTAATCAGTTAATTTTAATTTCCGCTGAAGAACTAAATATATAAATTATATACATCTAGATTGCTCCCTTGTGAAAAAAAATCTATGCTCTGTTAATTAGCATGATAAGTTTTTCAAAGGTGACCAGAATATTCTTTTGGGTTAGCATGTATTTGACAGGATTTCCTGAATGAATATTCATTTTGAAGTGTAAGGTCTGTCCGCTCTTTGATGGACCCTGTGTGAGAATTTTATGTGACTGTACACATATGCTTATGTCTCTGTATGTATTTATGGTTTATGTGTGTATGTATGTGTGATGTATATGTGTAATGTGTGTCTATGTGGTACGTGATGTATGTTTCCAGTGTATGTGTATGTGGTGGTGTGCATTGTGGGTTATGCGTGTGTGGTATATGTATGTATAGTGAATATATGTGTATTATATATGTGTGCATTTTTATATGTGGTATGTGTGTGTTATATGTATATGTAGTTTGTATTATATATGTGGTGAGTGTTGTATTTTTGTATGTTATGTATGGTAGAACTCTGTGGTGTGTATGTGTGTGTGCTGTGTACATATGTGATGAATTTGTGTGTGTGTGTATGATGGGGTACCCATTAACTTCTAATCATTAGAACAACTCCTTATTCATATATTCATATTCATTATTATTCACTTGGCTCCTCTTACAGTCTGAATAGAAGAAGGAAAACATTTATAGATCACTTAAAACGTTTTACTAGAAGAAAGGGAACAAATTAGCCCACTTGAATCACTAGCTTTGCAGAGGGGAATGAGCAGAAGATATATTTAATCTTTCATCAAAGGCTGTATTTGAAACTCCTAATATACAGTTGCACTCGGAACAGCGCTAAATGAGTTATTAGAACATTTACCCGGGATCGTCATTGTTTTTATTAGAGGCATTATTCCTTGCTCCTTTGTTAGAGAAACACCCCACAGCATGTGCAGATCGTGTCTAATTGCAATGCTGCTACGTTTCCCCTCAAATGTAGTTGACTTATTTTATAAATATTTCAAGTACGTAATTGCTATTTTGCTTTAATAAAAATCACAAATGTATTTAGATACCCGAAGGGGTTAGAATGCATCTGCCCCTGTGACATGGTTATAGAAAGTGTGAGGGTTACTTCTGACTTCCCCAACTATGGTTCTGGAGGAGGCTCTTTGCCCTTATACTCTCCCCTGTTATATCGAAAAGCTGTGGTGTTTGACAGACATGGGCTTCAAGCCCTTTCTCCCTTACTTTCTAGTACATTAATCTTGGGCAGGTTCTTTTCTTCTGTGAGCTTCAGGAATGCTTTGTAAAAGTTTAATGAGAAGGATAATAGTACCTTGCCAGACTAGTATGAAAATAGATGATATAAAACACTTAACCTGGGGCCAGGCAAGCAGCGTGTACTCAACACATGTTAGGTTTTTTTTTTTTTTTGTATGCTTGTGGAGTCAGTACAGAACCGCAGATGACATTCCTCAGAGGCCATACACCTTGTTTCTTGAGTTTGGGTCTTTTTTTGGCCTGGAACTCACTGTGTAGGATTGGCTGGCTGGCCAGCATGCCCCAGGGGTCCAGCTGTTCTCACTTCCCAGCACTGGGATTCTGGGATTATAGGTGCACGCCATCGCACCTGTTTGTTTTTAAAATAGAATTTCTGGGGACTTGAATTCAGGTCCTCGGGCTTTTACTTATTGAGCTTCTAGTGACCTTTGGAAAGTCTTTTTTTCTTTTTGATTATTTTTTTTATGTGTGTGTGTGTGTGTGTGTGTGTGTGCCCTCAAAGGTCAGAAGACAGTGTTAGATCCTGGAGCTGGAGTTCCAGGTGGCTGTGAGATACCTGATGTGGGTTCTGGCCACTGAAGTCTAGTTAAGAGCAACAAGTGTTCTTAACCATGGAGCCAGCTCTCCAGCCCCTTAATTGATGTTTTATCGCTAGAGCCTTGTGCAGAGTCAGCCACCCAGCAGAGGCTCATTCATTTGTTGAGTGGTGATTTCTGTAAGAGTCACCACACAAGAGAGAATGGCTCTGGCTGAAGAGCAGCCTTGTTTGCCCCACTGCTTCCTTTTCATATCCAACCACCTCCCCAGAGCTCCCATCCCACACCTGACAGACTTCTGTTCCACTTTGGCCTGAGAGAGAATGCTCTCAGTACTGTGAGTCTGTACTCCACTCTATCAAGCAGATCACAGAATTTCCCACCAGGATCTTGGCTTTTATGCTAGATATCACTTGAGATCCAGTACCTTTTCTCTCTGAACCTCCAGCACCAACAGGAGAGGATCAGGGCCTGGGATGGACATAGGAGCCTTTGTGTATTCCTCTGGTTTCCATCAATTCACCCTGAGGAGGAGACTGAAGAGCAAACACATTTACCAGGCTGGCACAAAGCATCGTGGTGACATCTTTGGTTTACAGTTTGTGCCACAAATCCTTATGAGGCTTCACTTGTGCTGATAGTCTCCTGTTAGTTGAGTTAAGATCACACCCAAGACAGAGAGCAAAATTTGAAATGATATTCTAGATCATAAAGGCCCTTTCTCAGTTGAGGTTCGATAAGGTAGCTGTGTGTGCTTGTGGGTGTTTGTGTGGTGTGTATGTGGGCACACAAATGCTCCAGTGCAGGGGGCTCAAAGGACAACTTTGAGGGCTGGGTCTTCCCTTTCTACCTTTGTGTAGTTCTGGAGATTGAGGTCACTGAGCTCGTATGGTAAGTGCCTTTAGCTGCAGAGCCATCTTGATGCCCTGGGATAATCTTTTTAGGTACGTTCTTACAGATGTACGCAGTAGTTCTTTCTGGGTTTGTTCTGTTTCTCTGCAACACACAATAAACCCAGTGTATTCAACAGCAGGTGTACTTCCGAGGCCTCTGTCTGGGGGGGGGGGGGCGGCAGTCATTCCCTTGATGACCACAAGCCATAGGATTTAAAGTCACAGAACACAGAGCAATGTGAAGGATACTCTGCCACCTCAGATGTATTTTTCCTGTCTCTGTTGGTCTTCTCATTTATTTAAACTAGGAGGCAGGGCTCCTGTGAATCCCATGGTCCTTTTCAGTATCACCATGCTCTGGGTACCTCTGTCAGGCAGAGAGATGCTGTGTGATATGGAACAAAACAACAAAAGGAAAAGACAATGAGAAAATGTCCTTGGGTTCCTATC
Organism: Mus caroli; assembly: GCF_978045245.1. Taxonomy (NCBI): domain Eukaryota; kingdom Metazoa; phylum Chordata; class Mammalia; order Rodentia; family Muridae; genus Mus; species Mus caroli. The sequence goes on along the minus strand of NW_028227258.1, from coordinate 120,931,574 downwards.
TTCCCTAGCCTACTAAAGAAAGTCCTATAATTCCTCCCTCCTCCCACTTCTTTATGAAAAGGAGCCTGGTCTTTAAGGAAGATACAGTAACATGCTGAGAGTAGAGGGAGAGGAAGAAGGAAAGAAAACCATATAGGCTGGGCACGGGCAAAGAGAGTTTCTGTAGTTCATAGAGGGTAGAAGACAGAGACATTAAAACATCAGAGGAGAGGAGATGAAAGGAGACAGAAGAGAGAGAGAGAGAGAGAGAGAGAGAGAGAGAGAGAGAGAGAGAGCAAGCACTGTATAGATTGGGCACTTGAATTCCCTTCATGGCCTAGAAATAACAGGATCGATTATTGAGGAATCTGAGTAGTTTAATTGCATTTCCTAAAGGACGCTAGCCAGAAATTGGACCTCACACAGGCCCCTGAATATTAGGATTTAGTAACGCATATCTTGTACAGCCACGAAAACCCACCTGAGACAGGGCTGTACTTAACTGCTATAGGAAGATCTTAGGAGATGGAGCATGGCTGACATGTAGTAGGCTTTTGATAGTTATACCCACCTCCGGTCCCTGCCTAGCTCTACTTGCTGTGTGCCACCATGAGAAAAGCTAGACTCAGCCGGGTGTGGTGGCGCACGCCTTTAATCCCAGCACTCAGGAGGCAGAGGCAGGCGGATTTCTGAGTTCGAGGCCAGCCTGGTCTACAAAGTGAGTTCCAGGACAGCCAGGGCTATACAGAGAAACCCTGTCTCAAAAAAAAAAAAAGCTAGACTCTATCTATGCCCTGCCTTCTTTGCCATGGTGGAATAAATTGCTCTGAACTCTGAACTGAAGTGCACTTTTCTTTCCTTATGTCATTTCGGGCTGGTAATTTGGCCACTCCTACATTGGGAGCAGATGGCCTATCTAAGATGGTTAATCTGCTGTGGGGTCTCAGTCACTTGGGCAAACCAAGGTTCAGCCACTTAGAATGGAATTCTACCTGTCACAGTCTGCATGCCAACCTTGGCTTAGTCAGCCTTGAAACGTACACAGTGTGCATAATTGGTGTGGTTATTGCTAGGCATATTCTTTTGCCCCTAAGCTAGAGCTGGTACATGATCACTACAGTAAATTTATAAATATAGAAACATAAGAAGGGCCAGTGAGGTGACCCAGGGAATAAAAATGTTTACCACAGTAGCCTGACAACCTGACAAACTCAGCCTACCTGAGTTGACCCCTCAAACCCACCGTGGAAGGAGAGAATCAACTCCTGCAAGTTGTCCTCTGACCTCCACACATGCTCTCGCATGTGCACGTCAACAAATATATATTTAAAACATTAAGTTAAAACAGTGATACCAGGACGGGTAGAAACAATTACTCTGGTTGTATGGAAGGAAAACAGATGTGAGATTTTCCTTGTGACTTTTGTTTCTACGTAGCACCACTTGCTTCCCATGGGACACTACTGTTTAGCACTTTTACTTATGGTTATAAGAAGCACTTTCCCATATTATTATGGCACGTTTGCTGACTGCCTAATAGTCCACAAATGCTTTTTCAGTGGACAAGGAGGCGACATACACATAAGATGGCTTACCTCAGACTAGAAAACCAGTGGACTACAAGGTGTCCTCAGAGCGGGAGCAGATATAGCTCCATCCCAGAAAGTCTTTTCTCATTCTGTGCCAGGCTGATGAGGCCCATGGCTTCAGACTCTGTGTCTGGACAGTTCTACTACACTTCTACCGTTTGTATCCTTGTTGGAAGAATTTGCGTGAATGAATTATGCATTTTTAAAAAACCCATTTATTACAACATTGAACTTCCCTGGACCAAATTCACCAAAGAATAAGCAATATTCTTGGTTGGGAAGACATGTGGAGAATCAACTCATGCCTCAAAGCTATACATCACACTTTATTAATAATTTGCCTTTAGAAAATGCATACAGACCTCTTAACTACTTTTTCTTCTCTATATGGCACTAAATTAGGCTTTGCTAGGAAAGAGTGCTTGAGAGATGTTTCCAGAGGAGAGGGCTTCCTTGCTTAGTGGCAGGCTCCTTTCTGCCGGTGGCTTCTCCAGTACCTGGCTCTTGCTATGCCCTAGGTACCCAGTAGCTGGTGGCTTATTCTGTCATCTCTTCTTGGGTAATTGATCCAGAGTAAGTAGTTCTAGTGTGTGAGAACCAGCCCCAAGCTGCTGTGAGACTGAAGAGATAGGTGATCAGACTCAAAGGCACAGTGAGTGCAATTACTGGGGACTCGCTGACAGAAGCATGCATGGAGAACACGGCACCCCACCTACACACTACAGCCACGGCCACCACCACTGCCACCACCACCACTGCTGCCATGCTGTGCTACCATTCCAACATGCTATTAAGAAGAGAGTTCATTGTAAAGCAAAAGCAGGAGCGGCCTAGTCTCCATCAGCAGGAAGGAGTCTGGACAAGGGCGAAAGTCACTTCCCCTGAGCTAAAAGGGATCTGCCTTACCTCAGCTCCTGCTAAGGGTGCCAGGCCTGTTTCTTACCATGATGGCTCAGGGGTCTGGTTGTAAAACTCCACACACCACTCTAACAACTTTGTCCTTTCAAAGAGAGCAGAGTACTCTCCCTCAGGGATAGTCATGGCCGTTATGACTCAGCATGGATGAGTTCAAATGAGGCTGAATCCAGACAGACCCCACAGAGCTCCCAGAGACTAAACCACCAACCAAGGAGTACACATGGAGGGGACCCATCAGTAGCAGAGGATGGCGTAGTTGGGCATCAATGGGAGGAGAGGTCCTTGGTCCCGTGAAGGCTTGATACCCCAGTGTAGGGAAATTCAAGGGTGGGAAGGGGGGAGTGGGTGGGTGGGTGGGTGGGAGAACACCCTCATAGAAGCAGGAGGAGGGGAGACATGGGATAGGAGGTTTCAGGGGGAGGAAACCTGGAAAGGGGATAACATTTGAAATGTAAATAAAGAAAATATCCAATAAAAAAAAGTAAAATGTCTGCGTCCTCCTCATTCATGCATACTTTCTCCCTAAAGCTTGTCCAATCTCCAGTATCAGTTTTCCCATGCAGACAGCTTCTGAGTCTAGTGACAGTTCCTTACCCGACTAACCAGTAGTAATTCATTCTTTATATATGTGTATGTATGCACACACACACACACACACACACACACACACACGATGATATGATGTAATTTTTGTTCTGTTTGCATGCGTGTTTTGTCTGTATGTATGTATTTGTACCACACACTTGCGGTACCCATGGATGCCAGAAGATGGCAAAGAATCCCTTGGAACTGCAGTTACAGACAGTTGTGAACCAGCACAAAGATGCTGGGAGCCAAACCTAAGTCCTCTGGGAGAGCCACGGAGCTGTTAATCTCTGAACCATTGTTCAGGCCCAATTTTAAAAACCTTTGTGTGGTGGTTTGATTGAGAATGGGCTCCATAGGCTCCTACTTTTGAACAATTGGTCCCTAGTTGGGAAGGATTTGTAGGTGTGGCCTTGATTGAGGAGGTGTGTCACTGGGGGTCGACTTTGAGTTTTCAAAAGCCCTAGCCAGCCAGATCTATTCTTTATACACCCACCCCCGCACTCACCTTCAATTCCAGATAAGATAGGAGCTCTCAGCTACTGTCCCCAGCATCATGGCTGCCTGCCTGCTGCCATGCTCCCCTCTATGATGCTGTGGACTCACCCTCTGAAACTGTAAGCAAGCCCCCAACTAAATGCTTTCTTTTATTAGTTGCCTTGGTCATGGCATCTCTTCACAACAACACAACAGTAAGATGACTTGTGAGAGTTCATAGAAATGATTTGCCTGACACATGTTAAGGATTCAGTTAACATTCCTTGTCGTTATAATTTAATCCTGGCGGATCTGGTGGTGAGTTTCCCTGGAGGACCACAGATGCAGATGCAGTGCCTGACAAAGCATATACACAGCTCAACTGTTTCTCCACAGTTTTTAATGTTTTCATTGCTTTTAATATCTTAAATAAGCAGCAGTGTGATGGGCATTTCTGTGGACAAAGTCCACTTTCTATAGGGAGTATTTAAGGAGAAACATAACATTCTCTCCCTTCCATGCTTAGTCCTCAACTTCCTCCCAGAGGTAGAGGGGGGTGGCTCACATTTTGGGAGTGAACCCAGGCAAGTGCTCTGCCACTGGCCACACCCAAGTTATAGAGTCACCCACTTCCCCTTAAAGGGGTGCTTCAGTGGTGGAAGCTGGGTTTGGTGTGATCCAATCAGCTTCTTAAGAGTGGTTTTCTAATTGCAGTTATTAAAAGGATCCTTAAAGTGGGTTTCACTGGGGCAGTGTCTTAGGGAAGACTTGAAGGAGATGAGGCAGCATAGCAGCTCTGTAGTTGCATGAGAGTTGTCCCAGGCCCAGAGGGACATAGGTGCAAAGGTCCCCTCCAGGGGAAGCTGGTAGTCACATCTGGAGAATAATAAAGACAGTGTAACTGGAGTAAGAGAGAGAATAGTAAACAAAGAAGACATTGAGAGATCAAGTCTTTAGCTCTGGTTGAACCTTCTAGCCATTGTCAGAGAGTTGTTTCTTATTGTGAGTAAAACGGAGAACCAAGAAGGGTTTTAAGCAGAGGATGTGGGTGGACTTGGATTTTTATCAGGATTCCTCTGGCTCTCAAGTAAGGATGCACTTGTGGGAGTAGACGGTGTTGTTGCTTCTTTTTTCATCCCTTTCACTGTGGAAACGACATCATGACAGCTGACGATACACAGGAAGGTTATTTGGAGGCCCTTGTAGAGGCACCGGCTCAGGAAGAAGGTTCATGCTGGAGGGGGCAGAAACTGAGGGTACTTCAGGAGAGACAGCTAGCCTGGGGGGAAGTTGATTCTGTTGATAAAATTAATAAATTGATTGCATCTGTAAGTAGAAATAATGATGATAACAGATGCCAAACAACTCATTGCTAGAGTTGGAGTTCACAAATGCAGGAGTGGTGGTACCTGGAGGTATGAATTTGATTCATGATATCTATCTATCTATCTATCTATCTATCTATCTATCTATCTATCTATCTATCTATCTATCATATACTCTCTGTCACCTTTCTAATTGTAGATGTATGAATGTATGTATCTATGTATTATAGAATATATATCATGATATATTATATACTATGTAAGTTATATATAAGATAAACGTAACTTAATTTTGTCTACTGAGAGGCTTTGAAGTAGTAATATCCTTTTAACACTCAGACAGTGCTTTCTAAGTACCATCCTAACTGAAAGAAACAAGGGTTTGTTAAAGAAATAACTAGTGACTAATTCTAGTTAAGGGCTGTAAAGTGCATGATAAGTCTGAAATCTTATGCTGGAAAGTAACAAAATACCTAGTGACTGTTGGGAAAATTTTAGAAGGATGCAGGGCAGAACTGTGTTTGCTTGAGTTTTAATGATGTGCTGAACAAAGGGAAAGTGTCTATGCTGACACAGTTGAAGGAGTGAAAGCGCAAGTGGAAGCACGTGATTTCTTTTCTAAAATTAAAATCTGTTTTATTATTTTATGTGTATGAATGTTTTGACTGCATGCTTGTCTGTGTACCATGTCCATGACTAATGCCCATGGAGGTCAGAAGAGGGCATAGGATCCCATGGAACTGTAGACATGGGAAATGTGAGTCACCATGTGGGTACTAGGAATCAAACGTAGATCTTCTGGAAGAGCAGCCAGTGCTCTTAACCACTGAGACGTCTCTCCAGACATCAGGATTGATTTCTGTATTATAGAAAATCAGCTAGTAAATGCAGATGGAATGATGAAAATAGAGAATTCAATAACCATTTGGCAATCTCTGTAGGCATGGCTAATTTTGGCTAAAGTTGTCAATGGAACTTAGGCTGATGGATCATATTTCATGAAGAATAGGATGCTTTCTTTTACACACTTTAGGAGGGACTGAATTTCAGTGGTGAAACCTGGCAGAGCTTGTGACCAGGTGGCCAAGATGGGACCATGTGGCAATGCACATCTTCTGCTGAGCTGTCCTGGAAGAGATCAAGTGTTCCCATGGAACATTTGCCATGGATGTCTTTCCGTGTCTGCTTAGGAAGATGCACCAGAAATTCTCAGTGAAGAACTTACACCCCACCGAGTGTAAGCTCTTAGGAACTGTCAGCTACATGAAAGATGGGACAAGACTGTGGAGCTATTTCGGATAGAAGAGAAGTGATAGCTCAATGTTACATGTGTTCCTCAGAAAATTCTGAGCCCCAGACAAACCAGACACATTTGGGGGATTAGTAAAATTTGAATAGGAGGGTGGTGTGTCAATAGTGATTTCGTGATTTAAAGACTGTGTGCTGTTTTTTTATGTGTATTTTGAAAAGTACATATTGGATTCTGGAAGCTGATAAGACTTAAGAAGTTCAGAACACATGGTTAAAATTATTTTAAAATACTTTTCTTTTAAAAACAAGTATATGTGATAGATAGATGATGACAACTTTGGTCAGGGAGGTGACATGGAAGTGGTAGAAAATGGTCAGATCTGGATGTATTTTGGAAATAGAGTCAGATGAGATTTCTCAATGATCTGGATATAAATACAATGTAGAATGCGTTGCAGTCACGAATCCAAGGTTTTGAGTATAAACACCTAAAATTCTAAGCAAAGGGTTGATCACCACAGTGAATATCAGTTCTTCTTAGGCACTGTCAGCTACATAAAAGACAGAACAAGACTATGGAGCCATTTCAGACAGAAGATCCTACCATCTGTTATGTAATCTATGGCTGGGGCAGGCTTGTGGGAAAAAGAAGAGGTTGTCATTGGAGAGTTGAGATGGAGATGTACCTTTCAATGAAGGCATCGGGTCCTTCGCTGCCAGAACAGGACACCGAGGAACGTGGGCTGCAGAGTCACACGTGGGAGCATTCAGCAAGCAGAGGGCGTTTAAGTCAGGAAGGCAAGCTCACTGAGGGAGCAAAGTGGGTTTGGTAGAGCGGAGAGTGTTTTCAGGATTTCCAAGCCGGAAGTTCCTCCCACACGTCAGCAAAATCTATCCACCTCTGCAAAAACCCGTGGCTATTCGCCCAAAGCTCCTTGTCCTCAAAGTACTAAAAGTCAGACATATGAGAAGAGGGTTTCATAGGTGAGAACACGCTAAGCATTGCTTCCTTGTCCCCGTTACATCTGTGTCAGGTATCAGTGGCTTACATGGATCATCGTAGGAGTCTTTATCTCAACCACAGGAGGGAAAAATATCAGTTCTATTTTTCCTATGAGGAAACTGAGCCTTAGGATAAGATAACTTGTTCTTCATCTGAGAGCTGGTAAATAAAGCGGCTGAAATTCACTCTTTTGTGATTCGCCTACAACTGACTTCCGGTTCCATGGCCACAGTGCCCCACCTTCAGTACCGGAGATAGATTAAACAATTTGTGTGATCATCTAGAGCCCTCTTGACTGTTAGAACGGCATGACAATGTATTTCCCCACAGAATCCTCCCTGCTACCACCACATAAATATATAACTGAAGATCTAACAAATGGGCAGAAATTTTTATTCCATAAACTAGCTGTTCTTCACTTTCTTGGGTGCTGATGCTTTGAGAGAGATCCTAGAAACTTTGGTGGGAGTAAAAAAAAATATAGATCATGTGAAGGATATATTAGGATCCCCAAATTCTGGATTCTGATCACAACCATCCCCTGAAATCCCTGCCCCCCGTCTCTCTGTATGTACATGGCTACATGGAGATGTCAGAGCGTGGCCTTGTGGTTCAGTTCTCACTTTCTACCTTGCTTGAGGGAGAACATGTTGTTTGCCATTGTGTGACATACACAGTGTGACATCTCTGGCTCGTGAGCTTCCAGGGTTTGTGGGAGGGGGATGATTCCATGAAATAATTCTCCAGTCTGCCTGCCATCTGCACTAGGAGTGCTGAGTGAGCCTGGACACTTGAACTCAGGTCCTTATTTTTGCCAGACAAGCACTTTACTCATTGAGCTATCTTCCCCAGCCCCGAAACCCTGTGTTTTAAGGAACTTTCCTGAAATGTCTTCCTTTTGGCTTGCTGTTGTCTGCCACTTTTATAAGCTACTGAACCACATCACTGGTGTGAACAGTTTCATAGCTTACATATTTCTTTTTGTAATCAGTTTAGTCGATCTTGTAACTATAAAGAGTGAGATGGTAAATCCCCAGCTCCCATTCTGAGTCAGAATTTATGACAAGAACAACGTGCTTGTGCCCAAACAGAACCATGCATGTATGGTAATACGGCACTTGAAATTTATATACTTCCTTTTATCCAAGGAACAGAAAGTGTCTCTATAAAATGGATTAAAAGCCAACTGTCTACAGGATGCAGTGAGAACAGTTCAAAATAGGACTGCTAAGGGAACCATTTAATTCCTGCAAGGCCAGGATTCATGAACCATGGGTCCAGTCTTATAGATGTTACTGGAGACCACTGACATTTTCAAGGGTTATGCATCTAACAGCAACTTGTCCACGAGTGGTGTGATTGAAACTGTTCCTTCATGATTACTGTTGGCTACTGAATAGCACACAAGGGCCGCCCATGGCATTGGTAAGCAGATTTGGCAACAGAATGCATTCCAGCCATTTGTGACCCCTGACTCACAGGTGGGCTCTTCATTTTAGTGAACACAACTCTTCATAGCTCTCTTTGCCAGTTTTGATGATTCCAGCCCTGGGCTGGGGAAATGGCTCAGTCAGTAAACTGCCTACTGTGAAATCATGAGGGCCTGAGTTAGATCCTGTGTGGAAAAGTTGGGTGGGTGTTGTGCTGCGGCTGTAACATCACCGAGGAGGTGGAGACAGGGAGGTCTCTGACCCATCAGCCCAGTCTAAGTGATGAGTTCCTGGCCAGAGCAAGAGACCTTGTCTCTAAAACATGGTAGACTGCCCTGAGAAGTGTACATGCATGTGTACAGATGAACACATGTACATGAACATGCATGATTGCACACACACACACACACACACACACACACACACACACACACACATACAAACTTAGAAAAAGATTCCTAATCCACTGTAATTTGCAACACCCTTAAAACAATATAGTGTCTTTATATATTGCCAGGCTGCTGTGTTAGCTACCTATCACTATGTAACAAATTGGCCCAAATAGTATTTATTATGTCTCCATTTCTGTGTGTCAGAAGTCCTGGCACGGCTTGACAGGGCTTTTGCAGCTCTTGTCATTTGATGGCTTGGCTAGGGGAGAATTTGCTCTCACTCACAAGGCTTTTCTTTGCACTGTTCAGTCACTGTTGGCATTGGATTCAGTCCCATCTCTTCTCAGACTGTTGGTAGAAGGTCTCCTTCAGTCCTAAGCCATGTGGGCATGTCACAGGCAGGATGACAAGAGAGACAACAAGACAGGGGCCACAGTCTCTTGTAACATAACCACAGCAGTGACACCCCAACACCTTTGCATTGTTCTGCTAGTTGGAAGCATGCTGATGCTTTGTACTGAAGGGCAGAGGACTCCATGGGGTGTGCAAACCAGCAGGTGAGACTCCCTGGGAGCCATTTGCAGGCTCCCTATACTTAGCTGGCTTTATCCTGCGAATGAATAACCCTCTGATGCGGCCTCCTCCTCGGGAGGTTTTACTGGCATTGAAGTTCATTCAATTGTTAGCGATTGGTAGTGTTCATCTTCTTATTCATGAGATGTGTGATGATAAGCCTTTAGGTAGGCTATGAGGTTTTACTTGTTTATTTATTTGGGAGAAAATGTCTCGCTGTGTTACCTAGTTCTGTCCTCAAACCTCCTTGGCGAGGATTACCTGGGATTACAGGTGTTTGTCACCATGCTCAGCTGCACAGTTTTTTTTATTCTTGGCAGATGATGAGTGCAAGCAAATATCCTAGCAATTTTTAAATGAGTGTTTGTGTAGGTATAAATTTTTGCAGCACATTTTAATAAACGTTCAGCATCTCCTTCAGCACACCATCTACCAGAGGTAGTGGGAAAGAAAAGTTATTAGGTCATGAGAGAAGTAGACCTGTTTAGAAATATTTCTTTGGGGGACAAGTCCAATCTTCATTGTCAGGATATTAGCAGTTCAGTCCTGTAGCAAACACCAAATATGAATCAGCAACTGCAGTCCAGTCCTCTTGGCAGGCAAATACCACACAGGAACCACCAACGACAGTTCAATCCTGAGGAAACCACACGGTGTGCCAACCAGCCTGAGGTCGCAGAAGCTGAAGAAGCCACAGGAACCTCACAAGAAGTTCTTTTTTAATTTTTAATTGGTTATTTTATTTATTTACATTTCAAATGTTGTTGAAACTGGCTTCTTAATTTCCCCTCTGCAAATTTCCCATCCCATCGCCCCTCCCTTTTGCCTCTAAGAGGGTGCTCCCCCCTTCCCACCTCATTGCTCAAGCATTCCCCCACGCTCAGGCATCAAGCCTCCACAGGATCAAGGGATACCTCTCCCATTGATACCAGATAAGGCCATCCTCTGCTACATTTGTAGCTGGAGCCAAGGACCCATCCATGTACACTCTTTGGTTGGTGATTTAGTCCCTAGGAACTTGGGGTGGTTCGGTTGGTTGATATTGTTGTTCTTCCTATGGGGTTGCAATCTTCTTCAGCTCCTTCAGTCCTTCCCCTAACTCTTCCACTGGGGTCCCTGAGTTCAGTGTGATGGTTGGCTGTGAGCATCTGCATCTGTATTGGTCAGGTGCTGGCAGAACTTCTCAGGGAACAGCCATACCAGGCTCCTGTCTGGGAGCTCTTCTTGGCATCAGCAATAGTGTTTGTGTTTGGTGTCTTCAGTGGGATAGATCCCAAGGTGGGTGGTCTCTGGATGACCTTTTCTTCAGTCTCTGCTCCATTTTTGTCCCTGCATTTCCTTTAGACAGGAACAACTCTGGGTTAAAAATGTTTAGATGGGTGGGTGGCCCCATCCCTCCACTGGGTGCCCCCATTCCTCCACTGGGTGCCATGCCTCTCTATTGGAAGTGGCCTTTGCGGGTTCTCTCTCCCCTTTGTTGGATATTTCGGCTAACACACATGGTATTTACTCACTGATAATTGGATATGAGCCCCAAAGCTCACAATACCCCTGACACAACTCACAGACCATCTGAAGCTCAACAAGAAGGAACACCAAAGTGTGGATGCTTTAGTCCTACTTAGAAGGGGGAACAAAATAATCATAAGAGGTAGTGGGAGAGAGGGACCTGAGAGGGAGAGAGGAGGGGGAGGGGAAAAGGTGGGGCAGAATCAGGTATGGGAAGAGACAGGAGAGAAGTCCAGAGGGCCAGGAAAATGAATAGGAATAAGTAGCAGGTGGGGAATAAATAGCGGGTGGGGAACTAGAAAGTTCCAGATACCAGGGAATTGAGAGGTTCCCAGGACCCAATTGGGATGACATTAGCCAAAATTCACAAGAAGCTCTTTGGTAAATTTCTCTCTGACCTCACCACAAGCAGAGCTCAGCAACTCAATGTAAGGTGAACCAAAATACGTGTGTCATTAGCAAAGAATAATGAGGCAGAGCAAAGCAAGCCAAGGCTCGAACTCCCACTGTCTGTGGGGTCATACTTATATTCCTTCATCATGTGTCCTTTCACATGTCTGCTATAGCAAAGCATCCCTTCACCTGTGTCTGCTTTAGTAAAACATCCTTTTACCTGTGTGCCCCAGCAAAACATCATTTGACATAAGTTTCCAAAGAAACCAGAGGTTTCCATTTTATGTTTTAGAAAAAGGGATATTTGTAGACTATTACAATGTTTGACGTTCCAATAGTATATATTCCTAAGATATTGTGCTGGCTGCCCCACCCCCACCCATGGTTTCTCTGTGTAGCCCTGGCTGTTCTGGAACTCATTCATTAGACAAGGCTGGACTTCAACTCAGAGATCTGCCTGCCTGTGCCTGCTGAGTGCTGGGAATAAAGGTGTGCGGCTTTGTGTTGGCTAGCTTTATGTCAACTTGACACAAGATATGTGAGAGGAGAGAACATCAATTGTGTCCAGATGATTGGACTGTAGGCAAGCCTATAGGGTATTTTCTTAATTAGTGATTGATGTGGGAGGCCCAGCCTATTTTTGGTGGTGCCATCCCTGGGCTGGTTGTCCTGGGTTCTCTAAGAAAGCAGGTGGAGCAGGCCAGAGGGAGCAAGCTAGTAAGTAGCACTCCTTTATTGGCCTCTGCAACAGTTCCTGCCTCTAGGTTCCTGCCTTGTTTGAATTGCTGTCCTGATTTCTTTCAATAATCAACAATTATGTTGAAGCTTAAGCCAAATAAACTCTTTCCTCCTGAAGTTATTTTTGGTCACAGTATTTATCACAGTTACAATAACCCTAACTAGGCCATAAGTCTTTTATATATTGTATGCATGTAAGAATCCTCATAAGAAAAATTAATTGACCTATTTTTACTTCCAATGCTATACCTGAAGACACTTCTGGGACTTTTTAAATTTAATTTAATTTTTTTTTGCAGTTTTAAAAAAATTTATTCTTTACTCTTTTTTCACAGTCCAGACTTTATCCCCACTTCCTGTTCATCCTCCCACTGTTGTGCATTTCACACCTCCTCCTCCTCCTCCCCCTCACCTGGTCTACCCCACCCCACCTAACCTCCCCACTCCCCGGGGCCTCAAGTCTCTCAAGGGTTAGGTACATCTTCTCTAACTGAGCCCAGATCCTGCAAGTCCTCTGCTGTATAAGTGTCAGGGGCCTCATATGAACTGGTATATGCTGCCTGGTTGGTGGCTCACTGTCTGAAAGATCCTGGGAGTCAGGTTAATTGAGACCACTGGTTTTCCTACAGGGAGGGTTTCCCTCCTCAGCTTCCAGCTTTTCCCTAATTCAGCCACAGTGGTCAGCAACTTCTGTCCATTGGTTGGGCGCAAGTATCTGCATCTGACTTTTTCAGCTGCTTGCTGGGCCTTTCAGAAGGCAGTCATGATAGATAAATGTTTGATGAATTCTTTGAACATTTTGTGTCCTATATTTTGACTTCCCAGATCCACCTCTCCCAACTTTGTGTCCTTTTTAAAAGATTCAATAGACCATTGACTCCAGTGTGTGCTGTCCATACATTTCTGGGTTTTAAGAGTCTAGGATCCAATCATATCTGCCTCAGAGATGAAGATCACTGGTTAAGAATGGTTCGCTCTGGGAACCAAACCCGACAGTTTCCTTCAGTCCAACTTACAGCTTAATCTTTGTGTGCCGATTATACAGAAAAGTTGACTTGTAATTTGAGTTAGACCCACATGAGACACACATCAGGTCCCTGACATGGGTGTTAGTTAGCAAGGCTTGTCAGCCCACTGATCTAGAGAGCATGGACAAAATTTACAAAAATGCCCACGTTTGCTGAATAGGATGTGCCTTATCCACCGCTTCTCACTTGGAACTAAATAAACAGGCTTGTTCTTAATAGTCAGTCCTCCTTATCCACAACTTCTCCATCCGAGGGATCAACTAGGTGGAGGAGGAGGAAGAGGAGGAGGAGAAGGATGAAGAAGAGGAGGAGGAGGTGGTGGAGGAGGAGAAGGAGGAGGAGGATGAAAAGGAGGAGGAGGAAGAGATGGAAAAAGGAGAGCAGATGCTTAGCATGTATAGTACCCCCTAGTGATTTGCACAGCATTTACACTGTGTTATAAGGAACCAGGAGAAAGGGTATGGAAAATTGTGTGTCCCTTATACACAAATATTCCATTTCATATATGGATTTGAGCTTTGATGGGTTTTAGTATGTGCTGGGGTGCTGGAACCTATCCCCCAGGGATGCTGAGAGATGTGTGTGTGTGTGTGTGTGTTGAGATTAAACACAGGTCTTTGCTTATGGGCTGCGCCGCAGAGCTATGCCCCGACCCCCCTCTGAGATAACAGGAGACACTCCTGAGATTTGAAACTCAGGAGACTCTTGTGTAAATGCCTCTTTATTTTTTTTTTTTAATTTTGCATGTGTATGTGTGTTGTATGAATGCTTGTGTGTAGGAATGTTCACATCCATGTGCATGTGGATATAAGGTTCAAAGGTTGATACCAGGTGTCTTCCTGACTGTTTTCACCGTGTTCCCTGAAGCAGGTCCTTGATGGACCCAGAGCTCATCAATACTGCCTATCATAGCTCCCTCCAGTGTTCTGGAGACCCTGTCTCTGTCTCCCAAGTGCCAGGATTAAAGGTGACTAGGTGACTATTTTACCTGTCTGGCTTTAATGTGGGTTCTGTGGATCCGAACTCCGGCCCTCACAAACGCACAGGGGCAGTTTGTCCACCGAGTCACCTTCTCAGTCCCCAAAGCCAGTGTTTCTTCTCCAACTGAAAGGCTTCCACTTATCTCCTGGGTTGGATGCATCTCTCGGTCCCAGGGCTGTGGCCATCTCTTTTCTATACATTTCCTGAAGCTGAAAAGAAAGACAAGCCTGGCTTAATAAAGCCACAGCAGGGGTCTGAAGAATCAGCGAGTGCCCACTGATGCCCATAGGGGCAACTTGGAGCAAAGCCACTCCATGGAAGACCTTCTGCAGGTAGTTATTTTTGGACAACAATCTAAGATGTGTCAAAGCAGAAACAGAAATAACTGGAGGCAGGAACCATGGCTTGCTGCCTTGAAGTCATGTGTGTCCTATGGTTGATTTCAGCTTTTTTGTGACACGGTCAAAAGATCTCAGGATTTAATGCCTCTCTTTGCACAATCTCTCTCCCCTGGGGACAAGGGAACTGGGCCAAAACATTCTATAGAACCAGCACTCTAAGCAGCAGCCTCTATAGCAACAGAACAGGTAGGGAACAGCTGCAGTGGTTTCTGTCCAATTTTCCTTCCAAATAATCCAGATATCTAAGAGATAAGAAAACACAAATACCAAAAATCTCACTAGAATTCTGGATTAACGACAGCTCTCTGTCTTGTCTCCGTTTTGATACACCAGCTGATAATTGGACTATAGCTGGGTCTAAAAATAACACACAGTATATTAAAATAATATTCCTAGGCTACATTTCCAAAGTGGTATTCTGGGACTTCTGTGCATTAATCCTGTAACAATAACAGGATTTGTGCTTTCACCTCCCCCGGCGTAGCTTTGAAAATCTAGCCCAAAGCGGCTAACATTGCTGTTTAAATCTTCCTTTCACATCTGCAGGGAAATGTGGAGATTAAAAAAAAATATGACAAGCCAACAGCTCAAATGACCTATACTTGGGAGAATCAGAGAAACACCTATTTCCTCTCAGGAACTGGGCCGATCAATATAAATATTTCAAAAGGACCATCATGCAATAAAAGCCTTGGAATTTGTATCCTACTTCAGAACACCCTAGATATTTCCAATGTGGACACATCCAGTTTTCCACTGGGGAGGGGGATGTTGTGATGACTGAGCTGGGATGCTCTCGAGTGTGTGTGAATGAGTACAGGAGACTCTATTTATGTGTGCCTGTGTGGGTGTATACATGTATGTTAGTGTGTATATGAGCCTCTGTGTGTGTGTGTATTAAAGAAAGAGAGGATATGTGTGCATGTGTGTGTGTGTGTGTGTATATATATATATATATATATATATATATATATATATATACAGATATATACATATATATTTGGATGAATACACGAGCCCTGTGTGCATGTATGCTTGAGTATATATGTGTTATATATGTTTATATATATATATATATAAACATCTGTGTGTGCCTCTGCATATATATATACACATATATATGCATATATATATATATATATATGAGAGAGAGAATATATATCTTTGTGTGTATGAGTCTCTGTGTATATGTGCCTGTATGTATCTGTATGAGAGTAAAATTGAGCCTATGTGTATGTACCCCAATATGTGTATATAAGATTGTGTGTGTATGTGTATGTCTGAGTGCATATGTGTGTGAGTATATGTGTGTGAGTATGATTATGCGTGTGAGTGGATGTGTGTCTGTGTGTGTAAGGATGGGAAAGAAGGCTGCCATTACTGTCTATGTTGAAACTTAGGTGAATCTCAGGGATTAGGTGCTACTGCTCACAGTGGCTAAGAAACTGCACATCCTAAAATCTGCACACAGCTCTAAATTGAAGCTCTAAATAGCACTGGATTGAAGTGACAGGAGTGTTTCGACAATACCATTAATTGCATTCCACTAATTGAGAAGAGCTTTTGTGCAGTTAGGTTTGTGGTGGGCTGGATTTAGTCATTTAGGTACCCCTCAGGCTGCCTCTGCTTTCTGCCTGCCATGCCTTTGAAATTCTAAAAAGGAAAAGAAGGCCAACATGCAGAGCAATTATTTCAGAACAGATTGCCCGGTAACATTTCATATTATCACTGAAATCCATCCTTTCTGGGACAGAGTCTTGCTCTGGCCATGAACATCCAAGAGATGGCAGCACCCCTGCTCTGATGACTGGCTATGTCCCTCCAGACAGCTCACCGCAGAGGTCTTGTCATTGCGTCACCTGAAAGCCAGTTTAGAGGGTGGAGGTGGGGGAGGCATAGCATTCTCAGCTCTCGGTTCTTCTGGAGAGTTCCGGAAACAGGCTCATTGACTGTTCAAAACGTATTTGAAAAGGGTTTTCTTTTTTTCCCCTTGAAATCTCCTGCTCTATGCCATATCTTTCTAAGACCACTTAGGTGTTCCCTGGCTTTCTCCTGGAGGGAGGAAGGAAGATCTGCAGTTGCCAGGGATCCCCTGAGCCTTATTTCCAATTCCTTGTTCTTCCTTTTTATAAACATGGGGAGGTGGGAATTGCATTATTAGCAATTGCGTTTTGAACATGTATGTGTTCAAGGCACTTAGCTCAGCATCGAGAATGTGACACAGCCTCCATCAGGACAGCTTTTTTTTCTTCCCCACCGACTCTCTCAGCAACCCTTCTCCCAATCTCCTGCTAAAAATATTCTGCAGAGCAAATAGATGTTGAGACAGCGTCAAACCCTGCAGGAATGAGTGACAGTATAACCTGCCATGCTAAGTATCAGATGCCTGACATGAAAAGCATTTGCTGACATACACGAGGGAGCGTCAGGGCTGGGTAGACAGGTCAGCGTCTAGGTCTCTGGGACCCACCCTTCTTCATGTATCCTGCTTGAATATTTGGAGAGCAATTGCTGGGACACACTGAGGTGGCCTGCTGACAGAGTTTTGAACATGATTCAGAGGCAAGACTGTTATGGGAAACTAGTGTCCCATGGGAGGCCACAGAACCTAGGACCTAGGGCCAACTCAGGGACTTCCTATGTCCACCTTATCCATTACAGAGGCTAGGATGCTGTGTCCATCATTGTGGGATCCCACTTGACCTGGCTTTGACCCAGCATCGTCTCATTAGCTCATTTCTTCAGTCTTGTTGTGACCTCAACAATCTGTTCTCAGTTCAGGAGAACGGCCACGTGGTTTGTGTTTCCTGTATACAGCGTTTCAGTGTCTGATCTATGAAGCTGTTACTCAATGACTACACACTCAAGATTTCCAGTCGATGGTCAGGGTGAGGAGGAAGAGGAGAATGAACTGGCACACTCCATATCTGTCTGTAGAGAGCTTTGGAGCCAGGCCACCTGAGGAATGCTGCCCAGCTGCCCTTCTTCACAGGAGGAATGTTGAAGACACTGGCAAATTACTGTAAGAGTGATAATGTTCTCCCAGGCTCAGCAATGGTGGGCACCCTGCTATCGTTCTCTGATGGGTTGCTCAGACTTGAGGAGAGTTGAACTCTTTAAATATCTGTCTGTCTATCTATCTATCTATCTATCTATCTATCTATCTATCTATCTATCTATCTATCTATATCTATCTATCTATCCATCACATATCTATACCTATCATATCTACTTATCCATTATCTATCTATCTATCTATCTATCTATCTATCTATCTATCTATCTATCTATCTATCTAATCTATCTATCAAACTATCTATCAAACTATCTATCAATCTATCTATCAAACTATCTATCTATCTATCTATCTATCTATCTATCTATCTATCTATCTATCTATCTATCTATCTATCTACCCATCACATATCTATACCTATCATATCTACTTATCCATTATCTATCTATCTATCTATCTATCTATCTATCTATCTATCTATCTATCTATCTATCTATCTAATCTATCATCTATTTATCTGTGTGTGCCTGCTTGTCTGTATGTGCATTACATGTATCAATGTGCTCTTGGAGGCTAGAAGAGGGTATTGGATACCCTGTAACTGGAGTTACAGGTATTTTTAAGCTGCTGCATGGATGCTGGGACCCAAATGTTGGTCCTCTGCAAGAGCAGCAACTATTCTTAGTCACTGAACCACCTCTGCACAGCCCAGAGGATTGAACTCTTTTTTTTTTTTTCCTTTTTTGGTTTTTCTAGACAGGGTTTCTCTGTGTAGACCTGGCTGTCCTGGAACTCACTCTGTAGAGTAGGCTGGCCTTGAACTCAGAAATCTGCCTGCCTCTGCCTCCCAAGTGCTGGGATTAAAGGCGTGTGCCACCAGTGCCCAGCTTGAGGCTTGAACTCTTAACTCTCCGTGTTTGTGGAAATTCAGTCATCCACAATCATCTAGTCTTCACTGATTCCAGACAGCTGAAGTGCAGAACCTCTGTTTTAACTGTGGTGGCATGTAACTTTGCACAGCATGTGTTTGTTTGGGTTGGGAGAGATTAGATACCAGTCTCTGTGTAATAAGCAAATCGTCCTCAGTGACACTTAATACTTTGTTTAAGAGACAGATCGAATACTACTGCTCGGTGCCCATGGTGAATATGGCAATCAGTGCATTGGTTGTTGCCCAGTGAGTTGGCCACAGCCCTGGCTGGTAGAGCCAAGCCATCTGGAGCAGGAGCACAGAGTTCATGGTATACACAGGCCAGAGAGCTGCTATGGCTTCATGGCCCTGCTCTGCCTTCCTCCAGGCATTTCCTTGTCATGCCGAGAGACTCTGGGAAAGCAAGGCAGGCCCCACAGACAGTGTATTAGTGTTTGGTCTTTTCCACTTGCTCCCCAGGACTGGGATGTGCCCTCTTCTCCTCAGCTACTTGTCTTGAGAATCTGAACACCCTGCCTCTATTCTTTCATTCAGAACCAGTGTCAGCCATAGGTGCCAACAGGAACATATGGTCTGTGACATGAGCACAGATTGTGGTTAGGTCTTCAGAAGTCACTAACGTCACCTAGTACACCTGCAGAACCTTCTGTGGACAGTGGATTTGGTCACCCATCCTGTTGCTTTGTAGTATTACACGGATCATTGTCTAAAGATTTTTATTACCTGTTGTCTCCAGTTGAAAGTTTGAATGGACTAGTTGGATTATGAGTTCTATGATAGAAAGAAGTTCTAGCCTCTTCTCTCTTCCTGGCATGTCTAACTCAAGGGTCTTCCACTTGCTCATGGTTTCACTCCCAGTAGCTTCTCAGTCAGCCATGATCAGGGATATGGGAAGTTCTAGAGATGAATAATTTGTATTTGAAGTTATACGCCACTCTGGGTGGCTTTGTGGAATCTCGTATCATCACTGTTGCATCCTGTCAGGAACATGAGTCATTTAGGCCACGTGATCTGCTCGCCCCACTGTGGGGTAGCCACTGTGCTATCAGACTGTGCCCATAGAGGAGTCTGAAGGCTCTGCTATCATCTGAAGCATCAGTCATCCAGTGGTGATCTTGGAACATGGCCCTCTCAGAGAAGTGGATGATCACTGTGCAAACAGTGCTCATCTAATGAATCTCAATTTCATGTCAGCTCAGGAGACTTCTCACATATTTCCCTGTGATTTAGAGCCTTCTCGGTGAGCAATTGAAAATGTATAGATTTATTATGCCCAGTCTGATGACATTGATCTCATGCCCACTTCAGGAAGAACCCTTCAAGCCATTTGCCTGTGGGCTCTGAAGAGGCCAGGACGGTTCAACCTTTGATCTCATGCTGTGCTCCCCTTAGTTACATCTCCAATTGACTCCCCCTACCTGGAGGAGAAATGAAGTCATACTGGGATAACAACAGCTTCCAAAGCTCCGTGGAGCATCTACTTGGCTGGGCAGCTTTGAGACCCAATTGGTGGATTGTTTGCCATCTCGGTCTGTGTTCCAGGAGTGACACATATCACATCTGGTGTCTCCTTGGCCAAACTAAGACATGGGCCAGTTTGATCTTAAGAAGGTAGAGGAGTGCAGTGTTTGTGGAGCCCTGGGAAGAAGAGAATCAGGTCGTGGACATATATACAGAACTGCTGCACCTCCTTGGAAGATTTGGAAGTTGCCTCTATGCAGTCCCTTCTTGAATGACAGACCTTTATGCTTTTGGGTTCACAGGGACAGAAAACGAAAATAGACCTAAAGATGATTTATGTCATTAAAATGGCCTCATTCTTTTGTGTAAATGTCAAGGTTTTCCACTTGATCAAAGTCACCAGTTGTAGTACTTCCTAATGCCATCTGTCACATGGGGGCACATGTCTTTCTAGTGTGTGGGCTTGCTCATGTTTCTGGGTGGCTTTGTGGAATCTCGTATCACTGTTGCATCCTTCGATGCACTGTTGCATCGCTTGCAGATCCTCACAGAATCAGTTGCTATAGAGCAGTGTGCCACTTCAGAGCCCAGCTATGGCGATTCAGTCTTTACTCCCTGTCCCATGGCTGACAAGACCTTTGGTCACAAAGCATGGCCTCAAGTTCTGAAAATCAGGCTGGAACCACCCACCATACCTAATCTAGTCCTGTTTTCCCCAGTGGCTCCACAGCTCTCCTAAAAACACTCACAGGAAGCAGATGTGTGCAGGTGGGTGCATGACAAAGGTCAGTGTTGGGTGTCTTCTGTTGCTCTCCACCTTACTTTTTGGGACAGGGTCTCTTACTGAGTCTGTAGCTCTTGAGTTTGATCAGACAGGCTCATCTGTGAGTCCCAGGAATACTGCATGCTGAGGTTACTTTACATGGGTGCTGGAGACCCAAACTCAGACCCTCGTGGCTGCACAGCCAGCCCTTTATCCAGTAAGTCATCTCCCAGGCCCTGGAAACTCACTCTTAAGTGAGTTTTTTAAGGACATTGGCAAGGAAATGTCCCTCTAACCCAAGCCAGTGGCCCATCATTATGATGCCCCAGCTAGGCATCAGCAATGGACTGATTGAAGGCCTTGGCTTTAAGGTCTGAACAGTGGTTCAAGTCCAGTTGTGCTACCTTGGAAGAGCCAGCTTGCCTCTCTGAACCATCACCGGCAAAGTTAAGGTAAGCACACTCATCCCCAGAATGAAGCTTCCTGTTGCTGTTGATAAAATGCAGCTCCCATAGTTGGCTCTCAGCTGTGGGGACTTGAGTGCTGTCGACAAAGACAGTGCCTGGGCAAGTCTGTGTACCCCAAGCTGAGAACGTCTTCCCTCCTTTTCTGCTTGCTAATTAAGAGTCATAAGGAAAATGCTGACGAGCTTCGTCCTGCCTTCTGTGCTATAGCTGGAGGGCTGTTCTGACTTTGCCTGACAAATGGCTAACCAGCCGCTCCCACCAAGCCCAGCTCAACTGCTCAGCATCGACAGCCCCAGATTGCCAGCAGCATCTTATAAGCTTGTTACTATTTGCTTACTAGGTGACAGTGTTTTTGTTCAGCGAGCATCTCTGAGATTTCACCCATCAGGGTGTATCTGTTTCCCTCAAAATGCCAAGATGCCATCCAATGCCACTCTCTCAGAGCACATGAGAGCAGCGGCCATCTCCAAGTGAGACTGGGAGTCCTTGACATTTTTTGTGTTGTAGAGCAGGTGAGGTAGGATGCTGTTTTTACAAACAGAGGTAGGGCACACAAGGGCTCTATTAAGTGTCATGAACTTTGAAGTTGCTTTATAAACTACTCTGCAAGCTTCCAGGTGATTGGCTGTGTGGTTTGCTGGGTGGGCTGCTGCATTTTGAGTTATTTTCCAAGCTGACCTGTGCCATGTTGGCAGATTGAAATGGGCAGTGGCAGGAAGGGTGACACTGAAAACTCAGCAGACATTGCAAATGCGTCTTCTGTTCCTCCGCTGTGGACCAGTGGTAACTCCGAGACACTCACCATCCCACCATAGCACTGAGTCTTTAAACGCCTGGGTCACACCCAGGTTAAAGATGGAAGCAGGGCTGCCCCAAGTCAGGAGTGCCCCAAGTCACAAGTGTGGTACTTTGTAGGGGAGTAGAGCCCCACAGCACTGCAGCCCTTCTGGGCACCAGGGTCCATGCAATCCTATGCTTGGACTGGCACACAGCAGGAACTGGTCAGGACAATTAGGGGTGTGGCCTGGCAGAAGCGAGCTCAGCTCAAAGACAGAGAACCTCCCCCAGTGGCGTTTCCTCTGAAGCTTGTCAGGGAGGGGAGGGAGGAAGCAGAATAGCCTGATTCAGGACACTAGCTATTCCCAGTCTAGGTCCTAGGTGCGACTGCAGTTATGCTGGGGATGCCCTACTTGAAAGGGAAAGTCTACTCCAGAGAACCAGCAAGCTGATGCTTCTCCTTTTAGCCCTACCTTGTTTGATTTAGGATCTCAGTGGGAGCAGTTTGGGACCAATAGATGCTTAACTGAAGCCTGGAGTTCAGTGTGGTAGCCCCCTTCAGGCTCCCTTAAAGAGTATGTTATAGGGACCTGCAATAAGCAAAGGCAGGGGTATCGAATGTAGGATTGCCAAGGCAAAGGGAGCAAGGTTGCACATACTTTCCATAGTATATCCTTTTGCATCTTCTAAGAAAGAAACTTGGTAGATAAAGAAAGGAAGGCTCCAAGGACTTGCTGTCATAGATGGTAAGCATCAGAGCAAGGTTCAAGCACATCATTGTGTGACTGTAGAACCTTATTGGCTCCCATAGCCTCCTGACCCCAGGTCAGCCAGCTTTTCTCGCTAGAAGAAAGATCTTCATCCTTAGCCCCAAAGCCAACTCTCCCTCTCCTGCCCAGGAGTCCTGTGCCATTCTGTACTGTCACAGAGCACCTGCAGCTCTGTAGGCATCCTCCACCCTTTTCCCGTTCACCCTCTGTCCTGGGCCAGCTATCAGCACGCATGCCTGGCTGCACCGTGCTTTTTGTAGTCCTCACTCAGCAGCTGCCACACAAGCCCCACCCACACGTTCCTAGTCTTGAGAGGCTAGTTCCTGTTCCGGTTCCGGGATCATGCAACTTTCTCCTCTTGCTCTTCTTCTGTACTTTAGCCGCCTCTGGCTCTTTTCCCTGCTCCTACAACTTGAAATGCAAGCACTCCTACAGGAATCTGCAACAGATTCACAACTCTTTTTAAAAACACTTCTGCTCTGTGCTCCTAGGACTTCAGCACTGTATGCAGATACCCCCACATCAATCTATCTGCAGGTCTGATGGAAGGATAAACAGAAGTAACCTGACAGGAGTCTACAAAGCCAAGCACACTCCGGCTTGCCATGGGAGCTCTGTCTACAAAGGGGATTTCATAGGAAGAGAAGTGTCCTGTCTCAAAGTTACATCCAGTAGACCTTCAGCCCATTTTTTTGGTTCTCCGATTTAGCACAGTGCAGAGTAGCTGCTCTATAGAAGGTGACCGAATGAATGCAACAACAACAATTGAAGCTTGATACATTGGCATGAAGCTGCGGCAGCCCTTGACTGGGAATGAGACTTAACTATGTGCATAGCAGGCTCACACAGAGTCAAGTCTGAGGCTTTTCCTCATTTGAGTAACTCAACTAGAGCTAAGCTCCCAGATGACTCATGCAGATGTAGTTAGCACTCAGGGTATTGTGCCATCTTATGTCCCTGCCTTTGCTGATCCATCTAGAATTCTAG
Source organism: Mus caroli (assembly GCF_978045245.1). Classification (NCBI taxonomy): domain Eukaryota; kingdom Metazoa; phylum Chordata; class Mammalia; order Rodentia; family Muridae; genus Mus; species Mus caroli. The sequence goes on along the minus strand of NW_028227258.1, from coordinate 120,907,830 downwards.
TCTTATTAATTTCACCCAGCCTATGTTTTTATGGCTTCACTTTAGGTTTTCACCTCTATTCTCAAGGTCACCTTCAAGGTCAGTCCTAATTATGCTGGCCTCCGTGCAAACACGGTCACTTCAATACCTCTGCAGATGATGTGTCTACTCTCCTCTCTGCATATATGCATGGTATGTATGTTCATGCTCCCATGTGTGGGTTCTCTGTGTGTGTGCCTGTAGGGCCCAGTGGCTGATGTTGAGTGCCCACTCTCCTTAGTTGTTCTTCAGTTTAAACATTAAGGTGAAGGTTCTGTCTGAACACAAAGCTTGCCATTTTGACTAGTTTTTCTACCTAGCGTGCCTTGGGGATTTCCTTCTGTCTCCCATGGGCTGGGATTACAGGTGTCTGTCTTGCCTATACACGGGTTCTGGAGATCCAAACTCGTCCTTGTACAGCAAGCTCTTGATCAGCTGAACCATGATCTCAGCTCTACTTGTCTTTGTGCCACAGGCTTTGGCTATTTTGTGGCTGGCTCTGTGTTTGAAACAAAACAAAACAAAACCAAGAGCAAAATCCAAACAGAATTGGTTCTGGGAAAGCATGGAGAAAGGGGTCGATAAGAACCGTCAGTTGTCTGTCTTTAATTCTAGAGGCACTGAGAACTGTTTCTCCTTCTGGCTTTTCCCTTGGGCTTTCTGAGCAGGTTTAAGCCCTCAGAGCTCCGTATCATTCAGTCTGAGAGCCGCACTTAGACCAAAGCGACTCTGAGGAAAAACTGAGCCACCATGGCATCTGTGTCTGCTTATGTTGCTTGAGACGGAGGGGCAGAGAGTCTTTGGAAGAGGGAGAGCTAGAGATAGGAAGAAATAACAGAGGAGAGGGAAGGTCTTTCTGACATAAACTCTATATGGAAGGCAGAAGATTAGAATCTTTTATATATATGGTCAATATTGAGTTCCTCTTTTTGAAAATATTTTGTTATAATTTTTGTGAGTCCATAATGTACCCTCATAAAAACAGGGAGCTAATGAGCTTTAGGGGCTTGCTTAAGTTTTAGGACTTTAGATTCTCTCTCTCTCTCTCTCTCTCTCTCTCTCTCTGTGTGTGTGTGTGTGTGTGTGTGCATTTATCTCTGTGTGTGTGCACATGCAAGTATGTTATTCTGTGTGTTTCTCTCTATGTGCCTGTGTGTATGTGCATCTGTGTGCATGTCTCTCTCTCTCTCTCTGTGTATGTGTGTGTAGTGTTCAAATGGAAGTAAGGGGTGGGGTTGTATCTAGTGACAGAGCACGTGCTCATCATATACAAAGTCCTGAGTTCAATTCTCAGTATTAAGAAGAAAAAAAAAAAGACAGAGAGAGATAGAAATTAAATTGCAGAATTAATAAATTTTAAAGAAACAAATTACCGTAATATAAAAGGTAAATAAGGTCTGGCATTGGGATAAAAGTCAGATCATGTGTTTGACTAAGACTGTAGTCTGATCTGGGTGATATGTGTCTATATATATAATGTTAGCAAAGGTGTGGAGTCCCCAGCATCCATATCTGGTATTTCACAACTACCTGTAACTCCAGCTCCTGGGGATCCCAAACCCTCTCTGCCCTCCACAAGCACACACTCCAACACACACACACACACACACACACACACACACACACACACACACACACACACACAGCACAGGTGTGGTAAAAATACACACATGCATATATAAATGAACCTTTGGAAAAAAAAACAAACACAGAGCCATGCATCTGAGCCAATAGCCACCTGTACAAAGGGAAAGACATGCACATCACTGAAGAATATTTTTGACCTTGGAAAATAATAGACATTTGTTCATGTCTCTCCAGGAAAAAGCCACACAGAGAAAAACAGTTACTTCAGTGAAGAAGACAAAAGTCCAGAACAGCACAAATCTCCCGTGGCTTTTGAAGAGCCGAAGAAGAAGTTCAAACTGAGTCTCTGTGGCTGTCAGGGAAGTGGGAGGGGGAGACAGTGGAAGCCCCTGTGTCCCAGGGCAGCAGGCACAGAGCCTTTAAAGAAGCATGGAGTGGCTAGTCAGCTCTTCATGGCCTAGCAAATTAGACATGCATCCCAAAAGGTACCCTGCGATATTAAAGTCCATTTATATACTCTATAAAGTGCCCCCTGTGGATCCTGGCAGGCACACACATGTTGGGATGTATGAGCTGGTTGATTCCTCTGTGACTTATGTGACGCTGACATGGCTGAAACCCACGAGTCACCCAGACCAGGATGGAAACTTGTGCAGGACCCAGGGCCGAGGCTCTTACATATAAGTCCCATTAATCCCCTGTGAGCAAAGTGGTGTAAATTACTAACACTGCTTTGGGAAGAGAATTGTGTCGCGGTTTCTAATGAAAATGTCAGGGCGATGAGCTGTCGGTAGCTGCCATGCCGTGCTGTTCCGAGGCAGGTGTTTTCCTACCTGTTATCCAAGGACAGCTATGTGCTGCTGCCTGAGGGGAACATCAGCAGTTATTTGTGCTGAGAGGACTATAAAGTGAGAGGGGACAGCGAAGCTCTTCACCAGCTCTGCAGGACACGGCGGGCGGGCAGTTTGCGGAGGAGTTGCAGGGAGGGGAGCTGTAGCGCAGGCTTGGGGTGGGGGGAGAAACAGCTGTCCTGCAATGGCCTGATGTGCAATGTAGACTGCTATCGTAACACAAACCAACCTGCCCTGTGGATTTGGGAATTGCCCTCCAGGGTAGCTTTCACTAAATCAGAGTCCAGCTTGGGAGGCTGGGGCAGGAGGATCCCAAACTCAAGGCTGGATCACCAGGGAAAGGAACATGGCTTGTTAATTCAGTAGTCATCCTGCAAACCTTGGTGTCAATGCTGGTGTGTTTCTGCCTCATACGACCTTTATATTGGCCATTCTTTGGTGTCCCTGTGTTCTCATGTCCTTCCTTGCATTCATTCATCCAGTCATTATCAAATGGCCACGGGCAAGTCACACTCTCTGAGCCTTTTGTCTTTGATTCTATGTTGTGTCCCCTAAATCCTGCCCACCCTCTCCTTGCCCCTTGCTTGGGCTCTGCTGGCCTGGGCCTAGATTCTAGAGTCTCACTCACTGTCTCTCTCTCCTTACCCCCCAGTGCAGCGATACTACCAACTAATGTCATTGAGTAGGCACCGTTTCTGTGCCAAGCCCTTGCATTGCTGTGCTTCACATTAGTTCTAATGTTGTTGGCAAGAACCTTGGATGTGTATTACTACTTCCATTGTACAGCTTGGGAGACCCCCAAAAGGTGCATAAAGCGTGCAAGGTCATGCCTGCTACTGAGGGGTGAGCTCGCATTCTAACCCGTGGCAGATGGACCGCACAGTGCATGCATTCCTTTGATCACGCTGTGTCCTCTGCCCAGATCTTCAGTGGCTCCTGTGGCTCAATACATCAAATCTCCTTTCTTGGCATTCAAGGTCCTAGGTCCCCAAGCCTTCCCCTCTCCCTTGTCACTCATTCTGCATTTCAGTCAAGAACCCAGATGAACAAGCAGGAAGCCCAACTGATTCACACCCACCCTTTCTCTCCTGTGTGCTTTCTTACATGCTCTTTCTCTTGTCATGAGCAATAGCTTCCTGTCACCTCTTGTCACTCTCTCTTCTGGGTAAAGAAATGTTGCCCAAGACAGCCCTGAACATACTTGGGCTAGGGATCCATTTATTTTCTGACCCACAAAGGGTATACTGGGTCTTTATTAGCCAGTATGAAATGTTCTTTAAATAACGTTTCTTTTTAATATCATTTAAAAAGACATTCAGAGAGGATCAGAATGCAGTCCAGTGATTAATTGCAGAGCTGGATTCTTCTGCCCTCAGCCTCTGAGGATGCGCTGCACCGATTAACCTCCACCACCGAGTTCTGTCTAAGGAAGGCGATGACGAAATGCTTTACCCATCCCAGGACTGATCCTGGCTGTCATGAGGCATCGCTCTCGAACTGCAGGCTTTCATTTCCAAAGCCCTGGCAGGGCTTCAGGAGCTGTAAGCCCTCCCGTGAGTAACTGAGCAGTAAGAACTGGAAGGTTCTCAGTCTCCACTCTCGTCAGCTTTAAACCCCACTTTTAGCTGTGATTTCTCTTTCTGCTTAGGTTGGACATTCCTCTCGCTGAATACTTTTTTGATAAATATGCTAGGGTGAAGGTGAATTTGACTGTGACATATATGGGCTGGTCCACTGAAGGCTGACCCAGGATAAAAAAGTGTTACCAGACCTGACATTAACTCATTAGTCAGAGTAAAAAGTGAGAGAGGAGTGGCTATAGAGAGAGTTCTTGGTGTATGAATGCATATACACATACAGATAAACACCCACATGTAGACATTTGCATACACACATATACACACACATATATACACACACATATACATGCTCACGCATATGCACACAACTATGCATACAGATACACAATGCAAACAAACTTGCATATACACATATGTTATACATACATATGTATAAATACATACATTCATGTCAGTGCAACCATTGGTTTGAGTTGGGACACTGAGGCTTATGTTCCTGAAGGCCAGTGGTGACGCCAGGCCTTGCGGGGAAGCCAAGAGACATCTATGCCCTCTGATTCTAAAGGGACAGTGTGGAATGGAAAGAATTGGCAAGTCTTTGGAAAGATTCCTCCTCTCACTTTGAAACTTAACTAACTGAATTTATCCAATTCATCATAATACAGGTTAAGCTCTGTGAATGCAGTTATCTGGACCATGTTATAGTTCACACTGATGTTTAGGGTGATCTTAGAGAAACAGATGCTCCTGGTGAAGGACCTGACTGAAGATTTTCTCCTGATGGACAGTTTAATTCTGGCTTATGTAGGCCAAATGCTTCTTTGCCCCTTTTAAATGTAATTTTATTTCTTAGCTTTCAAAACAAATCTATTTTTGAAAAGAATTTGAAAGAATGGAGAGACAGTGCATAGCACCGTGTGTGAGCATGGCATCACTTCACACTAGGCACAGTACCATGTAAGTGCAGTGTCACTTCACACTAGGCACAGTACCATGTAAGTGCAGTGTCACTTCACACTAGGGACATATATGCGATTACAGGAGTTACTAAATACATATATATATGTGTGTGTGTGTATAATGTATTATATATATGTATTCAGTTCATATATAGTCATATATACACACATATATGTGTGTATATGTATGTGTATATATACATATATATGGATATATATACATTTACATTTCTGCCACAAAACATGTGCACTTTCATCACCAAAGCCAGTAATGACCACAGGAAGTTTCATGCCTGAAACACCAAACTCTACTGCCAAAGAAATTATTATAAATTATTATTACTATGTGGTGCTAAACACCTGAAAGATTTTTGAGTGTAGGATGTCTGGAAATTGATAAGTGATTGTGAGTATCCATCAATTGCGTTCCCTTTGTGGGCACAGGGATGAAGATGCCGAGAGTCATTCATATATCCTATCCTGGCCACAAAGGAGTCTGATTCCCACTGAACAGTTCCTTAAGGACTGTTGTTCCCATCTCATTCCATATGTGCAGAGAGTGGACAGGCTATTAGAGTTGATAGCTGTACTCTACACTCCCTGTAGGCTTGGTGAGCAAAAGTAATAAAGGAAATACAAAGTCAGGAAAGAAAAATGTTGGCCTTGTTATCCCTGGAAAGACCTTTCACACTGCCTAGGAAGGCTTTTCCCAGCCTGCCTTGGGGGAAACTTGCTCCACCTGAGAGTTACAGATTAAAGCACAATATGTAAGGATTATAAAACAAGCCACGAAAGTGCGTTGGCCCAAAGACTTAGCAGCTTGTTTGCTGGTTTGTCTTTACTTCTTACATCACTCTCCCACCCCCGCCATGTATAACCTTTAAAGTTTATGTCCCGTTCACAAATTCCTTCTGGGTATAATGACTAATTTCTTTTTTCTTGTTTCTCCTAGCTGAAGACTGTACACAGGAAAAACCATAAATTGATGACATCTGTTTGTGACTATAAGCAAGGGGCAGATTCAGGACTGTGCAAGCAACACCTGGTAACCTTTATCTTTGGACTGTAGCGTTCAGCTCCCAATTAACCCTAGATTTACACATCCAGTCGAGTGCCTCCGTCCGTCCATTTCTACTGGAGAGCTGTGTGCTATGTGTCATTAGACATAAACTCTGATTTGGAGCAGGTCCCTCAGCAGGATAAACCCAATGTCCCGTTTTAGGACATTAAGCTACCATGTCTTAGGACAGTTTGTGTATCCCTTGCATGAGAGGCCAGTGGCTGCTGCTGACCACAGGGTATGCTTTGAATCAACAGAGAGCTGGGTTGAGTCACTCAGGGTTCCCCTGGAAACAAGATATGGTTTTAGATGAAAATAGTCACGAGTATTCCTCCACCACCTTTCTGGGTCAGCCGTGCCACCTTGCAAGCCCCCTTCTTCTCAGTCTCATTGGACCTCTTTAACTAAAAGTTCTTAACTGAGGGAGGACCCACTGCAATGATAAAATTGGAAAAATGTGGACATTCAATTGAAGTAAACTTCCCAGTGAGCTTCAGCTGGTGAAGGGAGACTCTGAGCCTGATGTCTTTCTCTAGGCTCTACCACAAGATGGTGAGGACACACTGTTTCCTGGAGTGCTAGCTTATTGCAAGGCAAGTCTTGCTGCTGACCTTAATTTGGAGGAGTAATCACTCAGACATCTGCAAACTGCAAGGCCCTTCAACATAGAGATGTCTACAAATGGAAGGCAATGGGAACAGAAGAAAAGGAATTCCGGAGTTCCGCAGTCATCAACCAAACACCAGAGCCTCTCACCAAGCATTATTTGCTAGCACTGAATAAATCTGAATAATGAGTTCTGTAGCTCCCAAGAAGCTCCAAACCCACAGTGTTAAACGATACTTCTAGTTAGTTCACATGGGGCCTGTGATGGCTAGTTTTTGTCAGCTTGATATAAACCAGAGTCACTTGCGAAGAGGAAACCCCAATGAGGAGTTGCCGTCATCAAACCGGCCTGTGGGCATATCTATTGAGCATTCTCTTGATTAGTGATTGATTTAGGATGGCCCAGCTCAATGTGGATGCTGTGACCCCTGGGCAGGCCACAAGAAAGCAGGCTGAGCAAGCCATGGAGAGCAAGCCAGTCAGCAGTGTTCTTCCACGATGTCTGCTGAAGATTCTGCTTTGGGTTTCTACCCCGACTTCCCTCAGTGATGGATTCTGACTTGTGAGTTGTCATCTGAAATAAGTCCTTTCCTCACTAAGCTACTTTGGCCATGGTGCTTATCATATCAACAGAGAAGCACACGAAGACACGGTACAACCAATTTCAAACAGAAGTGGGATGGGGAAACACTAACTTGTGCTGTGTGTTGCTGCCTACCACAGATGGGAACATAATATGAGTTCTGGCTGTTATACTTCTGGGAAAAACAAGGTGACTGTGTGAGCGATGCTACCTGGTCATGACATCAGCACAGGAGCTGTTGTACTACAAGATAGAAAGTTCTGGTCAAGGTGTGAGGTGAGAGGGGGCTGAGAAGAGCCAAATCTGATGCCAAAATGAGACCCTGCCCCAGAGTGCTGGGAACAGGGCCAAGGGAAATTGTAGAGAAACTGAGGGAGGCAAGACAACAAAACCCAGGGAAAAATGTTCTCAGAGAATGATAGAGCACAGAAGACCCAGGAGAAGAGACTCGTGCTGACATAGTTCTGAAGAGTCAATGACCAGAATATGAGTTCTCAAGTAGAGATTGAGTTTGCAAGGAGTGCATTTACCAAGTACCGTGGTCCTGATTAGGTGTGTTCAGAACAGGTTGGGTGAACTCTAACCAAAGGTACTGTTCATGGATTACTGTCGGCCTGGAGGATGGGAGTCTCCTGCTCACACTCTGGATGTTATCAGACAATGACAAAGTATGCGTCCATATTTTGTTATTTATGTAGACCAGGCTGGCCTTGAACTCAGGAATACTCCTGCCTCTGCCTCCCAAGTGCTGGGATTAAAGGCATGTGCCACCACTGCCCAGCTTAATTGGCTGTTAATGAGGGATTTCTAGGTGAGCCTGAGGACACTCTGTCTATGTGTGTCTCTCTCTGATTCTGTCTCTCTCTCTGTGTCTATGTCTCTGTCTCTCTCAGTCTCTCTTGCCTTCAGTCTCTCTGCTCTCTGGGTGCCTGTTCCTGTCTCTGACTGTCTCTGTCTGTCTGTCTTCTGGTAGTCTTTAGTTAAACATCTCTGCTCCACCAGATCATACACTACGAAGAGGAGAAACCATGTGGAAGGTAAATCTTCCCTTCTCTTAAAGCTACTACATCAGGTAAGTCACTGGGATGGGATTTGAACACAAATAATGAGACACAGGTAAACAGATGCACTGGGGTTGCTTGCTTCATTGTTTTGTCAACCTGGCACAAGCTAGAATCATCTGAGGAAGAGGAATCCTCAACTGAGGTCTTTCCCCCATCAGATTGGCTTGTAGATAAGTCTGTGGGAGGGCATTTTCTTCATCCAAGATTGATGTGGGAGGGTACAGCACACTAGAGGCAGTGCTGCCCCTGGACAGGTCGTCCTGGCTATGTGAGAAAGCAGGCCAAGCAAACCTTGAAGAGCAAGCCAGTAAGCAGCACCTATCCATGGCCTCTGCATCAGCTCTTACCCACAGGTTCCTGCCTTGGGTTCCAGCTGACTTTCTTTCAGGGTGTACTCTAACCTGTAAGATGGAATAAATTCTTTTCTCCCCAAGTTGTTTTTCATCATGGGGTTTAATCACAGAAATAGATTATGTGATATCAAACTATGATAATAAAAAAGTTACAAAATTATAGCATCGTGACCCAAATGTGTCACACTGGATGACTTCACAAATCCTATGTCCTCATGTTAGCAGAAAAGGGGAAGAAAGAAAATGCTGATTTCGTGCCCCCAGCTGCTCCTCCAGCCCTGTGTTCTTAGCTGTACATGTTGCTGACATGTGAGATGGTGTCTGCATATCTCAGCAGCAGGAGGGGGAGCCCTGATCCCTTCTTAGACAAAGATGGAGCTACTTGGTTGGGCTCCTGTAATGCTAGTCCTTGACAGACCCATGAGCAAGTCAGGGTCTCAAACAAGGCCTGAGAAGGAACACCACCCATGTAGTCTGGCCTAAACACACCACACACACACACACACACACACACACACACACACACACACACACATGAGAGAGAGAGAGAGAGAGAGAGAGAGAGAAGCACAAATTTTCAGTTTGACCAGTCATCTATGCTAGGTGGCTCTCAGGATGGCTCACAGGATCCAATGCTTTTTTCTGGCTTCCATGTGTACCTCTCCAAGGGTACCTCACAATCACACACAGTCATGTATAAATGACCATTAAGAAACATATAAGCACACATAAACATAAGTAAATATTAAGAAATAATACATTTATTGGATTTTGAGAGTTGTATGCATTTACACAGTGTATTCTGATTATATGCACTCTCCACTCCTCTCCCTAACTCCTCTTAGCTCCTCAACCCCTAACAGTCCTTCCAATTTCATGTTTTCTTTTTGTCCTTCCTCCCTCCCTCCCTCCCTCCCTCCCTCCCTCCCTCCCTCCCTCCCTCCCTTCCTTCCTTCCTTCCTTCCTTCCTTCCTTCCTTCCTTCCTTCCTTCCTTCCTTCTACAGCTCACTGATTCCAATCTCTGTTGTCTTAATATTCATAAGTATGGGGTTATCCACTGGAACACGGTGAGCTTACCAGAGACCACAACTCTAAAGATAAAGGATTCTCCTTCTCTCAAGGATACCAACTGTCAATCATCCCTCAGCTAGGGGTGAAGACTCAGGAACCCCTCCTCCATCCTGTTGACTTGCTCAATCTCATGCAGGTCTTGCACGGTCATCCATAACTACTGTGAGCTCATCAATGCCCAGGTCTTGCAATGTTCAGAAGACACTACGTTGCTCTGCTTCTCCATGATGTCTGGCTCCTACAGTCTTCCTGGTCACTTTTCACCATAATCCCTGAGCTTTGAGAGGATGGACTATGATACACATGTGTTGGTTGTGGCTGAGCACTCCACAGAAGATTATTCTTTGCACGTTGACAAGTTGTTTCTACTGTCTGAAGAAACTTCTCTGATGAGGTCTAAGAGCAGATCTAATCTATGGGGATAGAGATATGAATTTAGGGGGTCATTTGTTACTATGTTCATTTTACAGTTTAACAGGTTCACCCCCGAGGTCTCTGAACTCACCAGTCATGAGTTCTTGTCCAGATTTCCAGTAATAGGCATGTGCTTCCTCCTGTCGAAAAGCCTTAAATCTAACCAGAAAGCAGTTGGTTACCCCATAATAGTTGTGTTACTATTGCACTAATGGTTGTATCTTAACACACCAGACATTATTTTAGTTCAGGAGGCCGTGGCTGAGTGAGACCCCCTGCATAACACAGTTCAGCACTATGAGAGTTAGCCAAGAAGGAAGACACTTCCTGGTCAGTAACAATTTAAGTTCTGTGGCCAAAGTATGCCGTGTTTTCAGCAGCAAAGTCTTACCATCACATTTGTGAGGGCAACCAAGACCAATAACAATGGCTGCGTTGTTTCTGGAGGCTCTGGGACACATCTAAGCAACAAGTAGAGAGAAGATACCCTAATCCTGCAAGGGGCTTTTTGTTCAGCAGTTTATGGCTTCTGGAAGAGTGTTATCCTCGTGTTCCGTAACTCCGATTAAACTCTTATATGAATATATGAATTCTGTAAAACAGTAGGTTTCCATAGGGCTTTTCCAAACACCCCGAGGGTTAGTTATCCTTTTCACTGACCTTCCTCCACTCTAATTTCCCATTCCTCTCCCTACTTAAACCGCCATCTCTGTTATTCCCATCCCTCCTTTATATCACTTGTGCTTTAAAAAAAAAATGAAAGTTTACTCACAGGAAGTTTCAAGTGTACAAGATGCTGTTAATGACACTCACTGTTCCATACAAAAACTCCCATCTAAACTCTATGGCTTTACCAGCCTCTACCTCACCCTGCAGAGACCATTGTATTCTTCACTATTGGGAGAGAGTTTTTCAGACTCACGTAAGGGAAAACCCATGCAGATTGGCCTTTCTGTGCCTGGTTTATTTCACACAACACCATGTCCTCTGGACTCATTTTTAGTCTCATGATAGCATAACCATCTTCTTTAAGGTTGAATAGTATTCTGCTGTGTATGTCGATCACATAGTCTGTATCTATCCACTGCTGACAGACACTGGTGCGGACCCCACTGCCCGCCTCTTATGAGTCATATTGCAGTGAATACAGAAAAGAAGACACACCATTGATATGCAGATTATATCCTTGTGTATGTATACACACACACATACATACACACACACACACATATACATACACATATATTCTCAGAGTGAGATCACTGGATCACATAGAAGTTGTAATTTTAGGGTTTCCCCCTCCCTGAGGAGGCGTCCCGTAGTCTTTCATAACATTGTTTTCAAAGTCTGTGGACCCTGAGGATATGTTATATGCAGCTGTAGATATCTGGAGCGTGTGGTCTCCAGGATCCCATGCTCTGAACTTTCTTTCTTCTCTGTGGGTCTGTGTTTCTGCCTTGCCACTGGGGTGTCTGAATGCTGTAGATCTGCTGCTTGAGGCGGTGAAACACAGGTGCACTAGACTGTGTTTCTTCCTTGCCCCTGGGTGCCAGGCGCCTCCATGCCACTCAGGGGTGGCAAAACGCAGTCTAAGATAGGGGGTCCCAGCCCATCTTTCTCTAGGTGAGAAGTGGGCTGCTGGGACAGAGGCTGTGGTTCTCAAACTCCTGTGCACCCAGACACCACTGGGGACCACAAGGAGTTGGGAACAGGGGCCAGCAGGCTTGGGGTGAGCCTGGCGTCGGTGTTTCTGTGGGAGGAATCCAGCTTAGTTCAATTGAGTTCCAGGTGTACGAAGGGACCTTTGCCTTTTACAGAACACTTAAGGGCAGCTCTGTATGACACAGGCCTTGCTCTCCCCCAACAGCGATTCTTAATGAAGGAGGCAGTCCTTGCTTGTCCAAACTGCTTTATTCATAGCGGATGAGGGTGCATAGGTAAGCTAGAGATTAAATACTTTCTGCAGGAAAGGATGCCCAGGAAGGGAAGCTCACTGGTTAAATACTCGGGGCCTATCAGGATACCTCAGTAGCAGGGAAAACTCTAAGTTCTATGCTGAGTGACCAGTTGTCATGGTCTTCTTAATGGGGTGTCGTGGTCACATGCTCCAGTATAGGAACCTGGTCCGGAGCTAGTTCACACTCTTGCTGGTCTCAATTATGAGGGTTTTTTGTTGTTGTTATTGTTGTTTGTTTTTTTGTTTTTGTTTTTTTGATTCTGAATGTTGCTACTTCCTTACCAGCTCTCTGTCTGGTGACACAGTCACTACCCCACACTTCTCCATGGTCACTTTTGGCTCTTCATCTCTGTTGACATTCTTTTCCTCCTTAGCTCCCTGTCTTTGCTCTCATTTTGTACTTTACAAACATTCAGCCAAGTACAAAATAAAGTAGTATAATAAAGCTCTATGTCTCTACTGTCCATCTGATTGGCTTAGAAATAATAGTGATTGGCTTAGAGATAGGTCCATCTTAACTAAAATTAATTACATTTACTTGGTGTGTGTGTGTGATGTGGTGTGTGTGTATAGTATGTGTGGTGTACATGTATGTGTGTTTGTGTGGTGTGTGCATAAATGTGTGTGTGATATGTGCATGTGTGTTATGTGTGGATGTATGTGTGTGTTGTTGTGTGTGGTTTATGGTGTGTTTGTGTATCGTATGTGTGTGTGTGTGTGTGTGTGTGAGGAATGTGCATGTGTGTGTGTATGTGCAGTATGCAGTATCTGTGTGTTTGTGATGTGTGTGGTGTGTGTAGTATATGGCATGTGTGTGTTATGTATTGTACATGCGTCTGTATGTTTATATGTGCACCTATAGAAGTCTGAGGACAATTCTCAGGAGCTGGTTCTATTCTTTTAAAACATGGCTCCCAGGATTCAACTTGGGTCATTAGTTTTAAAAGCAAATATCTTTCTCCACTGATTATCTTGCTGGTGTCCATGTTATTTTGTGAACAAATTTCTTAACTACTTTTTTCATTATAATATTCTCTTGGTGATCTTTAGGCTCATAAGTAAATGTTGTTCATATGCTGAAGACTCTTCAGTGTAGTGCCTGCGCTTTGTGTTGTGGCACTAAGCCTAGATTCGGGTACTTTCCAGTCTGGTTTCATACTGCAGCTCTTCAAAAACCTGCCTTCCTGGCTTCAGCAAGCTGCTTAGACTCTGTGTTCCTCAGATTCCTACTGCGTGAAATGGTGGATGATAATGTCTGCTGTTGTGAGGCCCAGGTGCATTACAGACTTGGGGTGCTTAAGACAGCATCTACCCAGATGCAGTATTTGGATTTTTGTTATTCTAGATCAAGCCGGACTTCCTGCTTGCAACCAGGTCCAACTGTGGACTTGACACTCCCACTTAGATGTTGAACAGACACCTCAAAATTACTATTCTGAAACCAAACTCTGGTCCCTCCCACTCACCCCAATCTCCTTTCTCAGTTAAAGGTATCTCTGTCTTTGGTTCTTAGCCACAATATACTGTTGGCTCCTTTCTTGTTCTCTTGTCTCATATCAACGTCTGTTGGCTTTGCTATTTAAATATGCAGTAGCCCACTTGAGCCCCTCCCACAGCCTCCCTGCAGAGTTACCACAGCTTCTTCACTGGTCTCTCAGCTTCCAGCAACCTCTGGTCCCGCCCCACAGACATGCTCAATACGACTGAGTGGTCCTTAAGTCAGGTACATCACTGCTCTGTCAAAACCTTGCTGTGGCTTCTTAGGATGATCAAACTAAGCAGCCAAGCCCTTACCATCCTTTTTGCCTTCCTTTCCTGCTGTTTCTTGCTCATTTTGTTCAGGCATCCTGGTGACCTTGCAGTTACTGGGACATATGATGAGGTTCCTACATATGTCTTTATATGTTAGCAATGTATGTGACCATCTAAGGGTTCAGTGCCCAGATCTTCATGGCCATTTCCACGTTTGGGTTTTAATGTGAACATCTTATTTAATGAGTGTCCTGTTCAACCAGTAAATTTAAGTCCTGGATCCTTATCCCATCTCACCTCCTATGATCTTAGTTCCTCTTCCTCTTCGCTGTTTGTTATTGTCCCCTTGGCATATCACCTTCTAACATACCCTACAACAAACTCCAATTTTGGATAGCATTTTTTTTTTTTTTTGCCTTTCTTAACTAAAACACAAATGTCATCAGGACCCCTCTGCCTGATTTGCTTACTGATGAATTCCTAGGACAGGACTTGGCACAAAGTAGATGATAGATTGTAGATAGATTTAAGGTTTAGAAAAATAAACCACAAGCAAGCCTCCTTAGAGAGGGGTGGAGGCTCATGTCCTCCCCCTCCATACTGGGATGTTTACTGGTTTCATTGTGTATAAGGTCCTGTGCAGGTAAACACAGCTGCTGTGAGTTCACAGTGCAACAGTCTTGTCATGTCCAGAAGACACTTTTTTTTTGCTTGTCTTCCTTGACCCCTGACTCTCACAATCTTTACTCACCCCCTTCTGTGATGTACCCTGAGCCTTGGAGGAAGAAGTGTGATACAGATGTCCCATTGTGTGACATCTGTATTACAAGTTTGCAACGTATCTGGGCCTCACAACACCGAAAGTTTGCAGCAGACATTATCATCCACCATTTCACACAGTAGGAATCTGAGGAACACAGAGTCTAAGCAGCTTGCTGAAGCCAGGAAGGCAGGTTTTTGAAGAGCTGTAGTATGAATCCAGACTGGAAAGTACCAAAATCTAGACTTAGGGCCACAACACAATGTGCAGGCATTGCATTGAGAAGTCTTCATCATATAAGCACTTCATAGATACTTAATCTCTTTGGCCAGTTATACATCTCTGTATTAACCTCTATCTACTGCACAAAGCATATTCTCTAATAAGAACTAAGGGATGAACTGTGTGTATAAAGATATGAATTTAGTGAACAGCTTGATACTATGTCTATTTAGCAAACTAATAGTAGTAGATTCACCCTTGGGCCCAGCCCTGGGTTCTAAGCATGAGCTTCCTCCTGCAGAACAAGCCTTTTAGTCCATCAGAAACTGAGTGGTTACCGCCATAGCACTCATGCCACTATGGCAACAATGGGCATCTATCCCGTCCAATCATTAGTGTGGCGTACTGGGTTCACAGTGTGCCGGGGTTCACAGTCGATGTCTACGTCCCTGGCAACCTGCCTCATGCCTTTTAATCTTACGAAAGCTAACCAATTGGAAGTACTTCTGTGATTTCCCCAAGCCCTCTATGATCAAAATTTATGGTGTTATCAGCAATATTATCTTAATTTCTCTGGAGGTGGGTTATTCTACATGTACTTTGGTAGATAATTTGGTAAAAAACCTGAGATCTCAATAAAGCTGGTTGGGGAGAGGCAGCTTCAAAAACGCTGTAGGTCTTTTTTACTTTTTTTCAATTGCCTCACTGATTTCTTACCCAAAACCTCAAATAGGACAAAACACACAGCCATCACTCAAATAGGACATAACATACAGACATCACTCAAAACAAATAAATGAATTCTGGGTATCAGGACTAGCCTGCCCTGGGAAACCCAGTTCTGGAACCAGATGTGAAGACCTTATCCTCTAAAATAAGAGTCCTGTGGTCATCTCAGCCTCGCCTCTGTAGAGCACAGTTGAGCTTGTCACTCATGACTTTACCTACTGCCCTGCTCGTCTCCCCAAGAGTAGCATAATAAGCTTCCCTTCCCACCACATGCACCCCTTAAGAAGAGGCCTCATTTAAGCTATTGGTCACGTTAGCGTCTGGTTTGTGGCATGTCCATCTTGAAAGGGAAGAAGCCGTAGTTCTCACCTTTGTTCATGCACGGTTCCAAGGAAAGAGGGCTCACCTTTAGACCGTAGGCTTAGTGTTTTCTGTATAGCCATTAGAACTGAAAGGAAAACTGTCCATCATGTAAGCAGGGACTTTATGGAAATTTTGAGATAAAAAAGAGACTGTCAGGCAGTGGTGGCACACAACTATAAATCCAGCACTTGGGAGGCAGAGGCAGTGGATCTTGGAATTCAATACCAGCCTGGTCTTCTGAGGAAGTTCCAGGACAGCCAGGGCTACACAGAGAAACCCTGTCTCAAACAAACAAACAAACAAACAAACAAAAAAAAGAGAGACCAGACTGTAGGAAAGACATCCTGTGACCCGAGAGAGCTGCAAGCCACCTCTCTGCCAAAGATGTACAAGCTCCCTCATTCCCACTGCAGGAGAGTCCCCGGCTTCTAATGAGTCCAAGGACTAGGTAGACGACGCCAATATGAGGAGCATATTCTGCTGTGTTTCACATGCCATGACACATCCCATAGCACCAAGAAGTGGGACTTCAAGGTACATCTCGGTCCTGCTACTTCCTGGCTTTGATGCTTAGGTGGCTCATTTTACCTCTTGGGAATCTCAGCTTTCTCACGCTAAAGATAACAATACTCTCGAGGATAGTTATGAAAATTAAATAACATAATGAGTGTGAAATGCTTATCACAGTTCCTTGCACAAAATAGATGCCCAATAAATTTTTATTACCTTCGTTTCTGTCCCCATTAAATCCAGGGAAAGGCTCCACCTGGTCGAGAATATAAAGCTTTCTTTTCTGAAGATCCCACAGATTTGTTCCTGAAGTGAAGTTTTTATGAATCAAATTCTATTTTAGATGTATAACGGAGCTTCTTGACAGGGTTGCTTTTCCCTAAAAAGTCACTGTGGGTTTGGCATCTTGTTCAGACCAATGGGGTCCCAGGGAGCTGAACCCTAATGACATGCAGATGTGGCGCTGCTCTGTGGAAATCACGCCTGGTTCCAGATGGAGTTTAGGGAAAAGGACGGCCGGTTCCTGTTGAAGACATGGGAACTGTGGCTGAGTTGTCTGGGGAGGGAGGGTAGGAGAGGGGGGTTATGGGGAAAATCCAAGTCAGGAGAAAGGAACTCTGGGTCCACTGAATACCTCCTGGAAGAACATTAAAAACAGACAAGGGAAGAATTAAGCAGACAAAACAAAGAAGAGGAAGTTTAGGAAATAGCCGGAATAATAGCTGTTACCATGATAGCCCCCATTTGTTAAGCATCTGGTGCAGGGAGGGCCCAGGGTTGAATGCTTTACCAACATTTAGTTTTTTCTACTTTGTAGCAGAAGAAATATTGTTTCTCCTCATGGATAAGATATCTGAAGCTTGAGAGTATGGCAGCCACGGGCTGTGGAGCGGCAGAGCCAAGGTTAGACTGCGCATCCGGCAGCCCCATTCTTTTCATGAGGAGCGAGTGGATCCTGGAAAGAGGCAACTGCCCAGGACCCTGAAACAACAATTTCAGTGAGGCCAGGGCTTGAGCAAAGAATAGCTTTTCACTCCAGGCAGAAGCCAAAAGAAGACCCGCAATTGTGAAGGCCTACAACAGTTGCCCTTCCTCCACAAAGCACAGGACTTGTGGCTACTTGCTTTAGATTCTTGGATTCTTCTCAAATGCTGAGCCTGGCAGTCACACAGTGAAGGCTGGGAAAGGCTCACTCTTTACAAGGTACCAAACTGCTCTCTTTGACTCTAAAGGACAATAAAAGACAACTACCCAAAACACAGGCAGGTAGCATCCCACCTGGGGAGGCATCAGTTCTCAGCCTCCCACAAGCTGTGCAGGAGCCCTAGGGAATGGAAGTACCATTTTCCATCAGTTTCTCTTTCCTGCAAACCTGACTGGTCATACCATAGACTTCTTTTCTGCAAACTGAAACCTTAGAGAATAGATTTCAAAGTACCTTGAAAATGGCCTATATACTGGGAATGATATTTAACCCTGTGAAACAGTAGAATGGGGAAAATGTTTAAGACGCCTCATAATATGTCTTGTAGTGGGAAAGAAAATGTGAATTGTTTTTACAAGCATATATTTATTTGTGGGGTGAGTGGAGGGCACCCTCAATTCACAGCGAGTATGTGGAGGTCAGAGGACATCTTTCGGGATTTGGGTCTCTTCTTCTACTTTGTAGGTCCTGGGGATCAATCTCGGAGCATCGGGCTTAGTGGCAAGTGTCATTGTCTACTGAGCTATCTCAGTAGCCTTGGAAAGTATTAAGACACAACATTTTTATTTCAAAACTTGAAACAACTTGCTATTCTGATTTTGGCAGTTATTATCCTGGCAGGCCCCAAAAGAATTCCATATGTATGTTATCACAAAAGAACACCATCCAGTAGTACTGTGGCGGCATGGTCGTGATTATGGTTTAATTTGTTCGGTGCTGAAAGGCATGGCCATGTACAGAGCCTTCCCATAAAAGTCTTCAAGTACCCACTGCCCCATGTTCTCAGCACCCTGGAGGATCAGGCCATGTGTTCTTTCCTTGGTTCACATTGTACAATCTCTTTCTTGTGTGTGAACTTCATGGGGAGTCAAATAGCCCATTAAAAATGAATGGCATATGTGAAGCATTCTGCAAATCTCTAATGATCGCCACTTTGGAAAGCAGCATTCTGTAGTGTAAACTAGAAAAAGCAACACGGGGCCTGTCTGGGAGAGAAGTGAAACCTGGCACCATACCAAGAATTCAGAGCCAGGTCTTCATCCTCAAGAGACATCCAAGAATCACAACAGATTCAGGTTTTTGAGTTACATGCAAACCTTGATGAACCAGGAAATCCTTTATGATGCTTGCTAAACATTTAATGCCAGGTCTTAGTCTCAGGGGGAGCCCAGATGAAATTCTATTCTCACTGTTGGGCCTTAGCATGTTTCCTCAATAGTATGACTATAGTCATATTATTTATTATAACTTAGTCATTGTAAGGGACCCTTCTCAGCAGTCAAAATACCATGGGCAAGCACAGCACACTTTGCTCTGGGTTTACTTCATTTCAGTAGATCTCTCCCACTATGATAAAGAGTAGAGAACCATTTCTTTTCTTTTTTTTTTTTTGGAGAGTTATATGTATGTATGGTATATGTGCATGCATGCTCATGCGGGGAAGGGCATGTATGTAGAGGCTCTCCTTGATTGCTTTATACTTACAGGTAGCTCAGAATCTGAGTTAAAGTCTTTGCTGAAAGTAACATTCAAGGTTGAGGCTGTAGCTCAGTTGCTCGAGTTCTTGCCCAGCATACACAAGGCCCTGGGTTCTAGCTTCAGCCCCATCAAAAAAAAAAAAAAAAAAAAAAAAAAAAAAGCACTGTAGTATCTCACACCTGAAAGTCCAACATGTATCACTTGGGAGATGGAGATGAGAGGATCAAGAGTTCAAGACCATTCTTGACTACATAGTGAGCTGGAGGCAGTTTGAGACCAGCTGAGGTTACCTGAGACCTTGTTTCAAAACAAACAAAAACAAAACAAGAAACCTGCAACATTCATTGAGAATCATTGTCAACACTTCCCAAGTTGGGAAAATGAGTCAGACAAAGATGCAGAGAGGCAGTAAAGACTCAGTGTGGTAGAGCACATGTTGAAACCCTGCTAGAAGGGATGGCAGGAGAGAGGGCTCAGTGGTCATGAATTCTTGCTTTTTTTTTTTTAAACAAGACTTGAGGTCAGTTCCAACCACCAATATTGGGTGGCTTACAATTGCTTGTAACTCCAGTTCTAGGGTAACCAATGTTCTGGCCTCCAGAAGCACACGCATACACACACACACACTCACACAGACACACTCACACACACACAATTAATAAAACAAATAAGTCTTTATAAAAAAATAAAGAGACTAATAGAAAGTGCCTGCTCCTATGAGGCCAGCCACCTCCTGATCAGAATCTTGTTCCCTAGTTCTGTATGAACCCCAGAATGAACTACAGAAGGGGGGAGTCCTTTGAAGAGTTCTTATTATTTCCCTCTCTGTATAAGCAGCATGGATGGACGGCTTTTTTGATGGAGGTGAACAGGTCACAACTATCAGAGTGTGTCAAGCCATAGCCAAGCATGACTGCGGTTGTTATCAGGACTTTAGTGGAGCTGGGCCTTGAAATATTATTGTTTTCTCTACAGTGGCGCTCTATGGTCCTTTTGACTGTCTCTCCAGAGCTGTGCTACACACCCCCCCAAAGCCATGTCAATCGTGAGAAGCTCGTAGAAATCCACATTCAGCTTTCTTTCACCTGGAGAATTACTTCCCTCTCTGAGGGAAAAAAATGCTCTTAGCTTTTACTGCGCAGTGAGCTGGAGCCTTTAAACAGAGTGGAAAGGGACAGCAGCCAGGCAGGTAGAATTTGTTATAACAGACCCTACTAGGGAGAGTTGCCATCTAATTCTCTGAAACCTAATTTCAGAGGTCTATTGGAGGGGGAGCAATATATTCTTTGAGTTTTGTGACCTACTTAAACATTGCAAGCAGTAATCATCTGAGGATTTCTAAGGAGGCAGGGGAAAGGCTTAATAGAATCCGAAAGCCAGGTTATCTGACAACAAAGCTCAAGGTGGCAGGCATTGTCTCTCAATGGGTGAAAATCTTCCCTGGCAATTGCTAGTCATACCAGCTGATGCACCTTAACCCATGTTCTCTCTTCCTGCCAATGCTGTTGCCCATCTTCTTTCTGGAGTTCCCCAACCTCACACTTCCACTAGGAAGCAGGGGCTCTCATTTACCCAAACCACCCCCCCCCATCCTATAACTCCAGACCCTTTTTAGAGAGTACCTGGGAGCCATGTCTCCC
The DNA here is from genome assembly GCF_978045245.1 of Mus caroli. NCBI lineage: Eukaryota > Metazoa > Chordata > Mammalia > Rodentia > Muridae > Mus > Mus caroli. The sequence goes on along the minus strand of NW_028227258.1, from coordinate 120,887,067 downwards.
ACCATACCCCAAGCTCTTCCCACGACCTTTGTAATTCACAATTCCTGTCTGTCTTGTGGGTTCCGTGTGCTCTAGTGCAGGACACAGATGATGAAGGGCCCAGCTTCCTGACCAGTGGTAGCGGTGGATTTTCATGGCCTCTCTTGCTCTGCATTTGCACTGTTTAAGTTGAATGCAAAAGGTGGTGGGCTGGCCACCCACGAGACCTCAGGAAGCTCAGCCCGGCACAGCTGACCACGCTAAACCTACAGCAGGCAGCCTGTTGTCACATCCATCTCTGTCCTTGCTCTTCATGGACATTTGAATTTTCCATGGGCTTTTGCTTGCATGTGTTAAGAAAGTCTGTAACCAAAAGATGGGAGTGGTTAGAAACTGCTGATAACCTAAGGATGCTGGAGTGATAGTGTGTAATATTAATAATGTAATGATATTATGAGGTATTCTATCTCTATTTAATGAATGAAAAAATAAAAGCCCCGCTAAGTACTCTCTCAAGCTCCACAGCTTCAAGCCCTTGACCTTGAGCCTGTGTTCTTGCCAGGCTTGGGAGTCACACTATACAGCGAGGCTGAGAAAACCCTGAGCAGGGTGTGTAGTGACCTGAAACTCTCATTAAGTCTCATCTGGAAAAGTGGCAGAAATAAAGGTCATAGAGTTTAGAAAATTAGCTTTAAGTGAGGCTTTGAAAGTTATGACATTGAAGAACCATCGACCCCCCCTCGTGCCTCATCTCCTCCCAACCAATTCTCACTGTCAGGTGTGTGCTTATTCGCAACATCCTGGGTGCCAGGCACAGTTCTAAGTGACATGCTTGCCCCTCCGAGACTTTCTACACTAGGGTGCTGTTTTGCTATAAATGTTTTAGTTAGAGTCAGTAGAAGTATTGGGACTGGGGGAAGGCTCTGTCAGTAAAGTGGTTGCCTTTCAAGCATAAGGACCTGAGAGCCTCCATTAAAAGCGGGGTATGGATGTCCATACTTGTAATCTCACTATGGCTTTCTTGATTCATTTCTGTTGCTATGATAGCATATGCCTCCAAAAGGCAACACACACACACACACACACACACACACACACACACACCACGGGGAGGAGAGGCAGGCAGAACGAGAAGTGCAAACACGGAATCCTTTCTTATTTCATTTTAACTTTAAAAACTCACACTGAACAATTAATTATAATAAAAGTTGTAGCTTACTTAGCTCTGCTATCTCCTTCAACAGAAGGCTTTCTCCCTCTCTCACGGTCTGAGCTGAAACTTTCAGGATTATGTTATTAAGATCTGAAGAGGTAATTTGACATGCTGATATCTAAGCATGTGAACGATCCTGAGGACTATGGGGTGAGCTTCTGTCATAATTAGGTGTGTCAGAAATAATTTCCCCCCTCCACTCTTCTTTCCTCCTTGCAACACAAACCTGAACTGCTCTTGGTCTCTGGAGCTATTATCTCAGGAATGTCTAATGTAATGGATTTCTCTTCCTCCACCCTAAGGAGAACCACTGTGGCCAGCCCTTATGGAGCTGTGTGTGCATTCTGTTGCCCTACTGGTCTTTCGAAGAAGTGTAAAATTCCAACCGTTGATTCTGCATAGGGAAAGAGAGTCTTAGCAAGGTAATTTTTCTCTTGAATTGAGGGTTAATCAGAAACCTTCTGGCTCCTCTTCAATTTTTCTCCAATGTAGCTTTTCTTAATCCATGCACTCTCCAGGCTTCCGTGAAATTTGAGGTTATCTAGATTTGTCTTCTTTTTCCACAGTGTGCCTTCTTCCATTGGCCAGCTGGCTGGGCCTGAGGAATTACAGGTCTTCACTGAGTCATTTGTAAAATGGGTCAGTAACCCTTCCCTACCTACCTCACCAGGGCTGGACAATCCCAGAATTAAAACGAGTAGGGATGTTCTGTATAAGTCTTAAATCTTATTTTGATGAATGAGGACAGCTACCACGTTCTGTGTGCCCAGGCCCAGGTACCCCACGCCTGTTGTTATCTTTGCAAGAAGCCTACACTGTATCCCTCCTGATAGATGGGAAAGGCTGGGCTTGAGAGGCAAGTGCAGAAGGTTGTCAGTTTCTTTTCAGTAAACTGCCCCATGGAGGAGCAGATTTTTATCCTGAGCATCAGATAAAGGCAGCCTGGAGACCAGCCAGGAGGACACGGCTCCCTTGGCCTCCTTCTAGTTATGAGGAGCAGAGTTGGTAGGGCTCGGAGGAATTTCTGAGAAATTCAAAGACAGATTGAATCATAGTTTCTTTTTAAGCTATCAGGAATTGATTGCCCCTTCTCTTCCTCCTCCTCTTCCTCTTCCTCCTCCTCTTCCTCTTCTTCCTCCACTTTCTCTTCCTCTCTCTTTCATCTCATTCCTCCTTCTCCACCTACTTCCCAATCTCTCTTCCTTTCATCCTCCTCGTGGTCCTCTTTTCTCTCCTCCCTCCTCCTAGCCCTTCTACCTCCTCCTTCTCCCTTCCTCTTCCTTGGATAACAGGAGGCAGATGGATAATGGGCCCAGATGATCTCTTGAATCAGATCTCAGTTTACTGATTGCTGACACATTCCTGATCTGCTTTCCTGTCCCAAGTAGCCTCTTCTGGCCCCTGACCACATAGCTATCATAACTGGAAAGTCTTTTTTTTTTCTCTCCTTTCTTGGCAAAAGTTCCTTATAATTTATCGTTGGTTTTTAGTTCTTGCTCCATTCATTTCAACATCCTTCCTTTTTCCAACACAATTCCCAACAATTACAATACCTGGGACACATGTTACGACTCAGGCACTAGGAAACAGCCCCATAGTTTTGGCATTTCAATTTACCCTTTTTGGTGTCAGTGTTCCAATTTTATATATTGTTATTCTATGTTTTTGAAGAAAGTAGTGAAACGTGTCATAATATTTCAGAAAGTACTCTTCTTATTAACAGATGCTATTATGTCTCAAGATTATTACTGGAATATCTGCAATTAAATTCAAAATAACTTCAAAGAAAAAAATCCAAGGGTATCTAAGCAGTGTGAAAAGAACCACTCATTTGCCAGTATGGCCTGCGGAGTGAAAGGGGCTGGGGGCTAGACTTGCTTCCCTTCCCCAACACCACCTATGTTTCTGTTTTTGTTATTCTTTATTTACTTGCGTATCTGTTCTACTTGCAAAAATCATGTCTATTGTACATAAACACATCTACATAAAGCCCCGTGATTGGGTGCTCCCTGTATCATCTACGAAAACCAGAGCGAAACTGTTCACAGTTAATATCTGTGATGATCTTTGTTGTTAGTGAAAAGAATATTTCCACATGCCTGAAACTGACTCATGGGGCTGACACAGAGACCTGTGACACATTCTCAGTTCACCTCCCAGGTTTACCCCTGGAAGTTTGTTTGTTTGCTTTCTAAGAAAGAGGTTCTCTGTATAGCCCTGGCTGCCCTAGAGCTCACTCTGTAGACCAGGCTGGCACAGAGCTCAGAGATTCACCTGTCTTTGCCAGCATAAAGGTGTGTGCCACCACAGCCAGCCTTTTTATAGGCTCCTTAAAGCAAGGGTTACTCACGGCTGGAAGCTTACTTTTCATTTTTGATCTGAGTCTCTTTGGGTTTCCCCATTATACTTCTCTTAATTGTATCCATAAAGTACACACCTGTGTTTTTATTAGTAAAATTCCAGATTATTCAGATGTAAACTTGACTATAAAGCATGGAGGGGAGGGCATGCCTTTAGACTTCAACTCTACCACTCTAGCAGACTGTGTTGCATGTGTGCACTGAAACTGGGGTCAAGAACTTCTGAGGCAGGGTGTTCATGTGCAAGGGTGGGCGTGGGGGTTGGTCGTGTGGCTGGGTAGACCTTGACTGGTAGAGTTCTTGCCTGGTATGTGCAAGGCCTGAGGTCCCTAGATCTGTAAAGAACCCTTTCCTCTGTAAGTGGGCATTAGGCTGTGGTGAAATCTCTCTTTCTATATCTCACACTGCCTACCCTCTTGTGTGGAGAGAGGTTAACTGCCTTTTTTTTTTTTAATTTTTTTAAACTCAGACTCAACACATGACACTTTGCACACCAAGTCTTTTTTGTTGCTGCTCTTGTTTTGAGGTATTATTAACATTTCTTCCACTCCCCACCCCCCCATATACTCCTTCTTGCTTTTCTCCAAGTTCACGGCTTCTTTTTCATTAGTTGCAATTGCACGCATAGGGGCGTTGGGCATGAATTCTTGGCAGCAGCTGGCATCCTATACTTTGTCTCAGTTGGAATTAGTGACATCAGCTGGAATTGGCACAAAGCCTCTAAGTTAAGGAGTCAGTCCCTGAAGACAGTCCCAACCTCAGATATTCCCCATAAGTGAGTGTTCTTAGATCACCCACAAATCCTGCCAGGTTTGGCTGCAAACTGGAGGTTCCAATAACCCGGTTTCTGTGTTTAACTATTCGATGGAATGGCTCATAGACTCAGGAGAGTGCACAGCCCATTTATTAAAAAAAGATACAACCCAGAAGTGGCAACATGGAAGAGCCACACAGTCCCAGGTGAGTGAAGGGGGTGGGGGACTCCTATGCCCTGGAAGTCAGTTGTGCACAGTAGGTACTTCTGTATATGGGGCCCTGGAGATGCTCCAAACCCTGCCAGTGTAGTTCTTATGGAGTCTTCACTGCATAAACATTTTCCTTTATACCATGTGGGTCCCAGAGATGAGGTCCTTAGACTTGGCAGCAAGTACCTGTCTCCACAGAGCCATCTCCTAAGCCCCACATACTTCTTATTATGTCACGGGATCACAATTTCTCTGGGCATATCTCTCCCGTCATTTACTTGTTATCTCTGTCTAGTTTAAGTCGTGGCTCTGCTTCTTACAAACCATAACTTTGAGCAGGCCAGTTAACCCCTTGTTTTCCTTGGTCCAGGACTAAAGAAGTTGGCTGTTTAGAGCATGCTGTGTGGTCCAATCTGAAAATATTTTCTACCTCATTTGTCTTACTTTTGAAGAGGACCGTTTAGGTCTTTATACATATTTGTGTTTTTAATGTTTTTCTGTGTTCTCATTATTACCTTGAGGTTGTACCTTTGATTAGAATGCTGTTGATGTGACAGGGTGTCCACTTTAGCCTAGATATCACAGGGCACATGATACCAACATGACTTACTATAGGCTGTGCCCGCTTCTGACACTCATTGAAGGGAAGAGTAACCAGTCCTTTTTCTTTGTAGTCTCATATGGGCACTGTGAGAGTCTCATCTGAGCCCTTCTTTTGACAATTCTTTTTATCGGTGTCTGATGGTCCTTGCTTACAACATATATTACATGACACATACCAAAGAATGATTTTCTAATCTCTAATTTCTTCTAAATTTATTAATTGGAAATCCACTGTAAAAGCTGAATCTTTTCTCCTATTTCCGTATTCATTCATTCATTCATTCATTCATTCATTTGTCTTGCAATAATTAGATACTGTAATTATCTCTGGTTCAGATTGTACAAGATTGGATCTCTGAGAGCTTTGGATTGCTTCTCTGCCCTTCCCAAATAATGGCAGCTTTTAAAACATCATTACACACAGTACAGGTGGCTCTATGAATGAGTTTTCTTTTCCCAGTCCTAGACTTGGTATCAAAAGATCACCATTGATCTTTGGTCAATCCATTCCTTCTATTGAAGGATGACATTTGAAAACAAGATCAGACCACAGGTATGTACACACTGACGTATGGTGGCACTACTAGCCCTTTTCAGGCAGAAGAACAAGAAAGTATGTATAGCCGAGTTTATTTTTGCATCTCAGTTGGAACCTGCTCATACGTACACATGTTAAAAACCACACATTTACACCTTTGGAAGCAGCAGAACAGCACGGGTTTCATTCTAGCCTTTCTCTTCTCCTTAGAAAGAATGTGTTGGCTGACAGCAAGAAGCCTTCTTCTTCCTAGCCCTGATATGTTTACTTATGTTTTCCTAATTTTTTTACAAGTAAAAATATTTTGATTGACATAACTGTGGGTGGAGAATTACGATTCTAGGCACGATTATGGCATGTAATAATTAAATCAGGGTCATTAGCTCCTTAAATGTTCATCGTTCTTTGTGAATGGAGTCTTTCAATCCTCCCCTTAACTTCTCATCAAATATATAATTAAATTCTTCCAGACAAGAGTTGCCCTACTGGACGTTAAGATGCCATTACTTATTCCTCCTGTCTAATTGTATGTGCACTCACTACTCACAGTTACTCAATGTTTTTAATCCTAACAAACAACACATAAAATCATTTCAGAATGACCCCATGCTAGCCAACCCCTGAAGAACAGGAATTGTGTGCAGTGTCTTCTTAGTCTATTGTACCCAGTCAAAATATCCTGTTCTAAGATACACTAACCCTCTTTTGGCTTTCCCGTTAATCTAATATTCAGTCTCATGTTAATAATTGTGAGACAGGTTTTCTGTCACTGTCTTTGCTCCGTTTGAGGCTCCCATCCTGTCTTGGTTGCCTTTCCATTACTTTTTTCCTGTGTGGTACATGATCATGATTCTACGAATGATAAGGCGGTAGTTCCTTCTCTTTCTACTGTGATGAAATACATGGCATGAGGAGATAAAGAGGAAGGATTTAATTTGGCTGGAAGCTTGGGGGGGGGGAAATGTTGGGGCAGGAAGGTGAGGCACATTGTGCTCACTGATGGGAAGGAGGGAGAGGATGGGAGAAGGAGAATGGGGAGGGAAGGAGGGAGAGAGGAAGGAAGGAGGGAGAAGGAGGGAGGAGGGAGAGGAAGAGGGAAAGAGGGAGGAAGAAAGGAAAGGGAGGGTGAAGGGAAAGGGAGAAGTAAGGGGGAGGGGGAAAGGAGAGGGAAGGGGTAGGGAGGAGAGGAAGAGAGAAGGAGAGGGAGAAGGAGGGATGGAGGAGAAGGAAGAAGGGAGGGAGGGAGGGAGAGAGAGAGAGAGAGAGAGAGAGAGAGAGAGAGAGAGAGAGAGAGAGAGAGAGAGAGAGAGAGCAGCAGTGCTTAACTTACTTTCTGTTTCCATTTTATTTAGTCTGGGATCTCAGCCTTCTAAATGATAGAAACTGATAGAAATTTAGAAAATTTGAGGCATACAGTTAAGGCTGACTTAATTTCTAAGCTGTTCACAGCTGTACCAGGCTCTATAGAACTCTAGGAATCAGTTACAAAGGTGCTGTGAGGTGTCAGTTCCCTTGACTACTCACTCTGCCACAGGTACTTTCCATAGCCAGGATTCTCCACCACTGAGAAAGAGATGTCAGCAGTTGCCACAGGGCAAACCTCTGCTTCCTGGGACAACCCATGCTGGATGAGCAGGAAGCTCAGTGCAACAGGATGGAGGGGCAAGGAATGCAGCCCAAAGGTCAGTCACAGAACAGGCAAACCAGGAAAATGATGCTTTGAGAAGAGGCACAAAGCACCTTTTTGTATAGGTGATGCTCCAATTGTGGTGTTATTATTTTTAAAATTTTAATTAACTGCAGGGACAAAATTGGAGAAAAGCCTGAGGGGAAAAGGGTCCAGTGGCAGGCCCAAATTGGGATCCAGCTCAAGGGGAGGCCCCGAGACACTACTGCTTAGGCTATGGCATGCTCACAAAACGGGGTCTATCATGACTGCTCCCTGAAAGACCCAACAAGCAGCTGAAAGAGTCAGATGCAGATATTTACATCCACCCAATGGACAGAAGCAGCTGACCCCTGGGGTTGAATTAGGGAAAAGCTGGAAGAAACTGAGGAGGAAGGTGACCCCATAGGAAGACCAGCAGTAGTCTCAACTAACCTGGATTCCTGAGATCTCTCAGACACCGAATCACCAACCAGGTAGCACACACCAGCTGATATGAACCCCCCCCCCCCCAACACATATACAGCAGAGAGATGCCTGGTCTGGGTTCAGTCAGAGAAAATGCACCTGACCCTCAAGAGACTTGAAGTCCCAGGGAGTGAGGAGGTGGGGTGGGGTGAGGGGGGGTGGAGACATCCTCTTGGAGATGGGGATGGAGGATAGGGATGGCATGGAGAGGAGGTATGGGATGTGGAACAGTCAGAGGGCAATAAAGTCTGGATGGTAAAAAAGATTATAAATAAAAATTTATTAGCAGTCCAGTCATCCCAGGACTACTAACAGAGACAACTGCCACCAGACACTGTACTGTAGTGTTTCAGGGGCTAGCTCTACCAAATACATTTCAGCGTAAGGTATTTTCAACTTATGATGTCTTTGGTGGACTGTAACTCTATTACAAATGGATAATACTTTGTATTGAATAGTGTTACCCATGTGGTTTAACAGTTCACCCCAAGACATGAGGCTTAAGACAACAACGGTTCCTTTACATCTCATTATTTTCCAGGTCAGGACACTGGGCAGGATGTGGTTGCCCAGATTCTTTGTAATGTGTAAGGTAAGTTGGGGTCAGTTGTAAGTATTCAGCTGGTGGCTGAGCTGAGCTAAAAAGTTCAGGCTCTCCCTGCTCACATGCAACAGAACTCTACACAGCAATGAAGTAGAATGCAGATGACATCTGTGATTTCTAGGACATTTGGCAAACTTCTTTAAAGTTTAGTAAAAAAAAAATATCCCTCATGTAAAATGGAGAAATATGAGAAAATATGTACACATTTGCATAAATGCAAAAGAAATAAAGGATACATCAGATCTTAATGAAATGTACCTTAGAGCCAGTGGGTGAAAGCAGAGAAGGAAGAGAGACCTCCATTTAAAAGACCTTTGGGGCCTAGTTGCCAGTGATGCTTGGCTTCTGTTGCATACTGGATTTAGAAAAAAAGAAGACACATCTCTGGGTGTCTTGAGGGTGTCCCCAGAGAGGGTTACTAAGGAGGGAAGACCATCTATGTGCTTGATCAGTCCTTGCTCACCTCCTAACTTTTAATTTCCATAAGCCTTTTCAAAACTCCTTAGTCGTTCTTAGTGCACTTGCTCATGGACCAGTAGTTAGCTCTCTAATTTCCCAACCTGCTGTTATTTTACTGTTATAGGAAGATCCCTCTATATCTAGGGTCGGCATGTAGTTGGTGAAAACATGGACAGAAAGCTAGTGTCCTCTGGGGCATCTCCAGTGTTGGCTAAGTCCTCTCTAACTCCAGATCCTATAGACTATCACTCACAGCATGGTTTTAGTGTTTGCCTAATGGCAAGGAACATTGGCAGTGTCTGCTGCTTCTACTGCCTGGGTTGTCTCTTTCTCTTGTTTGACCTCTGTGTTTTTCTGACCTGTGCAAGGGGTGGAATTCTTTCTGTCAAAAAGCTGGGAATGTAGCTTAGTTGGTACAATACTTACCTGGCAGGCATCAGGCCCTGGTTCTATTCCCGTCACTGCATAAAACTGGTTGTGCTGGTGCACACTTGTCATCTCAACCCCTGGAAGGTGGTTCCAGAGGGATTCAAGGTCAACATATGTGTATGGAGGTCTCCATAGAAACATATGGAGATGCACGTGGCATGCTCTGTCTAAGGCTGATATTGCTGTCATCACAATCTCCTGTTGTCTGTAGCATGCAGTGCTTGTTCACCTGATGATCCCTGCTTCCAACTGCTTTGATATCCTACTCTCTTGCACATTCCATTTCTTTCCTCTTCTTTGTTCAGCATAATTTTAATCTTCCTTTCTGTAATAGCCTATGGTTTGGAACACTTGCATATTTAGAATTTTAAAGTAGTCCCTTTCTAGAATGTTCAGCCTAAGGTCTTCCAACTTTGTAATAGTGTGAGAGCTATATGCATTCAGTAGAAATTATACTTAAACTGTAAATTTTGATCTTTTTCCTGATCAGTGATGTGCAATATGACATTTTTACAAGGTGCTGGGCAGCAGCCATGAGCACAGCACCTAGCCAGCCAGGCATTCCTCGGGCTAACAATGGCACTGTGTGGCATACTGTGTCACTAAGCTACAATGCTCGGTAGGATTATGTGTATTAAATGCACTGCTGACATTCAATATTTTCTATTTGCACTGAGTTCACTAAAGTGTAACTTTACCATCAAGCCAAGGAGTGTTCACAGCTATTGATGTTTGCTTGTGCAGGAAGAAATGAAAAGACCAGCCAGCAGAGGCCAAGAACACCAACATACTTCATATCTATTTTAATTTGATGAGTTAGTTAACATTACATATTCTCTTTTACACACAAATGCAGGTTTCTTCCCCGTCCCCGTCATGTATTGACTCCTGGGGATGTTTTTTGCGGTGCACAGGGAAAGGAGGGTTTTACAAGTCAACCAAGGAGTCAAATTTCTAAAATAAGACAACGGAAAGGAGTTGAAGTATTCAACAGAAGGATTCAGTTCCACATTTTAGGAGAAGGAGATTATGTGTTCTTCACAAAATGGGGAATGTACCATCAAGGACCTGAAGGAGGCCAGATGGTTGTTTAAGACATTCAAATAACATAAGGACAGTTTTTACAAAGTTTATTTCAGTTCTGTTTTTAACTTTCAGGAATGATTGCATGAAGTTTGATCAATTATGGAGGGGCCAATTTCACCATTACCTGTGAGTAGTAAACTTCCTTAGGTTTTTGGTTTGTTTTTTTTTTTTTAAATCAATTCTAAAGCAAGAGGTTTATTTTCCAGCATGTTGGGGTAGGCCTTCAATTAGTCCCTCAAGGCGAGTGACTAGAAGGTGACCCCGAATGGCTATTACAAGCAGTTTTTATACATTTTAGGGGCACATGTTACATCAGCAAGGTTACAGTTCAAATTTATTGGCTAAGCATATTGACCTTTAAATCTATTGACTGGCAATAGATTTAATCTATTATGGGCAGATCATGACATGGATTTGAACTCTATCTTGGACTTTCCAGAGGGCCAGGTGACTATCAGTCAGTACATCTGCAGTTTTTCTGAGATTTTTTTACTCAAGGATGTTCCTGTGGGTGGAGAATGGAACTTGGCCTAACCTTAACACCAGGCAGGAGGGGGAAACTGTAAGGAGGGAATGGAGCTGGAAAAGCCCTTGGGGGCCCTCAATACCCCTTTTCTCTTGAAGCTTGTCTCAGGGGTGTTGGGTAACTAACTCATATTCTTCAGGTCCTGTCCTTAGGGTCTCATACTGTTGGTGCAGTACCATCAGCTGCACTGCCCCTATTCTCTCTTTTATGAAGGTTATAAGCTTGCTCAATGTGCAGGGTCCAAAGGTCAACAATAGCAGGAGAATAATTAGGGGTCCTAACAAGGTGGATATGAGGGTGGTTAACCAAGGGGAGGAGTTAAACCAAGAATCGAACCAGCCCTGGCTGTTCTCTTTCTCTCTCTTCTGCTTGGCTAGCCCTTCCCTCACCTTGGCCATTGAATCCTTAACTACTTCCGGACTGGCCTCCAGTATGTGTTTCCCAATGTTTCACACCACCAGGTAGCACAGAAAAAGTGGTTGGCTCCCTCCTCCACTGATGGGCCTGCTGCTGGCTTCTCCCATCTCGGGGGCACACATATATGGCAGTTTCTCACAAGATACTCCTCAAATTTGAGTATTTGCACCCTAAGCCCTGCCCTCCAAGGCTGCTTCAGTGACACGGTTTAGATTTGCAAGTCCCTTGTCCCTCGAATTTGGGTAATCCCTCCCACTGTGTTTCTAGGGTGGGGATATCCCAGGAGTCAAGGCCTGCTGCTAACTTACAGAGATTAAGGACAAGGTCCAGCCACCAGGTATAAGGCAGGTGTTCCTCTGTAGTGGAACAAGCTAATCCCCAGTGGCTGAGAGTACTTGCCATGCCACTTTGGTAGGGTTGTGGGGGGTGCTGTGAGGCTTAGCGCAGGAAGGAAGATACACCATAGCCATCTCATGGTTTCTCTGGCCTTGCAGAAGGGTGGGTAATCTTGAACTTGAGGGGGTTGCTCATGTGCCTGGCTGCTATTCAATTAGTGTCAGGTGCAGGTGCTAGTCTGATATGAGTTATGTGAACCCAGGCAGCTACTCCATCCACTTTAACGGCGGCCAGGGTGCCAACAACACCAGGAATAGCCGTTTCCACTTTGCTTCCAAGTTTTTAGCCCGATGCCTCGTAACATATATCAAGTCTCCAACTTGGTACTCATGTGGAACCTCTGGGTTAACTGTGTTATATAGGGAACTAAGTTTAGGCCACAATTCCTGGTGGCTGATCTGGAAAGCTTGCAATCTAGCCATAAGATCCTTGTCAGCCTGAAAAGTTGCTCTGGGGAGGTCAAGAGGTGGGGTCAATGGAGTGGGGGATTCCATTCAGGATCTCAAAAGGGGTCAGATTAAAGTGGTAGGGGGTATTTCAGGCTCAGGACAGGGCCAGGGGAAGGAGCACCACCCAGTCAGGACCACTTTCCAAGGACAATTTAGTTAAGGTCTCTTTTGTGTTCTGTTTTATTCCCTCTATCTGTCCTGAGCTTTGGGGACAGTATACACTATGGAACTCCTAATTAGTCCCCAATATCTCTGCCAATTCATGACTTACCTTAGAAACAAAAGCAGAACTGTTATCCAATCCAATTATCTTGGGCACTCAGAACCTCAGGAAGATTTCTTCTATTATCATCTTGGCTACCATGGTAGCTGTTTCCTGCTTGGTGGAGAAAACCTCAACTCATCTACAGAAAGTATCTACAAATACTAGAAGGTATTTGTAACCATATTTTCCTGGCTTAACTTCTGTAAAAATCGACCTCCCAATATATCCCAGGTCATCCTCCCCCTAGGTCTCTTGCCCTGTTTGCTCTTAGCTGCATAAGCATTTACTTGCTGATATGCCTTATACTGTTCTACTGCCTCTCTGGCTAAAACCCCGAGGTCCATTGTGTATACCTTACATCCTTGGACTGCTTGGATGAGCTTTTTATGCCCTAAATGAGTCCATTTATACATTCAGTCAGTAAGCCTTTTGCTTACTTTCTGGGGAATATAGTTCTCTCTTCCTGTGTGTGCTATTGTCCTTCCTTCTCTAGGTAATAGTTGGAAGGGTGGCTAGCAATATAGGTCTTATCTTCTTCTGTATATTCTAAGTGAGGCCATCCCTTAGTCCAGTCCATTTCCCAGCGGGTGTCTCATGCAGGCCCATAACCAGAATAGGCTCCTACATAGCCATTTCTTGAGCCACTTGATTTGCCTGGTTATTGTCCTGGGCCACTGAGTCTCTTCCCTTCTGATGTCCTGGGCAATGAATAATACTCATGGTTGCTGGCTTCATCAGGGCATCCAAGAGATTCAAGATTTCCTGCTTGTTTTTTATTTCTTTTCCCTTTGATGTGAACAGTCCTTTCTCTTGGTATATAGACCTGTGGACATGGACTGTGGCCAAGGCATACCTGGTTTCTGTGTAGATGTTAATTTTCTTGCTGGTCCCAAGTGCCAAGGCTTTAGTGAGGGCAATTAGCTCCATTTTCTGCACTGACATGCTGGGGGGGGGGTGTGTGGGGCAATGGGCTATGCACAGACAACCTGGTCTCTAGTTGAGCTGAGATCTTGAACTTCGGTGGTACCCAATGGGTGGTAATATCCACCTACATGGGACAGAAGGCGTTCGATTATGTCTCCTGGACCCCCGGCTCCTGTCAAAATTACCACCCCCACAGTCCCCACAAGAGAGGCATGTGGCTAGCAGTCATGTAGACAATGTCCCAAGCTTCTGGCATTCTGGCTAGACTCCTCCCCACAGTTACCTAGCAACAGCAAGATAGCAGCCCACTATAAGACAAGCTGCTTGGCCCCTCCTTGCTCTCTCTCTTTTTTTTTTTTTTTTTTTGGTTTTTCGAGACAGGGTTTCTCTGTATAGCCCTGGCTGTCCTGGAACTCACTTTGTAGACCAGGCTGGCCTCGAACTCAGAAATCCGCCTGCCTCTGCCTCCCAAGTGCTGGGATTAAAGGCGTGCGCCACCACCGCCCGGCCCCTCCTTGCTCTCTTAAGCTTTCACTTAGGCTGCTTGGTCCCTCCTTGCTCTCTTAAGCTTTCACTTTTCTTACTCTCTAAGCTTTTACCTTTCTTACTCTCTAGCCTTTCTCTCTCTCTCTTCCCCCTTCTTTCCTTGTGGCCATGGCCAGCCCCCCCCCCTTTCTCTTTCCCCCTGCCTTTCTACAATAAAGCTCTAAAACCATAGACTGTCTCTGATCGTGAAGGCCTACGGTGCTTGAATGATGGGATAGGCTTTCTCCTAATAGGCCACGTCTAACCTTCTGACAGAAGGCCTTCCTACACTGCAGCCACGGACCAGGCTAAGGACTCTCACCTGTGTGGGAACCACCCAGCACCCGCCTTCCCGCCTGCCCTCTTCCCTTACCTCCATGGCCGAGTGCCGCCTCGGGGCCCCTATTCTGTTCTCTACTCCTCCACTGTATCCAGTGTAGGATGCTTGAGGCTGAGAACCTGATACCTGGGGCTGCCCTTTGTCCAAGACCCACCGTGTGGGGTCAGTGGCTTAACACAGCCAGATGCCCACCTGGGGCCACGTAGAAAGCGTCTGGCAGTCCTCCCATGTCCGCCTGTCCAGAGCACTGGAACTCTGGCGGGACGTGGGCTCTCTCCCACCCCCCTCTTTCCCACACACCCACGGCCCCTCAGGGGGGTAGAAGTTCAGCTCAGATGACATTTGTGCTGTCCAACACCTGCTTGTCTCTGACCTTCATGGAGAAAACTGCTCCCGTCTGTAAACCAGGTAGCCTCTGCTCCAAGCAGTGGTCAGTTGGAGAGGTCTTTCCTCCACCCATGGGATCTCATTTTGGGCCAGTTAGTTGTGGTCTGTCAGGTAGGAAGTGTATCTGGGCCTCCACCTTGGAAAGTAAGTCTTGCCCCAACAGAGGATAAGGACAGTCTGGGATGACCATAAATGAATGGGATAAGCAGCCCATGCCTAGGTCACTGTTCTTCGGGCAGTCCATGAATACATTTTGGTGCCAGTGGCTCCTTGGACCCAAGACTTTTTCTTGGAAACAGGGCTATTGGCTTGGAGGAGGACCGAGTGTTGAGCCCCTTTGTCCACCAAGAATTGAGTGGGTTTCCTCTTCACTCTCAGAGTTACCCTGGGTTTTTGGAGGGAGTCTGAACTCCACCTCTCCTAATTCACCCAGAGCCAACACTGTTGTGGTCTAGGTCTGCTTTTCCCAGGAGCCCTTCTCTTTGCAATTTTCACACTGGTTCTTTTCAAGGGGTTTTCTATCTCTCTTTGGTTGGAGTTTCTCTTATCTGTTTTCCCTAACTACGGTAGCCAAGATTCTCTGTAAATTCCTTTCCTGTTGCTTTTTCTTATTTTCATCTCCCTTTTGTCCTCTTCCTTTCTCTTTCTTTGCTCCTTCTCCTCCTCTGTCTCCCTGTTATGGTAGACTTTCTCATCAACCTGCACTAAATCCCTCAACGACTTATCCTGTAGCCACTGAAGCTTTTTCCTGATATGTCTACTAGCCTGGTCTGTAAAAGCCATAGTCACAGTAGCTTTGTGCTCCTTGCTGCTGGGGTTATAGTGTGTATACTAACAGAATGCCTCCATGAGTCACTCTAGAAAGACTGCGGGTGACTCGATTTGTCTGGTCCCTGCTTAACCTCTAGTACCTTGGTCAAATTGGGGGTTGTCCTGTGGCCCCCCTTGAGACCTGCCAACAGAGCCTAGTGGTAGACCTTTAGATGCCCCTTATCTTCTGCAGTATTAAAGTCCCAATTAGGTCTAGTCAGGGGAAACCTGCTGTTGATGACAGCCTGGTCAATCGACGGTGCCCCCATGTCTGAGGGGACATTCTCCCTGCATCTCATTCTTCAGTCATGAAGAACACTCTCATGAGTTGTTGGCTATCATCCCAACTGGGCTGATGAGTAAATAAAACAGCCTCAAAGAGATTAACCAGCCCCTTGAGTTTATCTGGAAAGGGAATGGGGGAAGTTGGGTCTTTTAGTTGTATGAGTTGGCCAAAGAGAAAGGCCAATATTGCATAGCCTGATTCCCCTTATCATCTAGAGACCCATATGCCCACAGTGGAGAGTCACCATGGTATCAGGGGAGGTGGCTCTCAGACTTCGGGTCCCCAAGATGAGACTGGGAAGTTAGGGATCTCCTCCCACTCCTCCCTCTGGTAAAGGGGGGTACAACGGCCCCAGTACCAGATGGGTCAAGGATCCCAGGGCCCCTGCTGGTGCTGGCAGGGCCATTGGGGCAAGGGTAGGGGATATGGAGAAGGGCGGTCTTGGAGCAACAGATCTGCTGTTGAAGGGTGTTGGAGGATCGACTTCTTCTCAGGTCCAGATACTTCCTCTCATGTTTCATTTTTCCTGAAGGCCAGTGGGTCTTGAGGAAAGAAAGACTTTTATCCATGGGTGTGGGTTGGTCCTCCACTATTCTTTCAGGTAACTATATAGGACACTTAGTCTGGGTGCCTGAGGGATCTTGGCCTAAAAATTATTTCCTCTACTGCTTTGATCACCTCCAAGTCAAAGGTCCCTAGGGGAGTAGCCACCTACTCCTAAGGTGGGCCATTCGGAGGAGCAGAGAGTAACTTGCCCTTCTTTACTACTACTGACAAGTTTTCTACTCTTTCCCTAACTAGGTTAACTAGGATGTTTAACAGGATAGACTCAGTCTGTCTCATGTCCAAAACTAACATTAGTCCAAGTCCAAGAACACAAAGAAAGACAGTCAACACACAGACATTTCGATCCTGCCACAGGTGCAGAAACTAGGTTATAGCAAGACTCAGTCAGCTCTTGCTGATACTGTGTCTTGTCATTTTCAAAAGGAGTGGAGTCCTTCCGACTCTTTCTGGGCGGGGGGGAGGGGGGTGGCGGAAGCATCTAACAGACTCCTCACAGTCACTGTGTTAAGGCACGTCTGCCTGCTCCAATTGACCACACCAGACCAGAGGCTTTCCAGCCGACACTGTGCTTGCGAGCCAACAGTGAAAGCAACAGAGAGAGAAACACGTATGAGTAGGTGCCTGTTGCTTGATCTTTTTCCCTCAATCTATTCAGTGGTCACTTGAGGGGTCTTTTCCAATCCAGGATGAGTCCCCAAATGTAAGAAACCCCCACCTCCCGCCACCCCTCAGTCAGTGGTACTTACTTCAAGATGCCCCTGTGTGAGACACCAAGATGCAGATTGATGTAAAAACAAAGATTTATTTTCCAGCACATTGGGGACGACCTTCAGTTAGTCTCTCAAGGTGAGTGACTAGAAGGCGATGCTGGGTTGGGTTTTTTTTTTGTTTTTTTTTTTTGTTGTTGTTGTTGGGTTTTTTTTTTTTTTTTTTTTTATCTAGGCATTTAACCTTTACCTTTGATGAGAGTTCTGCTGGTATAATGGGCTGAATAGTGTCCTTCAGAATTCTAATGTGAATTCTGATAACACTCAATGCAACTGTGTGAGAGTGGGCCTTACAGAGATGATTAATTTTAGTAAGAGTGATCCCTGATCCAATATGGCTTGTGTCGCTGTAAGAGCAAGAGACTCCGGGGACATACATGCATGGAGGAAAGGATATGAAGAGAGAAGATGGCTGTTGGCAAGCAAAGAGTGAACCCTTAATGGAAACCAACCCTGCTGACAGCTTGATGGTACCCTAATAGCTCCAGAACTTGGAAAAATACATACCTGTTCTTAGAGTCACACAGCTTGTGGTACTTAGACATGGGAGTTAGTAGGCTAATGCAGCTAGTTATAGAAATCCAGGTCCTCGGTCATATGTTTATGCTACTTGAGTTTTGCATTACATCTCTGTGGCTTCTGGATTGTATCCCCACATCTGTTCTTCAGCTTGAGTGTTCCCTTGCTTTATTATCTACTAAGTAGCTCTTCCATTTGAGTTTTAGAGAATTCCAGGTAAGTCTGTGGATTAGAAGCTTCCTCTTTATGAATTAAGGGAGGACAAGTGTCAGGATGAGGAAAGATAGGGTTCTATCCTAAAGGCAGAGAACCCACGATGGAGTGGTGGGCCAGCTGAAAGGTTTAGAGAAATAAAAATGATTGATGAAAAGAATAAAGCCAAGGCAGCCATAGTCACGTGACACTCGGGTGCAAAGGGGAAGCTGGTGCCTCATCCAAAAGCAAAGTCAGGAGACTCTAGGGGAAAAGGGCTGGCTACTCTGTCCATAAGACAAGCTTACCTCTCTCACAAGCCTCATCTGGTTAAGTATATTTATTACCTGAGTATGTGACTATGGACATTAGCCTGGAGGTTCCCCAAAGGACTTAAAATGGTACTACCATGTGACCCATGTATACAACTGTCCAGTGTATGCCAAAAGGACTCTGAGTCAACAGTCAACAAAGAAATTTGCACATCTATGTTAATAGCTGATGTATTCACAAAAGTCAGGAAGCGAGCCAGCCTAGATGTCCATCAATAGGTGAGTAGATAAAATGTGGTGCATTTACACAGTGGAATTCTATACAATTCTAACCATAAAATAAGACATTTGCAGGAAAATGCATGGAACTATAAACACTGTTATGTTCAAGAAAATTCTCTAGACTCAGACAAATATGCATGCTTTTTATCATATGGGGAAATCTGTCTGTCTAGAAAAGGGAAGAAGTCTAATGGGAGAGGAA
This sequence comes from Mus caroli, assembly GCF_978045245.1. Taxonomy (NCBI): domain Eukaryota; kingdom Metazoa; phylum Chordata; class Mammalia; order Rodentia; family Muridae; genus Mus; species Mus caroli. Next base: position 120,868,571 of record NW_028227258.1, on the reverse strand, counting down.
AGGCAAACAAGAGCATACTAGAATATATATGTCATGAAGGCTGAGGGGGATGATTTGAAGGTAGGAAGAACTTCCACAAGGAAGATAACAGATGGGGGGGTCGTGGGGGGTACAAAGACAATGATGCACACCTGAAAATGTCACGACAAATAATTTGAGGCCCTTAGCCTTGCCATCTTCCTATATGAAGAGATAAATGGTTATCTAGATTACTCTGTTAACATGAGATCTGGGGGAAACCTTAGGTTCTATGCAACGTTCTCAGCTCCATGGTTCTGGTGCCTGGGGTGCAATGCTTACTTCATGTGTCCACATGAGCATATAGAACAGATAATCAGTGTCTGCCACCATACCAGTGCTAATGTGAGTGTCATCGTGAGTCACACATGGAAGCTGTTCTGTGTTAAAACACCTCCTTGTTTCCAGACATTTCTTTCTGAGGGATTAGCCGCGAAGCATCCCTACAGTCTCTCATTAATATGAGCCATTTTCATAGTTTTCTGCATTCATTAACATTTTTAAATAAAATTTATGTGAAATAAATCAATAAATAAACAAATGAATGTGGCATAGATTACTTGGTTTTTGCTTTAGTTTCCCTGGTAATCACAAATTATCTCATTAAAAACTATGAAACATTTATAATTTGTATCCAACTTTAGTCTGCCATTTTACTAAATCAGAAAATCTTGAATAATATTTTGACTATATGGGGTAAAAAAAAACAACTAGTTTTTAGAGAAAGGCACTTTTATATTGTTCTGAGACTAAGGAGATATGAAAATAGGGAAATTCTCTCTTGATCCCTAAACAGCACTCAAAAGCCAAGCCTTCTGTGATGTCCAAGGTTTGGAGTGCAGAGGCTAACAAGTCCATCTTCTGTATCTTAGCAGCCATGCACCAGCCATCAGAGAACAGCCAAAGCACAGTTTTCCAAGACAGTTTTGTGAAAGAGCTCGTCATAGCAGCATTAGATCTGAGTTCTAGTCACACCTGTGCTTCTTGTTCAAAATAAGCAGGGTAGCCAGAACCTAATCAATTTACTCATCTCTAGTCTGAATTTATAATTAGATTTTATTACTGCAACAACAAAGACAAGCACTTCCTAAGTAAGCCGTTCCTGATGAGTTAGCTACCAACGTGTGAGCAGTTGGAGACTGGGTTGGAGTTATCTATCACATAACTAGATTTCCGATGGATTGCTGAAGTACAAAAGACAGTGGTCCATGGAATCTCACTGGAGGGTTGTGGGCAGAGAGCTCTAAGTGAGAGAGTCAGAGGTATCAGAGAGCTGGAAAGGTTAGTCAGGAAGTTGGGGTTCCTGTCTGCATAGCCCCCATGCCTTGGGTAGAATGAATGCAAGCATGCAGACTGTGTCTTGCATTCTGCACACAGTACTGGGAGGCTTCGAGGCTCTCTGCAGAATGTTTGGGATTTCTGGCAAGCAGCCCTGCAGGATCCGTGGGGTCTTGCCCTTCTCCAACCATTCGATAAATAGCACTCAGTAGAGACTCTGGCTGCGGATACTTGTTTTCAAAACAACAGCTCCGAGCCAACCTCCTTAAGCAGCTCCATATGTTTCTATGGAGAGTTTATGGATCGTGGCCTTCGGAATTCTTTTGTTTATCACTGGGAATCCAAGTACTGAGAGCTGCTAACTAACCATGAGGCTCACTGGTTATACAAGCTGTTGGACCTCTTAAGGACTTTGACATAAGGACCACTTTCTGCCGAGTAAGAATTAGCAGTTTAAAAGGAGTGCACTTAACGGAACCATGTAAGTATCAGTTTCTGTATGTCATTACAAGCCAGCCTTTTAATTTAAAAAAAAAAAAACTGGACTGTATTGCTTTGTGTGCACACTTAAACGAGGTCCTTAAAGGGAAGTCTGAGCGCAGTCTTCAAAGGTTTACCATCAAAGGGTTGTTTACTGCTGTTGTTTGTGAATGAATATCCAAGGCCTCAACAGGATGTGTCCTTCTTGTTCTGGGCACAAAGACACTGCTCCTCATGAAGCTCAGGACCCAGGATTCCCCCAGGCATCCAGTCCTCCTCCATCTCCCTCACCCCACCTCACTAATCCAATGGCCAACCACTCGGAGAAGCTAGAGGTTTCCGTGGAGTGCCTCGTTGGCCGTAGTAATACCTACTATTTATTGAGCCCTTCAGACCAAGCTCTGCGTTCTCCTTTTCGTTCATTTGTTTTAATCCCTCTTTCCCGACAGCTCAGCAAGATGGAGAGCATAACTATGCCCCATTTTACAGATAATGAAATCTAAGCTTAGACAGCCTGAGTGATTAGCCTATGTCAGTCACTCAATAGCTACATTCCGCTGTTATTCATTAGCCACCGGCAGCTGAGATGGGACATGGCTTCAGGCTGCCTGACTCAAACCTCTCATCCACCATCACACACCCTTGTTCTCTAATAGGAGAACACTCCTAACATGATGACCATGCCTCCTTTCTCACTCAAAAGTTCCCTGGTTACCGTGTATACAGATGCATGTATGCACGTGTAGAAGAGAGAGGCCAACTACAGTTGTTACTCCTCAGGGGCTGCCCCAATTCCTTTTTTTTTTTTTTTTAGGTAGGGTTTTTCATTGGCCTAGAACTTTCCGAGTCGGCCCATCTTGCTGGCCATATTGCTAGCCCTAGAGATCCCTGTCTTCCCCTCCCTAGAGTGGGATTCTAAACACATGCCACCACCACACCTGGCCTGTGCTTCCTATCCCTTCTCCCCCCCACCTTTGGTGGGTAATGGAACTCAAGTCACCAGGCTTCTTCTCCCTTCTCCTCCCCTTCTTCAGTGGGAGATGGAACTCAGGCCACCAGGCTTAACGCATCCTTAGTTTCATGTCCGTCACTGAGACAAAACACCCTGACCAAAAGCAGTTTAGGAGAGAGGGGCTCATTGTAACTTAAGAGTCCAGGTTACATCCATCATAGCAGGGACATAAAGGCTGCAGGACCTTAAACCAACTGGTCACATCCTATCCACAGTCAAGAGCAGAGAGAAATTAATGTGTGTGTGTACTTAATACTCACCTAACTCTTTCTACTTTTATATAATCCAGGACCTCAAACCAAGGAATGGTGCTGCCCACTTTCAGATTGAGTCTTCCCACATCAATTACAGCAATCAAGATAATCTCCCACACACAGGCATACAGGCCAACCTGTTCTAGATGGTTCCTAGTTGAGTCTATTTCCAGGTAGGTTGTATTTGGCTGACAGTCACCACGCAAGGCAAGCCTTGTACTCATTGAGCTTCTGTCCCTGCACCCATGGCTCTTTTTTTTTTTTTTTTTTTTAGATTTGTATTTGTATTGTTTTATGTGCTTGAGAATTTGATTGCATGTATGAATATGTACCACATGTGTGCCTGGGACCATTCTTGGCCAGAAAAGAGGGTCAGATCCCTGAAACTGGACTTAAAGATGGTTGTAAGGTGCCTTGTGAGTGCTGGGATCTGACCCGAGGTGCTCTGCTAAGGCAGCAAGGACTCATAGCCCGTGAAGTATCTCTAGTCCACCATCATCCCATGGTTCTTTTAATATTTCACACATGTGGCTTTTCCTGGTTCGTTTACATAAAATGACACAAGAAAGGCCAGTCCTCTCTTTCAGGAACAATTCTTCATGCATTTGAAAATCCTCTGTAGAAGATTCACAGCAACTTTTCCAGAGACTGAACTCAGCGTGGCTGATTCAAAAGGGCAATGTCCTCCAAGAGCAGGCTGGGTAGCTCGCAGCTCCATCTAGGTGCATGTCTCTCGGGGCTAGCAAGTGAGTCAGCAGAAGCCCACAGACAATGATGTGTTTGCTCTTCGAACGATGAGTCAGCCATGATAAATGGCCGGCTTTCGTCTGGTCCCTGACGTCTTCACAGAATATTAATTGCCCTGTTGCTTCCCGTTCCACACAGCTGGGTGGGATTGCTACCAGCCACAGTGCTGAATGCTTACATATTTCAGCCCAGCCCAGAAAGGTTTCCTGTGGTGGGTGAAATGACAACATGCACAAAGGTCAAATTCCAGATGTGGGAGTCTGAACTTCTCCCAGCTCAGGGAAAACATCGCCTCAACATGATCTCAGAGGACTTTCAGTACAGATTTAAGGCCAGCATCTCTGGAAAGATGCGAGCTTGTCAGTCTTAGAGGATGCCAGCATGCTCTGTGTGCATTTATCCAAGGCTTTGAGACCACCTATTGCACTCCAGAGCCAAGGGAGCAGGGGAAGAGGGGGTTGTTCAGGAGTTCCTGCATGAGGGGGCTGGCTCTACATGTTGCTTCTTGGCCTTGGCCTTCGAAGTCATTTTGAGATGAGGAGTTCGTTCTGGATTAGTACCTTGGCTGGACACAGTGCCAAAAAAATGGTGGGAAGAGAGCACAGCTGTGCGGTGGGGGAATTTCCTGTTTGTGTGGTAATTCATCTGTTTATGCTGTCTTCCTTATCCATTTCAATTATGCATGTGTGCTCTGCATGCATATGTATGCGTGTTTGTATGCCTGTGTCCGTGTGCATGTTCAAGGGCATGTGGGGATTGAGGTCAGTTGTCATTCCCATATACTCTTCCATTTTATACTTTGCATAGGGGTCTGTCAATCAAACAGAGAACTCAGCATTAGGGCTAGGCTCCCTAGCCGGCTTGCTCAGGGGACCCCATTTCTACCTTCCTGAGCTGGAATTAAAGGTTGGCCGCTACTTCCACCTGCCATTTATGTGGGTTCTGGGGAGCTGAACTCCACACATCATATTTGTGTGGTAAGTGTTTTAACCACTGAGCTATCACCTCTCCAGGCCCCCATTTATTCTTTCTATAAAAGTTCTTATCACATTTGCAAAATTGACTCTCAGCATATTCACAGGTGATAAGAAAACGTAGCTTATTTTTTTCTTTATTAACTGATACCATGATCCTGCTGCGTTTCTACCAGTAGACTCCAGGGTGGGAATTAAATTTTAGCCTCGCTGTGTAAACATAACCAAATTAATCTAGGTAAATACTGTCTGGGTTTTATCTTTCAGAAGCCCTTTTTCTATCTCTGCTCCAATGCAAACTGGCCTCTGAGTATGCATTTGGGGGTGGATGAAACTCATCAAAAATAAGTGTTACAGAGTCGCTGTAGCAGAGTAGCTCATGTTGTCTGCTCTCCACATGGGAACTACCGAAGGATACAATATTATTGGCGTACCAGTGTCTGCCATTCCAGCCTGTGGCCCAGCCACTGACCCAGCTCAAGGACCATGCCTGGAGTGGAGAAGTAGAGTAGGCTAGCTTTGGCCTGACCTCATTCCGGACGCTCCCCCAATACTTTCTCCAGGGAAATTGAGCTCTCAGATGAGAAGTGTCAGCAAATTTCCCTACAGGAATGCTGTGTCACTAATTGTCATGGATTGTCAGTGGCTAAAAACAAGTAACCATTCAGTCACTCGCAAAGTCCTCTCAGGTCCTCTCCAGACTCTTTCTCTGAAGCACAAAAGCCTCCCCAGACATTATATAAATAAATAAGCATGACTATGTTTCAGTAAAACAATATATATGGACAGCAGAATTTGAACATTGCTTGGGTTCATGTATTATGAAATACTATATTTTTATCTGTTTTTTTAATTAGTACATTTATTTGGTTTGTGGTTGTTTGTGTATATGGTGATTGTATGGAAGTCTGAAGACAACCTGTGAGAGTGCGCTCTTTCAGCTTATGGACTCTGGGGATTAAACCCAAGTTGACAGGTTTAACAGCACATACCCTGCTCACTTGTTGGGCCATCCTGTTAGCCCTTTTCTAAGTTTGTGTCGTTTCTTTATTGTTTTGGGGGTCGAAGTCTTGCTATGTAGCTTATGCTGGCCTTGAATTCTCAGCAATTCTCTTGACAACATCTCTTAAGTGCTCAGATTACAGGTTTGTGCCACCATGTCCAGCCTAGCTTGAACCCTTATTTAGTTCTGAGTCTACCCAGGGATGGGTGTAGCTGCTTTGGGCTGTGAGTTAGCCAGGCAGCTCTGTTCATTCTGACAGGGTACACATCCAGGACTGTGGACTGGTTCACCGTTAGCTGACCTAGCATAGGCTTGGCTGGAATGTCTGTGATCAGTGAACTCTGCTTCCAACTCCATCATCAGGCTATCCCACAAATGTTCTTGTCGTGGCAGAGGCACACACGTGCAAGCAGAATTGTGCAAGCAGCATCAGAAGCTTCTGTCCAATTCTATCTGTTAATGACCCACAGCCAAAGCAAGGTGCCAAGCTGGAGCCAGAACTGGGTGGAGCAGAAGACATGCCAAGGTGCTTGGCAAAAAGCGATGTGCTGGGGCCATTAGCACAATCAAAGAACCTAAACCAGGAAGAATTTTAAGTCCTATTTGGGATCCATAGGTGTGTGAAACAACTGTGATGTGAGGGGAGAGCATGTACAGAAGCCTGGCGGCATGGTGAAGCTTGCTGCTTCTGGCTGTTGAAGTGTACTGATGAAAGGGGAGTAGCAAAAAGCAGGCTGATATCAGAGAAAACTGACAATTCCTGGTAACGTATCAGATGCGATGAGTAAGCCCATGTTCAAAGATGCAGCCTCTTGGAGAGCAAGGCTTTCCCCAGATGTTTAAGGTTCTGGTTTTGACTTCAGCACCTGCCGTGCTGTGGTTGGATATACAGAGCAATAGACCTCTTGCCTCCTCCTTGATTTCCATGCAGAGGGGCATGACAGATGAGACAGGGAACACAGTGCCTGAGGAGTTTGGGTCTGGCTTCGTAGTTTTAGAGTGGAAGAAACAGGACCCTTTGTCCTTGCATCAACATTGAACTATTTGGGGTTATCAAGAAGCTAAGCATTTTTAAAAAATGATTTCTTTCTATTATTTTAAAGTGGTGTGTGTGTGTGTGTGTGTGTGTGTGTGTGTGTGTGTGTGTGTGTGTGTAAATAAATGCAGCTCCTGCGGAGGCCTGAGGTGTCAGATCCCCTTGGCGCTGGAGTTACAGGCAGCTGTGGCTACCTGACGTGGGTGCTGGGAACTGAACTCTGCTCCTCAGCAGAAGCAGCGGACATTCTTCACTGCTGAAATGGAGAAAGTGGATGCCGATATATCGTGGATTCTGACTGGAGTCCTTGGTGTCATGGGGAATCTTGCCTTGTCTTGTGAAGGTTGGCTGTCCTCCAAGAGTCCAGTGCTTAGGTTGAGTCATGTACGAATGGAAGCTTTATGATGGTGTGGGGTTTGTTTTGTTTGGGATATGCCTAGTATCTAGACAGGGCTTAGTGGATGCTTGATAAATGTTCCCCCAAGTCACTGAAAGTTAGATGCTTAAAAATGTAGGCTTTGCTTTGGTGTTGTGGGTTTATTTAAACTTGTATTGAATATTGACTTCCACTGGCTTTAGCTACCTTCTTATAGTACAGAAGTACTAGGCCCATATGGTCAGTTCTGGCTCCTCTGCTCCATGTTCTCATCATCTTCTGGGTCACCATCACTTCCATTTAATTCTTATTCCTAGTCTCTGCCAGTTGCTTGTCAGGGTAGAGGGAGAGAGAACCGAATACAATGTGTACATACATACATCTGTTTCCATGGGCTTCATGTTATGTCCATTTGGCTCCTGTGTACCTTTGTTTACTCCCCCATAGTCTAAATCTTGATATAGAATATACGGGTTACCACATGGCCTTGGTGAAGACTGACCCCAGAGTTCATGAGTTTCTCTTCTGTTGGAAGAGAAAGGTGATTGCTAACTGATGGGCTTGATTGTTCCATGAGGGAATGGTGAGTCAGAGTTTGGACCAAGATGGTGTCAGAGTGGGATGCAAGCAACATAATAGCAAGGCCTGCATGGCATCAACTCATGGCCTCATGACCAACAGTTGCTGACTCTGCTTTGCTTGAAAATTACAGAGAGGGGACTGTGGCTTGTCATATTGCTCTTCCCAAAGACTTGAGTTCAATTCCCAATACCCTTGTCAGGTGGTTCACAGCTGCCTGTTACCCCAGCTCCGGGGGTGGGGGGTGGGATATGCTGTCTTCTTTTGACCTCCTTGGGCACCTGCACTCACCAATGCATACCCACATAACAAGTACACAACACACACATAATTAAAAGTAATAAAATAAATATATAGGTGGATAATGCAGGTGTGGAGGTACATGCCAGAAATCCTAACACTTGAGTGGTGATGGCAGGAGATCACTAGCATCTTTGATTACAGAATGAATTCTAAGCCAGTGTGGGCGTATGAGAGCCTGATTCAAAAATAAACGAATAACTGAATCACAGGTGGGTCTAACTATGAGTATCCACCCAGAAGCAAAGAGTGAGCCACAAACAACAGCCTCTATTCATGATTTAAGAAGGCCTCTGTAGCTAAGTGGTTCACAGCCATTGCCTTCAGCTTGGTTTTGCTGTCAATGGGCATGCTGGATTTTAACTTGAATATCATGAATTCACCACCAGCTCTATTAATGTAATAATTAAAACTACCCATGCAGTTTAGGTAAATGTAAACTATGAGGCCAAAGCTTATCTCTAAGATAAACAACCACTGCATGAGCTCCCAACCTAAAAATAAAAAGAATTCACTTTATTTGGAGTCATTTCATTTTTTTAAAAATAGCTTCCTTGGGGCTGGAGAGACAGCTCAGTGGTTAAGAGCACCAACTGCTCTTTTAGAGGTACTGAGTTCAATTCCTAGCAACCACATGGTGGCTCACAACCATCTATAATGGGATCTGATGCCTTCTGGTGTGTCTGAAGAGAGCAATGGTACACTCATATACATACATACATACATACATAAACAAATAAATCTTTATATAGCTTCCCTTCTTCTTTCCCTCCTGCTCTCCCTCCTTACTTTTTTTCTTTTGAAAAGGAACTACCACCTTTAAAGATAAATGAAGAGGTCATTCTTGTTCCTCAGAATTTCCCCAGATGAAGGCAGCCAAACAAATCCTGAATGCAAACTCTTTGGAATTATCAGATATATAGAATGGACATGGAGTGGACTGGAGATTGAACATAGAGTTTCCCACATGCCTGATAAACACGTTACCAATCAGCTATATCCCCGGACTTTCTTTTATTTTTATTTTAACTTACTTTTTTTTTTAAATCTTTCTACAGGAACTCACTAAGTTGTTCAGGCTGGTCTTGAACTTGGGAACCTCCTGCATGTTCCTCCTGCATGTGTTCCAAGTAGCTGTATTAGGACAGTTTGCATTACCAGGCCTGGCTTTGTCTTAAAACAACCAAAACAAAACAAGGAGAGATGCTCACTTCACCTTTCTGTGGCTGCCATACTCACATGAGTGACAGAGTAGTGGGTGAGAGGTGGTGGGCACAGGACATTCCCAGCTTCCTGGCACAACTTCTATGGGCAGTAGCCACTGTCACCGACCTTTCCATTTCTTCTCTCTCCTTGTGACTCACTGCCTGCCAAATACGATATTAAAGGCTGAGTGAAGATTCTGGAATTCAGGGTGGACTTGGATGGGCTGCTCCTTAAAAGTGACCAAGGCTCTTGATATTTAAAGTATTTGCCAGCTCTCTTGAGACAGCAGATTAACGATGGAAAGAGAGATAAGTTTCCCCCTGAGTCCTGGCTTCTAAACTTCCTTCTGAACAGTCAGAGTTCTTCCTCCCATGTGTCCCATCACAGTCATTTACACATCGTTGTCTGTGTGCCAAGGTCCTGTTACAATGAATGCTCTTCCATCTCATTTGCTACGCCTAAGTGTGCTACCATTGCAGTACAGAGCTGAGCTGCATGCCTCGGTGCTTCTAAGTTTTAGGGTTAAGATTTTGGTGCCTGCCAATGGGCTACCTCTGAACAGTCCATTATCAATTCACAATGGGGGCTGTGTCCCAGAAACCCTGGTGTAAGCTGATAATATCACCTAACTAACAAGTACATCTAATGCAACACCCCGCCCTATACATACATACATACACACACACACACACACACAACACACACACGACATCATAGCTTTGCCCATAGAACACTGGGGGATGGAGGTGGTGGAGGGGCTGGTTGTTTATTCTTGGAGTTGCCTGGCTGCCTTGATCAATCTTGAGTTTCAAAGTACAAATTCACATTGCTTTTGTTCTGTCGTAAGGCTGTAAAATCATTCTGGTCTGAGAAGATAGTTCAGATTAGAGCCCTCCTTCACTGTGCATGCATAAGAACCCAGGTTCAGGTTCGTAACACTCAGGTAAAAACTGGGTATGACCACCCATGTCTGTAATGCCAGAAAAAGTGTTGGGGATGCACAGCCAAGAGAGACACTCGGGCTTAAGTGCCAGCCGCTGAAGCGAAATGTTCAGGCTCAGTGAAGTGTCCTGTCTCAAGGTAATAAGAGAGTTATAGATCAGGACACATCTTTCTTTTACACACCTGTATACACATGTAAATGTTCATGTACACAACACACACACACACACACAGGTCATTTGAGAGATAATAAGTAGAGACTGTACAACAGGGAACAGGTTCTATAATGGGCATAAGTTTGGCAGAATGGAAGCTTTGTGGTTTGCACCAGAAAGGCTAAGTTGTCACTTCTGTCTTTTCTCACTAATGGCTGAGATTTCTCACAGAGGATCTGAGGGCGATGACTTTGCTGAGTGTTTAAGAATTTGGCTTTATGGGTTGACTTTGAATCATAGCAGTGTTTAATTTTGAGTTTCTTTTCCTTCAATGTGAGTGTCTTTCCATTCGATGTGTGTCAGGATGCCAAAGAGTTTGCATGTGGGTTTGTTTGACCCCTTCAGTTTGTGGGAAACCCATACATCAAGAATGGCTTGGATCTTTTGTTTATCTTTAAGGGGATGTTCTAGTTTGCTATCTGTTCCTATGGTGAACTATGACAAAGAGTGACTTTTGAAGGAAAGAGTTTGTTTCATCTTAAACTTCCAGGTCAGTATTCATCACTAAGAGAAATTAGGACAGGAACTCAAGGTAGGATCTTGAAGAAAGAAACCACAGAGGAACACTGTTTGCTGACTTCCTCCCAGGCTCTACCTTTCATATCTAACCGAAGCCCACTTGCCTAGGTATGGTAACGCCCATTGTGGGCTGGACCCTTCTACATCAATTAGCAATCAAGTAAATTACACAGACAAGCCAACAAGCTAGTGATGGAGGCAATCCTTCATCTGAGAGCCATCAAGTGGACAACCAAGATGATCTGTCACTGCCCTTCCACTCCTGTGAAGGGACCTGTAGGCACTCTGTTTCAGTGTCTAGGGCTGCCCATGTTTAGGGGACCTCTCTGTGAGGTGAACACTCCAAATGTGCCAGCTGCTTTAAGCACATAAATTCTCCACTTGATCCGGGGTGGGATTTTTTCAGTTGCTTCTTGACAGTTTCCAAGGATTGAGGGGTTTTTGTTTTCAGTTATTTCCTGAGCTTACATATCCTGGCTTTATTGAATCAAAAGAACTTCATGGGAAAACAGCCTGCCTGAAATATTCATTCACAACAGTGCTACACGCCTGGGCTCAGCAGCAGCTGCCCAGGACCATGGCTGTGAGAACATAATTAAAATTTTAAGTTGTTTGTGAAATGCTCTTTTCTGTACGGCTCAATTTCACAGGCATGGTGGGACGAAGACGGTGCTTAAGTGTAACTCCGCCTTGATGCCCTGTTGTTAGTACAGCATTGAAAACATACTCTGCTCTGTTGACTAACTCAAATACATGGGCCTGGTGGATTTTGAGAGCTGTTGAAACCATTACGATTGTTCTGCAAATAGATCTCCAGAATACTGAATGCAAAGATTCTCAAAATTCCCCGTGTGTGAGCCAACCAGCATGTTAGTTAAAAATGCAGATGTGTAGCCACTGCCAGTGAACATTTAGCTGTCACCGAGACACTGCTTATATCAACAGGGGACATTCTGCTCGTGGGTTTGGTATACAAATGCATTTCTATTAGGAAGAGAAGGCTCTGCATCTTAATACATACATTCAGTATTTGTAAATGCAACACTGCCTAAAGCTGTCCTCAAGTGATTGTATTACCACACAGTTTCATGTCACCAGTAGAGAGACTCTGTTTTCAGGCTTAGTGGCAACTACCCTTGCTCATGGAATCATCCTGGTAGCCCAAGGAAGGTCCATTTTCTTCTTTTAAAATGTTATTTTTGCGTCTATGGGTGATTTGCATGTTTGTGTGTCTGTGTACCACAGGTGTCAAATCCCCTGGGACTGGAGTTACAGACAGTTGTACGCCGCCATGTGGGCTCTGGGAATCAAACCCTGGTCAGTGCTTGTTGCTCCCCTCCCCACCAACAGCTCTTTATTTCAAAACCTTTCAGTCCAACATAATATTAGTATCAATTAATAGGGAGTTTCATTCACACAGTGCACCAGTTACATTCACTTTGCAGTCTTCCCAGGCCCACCCTCACCCACCCCTGTGACCTCCTCCAAAGAAAAGAAAAGAAAAGAAAAGAAAAGAAAAGAAAGGGGAGGGGAGGGGAGGGGAGGGGAGGGGAGGGGAGGGGAGGGGAGGGGAGGGGAGGGGAGGGGAGGGGAGGGGAGGGGAGGGGAGGGGAGGGGAGGGGAGGGGAGGGGAGGGGAGGGAAGGGAAGAGAAGAGAAGAGAAGAGAAGAGAAGAGAAGAGAAGAGAAGAGAAGAGAAGAGAAGAGAAGAGAAGAAAGGAAAATGTCAAGTCCAATTTGTGTTGCCCATATGCTCACTAGAGCATGGTCAAAATTCCCAGTGGCCAGCCCCTTAAAGAAAACTGAGTCCTTCCCTACCACAATGGCTTCCTGATTGCTCTCTCTCTCTCTCTCTCTCTCTCTCTCTCTCTCTCTCTCTCTCTCTCTCTCTCTCTCGGCACTCAGGAGGCAGAGTCAGGCAGATCTCTGTCAGCTGAGTTCGAGGTCACTCTCCTCTACATAACAAGTTGTAGGCCAGCCAGGGCTAGACAGTAAGATGCTGTCTCTAACATGGAAAGGGGTGTATTTTAAAAATTATTATAAGTAATAGATCCTCAGGACCTTACCTTGAGAAATTGTGCTTGTTTTCTTTCTTTCTTTCTTTCCTTCTTTCTTTCTTTCTTTCTTTCTTTCTTTCTTTCTTTCTTTCTTTCTTTCTTTTTTTTTCTTTCTTTCTTTCTTTCTTTGAATGGGACTTGGGACTTATGTATTTGACAAGCATTCCATGGCTGGGGTGCCATGACCTCGAGTCACTCTATGAGAAATAACGATATATTTTTATCTATTTACGTTGATTTATTCTTGTATATATGTATGCATGTATATGTGTGTAGCTGTGTACCATGGCACAAGGGTGGCAGTCAGAGGACAATATGCAGACATTGGTTCTGTCCTTCCACCCTGTGGGTTCTGGAGAGTGTACACAGCTCCTAAGGCTTGGTAGAAAGTACCTGTACATCTCATGACCCCATGTTGAGATTGTTTTTAATTTTATGAACTTTATTATAAAAATATCAAGCAAATAAAGACATTACATCAAAATTAGCAAGATACAAAGTCTGTGTGGGTCATAGAATTTCCGTACAGTTGGGATAGACGTTCAGACAGTAGCCCTGAAGGTCGTTTTAACTTTTATACTTTCAGTATCAGATGTATTTTATGCATATTACACCACCCAAAGCAAAACAAAAACACGACAAAAGGCTTATCTCTCTCTCTCTTCTCTCTCTCTCCCTCCACAACCCCTGCCCCCACATTTGCCAACTCTTCAAAACAATTTGTTCAATTGCTTTGCCACTGTGACTATTTTTGATCCATTTGAATTTGGTTTCTGAGCCCCTAACCTTTCATCTTCTCAGAGCAACTCAATATTGGATGCAGCCACAGCCCACACTTGCTGTGGAAAGGACAGCCAAGTGGAAACTAGACCATTCAGTGACGAGGAAAAAACCCTCCGACTGAGTGTTGCAGCCTAGAACCTTCTCTGGGAACAGGACTTATCATTTCTGGCAAAAGTCTGGTTCATTTATTCAGACACGGGTGATGGAATGTGTTTGTCACTTGGCAGAGTCTCTGTAAAAACTAGGTTAAGGGCCAAATCAAGACTGGGGAGGCTGCAGACAGTGTGAGGAGCTGTCAGCCCTTGCTGACTAAAAGCTGCCTCCTTGCCTCCATGGTCTGGTCCCAGCCAACTTTCTTTTCATTGCAAAAGGGAAGAGCTGGGTTCCCCTTAATAACAACGCAGGCAAATTTTAAGAGGAATAAAGAGCACTGGGGTGTGGGGGATATCACATTGTGCTTGTTTAAAGCTTGCTGAGAACACTCTCAAATGCCAAGAGGGAAAAGTATCCTTAGCTAGTTAAAAAAACAAAACCAAAAACTTCAGCACTTGGAAGGAGAAGAATTCTCTTGGAGACAGAGAGGTGGATAGTATCACCTGCAAGTGATATGAAGCTACAGTCTACCATGGCAGCTGCACCGATGGTTAAAGCGCTATAGAGAGCAAGGTTGTTTCCTCTGGACTGGCTGAAGGCTCCCCGAGTTGTACTCCTTCATAATCCTTTGGTTTTTGTTTTTGCCTATAAACCATCAATGACTTAGGGTAGAGGCTTGGTCACTAGGCTGAGTTTTTATTCTATGGGTCCGAAATGTCTGCAGAATGGCACATGGTCTCCTTCACCTATTCGCTCACTCTCTCGTTTACTCAGCAACCATCTGCAGCTTGTATTCTATGCGCCAGGAGCTGTAACTGCCCTTGAGGCTCCCTCCTTGGCTTTTGAGAAGCTCCCAGTCTGGTGAGGATAGTCAGCTCCTACAGCCAGAACCACCACATCTCAGAGCCGTGGGAGTCTGTGGCAGAGCACAGCTGCTGGGGGTCACTTCCTTGACGGGACGCTTTTTTGAACTTAATGGAGGGACAGTGGGAGTTAGCTAGGTGGGGAGGGGAGTAGGAGTTTGGGGTCAGGAGTCTGGAATAGCATAGCCTATGCAGGTAACAGAGGGGGAGGAACAGCATAAGCCATGGCAGAAAGCAGAGTCGGATGCTGCTGTGGGGTGTGGCAGGGAGCTTAGCTTGGACTCTGAGTAAGTTTAAGGTTCTCATCCCATGAGTCTCAAATTACCAGGCTGTGAACAAATAATGTGTTACTAATAATAAACTATTAAGTTCCTAATGGTTTCCCTCCTGGGGGAAAAAAAATCCACATTAGAGCAGCTTGAAGGTCACCCCTGTAATGTGGTGGCTCTCCCCCACTGGCATTCCATATGCTTTCTTGAGAAAAAGGGGAAGAGCTAGGGCTAGAAGCCAGGGCTTGAGGCTGCTCTCCGCTCCCCTTCTCTAAGCAGCAGGCTAAGGCTATGGAGTTTACAAACTACCACTGCGCCTTTCTGCACCCAGAAGCTGACACTCCCTTGAATCTGGGAACACACAGGGATCAACAGTGCGCTTACCAGAGTGTGTGTCTCTCATGTTGTTGGCCATGAAAGACCTGCAGCTGTGCTGACAAGCAGCAGCACGGAGGCCAATGCTGTGAGCCACTGAGCAGTGTTCAAACATAAGGAAATCTCAGAACTTGCCATGTAGACCCGACCAACTTCATACTTGTGGACACCCCCCATCTCATTCTCCTACGTGCTGAGACTGCAGCTATCAGCTACCATACCTAGTGTTGTTCTATTTCAAGTGAGTTACATGCTTGCTGTAGTTTGTTGTGTAGTACATCATATAGCATAAGATAGTGTGTACATTTTAAAGCATACTTATCCCACGTAGTGCCACACACCTGCAGTTCCAGTGCTTGGCAAGTAGAAACAGGAGGGTCAGGCGTTCAAGGTCATCCTCAACTACAAACTAAGTTCAAGCATGCGTGTCTGTCTCAGAGACAAGCACACAGGCAAAGCCCTAAACAGAATAAATAAATGAATGAATGAACGAATAAATAAATAAATAAATAAAAGCCTACTTCACGAAAGAAAGTTTAGACAGGAAAAATTGATATTAAAACATTTACAGTAAGGCCTAAGGGAATAACTCACGTGCTTGGCGTGATGACCCTGCACCTAAACCCCAAACCAAAACTAAAGGGAAACTCATTTTCAACAAGTTTCATCTCAGTGTAATCTTTTGGGCAAAGCAAGTGTAGTTTTATTAAGATTTATTGAGGAGAATCGAGAAAGAACTCCCGGGAGTGAGAGCAGCTCTGAGGGAGGAGCAGGCTCACTTGAGCTATTTATATTGAATTATATCTTGACCTTCTTTCAGATTTCAGTTCTTCATTCTAGTGGCTGCCATGGCTGGGAAAGGCCTTGTAGAGGGACAAAGATCCAAATGGAAAAAATCAAGAAACCATGCTCTCGATTGTATCTACTAACTATGCAGACCTGCGCATGTAAGTATATGGTATGTGTGTGTACACATGCATATGTTGGTGCACATGCAGAGACCAGAGTAGGATATTAGGTGTCTTCTGTCATTCTTTCTTGGGACAGGGTCTCTCGCTGAACCCAGAGTGCCCCATTGTTCAGCTCTACTGAGAGCCAGCAAACTCTCATGATCCTCCTGTGTATGTACCTGCTCACCACAGATCTGGAGTTATGGATGCTGGGAGTCTGTGCTCAGGCCTTTATGTTTGCACAGCAAGCACTCATACCCCTCTAGCTATCTCTCCAGCCTCTGCAAAAGCTTTGGATGAAGTTCTGGTTACAGGGATGGAGAGATGTGTCGGGAGTAAAGTACTTGCTGCACAAATGTGAGGACCCAGAGTTGGGATCCTTGGACTCCTGTAAATGCTGAATAAGTGTGGCAGCCTCCCTGTAATTCCAGCCTTAGAATTGGGAAATAAGGGATGCCCAGGGAAAGCTAACCACTGATTCTTGCCACGTCGGTGGGTTTAAGACTAATCCCTGACATCAACCTTGGGCCTCCACACGCACATGAATACATATGCATGCATGCCTTCCTAGTTAGCATCCACTGTCAACTTGACGCAAGCCAGAGTCATCTGAGGAAGTCTCAGTTGGGTGATTGTCCAGATTAGATTAGCCTGTGTCCATATCTGTGAACAATTGTCTTCATTTTTGATTGATGGGGAGTCTCAGCCCACTGTGGGTGGTACTAGCCCTAGGCAGGTCCTGGGCTGTATAAGAAAGCAGGCTTAGCAAGACCTGGAGAGAAAGTCAGTAAGCTGCATCCCTCTGTGGCCTCTGCTTCGGTTCCTCTTGGAGTCCCTACTCTGATTTCATGGACATGACCTGGAAATGTAAACCAAACAAACCCCTTCTTTCCCATGTTGCTTTTGGTCATGGTATTTATCATAACAACAGAAAAAAAAACTAGAACACATGCCCACACACATGCAGAACATTCATACTCATGTCAGCACACCAAACATACATTGCACACGAAAAGGGGAAAAAGAAAAAGTAAGTTCTAGTTAATATGTATCTTTTATCCATGATTATCAGTCAGTTGTCCTCATAAATTCATCGAGAGGGGGTATCCATTTCACAGTGTTAAAAAAAAAAACATAGGTTTGCTCTCCTCTGAAGCTCGGAGTAAAAGAATTTAAAATAGGTCAATCATTTCTGTGTGCCAAAAGTTTAAAGTTCTCTGATAGAGATGTTTGTGCACCCAGCTCAGTCTTGGCAGTAAACTCACAAAACTCTGATGCTTCCAAAGCTCTCTGTTTTCCAATTTTTCTTCGGCTAGAGTTTCTTTTGAAAAGCAGTTTGACTTCTCGCTCAGTGTAAAATGCTAAGTTGACCTTGAAGGGAGTGTAATGAACATATTTATTTTTTCAAAAATAACTGCAAGGTAGCCACTGAAGCCATCCATCAAGGAAAAGGACAGTACGCAAAGCAGGGTGTTTTGTTTGTTTGTTTTGATTTCTTGCGTTTGTTTATTTTGGCGTTGTTTTGTTCTGTTTTCTTTTGTAAAAGAAAAGATGATTTGGCGATTCGACAACTGGGGTGAGTGAAGGAAGCCCAGGTTGGATTCCTAGCTTTCCAGCTTGGAGGACTTCTTGAATGATGGGGCTGCCAGTTGATGCAGACAGAGGAAGCAGAAGAGATGAGGAGAGAGATGAGGAGAAACCTAAAACCTTCGAGCTGCTACCTTCAAATGGCAACAGGAAATAGCGCTGTTGCTTCAAGCTCACCTGCTAAAGCCCATCACCCTTAGCTTTACCGACCATCTAGTTGTCCTTTCTTTACGGCTGTCTGCACGAGTGCCATCTCTTTGGCTCATAAGGCTAAGGACTTTGGAGTAATGTATGAGGCACCTTTGAGTGATTAAGAACTTTCAAATGATTTTCTTTCAAGTGTCCCCAACCCCAAACACCTGCTGTGCACCTGAACTCTTCGATGTGTAGGCAGAGATCCGTGTTGGGATGTCTTCCTCAGTCTCTTCTCCACTGAAGACAGAATCTTTCTTGGGACAGAATCTTTCTGTGAGTTTTGAGCTCACTGTTTCGGCTAAACTGGCTGTGAGACTAGAAGAGATGGCCCAGGGTCGCTACTCCACAGAGGGCTCGAGTGCCCATATTGGGCAGCTCACAACTGCAACCTTTTCAGCACTTCAAAGGCAACTGCACTCATGCACATACATACACAAAGACATGCACACATGATTAAAGCATAATAAAAATAAACCTTTAAACTGATTGGCCAGCAAGCCCCTAGAATCCACACATCTTTGTCTCTCAGAACTGAGGTTAAAAACACAAGCCACCATGCTTGACTGTTGCATGGGGGGATGAGAACTCAGTTCCACACATTCTTTACTCACAGGTATATCTCCTCAACTCCTCAAGATGTATTGATTAAGCTTTTTTATGTACCAGGTACTAACATAGGCCTTGAGGGAGACAGAGGCTCTGTTCTCATGGGGGCTATATCCTAGCCAGGGAAGATAATGCATAAATGAGTACATACACCTGTTGATAGAACCAGCAGAGACTGATTGAGGATTGACTAAGAGAGTTACTTAACTGCAAACCTGGACTCTAGAGGAGCTCTCTGAGGAAGTGAGACACTGACATCTGGAAGTCCACCCACCCACTTTCAGGGAAAGAGCTTTGCAAGTGAGTGGTCTCACACTCTCCATGAGCTCAATGAGGCTTGTTGGTGGCAGCAGTGGGGTTGGCTAACGTCAACACTTCTGATCACTGCTAGCTATTCTATGCCCATCCCCCATCACCATGGACCTGGTGTGATTCTGTGCCCCTCAGTCTCCCCTCTGTCACCTTCTACCCAAGCTATTTTGCATGTGAGTATTGGAATCATTGTGCCTCAGTGGTTGGGGTGTCACAGACTGATCTTCGAGGGTCACAAATTCTTGCAGCCCTTTGTCTGGAGATTTTACTGGAAATCAAGTGTCACCACTCTCACTGTGCACCAAATAAACACCAAGTCAGCGGCCTCAACCTAACCTAAGCATTTGGGATGCATTCCCTCTATTCTGGAAGCCAGTAGTCTCCCTGCAGAGCAACACTCATTTCTGGAAGCTCTGTAGGAGAATTTCCCTCCCTGCCTCTTCCCAGGTTTGAGGAGATGATTGTGTTTCTTAGCTTCCTCATCTTCAAAGACAGCAGGGTAGGTTTGGGCAATTTCCCTTTGACTCTGAGCTTCACTCTTTTGTTTCTTGCCTTCTGATGAATTACACTGTGTCTGCCTGACTACTCGGGACAGGGAAATCTCCCATTTCATGGCCATCTGACTGATGTCCTCATACATTAGATATATAGTGTTACTACTGTATGTTTCTTTATGTCCTAGGAATTATGGATTGCAGTGTAGGCATCTTTAGGGGCTCTTTTTTCCTGCCTATCACACCTGAGTTCCTTGACACACTGGGTTTTATTTGATATCTGTGGCTCATGGGGGATTTCCTTGAAATGAAAAAGTCACTTAGCCCAAGAGGTGACCTGCCATATGATGGCATCAATGCCCACGTATTGGGGAGGACTTCTAGTGTCTCCTGCAGGCACAGCTGGCTATGTGACAGTGGGATCAGGCCTATAGTCCTTAGCTAGTACTGAAACAGTAGGGAGTATTTTTGTATCTCATAAAATGGAGCACTGAATCAGACAACCACAAAGGTACCTCCTCATCCCATGTATTTACAATCTTCCTGGTTGGAGAGATTCCTTCCAAGAGGAAATCTATGACCAGGGCAGATGTTAATGGAGGAAGTCATGTGAGATACTAAATTAACCTCATAGGAGAATTATCAACCTTTCCTTGGTAGACAAACATCTCTTATGTATACTTGAAACTGGTAGGCCAAGAGATACAAAGCTGTTGTTCCTCAGTAAGGCTTTCTTTTGTTGTTTTTAGTCTACTAGTCAGCCTGGTAACACTATAACCAAACACCCGAGATAACTGTCTAATAAGTAGGAAGGAGTTGTTGTAGCTCACTGACTTAGAGTTTTTAGTTCAAGATCAGGGAACTCCATTGCTTTCAACTTTTCATGGGTGTGCCAGAGAGGAAAGGCACATGGCCGAGGGTGGTATACAAAAGATCAGACTGGTTACCCTATGGCCAGAAAACTACAGAGGGGAAAAAAAAGGATATTGCCAACCCCATCCCCTACCCCCAGGCCTCTTCTGTAGGAAGCACAACTTAGAGTAAGCATTGGAGAAAGCACGATTGTCAATCACATAGGCCTATTTTCTTCAAAGGAAGGAGTAGTTAAACAACCTTTGCTATGCTATTAGGAGCCAGCCTCTGCCTGAATCACCCAAATATCCTACACATTGCTTAGGCCCTAACCCTGAGCTCTGTCTCTCAGTGAACAGAACTCATCCCTATGAAAGAGGCCCTGTGTACTTTGCATCCTCCACCAATAGAATCCATCCTTATGTTTGTCCCAGATTCTTCCCCTAGGCCCTAGCTCTAAGCTCTGTTTACCAGACAACAGAACTCATTCTTACTGTAAAGGTCACAGGTACTTTGCTATCTTGCTATGAAGTTTTTATGTAGCTCTGCCAAAAGCTTTGTTGTAAAAATTAATACGCGGAAACTTCTTCCCAATGTTTTGCTATGCTTGATTGTATAAGAACAACAAGGCACAAGGTCAGTGTCTGGAAGATTTTGACCCAGTGTCTGCAAAAACAGGGCTGACACAGTTCTTCACCTCTCCCATATCGTCTTCCCACTGGCCATGAGGCTTATGGGGTCCTGAACACGCTACAAGCACATATAGCTATGATTTAAGGGCATCTCACTAGATTTTATTTCTTTAAGATTCAACAGTAGCATCAAGGGAACCAAGACTTAAATTCTCAGAAAGAGGTCTGTCCTCATTTGTAGGTTGGGGAATGTAGTTGAAACGGCTTTCCTGCCAGTTGTATTTCTGTCTGAATCATTAGAGTGCTACAAAAAAAAATCCTAATCCATAGAGCTAAAATCAAACAAAACTTATTTCCAGACCCTCCAGGTAAGGAATTGGTGCCTGGTAATAAATTTACTTTGGGGGAAAGGGAGGCACAACAAGGAAATGCTGGGAATAACAATGACATCCAGTGTGTTGAGTGTGCATGTAGTTCAGGCACTCTGCTGTGCGTTTTGCTTACATCTTGAAATGAAAACTATGAAGAAAATAGTATTGTCTCTCAGGGCATGTGCAGGGTTATTGCACAACACCCCCCCCCCAGCAGATGCCCAGTTCCCTGTTATAAAATTGTGTGTGTTTGCAAATAGCCTACACACATCCTCCTGCATAGTTCCAATGGCATCCAGATTATTTATAACACCTAATACAATGGACATGCTCTGTAAGCAACTGTTACACGCTATTGTTCAGAAACTAATGACAAAGACAATTTTCTGCACATACAATGCAGGTACAATACCTTTTCTTGCATATTCTCACTGGGTTGCTGCTTGCATCTATTTGCCAGGGACCTGCAGACAAGGAACACCGAATGTATTTTCCTCTTAATCATTTACAGAAAGGGGGTCTGATGAGGCACGCCAAACCATGTGGTCCTAAAGGCAGAGTTGGACACACACACACTAAATAAATAATATTAAAAATATTTTAAAATCAAGGGCTAGTGAGATAGCTTATGAGTAAATGTGCTTGCCATGCAAGCCTGTTGACCCGAGTTTGATCCCTGGAACCCACATTAAGATACAAGAGCACAGACTCCACAAAGCTGTCCTCTGGCCACATGCATGCCACGGCATAAACATCCTCATGCACATGTCTTGCACATACAAGAATAATAAGTAAGCTGTAGTCTGGATTAACTCAATGCTTCCCAGCTCTGCTACAACTCAAGTTTTCCTTCCTCTAGGCATCCTAGGGGCAGGGAAGTGGGTTTTGAGGGGAAGGATGGCTGGGTAATGTTCTAAAAGGATCGGAGCCCTAGAACTGCAAGGGAACTCATGAGAGTTCTCTTCCCAGGAACCTTGATCCATGGGCTGCAAGTTTTGGCCTTGGCATGTGTCACAAAGACTTGCTAGTCAGTGTGGTCTGTTGCTCTCCAGGAAATGGCTCACTATCCTGCTCAGAAAGCCCCCCAGTTTCCCCTCACTCCACTGCTCCCAGCTCCACCCCCTTCCCAGATTGACTCCCTGTTCATTTCCCTTTAGAAAGCAGCAGACAACAGCTGGAGAGGACAAAACGAGATACAACAAGACAAGGCAAAAGCCTGTGATCTCTGGGTTATCCACTCTCAGTTTCTGTCAGTATAAATTTGAGCTCTGTTTTGTGTCATGGGTCTCAAGTTAGAGCCGTCATTGGTTGGCAGCACCCATAAGTTCTGCTCTACCGTTGCCTCGGCCCATCATGCAGGCAGGACGGATTATAGGTAGACATTTTTGTGGCTGGATTGATGTCCAGGTTTCTCTTTCAGTAGTCTACAGAGCACCTTCCCACACTAGAGGACAAGAGCATAGAGGTGAGGGCTCCATATGGGCATGAGCTTGACCTCTGTATGTTCAATGACCTGTGTTGCTCTCAGCAATGGCCCCTGCCCCCACCCTATCATCGGTTTTCAGAGAGCAACCCCTGGGTTGTTTGGAGATCTCCATGGGACTCCCTCATCCAGCAACTCAACTGCCTTATACCCTGACTCTTCTGTCTTGGTCTATTTGTGCTGGTAGGAAATTCCACCAACTGTGTAGCTTATAAACAATAGAATTTGTTCCTCATAGTTCTGGCAAGATCAAAGTGACAACACATTCATGAATACATCTGGGAAGGATCACTTTTTAGTTTGCACATAGTGTTACCACTATCACACTGGGATTGTATTTCAATATGCAACCTTGGGGGTGGTGCACAAACATTTAAACTATAAGACTATTTATCCCAACAATGGCCATTCTCTGCAAAGTACATTGATTCTCTGTCTCCCCTAAATCCCTACCACTTCCTCACTGGCCTCCCTGTTTTTGATTCTGCTAGCCCATAGCCCCACCCAAAGTCATCATTTATTATTTTATTTTTAAAATATTTTACTTTGTTTTATTATGCGTATGAATGTTTCGACTGCATACATCTATGTATACCACATGCATGCCTGGTGCCAGAAGAGGATATTGATTCTCCTGGAACTGGAGTTACAGACACTTGGGAGCCATCGTGTGGGTACTGGGATCCAAACTTAGGTCCTCTGAAAGTGCAGCACGTGCTCTTAACTACTGAACTATCTCTCCAACCCACAGAGTAATATTTTAAGAATATAAATCACCAGGCAAGGTATGTCCATAGCTGCAATAATGACATGACAGTTATAAGAGTAACAAAGCACTTTCTAGTTGTGTTTAAGAACTGCTCCATAGGAGGAAACAAATGCCTAGTACATAAATCTCCCTAAAGCCCAAGGTTAGGTTGCTCAAGACTCTAGAGGTGAACCTATTAGTATTATTTTATTCAATGGACATAGTTTCAAACTACTCTCTAAGTTCATCTCGTTATAGCCATAGATTAGTTAAGCTCAGACCTCATCAGAGAAAGGTTCTTGTGAAATTTACAACTGGTCCAAGTACCGAGAAAAACTGCCTGTGGAGTGGGACTCTATAACACATACTAAGAAGCTCAGGAACCCGGGCAGAAGAGGAGGCAGCAGAATCATGAGAGCCCAGGGTCATGAGAACCAAGAAAACCAGTGTCTTCTGGACATGACAAGCCCCTGGCACTCATGAACTCAAAGCTGCTGTTTTTCCCTGCATAGAATCTACACAAGATCAAGTCAGCCAGCATTCGAGCCTGCAGTGGTTCATGAGCCATCCCTGAGAAACTCAAGAACAGTTGATGGCTTCGGGGAGAGGGAGAGTCTGTTTTCTTTAATGGGTGTGGACAACAAGACTCAGATTAAGTTAAAGAAAGGAGGATAGCCGGGCGTGGTGGCGCACGCCTTTAATCCCAGCACTCGGGAGGCAGAGGCAGGTGGATTTCTGAGTTCGAGGCCAGTGGTCTACAGAGTGAGTTCCAGGACAGCCAGGGCTACACAGAGAAACCCTGTCTCGAAAAACCAAAAAAAAAAAAAAAAAAAAAAAAAAGAAAGGACAAAGTCGGGGCAGAGGGAGGTGGAGGAAAGAGAGAGCATACAAAGATGGGGTGTAGGGAGATGGGGATGGATCTGGGATGAGTTAAGTCAGAGCGTTGGAAGTGAGTATGGTGAAAATACATTGTATCGAGGTTTCAAAGAATTTATGACAGTATTTATTTACAAAAATGAAGGCACTGAGCAGAAGATGCCCCGTGTTTGGTTTTCAGTGACATCTTCTCAGCACCTTTAAAACAAACTCCCAGTCCCTCAGCACAGGGTTCATCACCCCAGCACCCTGGATCAGTCTTCCCTAAACCTGTTTTGCACTCCACCTCCCTTCCCACCAAGAGCCTCATCCCCTCTGCTGCTGTCAGTCCCTCCTCCCTTAGACACCAAACAGCAGTTGCCAGGTTCAGGCAGGGCCTCTGCACTCTTCTCAAACTCCATCATCCTTCCTTCACTTTTAATGCTATAGCTGCTGACTGTTATCATTGTCTTAGAAAGTCTCCACTTCAGGCTGGCTTCCCTCATCTACTGAAGTCCTCAGAGCCTCATGTAGTGCCTGATAAATGAGGTATTCACTAATATTCAAATTCACTAACTATGTAAGTAAATAGCAACATGAGGTACAATCAATTTTAAGTTATTATGCTAATTTGATTTTTTTTTAATTTTTGAGATTGTAATCACATTTCTCCCTTCCCTTTCTTCCCTCCAAACCTTCCCATATTCCCTTTCCTGCTCTCCTTTGAATTCGTCGTCTCTTTATTTATCAGCTGTTATTGCATGTGTACATGTATTAAATATGCAACATACATATTTGTAAATACAACTGCTAAGTCCATCCAATGTTACTTGTATGTATGTTTTCTGGGATGACTCTGGTGCTGAACAATGGAATTGGTGTGCTCAGGGGAGAATCAACTCTCCTGAGCCTAGCTTTCCTCGATTGCCTGTAGCTTCTTGTGTAAGGTTGAGGCCTCTTGGGTTTTTTTCCCCATACAATTTGTCCATTTTGTTGGTGTCTTCCTTGTTTGGCACACCTTTGGGCAGTTGTGTTGGTAAGACTCTACGATTATAGCTTCTGATGTTGGTGGGAGACATAATGTCACATCAAACTAACTGATTCTCTGGCTCTCACAATTTTCCCATGCCCCTTCCACAATGTTCCCTGAGTCTTAAGGCAACCCGCAGTTCTACCCAGATGTGATGCCCATGAGCCACACAAACAACGGAATGATAAACCTATGGATGAAGTCGTAGCATGCCTTCACACTTCAGTGGCAAACAAAGACCTGCCCGTATCACCGCATCCCACTGGATTCAGGAAAACATCAGCTGCCTACCATCCAAGCATTATCCAGGCTAAAGCCAGAGAGGGTACCACAGTCAGTTTTTCACTTGACAAAAACAGACTAACCACAGGCGTGCTGCCTCTGTGTTCCACCATCTTTACCTCGCTATGATGAATGACTCCTTCACTAGAACAGGGTAAGGGCCAAGGCTTCCAGGGGAAGAAAGCAGAGAAAATAAGCATGAGTCACTGTTTCTGTGACAGCTCCTGAAGGAAAGGGACACTGTGCATTAGAAAAGCAGGGGCTGTGGTCTGGAGATTCTGAGAATATAAATTATTTGGTTGCAGGATCTGAGTTTCAGGGCAGCAGAGTGAATCTCCTCGGGTGATGGATGCTGGAGTCCATCCTTACAGTGGAAGACAAAGTTAGCCAAGATGCAATAACCCCCTGAGCCAGGTCTTTATAGTAGGCTGTTCCACAGTTAGTGGCGATCAATATCAACTCCGTTTAAGACCATCCAATCCTGTTAGCCTGACCTCATTAAACCTGATACAAACAAGGGACGAAAAGCTAGAGGCTGTGGACAGGAGAGGGAGCTTCACACTGCCGCAGTCACACTGACTCAAAAGCCCTTCCACAGCCAAGGCGAGAGACTGACTGACGTATGTGTGCTTCTCAGCAAGGCGACCAGCTGTGGAGTTTTCCTAACGTGTCCATCCAGGTGTGAATGGCGCAAGCCCAGCAAAAGCTGTTTACAATTGAACAATAGGTATGAGCCTTACAGAGGGCTTTCCTCAGAATATGCTGTCCCAGGCTAGGCTGCTTCTGCAGTGAGACACGGAAAGCACTCAGGTCTCCAGAGTCCTCATTCTCACGGGAGCCTGTATGGCTATGTGGACCACCATCCCTTCCACTGCCTGCATCCGAACAGGCTAGCGAGGGAAAGTAGACCCTGGGGACACTGGAGAACTGAACAGCATTTGTTTCTGTGCACATCCACCGACCACCTGATAATTCCACAACAAGCTCTTTTTAAACCTGATGTGAAACCGGAATAGACATGTCACACACACCTATGGAGACATGCCAACACAATGTGAGGAAGCAGGACCCTGGGAGATCTGGGGTTTGATCTAGTATCCTGGTCCTGCTGGAGTGGTGGCCAGGAGTTTCAGCCAGAGTGCGTCTCTCTGCCAAGAGAGGGAGAATGCAAAGCCCAGGACAGTGTTTTCCAAACTGAAATACCTGCACATGAGTGCCCGTTCCCACAGAGGCCAGAAAGGGGAGTCGGATCCCCTGGAGCAGGAGTTTCAGGCAGTCATGAGGCGCCAGACATTGTCACTGGGAACTGACCTGGGGTCTTCTGCAAGATCAGCTTGTGTTTCTAACCAATGAACCATCTTTCCAGGCCCCCTCTCGCAATGTTTTGCTTTTGTCATGGTTCTACTATATATGAAAATTCCAGTTTATATTTTAAATGCCTTGGATACATTAATACCACACTATAGATAGGCTTCTGAGATGGTCTTCCTTTAGTTCTAGATCTCTAGGCTTCACTGTGTCTGCACACATAGTTGTGACACACATTCCCTGATACTGTCTCTTGTGGATGCACAATTCATTTGCCATTTTTCTTACTCCATGGATGCTGAATATAGTGTTTTCCTGGTATAAACAATGGGCTAGGAGTTTCTTTTCTGGGCTTCTTAGAGTGGATGTACAAAATTTTCCACAGGATATAGATCTCACTGGTTGTGAGGGTAGTCCTGGCCTGAATGCCTCAGGTGTAAGCAAACTGTGTTCAAAGGGATGCTCTACTTTCCCTTCACTACAAGGCCCTTGAGACTCCCTTGTCCCCTAGCCCCACCACCACATGGGATTGTCAACTTGAGTCTTTAGCTTGTCCCATGATTCTGTACTCATTTATCTTCTTGTTAGTAAGTTTGACCATCTTCGCATGTTTGCTGGCTATTTGGGATTCTTCTTCATTGCTCTTTATGCTCTTATCTAATTTCTAATAGCTGCACTTGCCTTTCCCTTATTGATTTTTGGGAGTCCTTTATGCACTCTTAATTGAATCTTCTTCAGTGCTAGGACCAAAGCCAGGTCCTCACACATACTTGGCAACTGCTCTCCCACTGAACTGCACCCCACTATCATGTATAGTGTCTGCAAGCATCCTCCAAGTTGGTGGCTCACATTCTTTGTCGTCTCCTTTCCCAAGGAAAAGATTTACATTTTAATTAGGAAATTTTATCTGTCTTTTATTTTATTATTGGGCCTTTAAAGATCAATTTAAGAAATATTTGTTGGGGCTAAGAGACGACTCAGCAGTTAAGAGCACATATTTCTCTTGCAGAGGACCTGGGTTTGGTTCCCTGATCCCTTTCCAGTGTGTCACAACTTCCTGTGACTCCAGCTTCAGGTATATAAAACCATTTTCTGCACTCTGAGGGCAACTGTAGCCATGTATATAGACATACACATATGCACATCCACAATGCAGGCACGTGCACACATTTGTGCACAGTTATTATTATTTCAAATCTTAAATATTTGCCTGCCAGAAATTGCAAAATTATTGCCCTGATTTTTTTAAAAAAGAACTTCTGCTGACGATTAAGTATCTAACCTGTCTTCCTGTCCACGTGCATCATGGACCTAAAGGGAGACAGGAGGCAGCATTGTCCTGAATTTAGCCTTGAAACAACTTAGTGCGTGCTTTGGGAACACTAGTTTCACATGGTTTTGGCGGGGGGGGGGGGGGCAGGCAGACAGTGAAGCTCACTTTAATGACAAATGTAAAGTGTTCTCATTTCTCTGTTCTAGGCTACTCACCTGTAGGAAGCAGTATCGTGTGAAAGGCTCCCTGCCTACTGGAGTCTCCCCTAGGTTTTCCTGTTAGAGAAACTGGGTCATCATCGCTGCATGGAAAGAAGGCAAAGAGGCAAAACAGAATACACAGTCAAGAGCTGGCAGAAAAGGGTGAGAAATAAAGACAGGAAGAGTTGAGTTCCAGGTCCTGACTGGAGAGCAGAGCAGAGACGCCCAACCCCAACCACGTGCAGAGTGTAAGAGACTCAAAGGAATGAGCTCGCCACCCCAAGAACGGGCTGGGAAGAGAAACACATCCACTGTACGGTGATCTCAAGTCTCAGCTATGGGTGCCTCCTTCCTTTCTTTTATTAAAATATTTGTTACATTTATTGTTCAGGAGACAGAACATACATGGGGAGGTCACAGGATAACTTACAGAACCAGTTCTCTCCTTCCACTTGTGAGGGTCCCAAGGATCGAACTCAGGTCGTTATGCTTGGTAGCAAGCACTTTTACCCACTGAACCATCTTGCCAGTCCTGTTATTTGCTTTTAATGCAATAAGACTGACCAGTTGAAGTCTTAGATATTATACTATGCTTTTTCCTTCTATAATTTTATTATATTTATAATCTAATGGCATTCAAATGAGGTAGAGAAGATGAACGCCACTTAACAAGGAATTAACAGAGTTTTGACTCAGAAGAGAAGCAGCTGAGGAGACCCATGTTTGAGGGTGGCTGCAGAAGCTGGAACCCAGCTAGAAAGTATTCCATCCATCTTCCTTCAAGCATGCCATGAAGAGAATACTGGTGTGTGGATGCATTTTGAAGGAATTTTACATGAACACCAACCACCTCCAAATAAAGCAGATATTTCTTGTTATTTTGGTCCAGTCATCGCAAGAAGGCCACTCAATATTAGCAGGAGGTCCCTGTGTCTTTTGTAATGTAATGAGATCATTTTATCTTAACTCAGCATTTCTCAAGTTTATCTTCCATAATGCTGACCATACTTTTCCAGGAAGGGCCATTGTCACAGGCAACAAGAATAATTTACTCACAAGTTCATAGGGCACGGCTTCAGTCTTTCTCTGCATTCCTAGGGAAAGGAAGGCAGAATGGCCATGGAAGAACCAACTTGTAATTTTATATTTTAAAAATATTAAAATGTTAGGAACTAGTCCTGGGAGGAAAGTCTCTAATGATTTAATAAAATAGGACATAAATGTCCGTTTTCTAAAGAGTGGATCTAGTAGTATGACTGAGTGTGTCTTATTTTGTCATTAAAGAGCATACATATGCACATTAATATGCACTCTTATATGACTGGAGGCGTGCACACACACACACACACACACACACACACACACACACACACACACATCAAAGCCAGATCTAATGTCAAGTGTCTTCCTCCACTACCGTCTTTTTGTTGTTTATTTGTTTTGCTTTTCAAGACAAAGTTTCTCTGTGTAGCGCTGGCTGTCCTGGGACTCTTTATGGACCAGTTGGCCTTGAACTCAGAGGTCTGCCTGCCTCTGTTTCCCCGGTGCTAGGTGTGCTGCATTTGCCACCACACCGCACTCCCACCTTTATGTTCTTAAATCTATCACTGAACCCAAAGCTCATGGATTTGGCTGCGTTCACCAGTCAATGAGCTTCAGCGACCTTCCAGTCTCTGCTTGATCCCCAAGTGCAGGGTTACAGGCCCATGACACCAGCCCATCCTTTGGATGTGCTTGCTCTGGATCTGAGCTCAGGTTCCCCTGCCTTTGTGACAATTTCATTACCATCCAGCCACCTCCCCAGCCTCAACACAATGTTATTTCTTTATGGATCTGGCTGGTGACAAAACACTTCAGGGACAGGAAGCAATGTGAAGAACTGTCACTCTGTCAGTCTGTGTTCCTTATTTTCCCATTGTTGCCCTCAAAACCTAACAGGAAGCAGCGTGAGGCTAGAAACATTCATTTTGGCCCCCAACTTGAGGGAATATAGCCCATTTTGGTAGGGAAAAATGATGGCAGGGACATGAGGTGAATATGTGTCTGAACAGGAGAGCCAATAGGAGGCATTTCACATGCTAGACAACCTATTTTACCAGCTCCTAATTTCCAGCTTTCTGACATTGTCTTCTTTCCTATTTCCTTGGCTGCCAATTGCTTATTTGTTCCCCTTCAACAATACACCCAGGTCCATTTCCTACACTAGCACCATCTTGGTTGCAACTGGTGGGGCCATCTCTAGGAGGCCCTGAGGCTGAACCTTCCTTCCTAGTGTTGGTATTGTGAGCACCATTGTTGCCTGTGATGAAGGTGAGCATGCACACTACTATAAAAATATGTCAAGTCAGGCCAGAGTCCTCCACAATAACAACAAAGGTGATTAATAGTTTGCTTTAATGATGTAACGGACATTTAATAAGTCATTGATTTTTCTTAGCATCTTAATAAAATGGTTTTGGGGGGAGTCTCCAGCTCCTACAAGGCAATATTGATTATGAATTCACACACTGGGTTCTGAGTGCTTTGTTATCCTGGTGTGAGCACATATTACCTGATGAATATTTACTGCAGTGTAGCCATTGGTGAATTCCCAAGGTGTCACTTATGGTCAAGGAAGAATGAGCTGTTTACTGTGACCTTGGAGTCACTTCGCTGCAAATCAGGAGGAAGTTGAGTTATTTGTGATTTAGACTTTATATAAGCTGGGGAGAGGAGACTTCTGACCTTTGAGCTGATACTTGCCTGCAGGTTGTGCAGAGTTCCCACTTTTGTGGGTTGCCATCCATGTAAGGATGGGCGTTTGATGGTGTTTCTGCGTTTGAGTCATTCATGATTCTGTATGTAACTCCATTGGCTCATCGAGGTGGATCAGCACAGTTAGTTTGGCCTTGGCTCATCGAGGTCGATCAGTTTGGCCTGTTGTTAGTTCCCTATCTGGGTGTGTACAGCTTTGTTCATGTCTCCCAGGAATAATGTCACCAGCACAGGGCTGTATATTGTCTTTTGTGAATGGCTTGTTCTGCCTTGCTCCGATGTTCACCACTAAGGAAGAGGGTGCTGTGGATTTGCTTGCTGTTATTCCGCATTGAGTGGGGATCTCTTTAACATCTAGCATCTGAAATCCCTGGTCTCCCAGTAGGTTTATTGTGCCTTGGAATTGTGATTACACACAGACTAACCTTTTTCCACTCCAGGTTTTAGTGAATGGCACACTGTGCAAAACACTTCAAATACAAAATCCCATTAATTTCTCACCTGCAGAACAGCCCATAGCATTATCTTTTACAGATAAAGTAAGCTTTAATAAATAATCTTTCCCAAGGGCATAACATGAGTAAATGGTGAGACTGAGGCTCAATTTAACGTCTTTTCTGATTCTGAGGTCTGCACTGGTATGAAGAGGCGTGTGCAATGCTGGGAAAGGCCCATCCAAAAGAGAAGCCTCCAGTTTCACCTGTAGAGATTATTGAATGCAATATGGGAGGGTGAGAAGACAGAGATTGTTAGCATGGCACACCTACTGCAGTACGGTGTTCTAAAAAAGTCATTGGTAAGCAAAAATCATTGGTGCATCACAATACTGCACGTTCTTACCAACTCATTTCTGTTCTTTTATTTAAATTTATTTTATTTTATTTTTCGCTGTTTTCAATTAATTCTGATAGAAGTTTCCCCCTCTGCTCTCCTCCCTGTCCCTCCCACCCCACACCTCCTCTCTCCCAGTTCCACTCCCCCTTTGTCCTTCAGAAAAGAGCATGCCTCCCTCCAGGGGCTCCACTGTGGAAATCAATATGGTGGTTCTACAGAAAATGTAGAATCAATCTATCTCAAGACCCAGCTTTACCACTCTTGGGAATGTACCCAAAACACACTCTATCCTACTACAAAGACACCTGGTCATCTACTTTATGTGTAATAGCCAGAAACTGGACACAACCTAAATATCCCCCAACCCAAGAATGGATAAAGAAAGTGGTACATTTACACTGTGGAGTATTACTTAGCTGTTTTTTTTTTTTTTTAAATGACAACATAAAATTTGAAGGCCAATGGATGGAGCCAGAAAAGATCATCCTGAGTGAGGTAACCCAGACCGAGGAAACCAAACATGGTATGTACTAACTGATAAGTGGATATTAGCTGTTAAATACTGACAATCATGTAGACACTCCACAAATCCAGAACAAGGAGGGCTCTAGGTAGAACACATGGATCTCCTTCAGAAGGGGTCATAGAATAGATTTTGTGGGTAGACTAGGGATAGGTTGGGATGGGAATGGGAGGGATCAGGTTGAGGAGGGACAGAAGGAGAGAGTTCACGGAGATGACTGGAATCGTAAGACATGGTGGGGGGGCAGATATGGAAACCTAGTGCAGTAATAAGTGCCAGGATTCTATGAGGGTGAGGACTCCTAGTAATGGAGGATGGGGAGCATCTTCTTAAAACCTTTTAAAAACTTCTTAATAAGTCATCTTCTGTAAAACCTTTTGACCTATAATCTGTCCTTTCTGCAAGACGTGCTGGGGGAATGGAGGCGCAGAACTTGGGAGTGGCAGACTAGTGACTAGTCTAATTTAAGGCCCGTGCCACAAGAGGAAGCTCATGCCAGACCCTGTCAGGCGTTATGAGGAGTCCTCACCAGGGTCACCCTCATAGACTCCTGCGACTTACTACTGCTCTAGGTCTCCATATCCCCCCCCCACCCCCCACCATAGTGCCTTCCAATTCTAGTCATCTCTCCCCTACTCTCCCCCTCCATTCCTCTCCAGACCTGATTCCTCCTGTTCCCATCCCCATCTGCCCCTAATCTACCCACAAAATCTATTCCCAAGGAGACCCATGCATCCCCTGTAGAGCCTTCCTTGTTACTTAATATTCACTTATAAATGAGGATATACCATGTTTGGTTTTCTGGGTCTGAGTTGCCTCACTCAGGATGATCTTTTCTCATTCTATCCATTTGCAAATTTTCAGATGTGTAAATGTATCACATTTTCTTTATCCATTTTTGGGTTGAGGAATATTTAGGTTGTTTCCAGTTTCTGGCTATTATGAATAAAGCTACTATGAACATAGTTGATCAGGTGTCTTTGTGGTAGGATAAAGTGTGTTTTGGTTCTGTGCCCAGGAGTAGTAAAGCTGGGCCTTGAGAAAGATCTATTCCAAATTTTCTGAGAAACCACTATATTGATTTCCATAGTGGTTGGACAAGTTTTCAGTCCTCCCAGCATTGGAGGGTTGTTCCCCTTGCTCCATATCCTCACCAGCACGAGCTGTCACTTGTGTTATTGATGTTATCCATACTGACCAGTGTTAGATGGAATCTTAGAATCATTTTGATTTTCATTTCCTTGATGGCTAAAGATGTCGAACATTTCTTTAGATGTTTCTCAGCCATTTGAGATTCCTCTACTGAGAATTCTCAGTTTAGATCTGCACCCCATTTTAAAATTGGATTCTTTGTTTTCTTTATATTCAGTTTTTTGAATTCTTTATATATTTCGGATATTAGCCTTCTGTCAGGTGTGGAGTTGGTGAGGATCCTTTCCCATTCTGTAGGCTGCTGTTTTGCCCTATTGATTGAGTTTGCCTTACGGAAGCTTTTCAGTTTCATGAGGTCTCATTTATTAATTAATTGAGCTGATTTTTTTTTTTACAAAAAAAGCCGAACCCATACAATGGAAAAAGGAAAGCATCTTCAACAAGTGGGCTGGTCTTGTTGGATGTCTGTATGTAGAAGAATACAAGTATCCATATTTATCATCTTGCATAAAACTCAAGTCTAAGCAAATTAAATACTTCAACATAAAAACCAAATACACTGAACCTAATAGAAGAGAAAGTGGGTAATAGCCATGAAGACGTTGGCACAGGAAACAACTTCCTAAACGGAACACCAATTGCTCAGGCACTAAGATCATGTCATTTTGTCAACAGGGATCAACTGATTTTTCTTACGGAAGCAATCACATGGGAAATACAGGAAAGAGAACACTAGAGAGCAACCATGGGGGCTTACTTCACTGGGTTTCTCTACAGGAGCAGAACCATGGGATGCTATGTATTGCCAGTTATATACCTTTATACAATATGGGCCCGACACACCACAATGACTGCGTTCTGGAGAGGCTGAGTACTCAGTAGATGTCCAGTCCATGGAGCTGGATGCCACAGGATTACCACTGTGATGCTGAAGGCCAAAGCATCCCCTGATATT
Organism: Mus caroli; assembly: GCF_978045245.1. Taxonomy (NCBI): domain Eukaryota; kingdom Metazoa; phylum Chordata; class Mammalia; order Rodentia; family Muridae; genus Mus; species Mus caroli. The sequence continues at coordinate 120,833,797 of NW_028227258.1, read as the reverse complement.
CAGTCCATATTGGAAGCCAAAGAAGCTGGCATCTGAGGTGATAGACATACTTTCTCAGAAGGAAGCAGAAGTGGTCAGGCCACAATGTTTGTCAGTGGAAACTCTTCACATATGTGCTACTTTTTAGAAGGTGATTCTTCCCGACATGGGTAACTCTTTCTGGAAATGTCCTCCCAGCCCTCCCACAGTTTATATCCTAGGTAACTTTAGATCCCATCAAGTAGGCACGGGATCATGATGTACCAAAGCAAATTATCCCAGGTCAGGCAGTAAGAGGATGCCCTCCCTGCCTATGGGACATGGCTCAGCCTTGAAAATGTCTGATGCATAAATGTGAGGACTGAAGCCTGAATCCCCATGGAAATTGTAGGCAGGTGAAGTGACCACCTTATAATTCCAACCTCAGAAGGTAGAGGCAGGAAAAAAATCAGAGGAAGCTAGAGAGTAAGACTAGCTATACTGGGCAAGCTCTGGGTTTGATTAAGCGACCCTGCCTCAAAGAATAAGGTACAAGAGTGAGAGAGGATTGTTTATAACACCAGCTTCAGACTCCCATGTACACATGCATGCACACACATGTGCCCACACACCTCAAACCATGCATGTATACATGCATACTACACACACATGAAAAAGGGAAAAGAAAGCCAGAGCCAAGCAAAAGTCTCCTGTGGTGATTCTCTTTTCCTTTTCTTTTTAATTGGGGCTGGCTTACAGGTTCAGAGATTCAGTCCATTATCATCAAGGCAGGAGCATGGCAACATCCAGATAGGCATGGTGCAGGCAGAGCTGAGAGTTCTATATCTTCATCTGAAGGCTGCTAGCAGAATACTGGCTTCCAGGCAGCTAGTGGGGGTCTTATAGACCATACCCACAGTGACACACCTACTCCAACAGGGCTGTACCTTTTAATAGTGTCACCCCCTGGACCAAGCATATACAAACCATCACATTCCACTCCCTGGCCCTATAGGCTTGTCCAAACATGGGGGGGGGTCTATAGGGGCTATAACTAAACATAGCATAATGCAAAATATATTTAGTCCAACTTCAAAAGTCCCCATAGTCTATAGCAGTCTCAACAATGTTAAAAGTCCAAAGTTCAAAGTCTCTTCTGAGATTCATCCAATCACTCAACTGTAATCCCCAAAGCAAGACAGGAAACCAGCTGGGCAAACTACAAACTCTGCATCTCCATATCTGATGTCAAAGCAGTCTTCAGATCTTCAACTCCCTTTTCATCTTTGTTGACTGCAACAAACTTCTTTTTCCTGGGCTGGTTCCACTTCCTGTTAGCAGCTTTCCTCAGCAGATAGCCCATGGCTCTGGCATCTCAAACATCTTGGGATCTCCAAGGCAACTTCAGTGTTACGGTTTCTTGTTTAAATATCTGGGATCCACACATGATCTTCTGGGCTCCCCCAAAAGTCCGGCATCACTTCTCCAGCTCTGCCCTCTGTAGCACTCTAAGCTTAGGTTGAACCACTCCACTGCTGCTACTGTTCTTGGTGATTATCCTATGGTACTGACATCTCCAATACACTGGGGTTTTCTGCTGCAACCAAGTGTCACCACTAGCCTCTCATAGGCTCTCTTCATGGTGCCAAACCTCAACTCCTTTGCATAACCCCTTCAGTCCTGGGCTGTCAATTACAACTGAGTCTGCACCTTCACCAATGGCCTTCACAGTGCCAAGCCTCAGCTGCTCTTCATGACCCCCTCATGCCTTCAAAAGCAGAACTATATGGGTGACTCTTACACATTACCAAGTACAGCTGTAACATGAGGTACAACCTTGGCTATCTTTGGAATACAGCTTCTTTGTGCTCTCAGAAAACACTTCCCAGAAGATTTCACCTCAGTGATGTTGGTCTCTTCTTAATCACCACTAATTTCTTACCTCTAGCTAACCAGCATCAATTGTAATCCCTTTTATTCTGGACTCTAAAGCCAGAGTCATGTGGACAAAGCTGCCGAGTTCTGCTGCTTGGTGAGGCTGGGACATGGCCCCCTTGTTCTATTACATTATCATCAGCTTTCTGTTTTCCAACTCCTTCACTGCCTAAGCTTGGCTGTCCTGGAACTTGCTCTGTAGATGGACTTTGAACTCAGAGATCTGCATACCTCTCTCCTAAGCACTGGGATTAAAGGTGTGGTCCACCAAGCCTGTATTTAAGTTTTTCTTCACCTAGGACTTGCTGTGTTCTAGGCTGGACTTGAACTCTGAGATCTGCTTGTCTTTTTCGCCTGGGATTAAAGGTGTGTACCACCATGCCTGGATCTAAATTTACCTGGGTAGGATCTTTTCCCAAAGTCCCACTCCCTTAATCTGCTATTTCCTAGAACATAGGCTTCAGTTCCATTTCACTTCCTGATGTTCCTTTAATACTTGAACCATATATTTTATATTTTTCCTTTCTCAGCTTGCTATGCTTGTTTAAAATGCCCCTCATGAGACTTAACCAGAGAACAACGTCTATGATGGGCGTTTCTGAGATTTCCTTTGTCAATGTAATTAATCTGAGTCTCTTCAGCTTAGCCTCAGGTAGACTCTTCAGACAAGGGGAAAAAATAATCACATTCTTCACCAAAATATCACCAAAACTGTCTCCAGGCCACATATTGAAATTCTCCACTGAAACCCCTTGGGCCAGGTCTACACAGTTCAAATCACTCTCAGTAGCTAAATCTTCCATATTCCTACTAGGATAACCCATTAAGCCCAATTTAAAGCATTCCACTGCTTTCCAAAGTCCTCAAATCCATATTCTTCCAAACAAAAGCATGGTCAGGCCTGTCACAACAATATCCCAGTCCCTGGTACCAACTTATTTCTTAGGGTTTTATTGCTGTGAACAGACACCATGACCAAGGCAACTCTTATAATAAGGACAACATTTAATTGGGACTGGCTTACAGGTTCAGAGGTTCAGTCCATTATCATCAAGGCAGGAGCGTGGCAAAATTCAGGCAGGCATGGTGTAGGCACAGCTGAGAGTTCAACATCTTCATCTTAAGGCTGCTAGCAGAATACTCTGCCATGTTGATTCTTAATGTTACCAGTGGTAAGACATTCCCCCTCAAAGAGGTAGAATTCCCTGAACCCTGCACTGCAGCTCTGGCCTGACCTCAGGATGGGGGTTCAGGATCATTTATATTTTCTGCACTGGGGTCCACAGCAGAAGTATCCAGAGTCCAGTCTTTTCCCTGTTACTGAGGGACCAGCAGTGGGAAAGCAATACTACTTTGAGGGGGAGTGGGACCCCAGATAGAGCCCTGCATTTGTCTTTCTTATTACTGCTGTAATCAATCACCATGACCTCAGTGGCTCACGACAGCACAAATGTACACCCCTAGCAGTTCCAGCCATCAGGAATACGAAAGGGTCTCACTGGGCTGAAGCCAAGAAGGTGTCAGCAAGATTTCCTCCTTTTAGGAGTCTCTACGGAGGAACTGTCTTTCCTGCTTTGAGAGGCCACCTGCATTTCTTGGCTTAAGGTGCCTCCTTCCTCCTTCAAAGGCTGCAGCATAGCATCTTCCTGTGGTGCTCTCACTGGGATCCTCACTCCCTTTCCCTCCCTCCTTTCCAAGGACCCCTGTGACTACACTGGGCCACCTGGATAATCCAAGATGATTTCCCATCTCCAACTTAGTCCTGTCTGCATGGTCCCCTTTGCCAGATAAGATGGCTGGCTCACTTACGGGATCTGAAGATTAGGGTGCAGGCATCTTTGGGGTGCTTTATCCTGGGTAGGACAAGTTATTAGGGTGGATATGGGATCAGAAGCACATTCCTATCCTGGGGCAGCTGTGTGGGAGGGAGACAGGTCAGTGCATCTGGGCTAGTGCAACCCTGCTAGGAGTAGGGTTACCCCAAACACAGAGAGTCATGGCTTCTGCTAACTAAAAGGCAGGCCTGTTTTACATGCTACAAATAATACATAGCATTTATTTAAGGCCTCTTGGGAACATGCTGTTTCTGCCTCCGATGTGGCTCTGTGGCTACTCAGCTGACTTCCGTGAGCCTTCTTCAATGTTCTCTTACAGTTTGCCTACAGTGTGTGAGCTTTCCATTTCTCATTTAAACATGGGCTCCCATTCTGCAATGTGTAGTCTGTGCATTAAACATCCACAACGAAATTGCTTAATACCCACTTTAAAAAAGAAATCATTTCCTCTAAATGAAAGCTCTTCAAACAACCAGACCTCATATTGGTTGAATGGCACACCCAGACCTTTTCCACCAGTTTGGTTGCAGGTGGGGTGGAGGGTCATCACGGGCGACACTGGTTCCTATCAAATTCCAAATCTTGATGCGTTTTTTCAAGTGGAGCAAGGGAAAGGGCTATAACGACCACTCATTATAGACTGAACCACCTTGCAGCGGGGAGGTGGGACCCAGGGAGCAGTGGGATGAGCAAGAGCCAATCTGAGAGCCCGAGAGTCACCTTCTAATTGCCTTCTCCATGACAGCATCATAAGCTTCTTTATGGTGGTTTTATTTCACAGTGACCTGCCACGCTGCTGTAATTCTCCCAGTGTCAGTCATGCAGGTTTTAAAAGATGGTTGGTTTTATGGCTTTTATTTGGGAATTTGTCAGGGTTTCACATTACGGAAGCCTTCAAGCAGCAGCCTAATAGGCCATAATTTGGTGTTTAAAGGGATATTGCCAGGTAACCTGCCTGGGCCTGCAGGTGCCTCTAGCAACTGAGTTCTTAGGCTCAGAGGGGAAATCTCCATAATTTCCTTTACACTACAGTAAACCTTTACTGTCAGAAACTTCTATTCGAAATTCCAAAGGACTCCTGGCATCCTGAGACCTGGGAGAGCCTTTCAAGTTCTGAGAGCAGCTTGCTATTGAAGCTCGATTCCCATGAAATGGACCTTAGGTGTTAGCAAAGCCATGCTCAGGTTAGTGCATTCTGGCAATTGGAGCTGACGTACCTGCTTTATGACTCATAGTCTGGCAATGACAGTACTAGGCCCTGAGTCATCCTCCTCCTCCTCCTCTTTGTCCTCTTCCTTTTCTTTGTCCTCTTCCTCCTTCCTCTCTGTCTCTCTCTGTCTGTATCTCTCTCTCTGTGTATCTCTCTGTGTGTCTCTCTGTCTCTGTCTCTCCACACCCCCCCCCCCTTTAGGATCTCAATGCCCCTAACAGATGTTTTTAAACATCACGCTTCTGAGGACTGTTTTGGCCTTTTGCCACTGTGTGTACTCATAGGTTTAATGAGAAAATTGATGCCTCCCAAGCACTCTTCCCAAGGGGGAGAAACTGGTCTCCTTGTGCAGATGGTGGGCGTTCCCTAGGCCAGCATGCTGTGTGTAAGAGAGTGCACACACACACACACACACACACACACACACGCACACACACACACACACACACTTTACCCCAGCTCCTTTCCCTGTGGCCTCAGCTTGGTACACACACACTGGTGTTTATCACAGATGGCTGCCGCTTCTTCAGTATGCCTCTGCAGAGCCTCGAGTTTATCTGAGCAGTGGGCCATCTTTCTGGGGTGACCTCTGCCATACAGAGGCTGGTGTGCTTTAACTCTCATTTCTTGGTGAGCCTCCTCCTGAGTTCACTGCATGGTTGTGGTGGGGGGAGAGTAGGGCTCTTCCCAGAAGACACCTCTGATAGTATCTTTGAACATATGCTGTTGATTAAACGAGAAAAGACTCTTCACTTCTCCCATTTGGAGGTTAAAGTGGGGGGCTTGTCTAAAACAGATTGTGGCAAATTGTGGGTTTATTTGAACAGTATGTCAACGTTACTTACTCATGGGAGAGAAAAATTTCAGATTGATGGGTTTCTTTTAATTACCTCATCCTGGAGGTTGAACTCCACAAACAAGAGATTTCAGAAGCCATTTGGGTACATCTGAAAGGGCAAGATTGGAAACCTAGCAAGAATACCTTTGAAAACCTTTCCATAGTTCTAAAAACAAGAAAACCTGATCGGAGTACACTATGCCTCTCAGCAAACTGGACACTGCCCTCAGTGATCTCAGTGCCTCTTGTAAAAAAGGTGGGTTGTGGAATTCTTGCACAATACAGGTCACATCACACTGACAATCCCTTTCTGGAGCTAGGTATTACTACCAGGTACTCAGACCAGAGCAGCCTTCTTTAATCCCACAATACCAGTACCTTCCTCTTGAGTTCTGTCCATGAAGCACAGGAGATGAATGAAAGTGTCAGCCATTGGATGAGTTCCAGGCCGATCAGAGGAGTTCTCACAAATTTAGGCCAAAGCACATTCTCCTAAACAAGCTAGCTCTCTATTGATTGGCTGGGTCTATCTGTCTATCTATCTATCTATCTATCTATCTATCTATCTATCTATCTATCTATTATCTATGTCTATATCTATATTTGTATCTATATACATATATAGAGAGAAATACATAAATAGATAAAGATAGAGAAAGAGATAGAGATACCTATACCTATCATTTATCTTTGTTTTAAAGACAAGATCTCATGTATCCCAGGCTATCCCTCTTATAACGGAGGATGACCTTGAACTCCTCATCCTCCTTCCTCTGTCTCCCAAGTTCTAGCATCACAGATGTGTGTCACTGTGCCTGGCAATTGCTTGGTCTTGACTTGATGAAAATGGTCTCTAGACCATAATCATTTCTTGAGCCAGGATGTGCTTAGGGGTAGACACAAGCAGCTGAGAAAAGAGGGGACAAAGACATCCACAAAAAGCTGGCAACCTTTGCTCTGCACTCAGTGAATGGCCTTTTGGGACTTTCTCTTCAACACAGCATGTAGTATTCTACTCCGCCCCCCCCACACACACATCCTACCTCTCATGTTGATAGAAATTGTGGGTGGTGGGAAGGAGGAATTTCAGGGCCTAAAACCCAAAGCCTGTATGAATTTGGTGCTCTACATTCTGTAGTTCACCTGGGCCTTAAGCCTTGGGGATATCCTGTACTTCAGGTATGTTTTCCTTGTCATAGCGTATGGTACTGGCTTTACTCCTAGGAAATATACACTGAGCATTCCATTGAGAGCATTTCATCTGAAATGATGCTGATGAACGTGTGCTGCTGCTAAATATTGAAACATCTGTGGCTCGGCTCATCATTGCCCAGTCCCACTGAATATTACCTCATTCTGGCTCCTTCCTGGAGCCTTCCTGGCTCTGTCCTTAATGCCTATGACTTTGAGGACCTCAGGGCCTGACTGAGAAACTGCAGTGCTCCTGAAGCCTCACCAGTAGCCAGGATGCTGCACTCAGTCTCGGGCATGTGTGTGATGAGTCTCTGAGCCTCAGAGACTCCCCTAGTGTCTTCCCATCCTCCAGGCAGCCAGGATCCTTGGTTATTTCCTGAGTTTATACAGGGGAAGTCAAACAGCAGAGACTTGCCAGGCCATCCTCCCAGAAACACCAACAAAAGTCAATAAGTTTCAAGCCATTTGAGAGATGGAAGCTGTTTTCATCTCTCCCTCAAAGCCCCTTTCCTTCTATAGTCAGTGTGAAGCCCTGGAACTTTTACAGTGGAGACCAGTCAGCAGCAGAAGACCCAACTCCAGTCTCCATACTTAGTAACTCTGTGACCCTAGACAAGTGACTTGACCTCCCAGTACCACAGTTTACTCTTCTGTGGAGAGTTGATGTCAGACTCCATTCCTTTCAGCTGAAGTAAGTGGATTTTGGTCTTTAAATTTCTGTTTTCTAGACCATCCTATCAATGGGTGAACCACTTACACTTCAAGAAGAATGAGAAAATATATCACCCATTAATAAATAGTGCTTGAGTACAAGTTACAATAGGAATGATACCAAATGTCCCACACAGCTTGAAAGAGGAAGTGGATAGGCTGGGAATGGGGGTGGCTTTCTCCTCTACCGCTTGTGACATCAGTCAACAGGTGAACTCCTGCCAACAACATCATCAATGCAGCTCCTAAGGCATCCAGCTGGAGACATCTGTCCTGTGGTCCTGCCCTGGCAACTATCTTTAAAATATATTCTGTGGCTATCAATAGCTCCTAAAGAGCATGCTTAGGCCAAGATACAAGTGTGAACACACAAGCGCCGTGTTGTGGAGTTGGCAAGGGACATTGAAGCTTCTTAATGATATTCACATTGCTTTTTATTTTGTGACTCATTGTGTGATGGTAGTCATAATTTATATATTATGATGTGTCTTTAGGATTAAAAATATTTCAGCCTCCCAAGTGATAAACTATTTTATTTCCTCAGGTTAATTTTGAGGAAATTAGAAGAGCAGGAAGGAAAGGCTCCACCTCTAATTCAGAATAAATACCAGTATAATCCAAGCACTAACACATAAAGCCTCTTTGCCACTTGCTCCCTTCGTGGATCAATACTGACTCATGTAATGAAATATCATCAATGAGAATGACTGGGGATAAAATACTGTCCACAGTACACACTTGGGTGTTGAGGCACATACCTGTAATTCCAGCACTTTGGAGCTAGATGCAGGAGAATTAGAAGTTCAAAGTCATTTGCAGCCGCACAGTGAGTATTAGGGCAGGCTGCATGCATTAATTGACCTATCTCAAAACCACCAGCAACATGTAATAAGAAAATTTAAAAAGTGAATAAAAGAGGGGATTGTGATTCTTCCTGCTGTTTGCTGATGGGACAATGTTGATTTGTACTCATTAGGGACAGAAACATGGTTTTCTGTGGCCTTTGAGTTCTGACTTGGTCTGTATGTTAGTGTATCAGGGCTATGCCCTTGATAGATGACTGGCTATGCTGGTGCTTAGAGCCATGGATATTAACTTTTTAAAAATGAATTTTTAATCTAGATTCTCATATCATTCTTTTGCTTCAGTTTGGCTATCCCAATTGTCCCCGTAAACAAAAATCATACTAGGGCAGAATTCCAGTTTGGTTTTAGCAATTATAGCCCATTTTGCTACACACATTTAAATTTAAACAAAATTTACACTGAAAAATTTAATACTTTGAATTAGAAGATCCTAAGATGTGTCTGTGTCTCTATTCAGCATTCTTCCTAACACAAAAGCTAAATATTAACAAATGTCACTTCTAAATGCATTAGTGTTGAGATCTGTAAGTGACTATTCAAGTCTCTGAACGTGTTCAATTCCTTCAGCAGCTTAGCCTCAGACAGGGCCTTATGAAGACCTATCAATCATTCGATAGCATCAAGGGTCAGCCCAGACTTTTCTATCATGCCCTCCTACCAGCCCACTTCCTTCCCCCTTTCCTATGGAACCTGCTAGAGCCCAGGGAAAAATGAACCCTGACAAAAGACTTAGCAATAACGTCAGATACATACTCTCAGAATTTCCCTGTCTGGAGATTTTTTATTGCACTGAAGTAACCTCACCAATCCCAGTAGACACTACTCCTGAGATGTTCCCCCAAAGTACACAAGATATCTGTGAGCACACTGAACTTGGGGGAAGCAAAAGAGAAACCAATATTCATGTACCAAAAAGCAAAGGGTCTGGTTTGCTGCACTTACCTCTTCACACAACCTCTGCCTCAACTGGGCAACCTCCCCCATCCTTTCCCTGTCAACCTCAGATTGAGTCCTACACACATGAGTACCTCCCTCTCCACCTTCTCAGGTTTTCTTCCCCAGCCAGAAGCCTGTTTTCTTGGATAATATGTAAGGGTCTATGTTAGTATGTAAAAGCAAAGAGTTTTATTGTGCAGAAGTCTAGTATGCTGGGGCCTTCCATTCCAAGATGGAGACTTCAAGTGAGCTCGAAGGCCTGATTTAAAGCACGTTAGGTGAATTCTGGGAAGGGGTAGGTGACCTAGTCTATCATTGGCTTTATCTCTAGGAACATTCCAGAACCATTGCTGGCCAGGGCTGGAAACTGTTGCTGAGGAAGTCTGGAAACTGCTGCTGACCCGTGGTCCTTGCCTCCGGCCAGGTGTCAGGGTTGGACTTGCCTGGACTTGCTGAGTTCTTGGAAACAGATTTAGGCATAGTCTCCTTAACTGCCAATTTGAAACCTGTCATGCAGTCAGCCTGTCTCATTAAATAGAAACCAAGAGTGTCTCTTTGAGGGACATTCAATCCTGCCACAAGCAGCATCTTAATCCATGGACTCTACATGCCTGTGTTCATTGTTTCAGCAGCCCCATGACACAGACAAGAGGATTGGCCTCTGTAGAAAAGTCAAAATCAAACCCTAAATGCTTCCTATAATGATGGCTCTCCCTGCTTTGTTATTTTGAGACAAAGCTTCTCTGTGTAGCCTAGGCTGTCCTTAAATTTACCATAGCCCTGTGTGGCCTAGAACTTTAGATCCTGAATGCTGGGATTATGGGCATCACTTCCATAACCAGCTTGTCTCTCACATTTTTTTAAATTTACAACATATTCATAAGTTTTAGGAGTTTTTGTCAGAACACTAGAAAATTGAAAGTTACACTTGATCTTAGCCAAAAGGCCGAGAAGCGATGAAAATTGAAAGTTAACAAGTCAACAATTATATAGTGATGGCTTCCATAATACAGCTTCTCATATTGGTTGACTTACTCTGCTCTCATTGGGCACAGCGTCATGTTCAAATAATTGGTTACATCAATTCTCCAAGGAAAAGTTCTCCCTGGTTTTGATTTGATATTGTCATTGCTGCATGTCCCTCTCTCAGCAAGTTGTTCCTTCACATCTTGGGACTTCTGTCCACTGGACTTTGTGATCCATCTGACAGACATGGTGAAAACAGCTCACTCAGCAGCCCACTCAGATGTGCAGTGAAGTTTGCACATTGTTCAAGAATTGTTTCCATGTTTCTGGAACTTTCTCTGGCAAACCAGAGTGCCACAAGACCCTCATAGACAAATTATGACATTTCAATGACTTGAGCAAAGTCAGGATCTTTTCTATTATATATTTTTAGTAAATCCTATTACTAAATCTATATACTTGCTGTGGGTCAAGTGAACCATGGCACCAGACAGAAGAACTGGTAAGTTTGAACAGGTTCAACGCCCTGGGGAATCTCAGAATTGTGAACAGCAGGTGTGGAACCAGCTCCCTGCCAAGTGCTGCTTGTCTCGGAACATATAACCATGACACCCCACTGAGAAGACCATGACAGTCGGTCACAAAGCATAACAACCTGGTGTTCTCCATGTTAATAAGGTGTCTAGATAGGCCCCAAGTATTTAGCCAATGAGCTTCCTTCCTGGGCATCCCTTCCACAAAAGATATTTAATCTCTGGTTCACCTTGAGTAAGATATAAGAATTCACATCTGCCATCAAATAAAGAAGTTTGGACAAACAAGGACCATCTCTTTCATCAAGGATTGGGGGCAGAGGGACTTCATAATAAAAAGCTGTACCTTAAATCTCCTCAGAACACTCAGCACTCACTCAGAACCAAACTGGGTTCCACCCCAGTCTGGACTCAGTCATCCTCTCCTCTTTCCTACCTGATGCTTAGGAAAAATGTGGGCCCTCAGACTCCCTTTCCCAATTCCCTGTGGTCCCCAGTGGCTGTTGAGTACACTGGAGGCCCAGAACCAAAGCATCCATCCAAGACCCTGTTGTTTCTCACCCTGAAAAATATGGGCCGGGATCCCTATCACAGGACTCTGTTCTACCTCAGCTCAGTGGCTCACGTGCTGGACTTGGGCACCCCAGCATCGAGGCAGACACGCAGTCCAACACTTGTTTCTTTCCATACACACACACACACACACACACACACACACACACACACACACAGACGCACGAGAGACAGAGACAGAGAGAGGAGGCGTGCATAAAGACATTTGAATTTACATTTTCTACCCAGGGGTGGGTATAGAGGTCTAGGTGTATGCTTTCAACGAGCAGTGTGTTGAGGAAGCTGGCTAAAATACAAAGATCTGCACATAAGACTTTCTCAGTGTGGACCCTTGGGTCTTGTGGTGGTGTTGCTACTCTAAGCAATGAGGAATGTTTTGCTGTGGATTTCCTGTTCCTGGAAAACTACATAGTTGAAAAAATAATCTTTTTGTTTGAGTGCTCCCTGTGTGCCAAGGTCAGAGGAAGCCCTTGTCGGGGCTGTTCCAGCTTTTCTTCCTCTTCTCCCCAATTTAGGGCAGGGGTCTGCTTGTCTGAAGGAACCCAGAGAGCATTCATCTCTGGATCCCACAGCACTTTAGAACAGTTAGATGCCCCAAGGTAAGTGGCTATGTCCATTTTGGACTCGCACCAAAAGTGCTGCCTTTGGGGAAGTAAACTGAAGGCACACCACAAAGATTGTTTTGGAAAGTGACTAGTTTTCTTTTTGTTCTGTCTGAGCTTGCACATCATTTCAGAGCTGGCCACCGTTGCTCTCCACACCAGGCTTCGTTGGATCTGCTCTGTTGCCAGACTGGAGGCTTTGGGAGCTGGCTTACGGGAGCTCAGGCTTGGGAGAGACAGAGAAGTGGTTTATTTAATGGTGATAGTTTTATAAAGGAAGTGATTGTGGCTCAGGGTTGAGCAGTTTGCTGTGGGCCACAGCTGGTCTCTGACAAGTGAGAAACCAGTTCCTTAACTGCTGTGCAGACAGCGAACATGGAGCAGCTACAGAGCAGCTATCTGAGGAAGACGACATCAACAAAAGTTTCTCACAATGCTTAGAAGAAGAGGACCTGTTTCCTTAATCCACCCATTTCCTGTCCCATCTTCCCTGGCTGAGAAAATACTAGAATCTTTGGTTCCATTATTGATTGATTAACAAGCTCTGTAGCCTAGGCTGACCTGGACTCACCTATGCAGCTGAATATGACCCTGAACTTCTGATCTTCCTGCTTCTACTTCCTGAATGCTGGGATTACCGGCACGTGCTCATTATCAAAAACCACAATAATGTAAAGTCTGTGGCAATTTAGACACAAACACGTATTTCTGTAGAGTAACTTCAAAATAATAAGCATTATTTTCAAAATAATAAGTATTTATAAAAAAGAGTTTTAAAAAATGAGGATAGTAATCCTCCCTTGTCGACAAGAAAGGATAAACTTCATATAGTATCAAGCCCTATATGTACTGACATTTTTCCTAGGCACATACCTATGATAAAAATGTGTAAGCCAGATACAGTAAGAGACAAACAAAAATCATATTTAAAACAATAATATGTTATAACAAATATCACATTATTGTGGTCTCTTTAAATGTGTTGTTGTTGTTGTTGATCTCGGCAATGTCAGTACACATTCTTTGTCTTTCTCTAAGTTGAGAACTTGGTACTTCCTAGTAGTCAATATCATCACCATTGAGCTTTGGAGCATCATTAAATAAAATAAGGGTTACTGAAGCTTAAGCACTGTGTGACTAAGATCCAGTCATTACTTAGGGGGCTCCCGCATGACTTCTAGGCAGGGTGGCATCTTCGCTTAGAAACACTGGATAAAGGGATAAGTCACATCCCAGGTGGGACCAAGTGGAAAGGTGCAAGAGCTCTTCCTGCTAGCCAGGATGGCATATAACTCACAACTTAAGAACTGTGTGTTCCTGAAACTTTCTGTTTACTATTTTGAGGTCATGACTGACTGCAGGCATAACTGAAACTGGTAAATGTGAAAGTGGTAAGTCCGCATTTGGAGGGACCACAGTGGTCAAGGAAATTAGGCATTTCATTGAAATGGCACCAGGCTCTAGCTTCAGTGTCTAGTTCTGCAGAGAGAAGAGCATAGCATGTTTGTGGTATATTACTATACAGCAGCCTAACACCCACTGCCTTAGTTTCTGTTAGCTTCACCCACGAGTCTTGGTGTTAGCCCTTCTTTAAATACGGCACCATAAACCAGCCATACTGATGATGACCTGAACCCTCTTATTAAGACCTGGTTAGGAACGTTTTTTCTTTGAGACAGTGTCGTTCTGTGGGTCCAGCTGACCTTGAACTCCTGGGATCCCCTTACCTCAGCATCCCAGGTGCTGGGATTACAGGCTTGCATCACTAACACTGGATAAGTAAGGACTTCAAGTGGATAGTTTTTGTTATGTATTTGTATGTTTCTGGCATCTATTTGCAAGAGCAAAATAGATAGTCTTTGATGATACCCAGATGCTCCATTCAGTTCTCCACGTGTTGTAGACGGTTTTAGTAGCTTCAAAACACACTTGACTGGACTGTAATCCCTGACCACCACTCAAAAATCTTGAAAATAGGACCACTTGAGCTCTATTAACTGGTTAAATACAGACCTCTGAGTGGGCCATCGAATGAACCCTTTGCCGCCTACAGCCATGTTTTTATGCTATGCAATGCTCTGTCCTTAACTCAGTGGATAGAGCTGGACCACTTAACTCCTAATTTCAATCTTAAAAATCAGCACCAAGAATAATCTCTGCATGTGGCCGAAATTTCAGTGACACAAACTGGGGAGCTGTGGGTAAAGAAGCACAGAAAAGGGGTCAAGGCTTGCTTGCCTCTCTTCTGAAGGTCCCAGGTCCTAGGGCACCACATTGCTCTTAATATTCTGCTAGTGAATTTTCCTTTTAGGCAGGAGACAGCTAAGAAGCCAGGCTTGATGGTACATGGACTGTAATCCCAGCACTTCGGAGGTTGAGGCAGGAGACTTTGAGTGAGGAGTTAGTTTCAGCTGTATAGTGAGTTCTATACTTGTGTGGGTTGTTTTCATCTATCGCCTTTTGCTCCAGGGTTAGCCAAGCCACCAACCCCTTCCAGCTTCCCTGAATCCACAGATAAAAGACACACACACACACACACAGAGAAAGAGAGAGAGAGAGAGAGAGAGAGAGAGAGAGAGAGAGAGAGAGAGAGAGAGAGAGATTGTTTCTTTATAATTGCTTTCTAGGCATACTTGTTGGGCATTACTATCTCCCACCTGGAATTTATTATCTCCAATTTATTATCTCAGTCTCTCCCCTTGCCCTAAACATCAGTGGCTAGTCCCACCTAACCCCTGCCAAATATCCTTGGCCACCTGCCTAGAGTGGAGGCCACAGGCCCCAGCTTCCCCTGAATTCTTCCTTCTCCAAACCATGGCAGAAAGACCTCTCCTTCCTCCTGTCCCCCTGCCTGTCTCCTGAGACCTGGAAGTCCCTTCTCCACTTTCCACTCAGCAATTGGCCCAAGGCTTTCTTTACTGACAAATCAAGAACCAATTGGGGAACAGGACCTTAGCATCAGACCCTCACCTTACACATATTAGCCTGGGTGACCAATATAGCAAGACCTTGTCTCAAACGACCGTTCAAGTTAGTACCTTCCATTTATTGATATTCGCTGCATTTTATGCAATATTAGTTTTTTTTTTTCTGGTGTTGGGGATTGGCCTCTGAGCATGCTAAGCTCCCCCTCCATCACTCACAGCACCTCCCTCCACTAATGCCTTGAACTGGAGGAAGCTTTGTAGTGTTTCTTATGGGGACTCATGTTGACTTCTACAAATGTGAGTCTGTCACCAGAGAAGCAGGGGCAGTAGACAGAGCATAGCCACATTGGTGGGGCTTTGCCTTGCAGTCCACAGTCCTGTGGAGCCAGTTTAAGTGGAACAGGAGAAGTTAAAGAATAACACCCAGCCTGAAGAATAGCTGGATGGAGCCAGTCTTTGAAGCTACGGGGCTCAAAACAGTTCAGCCAAGTGTAACACACCCAGAAAAATGGTCCATGTCCCTATACCATGTCCTTAGAACAACTGCTGGGTCAGGGATAGGAGACCAGACAGGGCTCCACAATTTCTCAGGATGTTCCTTCCACTGCAGGCACAGCCCTGCCCAACTCTGTGCTCTTCCCTAAGTGTCTTCCTAGAGTGGGACAGAGTCAGAGTGAGGAAGAACTCTGGTCTACACCTACATAAAAACTGTGGGGATGTTGTTGTTGTTGCTTTGTTTTGCCTTCTGTCTTGGAGTAGGGTAGAAAGAAAAACCAGGAAGGGTTTGGAATTAAGGAGAATGGAATTCTCCAAATGCCTTTCAAACTATGAGAACTGAATTTTCACAAGTATGCAGAGAGTAGGGTGGTAGAGGTCAGTAAAGAATGATTGGTTTGCAGTGAGACTAATTTAGTTTCAAAATATATGAATATAGAGTCTTTTGCACTACCTTTGTGTGACTTTTCTTTTCCAGCTAGGCATCTGCCTGTCAGGAATGATCAAGATGGCCAGACTATAAAGAAAAAGGCTGATGTTTTTGCTTTGTGACTCCCCAAATAGTAGCTGGAGCTAAGAAAGGACAGTGATATTGACAGGTGTCCTGCACTGGGTGAGAAAAGTTTCTTTTCTCCTTCCACCTCTTTCCACATGTGCATTACAGATGAAGAAAAGCAGGGCATGGGGTAGCTTAACATTTGAGAAAAGCCTCTACCAGACAAGAAGTGTGCCTTCCTCTGTGAGGGGAGGCAGAGGCTTGGAGGGAATTCAATTCAGCAGAGATGCTGCTTGTATTTCGGAAATTCATCTAGCACCTTCCATTCTCCAGGACTCGGACAAAGGGAGGCCAAGAGGAAGATTCCAGAAAACCTCAGACAATATGAGGGCAAAAGGGTCTGAGGATGTTTGGATGGAGGGAGATGTCTGCTTAGGCTGACCTAAGGGAGTGCCTGGTGACAAAGATTCTGTCCATGATAGTGAGATCTCCCTGAGTCCTCCCACCTCTTTATTAGGCCTCAGCTTGGGTCCCCATTTTGACTTTGACCTGTTCAACCAAGATTTAGCAAAGACTGCCATGGAATCGCCCCCAGTGTAGTCATGAACCAAGTTCCTTTCCTTAGCCAGTCTCCCTTCCTCTTTCCCTTCCTCCCTATTTTTTTGTCCCTCTCTCCTTTTTTCCCTTCCCAAACCAAGATCTCATGTACCACAAGCTGGCTTCAAATTTGGCACATATCTCAGACTAGCCTTGAACCTCTGAACCTTTTGTTCAGAGAGCTAGGATTTCAAGTGCATACAACAGTGCCCAGTTCTCCTTAATGTCTGTTAGTAGTTTTCCATTCACACTGACTTCTTGGCTCTGCTTTTTGGCTGCCTGAGCTGATTATTATTATTTTTTTTTACCAACTTGACACAAGCTAGGGTCACCCGGGAAGACATGAGAAAATTCCTTTATCAGACTAGCCTGTGGACAAGTGGGTGGGGGCATTTTCTTGATTGATATTTGATAGGGAAGGGCCCAGATCGCTGTAGGCAGTGCTACCCCAGGAAGCTAGTCCTGAGATGCATAGAAAAGGTAGCTGAAAATGAGCTTGGAGCACAATCAGTAAGCAGCATTCCCCCACAGTTTCATCTTCAGTTTCAGACTCCAGATTCCTGCACTGCCTGACTTCCTGCCTTGGTTTCTCTGATGATGGGCTGTTGGGTATAAGATGAAATAAGCCCTCTCCTCCCCGGGGTTCTTTTGGTCATGATGTTCATCATAGCAACAGAAAGCAAGCAAGGATGCTCTTCATTTTCACCTGCCTTTGCTGCGTCCAGACTCAAGCACAATCCCTCTTTCATATTGCAACAGACAGGGCCTTTACTGTAAAGCTTTTGAACAGTCTTTCTTAGCATTACAACAAGAATCAGATTAGTTTTTCTTTAAGACTCATTTCCAGTACCTCTAAGGGACCATGGAGGAGAAGAGAGGTCTTGCATGAACTGAAAGGGCTACAGAGAGGTTTTCATAAAGCAATGCACCTGCAGAGGCCGGTGAATAAGACAGAAACACACAACAGATGGCAGCCTCGGTCTGATGCAAATGACGGGGACCTCAGTTACTGGATTTCAGCGTCATCTCCTAAGGTTTAACATATTGGCCACATCCTGGCCAGTAACAGTAAAGGACACTCAGACACTGGACTGAGACCCGTGGAGACTTCAGATCTAGAATTTCCACTGTCAACCAACCTCTATGACCCCACAGAAGCCATCTTGAAAATGAGGAGGAAAACAGTAGTCAACACCAGATGAGATTTAACATTCAATCGGCTCAACAATAACTCCACTGCCCCATACATCAGCCTCAGAGAGAGTGTTCTTAAAAGCCGAAGAGAATAGCTATAACTTGGCATTCTCTCTGCAGCATAGCAGAAGATAGGCCCCACAAAAATTAGGATGTCACCAGAAACAGACCTATAAGATATTTTTTTCATCACTACGATGCACCTCCCCTGGTACACTGACAAAGCTGTGCTCCTTTGAAGCAGCTTCTAGTGTGGTTTGGAAATGGTCCAGCAGCAGGGTAAGAGTCTAGAAGGGACATGAGAGTAAGGGAAGGGCAGAGGTGTTCCTTCCCTTCTCCTGGGAGCCGAGACAGGTACTGCAAGGATTCCTGGGTTTCTAATGGGAAAGAAGACCAACAAACAGCCTGTTTGTCTGGTTGGATCTGAGCTAAAGCTGAGGTAGGCTCTGACGAGATCCACAGGATCTCCAATGCCAGGATACAGAAGCTAGACCTGCTGTGCCTTTGCGACTGCCATCACATGGCATGAGAGAGCCAGGGACAAGATGCTAGCAGGGCTGGAGACCAGCAGGGATTAGACTTCAGGGCTTCCCAGTAACTCTCAACAGTACACAGCTACCAAACAGAGGCCCAAGGGCCACCAAGGACATTGGAGGCTCTGTCCCATAAATACAAAGAGCCTTAGAGCTGACCGAAAGAAACTTGTCATTTATCTAAGGGATTGCTGGAGTCTGCGATGGGTAGGTATTTCCATTGACAGCCTTAACGTCATTTCTCAGGGTTTAACACAGTGACAGAGATATGACCTCTTCCCTCAGATGACCCAGGTTTGAACTGACCCTGTGCCCTCACTGTACAGCTTGGGGCAACCGTGGCTGTGGTGTTAGTTGCTCTCCTGTAAAGCAGGGTTCTGATGGTTCACATTTTTAGGGTATGTGAGGACTGGGCTGTCTTCTGACCGAGGAAATGAGCCTGATACCCAGAGTACCTATCATGTGACATTTTCCGTTCTCTCCTGTCAGCCTAAGGGTCATAAGGACCTTGAAATTCATTAAAGAAGCAGCCGAAGAAGCTTGCTTCGTGTGCTTGCCCTCATCTTGCCCATGGTTTGTAAATCTTAAATTCCATCACAGTTCTACTTGGGAGATATGGGCCCTTGTAGGACTATGTAAAACGTGCTGCTTCCTTCAGGAAGTAACATGGTCCATTAATTATGAAGGCCTGAGTTGCATCCCCAGAGCCCATATGAAGGAAGCATTCCGAGCTCTTGTGATCCCAGTGCTAGGGAGGTAGTGCCAGGTGAACTCCTAGGGCTCACCAGCCAGACAGTCTAGACTGTGTGATGAGTTCCAGGCCAGTGAGAGGCTGTCTGAAAAAACCTAAGAAGGACAGAATTTGAGGAATGACACCCAAGATTGTCCCCACATGCATATCTCCGCATATCAATGTGTACCTGCATACATACACACACACAAAGACAACATAGAGAGAGACCACAGGGAGTGACAGGAGGGGAGGGAGACAGAGATGGAGAAATAGGGTGAAGGGAGAGAAGCAGTTCCTTTTAGGAGGCTGCACTCGGAAGAGCAGGTGACAGGAATCTTTCATACCCACACCCCTGTTTCTCCAGGGATCTCTTTTAGCATTCAGGGCCTTTTTCAACCCACAGGCAGCGGTGGCTCCCAACCTTGGTCTGACTGCCTGTTTCAGTTGTTTTTCTTTTATCTTGCACAACTGGGTAAAGTGGCTCCCTGAATTTTTATAGCTTCAGGAAGAGGCAGGCCATTGTTACACCGAAGATCCTAGAAGTGTATTATGCATGCCTTTGAACAGAGGTTTCGTGCATGTTATTTTTAAATTCTGAACCTTCGAAGCAGTGAGAGTTTTAGGAGAACAAATTCTTTGATTTAAAAAAAACGAGACTGAGTCTGCACAAAAATAAAATGGAAAAGCCCTGGTGTCGACAGCCTGTGGTAGATCAAGCTATTAAACAAGCTGAGGTCAGGCTTGCCAGCTCAGTGCACCCTCCTCACAGCACCCGCAGACTCTCATGTGGAGTTGCTCATTGGCGAACTAGAGTGTTTGAGGAATGCAAGCCTGTAGCTGCCATTGGCTAGGAGCTTGCTATACACACGCCAGCATCAATCCAAGCCGTTGGGTGAAATCCTGCACTACTTTCCTAGATTGCTCAGACAAATGCCTAAACACTTAGAGGGTTAAAGCCATGGATTTTATTCTCTGACCATCATGGAGTCATGGTGTTGGTGGTGGTGTGCTCCCTCACATATTGGGCAAAAGTTCGTTCTTTGCCTCTTCCAGAGATTCTTCAACAGCATCACTCTGATCCCAGTCTCTTCATTTTCTCCTCTCCTGTCTCCCAGAGGGACTTCATCACTAGACCGAGGCCTGACACACACCATCCAGGTAACCTCATCTTCAGATCTTTAGTGATGTCTTATTAAACACTTGTTAAATAAGATCACATTCTTACATTCTGAGCACGGGACGTGGATGTGTTTTTTGGGGAGGTCATCATTCGATCCACTTCAATTACCTGTGACATTCTCACAGTGACATTCTGGAAATATTTGGCATTGTTTCAAAATTCAGCTTCTGAATAGTTTTCTTATGTTGCTCAGCGGTTACATGTCCCTTCCTCAAGCCAACTCCTGGGAATTTCTTGCATGCATACAATCTATTTGATCTTATTCACTTCCTCCTCTGTAAACACCTACCAGACCTCCTCATACGTCCTCCTAACTCCATGTTTGCTCGCTCTCTCCCTCTCTCCAGCCTACTGAGTTCAACTAGTGCTGCCTGTGTATGTCTATGTGTAGAGCCATGTACTGGAGGATGAACAACCTACTAGAGACCACAGCCTTAAAAAATACAGACACTCTCTGCCCTATCAGCCATTACCCTTCTGACGCTTTCTACCTACAAGTGGGGCATGTGTGTTCCTTTCCATCTACACTGGAATACTCACTCACTGGATCGTGTGCAGCTTCTGGGCAGACAACTATACCTGCTGTGAGTTTGTGAGCAAAACAATGTCCAGAAAATGCTGTTTTGACCCACTCCTCCAGGACCTCTGGCTCTTAAAATATTTCTTTCCTGTATAATTTACTGTTCTGTTGCTGAGATGAAGCACCATGACCAAAGCAACTCTTATAAAAAGAAAGCATTTAATCGGGGAGCCACTTACAGTTTTAGAGATCAAGTCTATGATCATCATAGTGAGAAAGAGAGAGAGAGAGAGAGAGAGAGAGAGAGAGAGAGAGAGAGAGAGAGAGAGAGAGAGAGAGAGAGAGAAAACGTGGGCCTTTGAAACTCTAAAGCTTAATCCCTAGAGACATACCTACTTCAAGAAGGCTATATCTATTCCAAGAGATCTACACCCATAGCAAAATCACATCTCATAGTCCTTTCCAAACAGTTCCACTAACTGGAGACTAAGCATTCAAACATAAGAGTGTGGAGAGTGGGGCCATTCTCATTCAAACTATCACACACTTCTTCTTTAGTGTTCCCTGAACCTTGAAGAAGGGGGTATAATATAGAATCTCATTTAACGCGGAGCACTTCACAGCTACTAATCTCTGTGCTTTGACCAGTTGTGAGTCTCTGCAGTGACTGCTATCCATTGTACAAAGAAGCTGATCCGATGAACACTGAGCGCTTTGAATGTTGCTTTAATTCATCACAAGTAATTGTTGTTTTGTAGGCTTACTTACTGCTGAATAAGCTCACCATTTCTAGCTCTTTCTGAATGCCAGCTGGCTCAAAGACCTCTCCAAGTTGACTGATTCAAACTGGTTTCTCCACGACACTGCACTGACTCCCAACTGACCAATTCTCTCTCCCAGCACTGTTCTTACATAGCCTCTCTTTTCTGTGCTGCTCTCATATGACTTAGGCATTCCCTATCCTTGACTCATTTCTCTGATTTGTCACTTTGTCTGCGCCTCAAATAGACATCACTGTCAAACATGGCTGCTTCCCTCTACAAACTGAGTTTACTTTAAAGTTGCATACCAAGGACATGTCTGCACGTCCAGCTGGATCACACAGACCTAGAAAGTCTTTGGATGTGATCAGAGCAGCCATATTGCTGGACTAAAATTTCTCTACATTGAGCTGCACTTATCCATAGGTATAGAGACATGAATTTAAAGGGCAGTTAGTCACAATATCCATTTAGCGAAATAGTAATAGTAGTTCATCTCTGAGGACTATAAGTTGTCCATATATGGGTTCTTGGCCAAATTTATACAAGTAGGCATGAGTTTCTTCCAGTGGAGAAAGTCTTAATCAGAAAGTGTTGATTAGCCCTCCTAACATCCATGTACCAATGGCCATTATCTTTCCAGGCTGGCCACAGCCTTCAAGGCTTGAAGTTGGGTAAAACTGTGGATGACTCCTACCCTAACCATAGCAGCTCGAGTTGCACCTTTCAGCACTGTGCAAGCTAGACAACTAGGAGCAAGCCTCCAAGTCAATACCAACTTGATTTCTCCAAGTCTTATGACCAAAGTGTGTGGTATCTTTAGCAATAGGGTCTTAGCTCAGTGGTTAAACTTCTTAGAGGTCACATAGCTGATTTAAATGCAGAACAGGGGCTAAAATTTATAATTTAGTGAATGCATGCCTACTGTGTTCCATGCAATTTGCTGGTATTGAAAGCATTATTTCTAAATTTATTTCTTTCTTCTCCCTCCCCTCCCCTCCCCTCCCCTCCCCTCCCCTCCCCTCCCCTCCCCTCCCCTCCCCTTTCTCTCTCTCTCTCTCTCTCTTTCTTTCTTTCTTTCTTTGTCTTCCTTCCTTCCTTCCTTTCTTCCTTTCTTTCTTTCTCTCCTTCCTTCTTAAAAGTTCTCATGTATCCAGGCTGGCTTCAAACTCACCATCATTCCTTGTAGCCAAAGATGAACTTGAATTCCTGATCCTACTGCCTCCACCTCTAGACTTCTAGAATTACAGTTGTTATCCACTGCTGGGATCAGATTTCCGGCTTAGTTCATGCAAGACAAGCATTCTACCAATGGAGCTATAGCAACAGATCCTATTTCTAAATATTCTAACAGTACTAAAGAAAGGGCTTCTTGAACTTTAATGATGGAGAAACTGAGGCTCAAAAGAATTTTTTTAAAGTTCAATGACACACATAAAAAAAACTGGCTAAACAAGAACTTAGACTCAAAGCCAAGCCCAGATGTAAAACAATAAAGAAACAATTGAAGCATTGGGAGACCTCCAGAGAGTAGGCCAGTCTCATTACTTTAGGCAGAAAGTCTTGTAGAAAGGGATTAAACATTTCAAAATGTCTAGGAACAATTTAAACTACCCAGTACAGCATTCCATGGGCACTTTCCACTCTGAGTGAAACAAAAATTTGAGATCTCTCTCTCTCTCTCTCTCTCTCTCTCTCTCTCTCAATCCCTCTCTCTCTTCTTTTCCTCCTCTTCCTCCTCCTCTTCCTATTCTTATTCTTCCTCCTCTTCCTCCTCTTCTTCCTCCTCCTTCTTTTTGCAAGCCTTGGAGATTGTCTTGGTGTCCATATCTTGACTTTGCCCCATTACAGAGGGCATTGTTAGATGCTGTGGAAAACACTTAACTCTGCTTTGAAAAGCACTTCAGTGTCTCCTGGCTCTGGGTCGTTCTATTCCATGAGCAATCGCCAAGGTTGGGGGTGTGTGCATCATTATCCTCACTTATAGTCAAGGAAATGGACTTCTAAAGTGACTTTTCGCTACTATTTGCTTCACACGGAAGCAGAAGCAACTAGAATCCTGGCTGGATATTTGGCTGCAATTCTTTTACCAATGTACAAAGCTGATTGGTATTAAAAAAATATCTTGGGAGAAAGAGGGATAAATTGGCTAGCATTAACTTAGAGTAGGAAACATACACACACACACACACACACACACACACACACACACACACACACACACACACGGAGAGAGTCAGAGACAGAGACAAAGATGGAGAGATCTTTTCCTTTCTCAGTTTTAAGGATAAACTATTACATTTCAACACTGGTCTCAAAAGCGATTTACAACTGAAAATTCTTTCTTGAGGCCAGAGGGCTCTTTATATAATCTTATTTTCCTTGGAGTTCCAAACAAGCAGGCCAAATGTGGTCTATTATGTCCATGCTGGTGTTTATAGGCCCATCTTCAACTGATGGATGTTACTTAATCATGTGGAATCTGATATTACACAGGGCTGAGCCCCTCGTCCAAAGACCTGGCTGCAAATGCCAATCCTTTATGGTGGAGTCATAGGACAGGAATGAGCAAGCCTGATGCACACACAAGCTCTGCTAACTCAGATAATACCCCAAAGATCCTTAAGACACTGCTTCTGTCTTTTGAGGCAATTTTCTAAATGCTGCTTGAGAGAGAAGAACTTAATCCCAGGTGCACTGTTACTCTCCCAGAGACTCCCTTCGTTGATGCCACAAGGATGTTCTTTCTGTTCTCTTTAGTCATTATCCCATTTCAATGCCTGAGGGCACCCTTAGAAGCATAGCCCCTCCCCACTCCAGGATTCTCAGCCAATGAGCAGCCAGCCTGCCCAATGTAATGCCACTGGCTAGGATTGATTCTGCTTGTTAACCCCTTAACCTCCTCACTTAATAAAGTCAAAAGCTCCGAGGACAGGGTTGCTTAGACAAAAGTGGTCTCATAAAATTACAATGGAGCTGAAAGCAATTCCTATCAACTAATGACATCACAGCCATTGCCACACTGTAACACAAGACATTATGCACCTACTTATAGTGTTGCTGCAAACAGACCTGTGCTGCCTGTTGCATAAATAGCATAGGGGTTGGCACCATGGCTCAGTGAATAAAGGCCTGATTACCTGAGTTGGATTTCTGAGACTCTTGTGGTAGAAGAAGAGACTGATTGACTACTCCAGTTATGCTGTGACTACACTTTGTGGCAGGCATTTAGGCATGTGAGTGCACACATGTGCACACACACACACACACACACAAACACACATACAAGTTGAGTTGACTAGAACTTACCTCAAGTACTTGCCTCTTGTCTACATGTCTCTTGTGCTCTTTCTTGCCTTGTACTCCACCTTGTAGCATCTTGTCACATGTCACAGGTATGTCAGAATGTGCCATGCATCCTTGAGGACACATTTGGGTGATTTATGTACATTTCCTATAACTGGTGTGGGACTATTCTCGTGGTTGGTACTTGAAACAATATTATGAAATCAATGACCCACTTGTTGTATAAAAGCCTTTAAGTCTTTCTCACCTCAAGCCTTAGGTCTTTAGTTCCCAGGGATATACAGAGGGGAAAAATATCCACTTGGCTGCTTCAATTTGAATGTCAAAGGGTCAGTCGATATTAATAGAGGGATGCAGTGGCTATCTGCCTGGGGCTATCAAACAGTGTGCCACAGGATTTAGCTGATCTCAGACACTTACTTCAGACAGAACCAGATTACAAGGAGTCTCTTACGGAGCCAGTGAGCTACAAGGCTTTGACTAATTGCTCCTTCCTGAAAGAATAGAGGAATTTCTTAGTAAAAATCTTCCCCACAAAGGGTTTGTTACTGTTCTTTCGCTACGTTGTAAACCTGAGCAAAAAGACTAAGACGAAAAGGTTTAACATCTGTATTTAAGCTTAACATTATAGTCACTCTATATTCATCACTTCTGAGATGGCAAAAATCTTCATGGAAACTGTAGGCCAGGAACGGGTTGAGTGCTTCTCCTAAAAAATATTTTGGAAATTCAATCATGTACTTCTTTTTACAATAAGGGATGAATTTACAAGCAAACCTATAGAGAAATTCAGTAGCATTTAAAAAGCCAACAAGGAATGTAATGAGGGATATATATATATATATATATATATATATATATATATATATATATTAACAAAAGCTGTGATGGTTATTTTACTGATAGTCCACTAGATAGGTTTTGAGGTTATAAAACGTTACATTAAGAAAATATGCACATCACTGATGAGTGGAAGCTTATCAAGCCCAGAAGCTTAGAATACCCAAGATACAATTTGCAAAACACATGAAACTCAAGAAGAAGGAAGACCAAAGTGTGGACACTTCAATCCTTCTTAGAAGGGGGAACAAAATACACATGGAAGGAGTTACAGAGACAAAGTTTGGAGCAGAGACTGAAGGAATGACCATCCAGAAACTGTCCCACCTGGGGATCCATCCCATAAACAACCACCAAATTCAGACACTATTGCAGATGCCAACAAGAGTTTGTTGACAGGAAACTGATATAGCTCTCTCCTGAGAGGTTCTGCTAGTGCCTGACTAATACAGAAGTGGATGCTCACAGTCATCCATTATACAGAGCACAGAGTCCCCAATGAAGGAGCTAGAGAAAGTACCCAAGTTGCTGAAGGGGTTTGCAGCCCCATAGGAGGAACAACAATATGAACTAACCAGTAACCTCAGAGCTCCCTGGGACTAAACCAGCAATCTAAGAAAACACATGGTGAAACTCATGTCTCTAGCTGCATATGTAGCTGAGGATGGCCTAGTTGGCCATCAATGGGAGGAGAGGCCTTTGGTCCTGTGAAGGTTCTATGCCCCGGTATAGGGGAATGCCTGGGCCAGGAAGCAGGAGTGGGTGGGTTGGGGAGCAGGGAGAGGATAGGGGATTTTCAGAGGGGAAACCAGGAAAGGGGCTAACATTTGAAATGTAAATAAAGAAAATATTTAATTAAAAAAAAGAAAAAGGAAAAGGAAAAAAGAAAATATGCACAATTCTGATTAATGCATCAGTTACAATAGGCAATGTATTTTATACATAAAACATGTTTTATGTGTTTCATAGTTTAAAAGGCATATATGTGTGTGTGTGTGTGTGTGTGTGTGTGTGTGTGTGTGTATTATATATATTCATTCACAGTTCTGTTTGGTAAAAACAGACTCTATTAAATGAGTACAGTGAGCTTCTATGAAGCAGTCAGCAAAACACTCAGAAATATCGACAATGAAGAGAAAGACATCGATATTTTTTCATTTTATAACTGTGACAGAGAGGGAAGAATTCAGCTGGGACACAGTTGAAGTCATAGAGAAGTACTGGACCTGGGGTTGAGTGGAAACATAGCAGGCCTGTGAGCTCACGAGTTCCTTGGGCAGCAGGCCTGTGGATTCTCGCCTGATGCCCACTGTGACTAACGTAAGTAAAGCAGGTGTCTGTGCACCCACATCGTTTCTCGCATCCCGCATCCTGTCTGCGAGCATCGCTCTGTGCGTTGGGAGACACTGGATAGATTATTCTTCTCCAGAGCTTTCTTAAGTTGCTTCCCATCAGGATCCCTGAGCTACCCTCCCGCCCCAGCCGCTCTCTTGTCTACTTTTTCATGCTAAAAGGAGAGGAATCCTCCAAGCCCGATGAGTCAAGGTGTAAACCAAGTGAGGGCCTCTGGATACAGGCTCGCCTGGTCCAATTTGGATGACTAGAGAAGCGGAGCATGCGTATTCTCTGCTGGCTTGCTCTGAAGAATGTGGGTCTCGAAGCTGTCTCTTTCAGTGGTTGGAAGTGGCCATCCAACTCCTTAGTGGTGTGTACTTAGCTACACTGTCCACTCTTTTCCCTCCGGAAACACAGGAAGAACGGTGTTTGAAGAGCTGCCTGTGCTCTTGAAAGGCTTTCTCCAGTATGACTCCCCTTCTTAGCATCTCGGCAGTGTTTGCCATGCAACCCAATCAATTCACTAAATTAAATATACGCTGTGTGAGATGTGAGCACAGAAAAACCTGCTGGGAGCAAAATAAATGCAAAGTGAGATATATCGTCCTTCCTCCCAAACAAGCCCCTAAGCCTCTGTCCTGGCTTTGACACGTTTTTGATACCTAACGCATAATCGCGACAGTACTCAGAAGTGTACTAAAGATTGAGAACTCAGTGGAAAAAGAAAAATCCCAAACACAGGCTGTCCTGGGTTTCTGTTGTCAGTTGTCCTGTTGTTGGTGGTATTTGTTTGTTTGTTTCCTGTTTTTTACTATTTTTCTTTTCAACCTTGCAGAAGTCAGAGCTATCAGATTAAAAAGAACTACATCTGAGAAAATTCTTCTAGAAGATTGGCCTTTAGGCAAGCTTTGGGGCATGTTCTGGGAGGGCCCTGCCCTTGTGGGTGGTCTGGGCAGGTGGTAGATAAGAAGGTAGGCTGAGCAAGCAATAGCTGAGTTCTTCCACGGCCTCTGCATCAGTTCCTGCTGCCAGGTTCCTGCCTTGAGTTCCTGCCCTGACTTAACCTCAATTATAGACTATAATATGGGAGTATAAGCCAAACAAACCCTTTCTTTCCCCCAAGTTGCTTTTGCTCACGGTGTTCTATCATAGCAATGAAAACCTTAACTAAGATTCTGTGCTATACAATATTGATTAAAAGGAACTAAAGAATTTCTGTGCAGCGTTGGGTAGCTTTGATGAATTTCCCAGAACTCCAGCTTTTTAGTCTTGCCAATAGTATAGCAGAAATCTTAGCTCAGGCAATACAACCTACAAACTAACCTTTACCACAATATGCTGCCATCAGTCCCAAAGGAGCCAGGCAGCACAGATGCTCCCTGGGGACCCCTTTAAAGCAGTGTCCATATTGTTAGAAAGTGCGTTCTGAGACCATTGTAGAAAGTGGTTTTCCCATCATGTCTGTGAGAAGTTTTTGCTGTGTGTGCATTTCATTTTGAGATCCAAGAAGCCCATAGATACCTAAATGTACATTCTCCACAGAGTCTGGTCCCCTACAGAACACTAAGCATTAAATATTAAGCAACTGTAATAATGTTAATATCCATGATGAATGTCTTAAGTTTAATGTTTAATTCTTGCAAACCTCCAGGGAATTTGGCTCCTTTGCCTTCTGTTGTTACACCTTCCCACTGTAGCGCTCATGTGGAAACTCTTGCTTAATCCTCAGAACGATCTGTG
Organism: Mus caroli; assembly: GCF_978045245.1. NCBI lineage: Eukaryota > Metazoa > Chordata > Mammalia > Rodentia > Muridae > Mus > Mus caroli. The sequence goes on along the minus strand of NW_028227258.1, from coordinate 120,804,983 downwards.
TGCACTGCATTATTGGCTTTATATTTTTGCAAATGAGGTCCAAGAGATTGGTTGACTTGTCTAAATCTTACAACTAACTAAATGCCAAGGCCAGGAGTTGAACAATGGCATGGGGATCTGAAGTCTCATCTCTCAGGGCAGCCACATTGCTACTCATGAGGCTCAATCTTCAAAGACTACTTCAGGAAAAGAGAAGACTGTGTGTGTGTGTGTGTGTGTGTGTGTGTGTGTGTGTGTGTGTGTGTATCTGTGTGTGTGTATTCACATGCACATGCACACATGCACTCAAATGGCTAAATAACAGAAGAGGGCATCAGATCTCCTGGCTCAGTCACAGGCTATTGTGTGCACTCTGACACTGGTGCTGGGAACCCCACCCAGACCCACTGCCAGAGCAGGAAAAAAAGTCTTAAACATGGGACGTTTCTCCAGTCCCTTGGCCTCAGTTTTTAAAACCAAGCATTTAAAGCTCTTGGAGTTATTTTGAAGTAGCTGTAGTGGTGTGGAGCCAGGGTTATCTGAAGCTGTCCCAGTGGTCAGGAGTATTGACCCATTTCCACCAGCAGGGGGCAGTTGGCATTTCTCCATTTGTTTCTCCGTATGGAAGCAATGAGGGCCCTGGCTGGCTACCACAGCTGCCCAAATTGGGTAGACAAAGGGCAACAGAACACAGTACACAAGCTGAGGGGGTACTGTTGTTGTTTTGTAAACGGTCTCTCTCTCTCTCTCTCTCTCTCTCTCTCTCTCTCTCTCTCTCTCTCTCTCTCTCTCTCACACACACACACACACACACTATTGAGTCCATCTGATGTGGTTCATTGGTGCACGTGTTTAGAGCTAATCACTTAGGACTGGATGTCCTATTAGGGACCTGTCCCTGGAGAACACCGATTCTCCCTCTCTCAGCAGCCACTGATGTCCGTAGCTCTTCATCTAGGTGTTGGGCCTGCTGAGATTTCCCCATCCATGTAGACACTTCAGTTGGTGTGGTCACTATCCAGGTCTTGTTTAGATGATCATATTGTTAAGATTTCATGAGCTTGCCCTGTCATGTTGCTAGATAGAAAATTCTGCCTAGAAACAGGCATTCAAAATAGCCTCTCTTGCATCCCAAGCTAGTCCAGAACTTACCGTGTGTCAGAAGATAGCCTATATCTGAGCTTTCAGGTGAGCACTGCCAAATTCCATTGTGTGGTGCTGGGGATTGAACCCAGGACTTTGAGTATGCCGTCCACGCACTCTCTCAACCCATCATTTCAACTCAGCCTCAGCTTAGTGTAATTCTTGAAAGGTCTTGTGAAACCCTTGATAATGCTGTCCAGTAGAATTCATCACAGCACTGTACTGGGTTTCTTTCCAAAAACCTAGATACATTTTATCAACTGAAAAGAAAAAAATTCAAGATTGTGCTATTCAACTTTGTTATCCAAGATGAGGAAAGTGGCTTAAACATGTTACTAAGTATTATAAATCCAGACTGTGCTTGTCTTTCATAATCGAGAAGTGCAAGGTCTGTGGAGGAGGCTTTTGACAATGGTCTGTTCACATGCTAGAAGCATGCCTTTTCCCTCCATCACATAAAAGCTGCTGAATAAAGAAAATCACAGATTTATATCATTCTGGGCAGCTGAGTTATGATTCAGTAACAAGTCAGTCAAGGCTAGGGAAATGGCTGACAGCCTGGTGGTGTGATTATTATGAACAATGGTGGAGTGTGAGAAACATAAGGAAAAGACTTGGCCTCCAGAAGCATCGCGCATGCGCAGTCGCACAGCTCTGTGCAGAGGGACTCCAGGGGGTCTCGGCCTTCTTCCTCATCTCCAGCCCCCAACACCTTGCTTCTATCCTTTTCCAAATACAACCAGGAAGATGGTAAAACCAAATACAGATGGACATGCCACCATGTCCAGTTTTGTTGCAGTTGTAGTTGTTGCTGTTGGTTTTTTTTTGTTTTTGTTTGTTTGTTTGTTTGTTTGATTGATTTTGGTTTGGTTTTTTAAACACGGGTTTTGGGAATCAAAGTCAGGTCTTCATGCTTAAAAGGCAAGGACTTTACTGAGCAAGCTGTCACCTCCAGCTGCTCCTTAGAATGTCAAGGTGATCCCAGTAGCTCAGGACCCTCTGTCCCAGATGATGAGTAGATCTGAAGCCAAGGCTTCGTGTGCCTCCTGTGGAAATCTTAGCCGGCCTAGGAAATAAACTTGTAAGTGTCTGGTTAGCAGGGGAAGGGATGAAGGTTTATTACAATTTTGTCTTCCTTGTGGGGACTTCTCAAGATAGGAATAGATGCGGGGGGGGGGGGGAATTGGGGCAGGTGACTGAGGGAGGGTGACTGGGGCTTTACAAAAGATAAATGAAGAATGGACAGGAGACAGAAGAGCTGCTTAAAGTTCAGTTTGGGCAGTGTTCTAGTACCCAGCTTCTCTTCTTGTCTGTGACAGGAGACAAACAGCTTTACATTCTGCCTGGGCTGATGTCCCAGAACCTAGTGACAAGAATTAAGCTCTAACTCATGAAATCCCCAGGGAGGGAATTTTGACAATTCAGTCCCATTTTTAGAATTCAAAAAAAAAATCCATTTATTTATTTATTTATTTATTTATTTATTTATTTATTTATTTATTGTGTGTGTGTGTTTGCACAGGCATGTGCATACACATGACCCTGCACATATGTTCAGGTCAGAAAACACCTTGTTAGAATCAGTTCTCATCGCCTATAATATGTGCTTCCTGGGAATCAAACTCACGTTATCAGTCTTGGTGGCAAGCACCTGCGTCCAGTGAGCCATCTTGCTGGCCCCAATGCAATGTCTTTCATAGAATCCATCTTTAGTTAATTAGAGAAGTTTAGAGGAAGTTGTTCCTTAGCACTTGCTGTTTCTCAGTTGCCTCTGGTGTTGTGTCCTGGCTCCTTTCGTCCATCTCATGGAGAACTCACTGCTACCACTGCAGAATTTTAACATAGGAGAGCCTGAAGGTATGCCCCTGTGTTAGTCAGTCAGTACTGTAGTGAAAAATCCCACTACTGTGGTGTATGCAATAGGAACAAATTCCTTGCAGTTCTAGAAGAGGAGTTGGTCAAGTTCCAAGTGCTTGCTGGGAGGTTGTATCATTAGACTGTCTGCCTTCTTGCTTAGAGAACACTTTGTCCAAGGAGATAGCTGCCTTTCTGGGGTGTCTCTGATAATCACTCAACCTCTATCATATCAGAGTCCTCCATAGATCATCTTGATCACCTGTAGTTCCTCTTCACAGGACTCATCTCCCCATTTAGGAGACAGCACCAATGCTCAAACACACTCACATAGAAAGAAACTCAGCTTACTTCACAGCAGCCCCTTTCCCCGAGCGGTGGCGTTGACTTCCTAGTCCAGATGAGACCCTCCCCTGTTCAGGACACTTTCTTAAATAGGAAAAAAAAATCAATAGGATTTCCTTTCCAGAGAGGCTGTGATGGTTGGTTTTAATGTCAACTTGCCACAAATGAGGATCTCCTAATTAGGGAGCCTCAGTTGAGAAATTGGCTTAATTGCCTAAGTGATGTGGGAAGACCTACCCTCAAATGTGGGCGGCATCTTCTGGAAGCAGCCCAGATGAAAAGGAGCATGCGCAGCAGAAAGAAGACCATACACTTACTGGGCCTTCCCTCTTGCCACTGAGCTGACTTCCCCTGATGTTGTTCCTGATTCTGCCTTCATGGTACCTGGACCAGTGTGTCCATCACTGACCGAGGACCAACAAACCTCCAACAACCTAGATTAGTATTGCCAAGGCACGAAGTCCCATGGAGGAAGCAACCACCAAGTTCTGGGTTCTAGGCCTCTTCAGGGTGAGATAGATTGCAACAGTGAGACTATTCTGGCTGCCAAGGCACCAGCCTTCAAACCTAACAACTACAGGCTCTCAGCTTCCTGCTTGGGTGTGATTTAGCTGTTGTTGCTTTTCTGAAGAGAACTTATCTAATAGTTTTTAAATATTTGTATTGATCATATTGGTTCTGTTCTTCTGCAAAGCACTGACTAGTGCTGCAGCTTTTGAGTTCTACGGAGGCTGCAGCAGTCACAATGTAGAGGTTTTGCTTTTTATTATTATTTTAAGTATATGGGTGTTTGGCCTGCATGTATGGTATCATGTGAATGCCCACTACCCTTGAAAACTAGTGAGGGTATTGAATCTCCTGTAACTGGAGCTAAAGATGGTAAGTTACTATGTGGGTTCTGGGAACCGAACCTGGGTCCTCTTGAAGAATAACCAGTGCTTTTACCTGCTGAGCCATCTCTTCAGCATCCCCAATGTGGAGTTTAAAGGGTGTCTCTGAACTCCCTCTGAGGGTACTGTAAATGTTTGGGTGTGCACTCACAGTACACATTAGAATGGCCTAAATCAAAGTCTCTCTTCTGTAACTCAGTACATTTGACATACAATTCTACCTGTCTCTGGGGACCTGAGATCCTCCGGAAATGCCTTGCTCTTTAGTGACCCCCAGAGTGATTTCGTCTCAGATAAGGCAGTGTCCCAGTACCATGTTCTGGCACACAAACCATTCCTGGTTAAAAAAAAAAAAAAAAAAAAAAAAAGACCTCTTCGCCAGCTAGCAGCTGCAGGGGAAGCAATTGAAGTTGTTAACTTATTTTCTTCCAACCCTGGAAAGGGCATTTCCTTTGTTCTCAGCTGGTCAAAAATGCTTTAAAACCCTCAAGCAGGAGTTTACAAATGCAGTTTCTGGATGGTTTTATCAGTTTGACCTCCTTTTCCAGGCTGGAGGAGCCTGTGTGTGTGGTCTCCTAACATCACCTGTCTGAAGACACGCCCCCTGTGGAGGTGTTGACAGGAAACAGGGGGATCCAGCGACAGAGACTGCTTTCAGGACACTTCAGACATTCCCTTTTGTCTTTTCAGCCCTTTGGGAGATTTTGATCCAATCTGCCCCAGTGAGATGCTCTCAACAGTACAAGAGAAGAGGAAAGGAAAGGAAGAAAAAAAAAACCCTTCCATTTTCCTCCTAAGAAACGGCATTTTATTTCTGGATGAGAAGGCCTTTGGAAGGAAGGTCCTAGTGTGATACAGGAACAATCCTTTCCCAGCCGTTGAGCATCAGCAGGCTGTGTCCAGTGCGAAGAGGCAGCTCCTAAAATATCTGCCAAAGGGACAGCTTGAAGGGCAGAGTCTTTAAGGAGCTGCACGAGTGTTACTGACTCTCTAATAATGGCGTGGTCTCTGTGTCAGGGCAGCAATCTTCATGAGCCCTGTACGTAAGGAACAGAGTGTGCGGAGACGGCCCCGTGGGAGTGGAGGCCATTGTTGGCCAGTGTCTGTGATTGGTATTGCGAGTGTTGCTGGGCACAGTTCATGCACATTTGCCCCAGTTCCTGGACATCTAGAAGAAATGTGTTAGAATGGCTGTAACTCCATCTCTCCCCTGACATCACCCAGGATCGTGGTGACAAGTTGTTAACTGAGCTCTTGAGAAAGAAACCACACACAGACAGAGTGCAGGTCAGAGGAGTAGCAAATCCCTTCCTGACAGGGAAGGGGAAAGATGCTTTCTGACAATTTCCACCCACATAAGCGGACGAGAAAGCTCATTAACAAGGACTGTTCTGTTTTATCCTAAATCAAAGCAGAAGACCTTGATGTCATAATTTACTCTCCCGAGAAGCTGTGTGACCTCAGGGCTCCAGTTAGAACCACAGAGAAATCGGAGTTCCTGAGTGACTCTTCAAACCAAACCTTCAAAGACTCTGAAGGAGCAGAGGGGACACAATGGATCATTAACAGACAGGATGAGGCAAGTGGGGGGAGACATTCGTCTCTGACATCACCTGCTTCTAAATGAGAACATATGACACAGCGGTTTTAGAGCACTGTGTATCACATATCGCATGGCTCATCACTGCAACAGCATGTTACACTAACCTGGGCTCACATTCCTTTCAGTAAAATAAGTTTAATTCTGCCGATTACAACAAACCATGACTGAGAGAAGTACATTGTGTGCAGGAAACACGGAGAGATGTGCTCACTGGCCCCTTCTAGAAACAACACTGCCACAGGTATCCAGCCTGTGGAACTGTCTGCATGGAAACTGATATTTCTTTAAGGTTTGAATATTTCACTGGACATGACATGGCTGTGATTAGCTGCATGACATCTGTACTAGATCAGGCCAGTCAACACCCCAAGGAGGATGGAGCGGGGCTCACAAAGCCCCACCCCAACAGAGGAATTTCTTAGTTACTTCTCCTTGGGGATATGACCACCTGTAGGGTGTCCATGGTCCCATACCATGTGCATATTGGCAACTCTGATTGGATCAGGGGATTATAAAACAAAGGCAACATGAGTTGAAAGGAGGAGTGGGACATAGGTATGAATCAAATATATAGTATACATATATGGAATTCTCAAATAATATGAATTTCAACACATATACATACATATGTATATGTATGTATATATGTATATATTTCTCAAATAATGTATTTCAAAATATGTGTGTGTATGTTTCAAACATACAAAGCCAGAAAAATGTACAAGCACAGAAATACACTTATTTCAGGTTTATTATATTCTTATATTTCTACTGTCTTTCCCTCACCTCTGTCTTAAATAAATTACCCCATCCACATGTTACTGCATAGATCCAAATAATTGGATTTTGGAGGCAGGTTCTCATTATGTAGATCAGGCTGGCCTCGAACCCATGCCTCAGCTTCCTGAGTGCTTCAACTAAAGACATGTTTTACCATATCTGGCTGTTTTATATAATATTTTAAGTATACATTCATGCTTCTAATCTAGGTGTTCTTTAATACATTTCTTTCTTTTCATTTTTTCTTTCTTTTTCTCTATCTCTCTCTCCTTCCTTCCTTCCTTCCTTCCTTCCTTCCTTCCTTCCTTCCTTCCTTCCTTTCTTTTTTGAGATAGGGTTTCTCTGTGTAGCTCTGGTTGTCCTGGAACTCACTCTGTAGACCACGTTGGCCTGAAACTTAGAGATGCACCTGCCTCTGCCTCTTGAGTGCTGGAATTAAGGGTGTGTATCACCCTGTCCAGCTGTATGATACATTTCTTATTCAACATTTTAAAAACTGTACCCACTCTGGCATACATAGAGCTAATTCTTTAATTTTCAGAGGCATCTATTTCAGTGTATCTGTTCTTTACTATAAAGTATAAATACATTCATATGATTTCTAATTTGCACTAGTGTAAATGATATTCTATAAATCTTTCTTAGAAATGTTCTTTCACTTAGACAAATGAAGTTGGAAGGTCAAGAGAGTATTCTAGAACCTCCTATGGTCTTATCAAATTTGTACCAATTTTTATGCCTTTATATAGTAAGAATTGCCATACTAAACCCAGGCAAGGTGGCACACACCTATAATTCCAGATCATGAGAAGTAGAAGGAAGAAGAGCACAGATGTTCAAGGTCAGCCTGGGCTACATACAGGGTGAGGTCAAGGTCAGCCTTGACTACTTAGTGAGATGATAAGCCTAGGCTAAGTAGTGAGGTCAAGGTCGGGTCCTTCTGAGCTACATAGTGAGGTCAATAGAATTCTGGGCTACACCATGAGGCCAAGGTCAGCTTGCGCTACACAGTGAGGTTAAGGTCATCATGGGCTACATTCCGAGATCACGAACAGTCTGAGTCACAAGAGACCCTTTAGGGAATGAATGAAGTCCTGAGTGAAGGGATGTTGTTTGACATAGGTGACTGGCCTCAGACTCATGAGAATGGTAAAGCTTTCCTAGGTGTGGCTCATAGGGAAGTGGCAGAGCCTTCCTATGGTCCTTGTGATGTTGATAGAGTATGCGGAGACATTCCACCACCACTTTCTCCCCTGGGTGTTTATAGCCTGAAGACTGCTCCCAGCAGAGCTTGCTCCTCCCGAGATTAGCTAAATACACCTCCTTGGTCAGCTCTATATAACAGCCATGGCTCCTAGTTTATCTGTATGTGATAAATCTGCCTCTCCCTGTTCAACTGTTTATAGTCAACATGGTGAGCTGCCACGCTGCTGACGTTTTTCCATCAGGGAGCCTGTTCCAGCTTTTGCATGACTGTGTGTCTATCATTTCTTCATTCCCTTACCACTCTGGTTAGCTCAGTCCCTGGAAGCCCACACAGCGTGACAAGACCCTGTCCCCAAAGAAAGCAAACAGAAACTGCTTCCCACTTCTTCACATTTTCACAGTTCTTCACGTTTCCTTCACCTTCTAACATGAAACACTACCTCCTGGTAATTTTTATTTTACCCCCCCAGATTTCTAGTGAGTAAAGTTTATTTCTAAACATTTATCTGTCACTAGTTTTCCTCGTCTTTAAATTCATATCCTTTGTAAATTTTCTTCTTTTTGGTGAGTTGTCTTTTTCATATTGATTTGGAAAAAAAATTCTTTGTAAGCATATGAAATTGCCATTTTGCAGGTCAGAAATTATACATTGGCAACTTCACCTCTGCGAAACGAGTTTTCTGGATATTAATCTTTGGATCCTTTTGTGAGTGGCAGCTACCCTCTTCCAGTTTATGATTTTTCTTTTAAATGTGTTTATTGCAACTTTTGATGTGAAAAAGAAAATATTAATATAGCCGCCCTTCCGTACCCATGGGTTCTCTGTTTGGGGTTTCAATCATAACAGACAGAAAATAGAAAAATAAAACTGCATCTGTGCTAAACATATATATAGACTTCCTTCTTGTCATTCGTCTTCAAACAGCACAATATTGCATTTATATTGGAGATTACCGACAGCGTGCAAACACCATGATATTATATATAAGGGGCTTGAGCTTCTGCAGATGCTGGTATCCTGGAAGGGTGGGGGCTGACTCAATCCCCCATGAACATGGTGATGATTAGATAGCCAGTTTATTAACATTGTCCCTTGCCAATCGTGTTTTAGCTGTGTCTTGTTAGGAGATAACTAGTATTCTGTGAGACAGATTTCCCAGAGGTAGGCATTTGGCTTAAATGGTATGTGTGTATGTGCTTAACTTTTGCTTAAATGTCTTACATCAGAATGTGAGTGAGTCCCTTAAAACCAAAACTGCCCATCCAATGAGTGAGAGGAACATATCGTTCTTGTTTTAATTTGTGTTTCTGCAGCAGCGGGTGACATGAGCCTCTTATGGGTCTACTCAGCCTTTAGATGCACTCTCTGTGAGCTTTCTCCCTTGCTGTTTGCACGTTTGTTTCTGCACTGTTCATATATCTCTCACTAATCTGTAGGTGTTATTACTAGACATGTATTAACTCCTTGTCTACCATACCCATGGCAACTTCCTTCTCATTTAACACTTGCATTTTAAATGCAACCCTTGTGTATCATTCTATACCCAGTCTTTACATTTTCATATATCCAACATGTTGATCTCTCATTGCATCTGAGTTTACTTTGTCAATGAAAAGCAAAAACAGGGACCTCTGGCCCTACCACCTATTGTATCTCCAGTAGCTTCTTACTAGGGCCTGTCAGCTTGTCTGTCAGCTTGTCAGTCAGCTTGTCTGTCAGCTGTCTCTCAGCTTGTCTGTCAGCTTGTTGTCTTCTTCTTGCCTTCCCCAGGCTCTCCCGCTCCACGGCTGTCTTGGTTGTTTCCAATCATTTTGCTTGCTTTCATTTTCTAATTAATCTTTCTTTTCCCTTTCTCTCTTTCTCTCTCTCCATTTTTATTAAAAAGATTTTCTTATTTTATGTATGTGAGTATACTGTCGCTCTCTTCAGACACACCAGAAGAGAGCATCACATCCTACTACATGGTTGTGAGCCACCATGTATTTGCTGGGAATTGAACTCAGGACCTCTGGAAGAGCAATCAGTGCTCTTAACTGCTGAGCCATCTCTCCAGCCCTATTTTAATTAATCTTAAGCTAACATACAATTGGTTTCATTAAAGCATTTTGGGGCACCTGTTTGTTCTTGCTCACCACCTCTGCACTCCCCTGCATCTCTACTGATTCTCCCCTTCCCACTTCCACTTTTATAGCACTTGGGTTACCCCCTTTAGCCCTTCTCTTCTTCTCTAAGTTCTCTTTCTTCCTTCCCTGTTGTCTCTTTTCGAGTTTCATCACATGTGCACACACACACATTCATGACCACACATATACATCTAATTCTACACCTCTCTGTACCTAGCTCACCTACATAGCACACTCCTCCATTCTTCTGCACAAGTCACAGCATTGTGCCTCTTCCTCCTTCAGTGAAATTTCATTTTGTGTGAGGAGATGCGTTTCCTCTGCTCATCTGTTGATGGGCGTGCATCTAGACTGGTTCCATTTCTCAGCCATTGTAAACAGAACCACAATAAACATAAATGTAGGACTTGAAGGTTGTTTTGGATTCAGCCAGGAGTCCTGTGGCTGGGTCATATGGTGATTCTTCATTTAGTTTTATAAAGGCTCTCCACACTGATTTTCATAGTGGCTAGACTGATATATGCTCTCACTAGTGGTGTAAGTGCTCGTGTGTGTGTGTGTGTGTGTGTGTGTGTGTGTGTGTGTACCTCTGTGTGTACCTCGTGTGTGTGTTCTACACATCCTCACCAGAATTTATTGTCCTTTGTTCTCTTGATGATAGATACTCATTCTCTCTTAAATGCCACTTTGTATTTAGTATGAGTAGGTGTGTAATTACGAAACAATAATATTTGCTTTACTTGACACATTGATCTGAATTTAAAGCATGCCTCTTACTTCTGCCTTTGTTCTTCGGATTTATTGATTTATGTATTTATGTATATGGGAACTTTGTCTGCACATACATCTGTCTACCAGAAGACAGCATTAGAAGGTGTAAGCAGCCCTTCGGGTGCTTGGAATTGAACTCAGGACCTTTAGAGGAAGAGTAAGTGCTCTTAGCCACTGAGCCATCTCTCCAGCCCTGCCTTTGCCTTCTTTGAGAATATAAGTGTTTTAGTCTTTATACTTAGTCTTTACTCTTAAAGCTTCAGAATTGAAAAAAAATCCTTATAATTAGAAAGCTAAATACCTTTTAAAGCAAAATGTTACAAAATGATACAAGCTAACAAAACCCTTCAACTTCAAACCTACAAATGTTCTCTAGAAATTACATTCAAAACATCACTCTCAGACACTTTCAGGCTGGAGCTGTGATGACAGGACACAGACACAAGGGCAGCTGTCACGCCCAGTGGAATCCTTGCATTAGCAGTTGGCCTGTGGGCTTTATCCCTGGCTTTGCCAAGAGATAGATGCACGTCTTGGACAAGTATCTTCAGCTTTGAGTTACTGATTCTCCCCTCAATCCAGACTCTCCGGATACTTTCAGCTCTGTGATCTTACACTGAACTGAGTACGGTTTGGGCATTCCTAGCTGGGACTATGACTCTCAATACAAGTATTGCTATCTGAAAAGCATCCAAACTGACCCTTCCCTTCCCTCCCTACCTTCCTCCTCCTCTCCCTCGCCCTCCCCCATGTATGTGCATGTGACCACATGCATGCATGACTTCATTTTCATATGCAAGGATGATAAACTTGCACATGTGCGTGTGAAGGCTAGACGTCCCTGGGGAACTCGGTCCACATTATCTCTGAGATGATCTCTTGCTTGGAACCCACTGATTTGATAGCTGTCCTAATGATCTTCTTGCCCCTACCTCCCGAAAGCTGGGATTACGAGTGTGTTCCTCTATGCGTGGCTTTTTTAAACCGGTTCTGAGCCTTGAACTTGGGGCCTAATACCTTCCCTTAGACTGAGTCTTTTCACAGGAGTCACCGAATCGGCCCGCCATCCTTTCAGCCCTGTCTGATTGGCAGTGACCATAGACTTGCATGAGCATTAGATTGGAAAATGCTTTTCTAACTAGAAGCTAGGATTTTGCTCCTGCTATCAACAGGTTAAACAGACAAGCACTAGACCTAACATCTGGCCCGGCTCCTTCTGGGCTGCCTGCCAGTGTGTGAACACGGGACATGCTCTCTGGACACAGGCATCTCCACCAACTAGGAGCCTGCCCCTCTCAATTTCTCTCCTCTGGGCCCTGGGGGCCTGAGCAGCTGTGCCATCATGTCCAGGTCACTGGGAGAAGCTGCCTCCTCCCTGTGGAGATGGCTCAGAGACACTACTCTCTAAAGCTAATTGAGTTGCTGTAATAGATTTGTTCTCAGTTTCGACCTTTTAACAGTCTTGCATGCCGCTGTCGGGTACAAAAGTGGTTTTCACCTCCTGCTTTGCCTGGTTAAGTAGTTCTTAGCAGAAGGGAAGATCTGGGTCCACCTCTCCACCCCAGTGGCACCCACTGCTGCTTGCCTTTGCAAGAGAGCCCTCAGCACAGCACTCTGGAGCACTGGGCCAGGGTGGTCAAGGGTAGCTCTTCTGTCCACAAGTGAACCAGTAACCTTTATCCCTGAAGATGAAGCTACACTTAGTACTACACATGGTGGTTTAGACTCCAGGCTATGAGCATCTGAGTCAGGCAGGGTCTCCATACCTCATGGCACAGTGAAACCTTCCCAGGTTCTATTGCCTCCAGCACCGAGCTCAGCTCTGAATGACGCTAAAGCAGCTCATAAACCATTTTTTTTTAATTGGAAAATCTTTGGTGAGTGTCCTGCTTTATATAGTGTGATTCTGGAGGGGCTTTTGGAGTTAGAAATGCCTAGAACCCCAAATGACAGAAGATTCTGTCTTGTTGAAGGTAACCTGGGAGCAGGAGCAGTTGCACAGGAGGCTGACACAGGAGGGCCACTTGAGCCCAGGAGTTTCTGCCCAGCCTGGGTAACGTGGGAGCCTAGCCTAGTCTCTTTAAACAAAATCCAGAAGTGAGTTAAGCTTACTGAGCATTAAGGGCCCTTGTGGGGAAAGGGGGCCTAGAACAGAGTTTTACGTAGTCTAGGCTGACTTCACACTTGCTACAGAGTGGAGGATGGACTTGAACTTATAATTTTCCTTTCTATACGTCCCCCATGGTGTGGATTGCCTATATGTGCCAACATGCCCAATTCCTGCAGCGCTGAAGACAGAACCTAGGGTTTTTGTGTGTGCTACCTACCCACTGAGCCACATCCTCGGCCCAAGCATGAAGTGGAAACTCAGGTTTTCTCATTTCCTCTGTGGTTGCAGTGCATTTTGATGGATGTGCAGTTAAGTGGGCACACTCCATGTGCTACAAATCCAAGCATACTACTGCCTTGGTTTTTTGTTTTGTTTTGTTGTTTGCTTGATTGTTTGTTTGAGACTACTTCTTTTGGGAAGCATGGGTGCAAAGAAACAAAAGATGTGAAGATAGTGCCTGGACATGTATTTAGGAGATAAAAATTCAGTAGCATAAAGAAAGAACCGTTTCAACTGTCCATGACTCTTCCAGCCATTTCCCTTACTATGGCTTGGGGTCATGGCTTGGGGGCTCAACACAGAGTGTTGTTCATGTGATAGAAATATCTTTGTTTTTCCATAACCAAACAAACTTGGCTCTCAGGATCCGATAGGCAGTATATAATATTATTAGATATAGCGCAGTCATTTCTTGTTTAGTATCTGGTATATATTTGGGCAACTACAAGTTTCTTCTATTTCTGAATCTCTTTCCCTCCTCAGGGAAGAGCCTAGCGACTCATCTCATGATGCTGCTAGCTCATCTCTAGTCTGTCCACCTCAGTGGAGGCCTGACTTCTTCCTAATTTCTGAATCTTGGCTAGCACTCGCTGCTAGGAGTCAGCAAAATGTCCCCAAGTCACAAACTGCTTATTGGTTTTGACCCATCTAGGACATCTCTCTAGGATGTCTGTGCCCTCCCCCAAAGGCTTAGGAACCCTCAGCTTCCATTCTGCACACCCACGGGAGTAGAGGGCAGATGATACTAAAGCTGCTTTAGCAGAGGCTCACCTTGTGCAGTGGATACTCTGAAGCAATGAGTAGGCTGAGCAGGACCTTTGATGTACATGCACCTACTTAGTTACTGCTTCAAAAAACTCCTGCACATTAATCTGCCGTTCTTGCAACCTAACCTGGTTTATCAGACACTGGATGCAATTCTAACATTGGCAACATATTTTTTATAAACAATATTGCCTCTAAACATGCACTAGCTAATTAATCTAGTGCCTTAACAACAGGTATATGAAGTGTTATGGGACAGATTTATTCAGGGGTAGTACCTGCTTGTTCCCTGTGGTACCTGCCTAAGGAATTCCAGAGGTAGTTTTTCTTATTCATGATTTTCACCTGTGAGGTGAAACCCACTTCTAAAGTCTACACTGTGTTAAACATTCTACAAGTCTGGTTGTCTGAATGGTTTTGGAAAGCTGGGATGTTTCTAATTGGGGGACAAAATTTTCCTAACTAGTGATTGACAGGGGAGAGTGCAGGTTATTGTGGGCAGTGCCACCCCTGGGCTATGGTCCTCAGTTTTATAAGAGAACAGGCTTAGCAAACCATGGTGAGCAAGCCAGTAAGCAACACCCCTCCATGGCCTCTGCATCAGCTCCTGCCTCCAGAGTTGCTTGAGTTCCTGTCATGACTTCCTTTGAGGATGAACTGTGGTGTGGGAGCATAAGTTGAATATCAAACTCCTCCCCAAGTTGCTTTGGTCATGGTGTTTCATCACAGCAATAGTAACCCAAGATTCCCCTCTTTTGTTGTAACCCAACCTCCTGATGTTTCACCAATGTATTGGAAAAACACCTTGATTTGTAACCTTCTTTGTTCTGTTGCTGTATATAAAGATTTCACAAAGTTGCTCTCGCATTGGAACATGACCCTCTATGTAACCTGAGCCTGTGTTCCCAGGTCATAGTCCCACTCACTCAGAGTTAGGAAAATGCCTTACAGCTGGATCTTACAAGGCCATTTTTTTCAACTGAGGCTCCTTTTTCTCCAATGACTAGAGCTTGTGTCAAGCTGACACAATACTAACCATGACAGTCAGTATAGATCTCAGATGATTTTTGATGACATTTTTAGCTTTTAGGCTAGTAGAAGCTAAGGGTCTGTTTGACCATACCAAAAAGACATACATACTTTATAATCCCAAGGATGGTAAGTCACACATAGCGGTGGTCAGTGAATGACTAGAGGATTGAAAATAGCCCAAGATAATTGGCTCCAGAATAAATCAATATCTACCCCTTCTTTCTCTGTTCCTCTACCCCTCAATCTCTCTTTTCCTCCCTCTCTCTCCCTCCATCTCCCTCTGTCTCCCTCTCTCTTCCTCCCTTCTCTCCCCCTCTCCCTCTCTATCTCCCTCACTCTCCCTCCCTCCTTTTGCCTCTTCCTCTCTTCCCCGTCCCCTCCCCATCTCCCTCTTTAACCCTCCTTCTCTCTTCCTCTCTCTCCTTCTTCCCATCCTCTCCTCTTTCTCTCTGTCACATTCCCTTTGAGGCAGGAACTAGAACTTCTGCATTTCTAAACCACATGTTGCAGTTGCTGATCTTGGCCTTTTGAAGATGCTTCCACACAGAATCTTCTTGTGTTCTGTGCTTGACATGTGCCTTCAATGACTTGAGTTGCAGCAACTAGAAGAGAACTAAGGAAAACAAAATGCTTTCACGATGGTCAGAGGCAGAATCTCTCAGCCGAGGCAAAGAGGACTGTATTTAAGGATCCATTCTAGCCAAAGGTACATGCCAAAGGCTGAGGCAGGAGAATTGCAAGTTTGAGTATAGCCTGGGCTACATTTACTCTCTCAGCATTTTGGAAGTAACCCATAAAGAACTGGAAACTTTGCATGCCATGCTTCTCCTGTGCTTATGAATCTGTGTCCCTCTTTCCCTCGTTCCCCACCCACTTCACCCTGACAACCACTGCTCTAATTTTCTTCCTAGGTTTGTCATTTGTAAAGCCTGCATGCAGAAAAGCTATCTTACTGGACACTGGTCAGAAAGAGCAGAGTCAGAGTCCAAGTGCTGTGGCGTTAGCCCTGGCACTGCCTGCTTGCCAGGGCCTCTGCCACATCCTTCATGCCCACATCTCTTCCCAGGTTCTCAGTCTTTCACTTCTCTCCCTACACCCCTCCTCTTGGACAGTCTGCCTCTACCTCTGACTGAGAGTTAACTCACTTCCTTTCACCATGACCCTACTGTTACTCTTTACAACAAACCCGTGACATCACATAGGCAGGACTTGAACACCTGTTGCCAAGGCAACAGCCACCATATTCCCAGAATCCACTTGGCTCACCTCCCATCTTTGCCTGTGATTATGTCATCACCTATATATAAAGAAAGACTCCCCAGATCTCTCTTTCTCTCTCTTCCCTCTTCTCTTTCTTGCTGCCACCTTGCCCCTCTCCCAATAAACCTCACGTGGAACTGTTTGGCCTCCCGCTGTGTGACGTTCGAGAACATAACACTGATGGTTCTCCAACTACCAGAAATGTTCTTCCATGCTCCACCCCAACACCCTGACAGTCCCCAGTAAGCATCAGCTTTCTGTGAGTGTGTGCTGAGTGAACCAGCTTTGGGCATTACACCAACATGCATCTTGTCTCCTGATTCCTCTTTGGAGACACTATCAACCTGTCTTATCCATAGCCTACTCTGCCTGTGTCTCCAGTGAACCGGCCCTCCACTAACTGCCAACTTAGAGTTGAGAAATGTTTCTTTCTCAATTTTGTATCCACATACCCCCCCCCCAATCCATAGAGTTTCTTCTTACATCAGGCCTTTTTAAGAGTTTGTGAAATTTTCTGGGCACATGGAATCCCTGTCTTTGTCTTTATGTGAGCTACAGACACAGGCTTGCTTCATGACTTTTCTGCACCCCTAAAATATCACCCAAACCCTGCAGTATTTGGGAAAGCATTCTGGCTTGCTGGGACAATCTAAGGTGCACACTGCAGATGACATGAGCTGAGCACTGTGCACAACCATCCTTCAGAGTAAGTAGACTGGTGTCTGTCATTGTTCCAGGCCTGCCATGTGCCCAGGACTGCACACCTCAGCAGGCTTGGACTGACCCAGCTGAACGCAAGAGCCTTCCAGACTGCTTTTCTCACGTCTGAGGAGGCACAACGCAAATAAGCAAACAACCGCCAACCGCTGACAGTGCTCCCTCTCCTGCCAGGAGCCCACTGACTGCTTTGCATTTATTTTCTCAATTAATCCTTACTGGAGGCATGGGCTATTCTTGCCTTCCTTTTATACAAGTGAAAACTCCAGCACAGGAAGATTAAGCAACTTGCCCAAGGTCACACAGAGAGTAATTGGCAGGCCTGCGGTCCAAACCCAGGGTAGCTGTTCCTGAGCCTATTGTGTTGGTTCTTACTTCATGGCCAACGTTAGTTCTTGTGGCCAGATTAGCTTCCTATCCGATGCTCAATCCACAAAGAGAATATTCATAAGCGTGATTAAAAATTGTAAACATAGAGCTAGGGAGATGGCTGTGTTAAGGTCCCTTGCATGAGCCATTCTGTAAAAAGATGGGTATGACTGGACATGGACCCTGGAGGCAGAGATAAGGGGATAGCTGGGGCTTGCTTGTGTCAGCCCATCTCACTAAACCCACTGCCTGAAGAGTGGATCCTAAAGGAGCAGATGCCTCCTTTGGCCTCCATGCTTGTCCTCGGATGTACCTATCCACAAGCACACATACATCCACATGCATATCACATGCATAGGCCCACACACACTAATACACAAAACAAAAACAATAAAAACATTTCAAATAAAAATATTCCAGCCTGTAATGGGGTAGCTTTGCTAACCTGGAACGCACAGAGAGCCCAGGCTATAATATTGATTTCAACCCTATGCTCGAGTGACCCAAACTTCCAAGATAAACAGGCCCTGTGTTTGACCTCGGCTTCGCAGGTGTGTTCCTGCAATCCCTTAATGACTTTCATGTATGTCGGCATAGGTTAACGGCCCATGTGTGGGACCGACTGTCCTATGGGTCGAGGGAGTTCTTTTCCCATTTGCTTTCTGTTAAAACCACATGTCCTCACTGTATGAGACTGTTCCATCCAACCAGAGGAACCTGTGAAATAATTTCATGGGCCGTGATACTTTGATGGTGATAATTCTTGGATGTCAAAAGGATAAGGACACAGTTTTCTGCTTCTAATTTTATTCATAGGAAATGACAGTATTGAGCTGTCCACGAAGTGCTCCTGTGGATAAATTCCAGTTTCTCTTTTGTAGAGGAGACTTAAGGGAAGCCTTAATCTGCTTTATATTTAACTCTTATCGCCATGCTATGAATTAAAAATAGAACACTGGACTGCAGTCTGGCCTCCCCAGACTCTGAGGGTTCAAATTACCCAGGGTGAGGATGGATGCCAAGCTGCACGGGGCCTCTGTGGTTCAGCGACTCTCGGGGACTTCCTAGACACCTGCTGCTTGGATTTTTCCATCCAAGTGCTGCCCATTAACCTGTCTCCCACAAGAAGTCCCTAGCCTATGATGCTTGAATGGCAGTTAGCACTTTCTCCATCATGAAACCCAGCTCCCTAATCTCTGTAGAATGTGTAATATTCTTGGATTGTTTTATTATTTTTGTTACAAGCTCTCACGTGGCCCAGGCTAGCTGAGACTTGCTATATAGCCAAGGATGATGCTAAATTTTGTATCTTCCTGACTTTATCTTCTGATGCTATGATTTCAGGCCTGCACCACCATACCTGACGTATGTGGTGCTCGGGCTCAAACGCTGCAGGCTAGCTAAGCTCTCTCTACCAGCTGAACCATAGCCTCCTCTCTTCTCACTTCCTTTTCCTTCAACAACATGCCTTCTGCCTTTCCCTTAGGGATGTCTGGGACAGAGGAGAGGGTGAAGGTTCAGGCCTGGGGAGGAGCCGTGCTTCTAGAGTCCTTCAGGCTGTGATCTTTCCACTTCCCTGTTGGTGTCATAGTGTTAAGAGGAAGCTGTTGACGGGGTGACTAGACCACCAGAGCTCCTGAGGAAAACATACAGCCTTATCAGAGGGCTTCCTGCTGCCATTGGCTGAAAGTCTTGCCTTTGGTTGACCTTGCTTTGATTTGGGCTGAGGGCCCTCAACCTGCATGCGCACCCACAATCCCTATTGTTACTACACAGTCCCATAGAATGTAAGAAATAAATCTGTGTATTTCGTGAATCATCCTGTTTCTGGTATTGTGCTATATAACAATAAATGGAGACAAGAACTATTATGCAACTGACAGTTATCCAGTCAGTGTCAAGAAGAAAGCAAAGCAAAACATGTGTGAACATGCAGTGCTCTATTTCTGGTCTCCAGGCTGGGCAGGTGAGCACATCTGGGGAAAACTGTGTGTCTTGTTCAAGTGCAAGGGCAAAGCGGAGTCCCTTTGTTAATAGTGTCCAGCCTTCCGGTCCTCCTTTGGCCCTTGTAGTGAGTTTCACCTCCAGACTCTTGACAGCCACCTCCTGTCCCCACTGCTAAGGAAGAGTCCTGTGACCTTTCCTTCTTGCCTCTGCTTTACAACCACAGGTCAGAGAACAAGACACTGGCCACTTACTCCTTGTGATGGTGCTGAACAAGCAGAGAAGGCAGAGTCCCTCCTACTGTGGATTTCTCACTCCTGTGACCAAATGTCCACCCCCTTCCCAACTGCGAGAGGGTGAGTAGAACACAAAGCACCCTGGACCACAAGGAAGAATGGAGCAGAAAAATAGAAGAGCATCAGATGATGTTGGATATCGTGAGAGTGCTACTTTATGAAACTTAGTTCCAGTTAAATGCACACATTATCTGTTTAATGTAGAGAGTTTGTGTTCCCAATGCCTGTGGGAGAGCTTCCACTTCTCAGCCCCTTTAGAGCTGGCAATGTGACTGACACCTGATTGTTGGAATCTGATTAATGGAACACATGTACATTCCAATATTGTACCTAAACCCTTCCACACAGGCTATTCTAGTATGTGTGTGTGTGTGTGTGTGTGTGTGTGTGTGTGTGTGTGTGTATGTGAGTGCATGCACATGTAACTATATATATGATTCTGTGTGTGTGTGAAAGAAAAAGAAGAGAGAAAGAGACATTTGTGTATTTATATGGGGTTTACATTAATGATATATATTTACTATAGATTTTGGTATAAAAAAGTAGAGTGGCTGCTCTAGACTCTGTATCTCAAACATAGCCATGAATCAGCTGCAGCTAACCCACTCCAGATAGCCATTGCACACATAGACTACAGATCCTATCAAGATCTACTGCGTTGGGAATCTGACGTGGGTGCTTAACGAACAGCACATTGCTGGGTGAGCACTAAAGTTGAAAACCACTTTAGGCCTGGCATCTATGAAAGGGTTTTCCTGGCAGCTTTGGAGCTGTTTAAACCATCAAGCTTCATACCTATTTTCTTTGGTCACTGTCCAAAGAGTGAGCCTTCCTAGTCCCAACTCAGTCCATGCATTGTACAATCTTATCACAATAACACTCTGTGCAGATTCACCTAATCCTTCTGAAGCCTCCACACCGCCCCACCCCCAACAGCCTGTTGCATAATTAACTCAGTCCAAGCTCCCCCACTTTTCACATCGTTTCCACAGTCAAAAGAGAGCCACTCAGTAGATGTTCTCTTTGTGTTTGGAAAGTGGGTCAAGTCCCCTCCAATGTCTTCACTGCTGCTCCTGAGTCATAGGTTTCCCACCCTTTGGGACAAGGTTTATCAATTAGAATGCTTTTGGCAGTCACATAGTGTCCAACTGCCAGGACCTAACAAAGGGACATTTATTATTATAGTACATGGTAAATTGAAGGGCTGTGTGATAATTGACTAGTTCAACAGGTCTTTTTGCTCTGTTTCATCCAGGATGTCGGATTTAATCCTCAGGCTTGTTCCATCTTGGTTTCAAGACAGCTGTAGCAACTCCAGCCATTGCATCTTTCCCAGCTAGGTCAGATTTGATCACTTATAGATTCTGTAACAATTAACACAGACTTGGTACTTAGAACAACGGGGACTTATTCTCCAAGAGGCTGAAGTCAGCGTCACTGAGGTGAAATAAAGGTGTTGATGGGGTTCTACACCCACTGAAGTTTCTGCAGGAAGGCTTGGTCCTTGTCTCCCAATGTTTGATGGTTCCAGCATCCTGGAGCTGTGGCTGCATCTCTCTAATCACCATCTGTCTTTCCACTGAGGGTATATGATCTTCTCTGGACCATGAGTTCTCCTCTTTGTTAGAGACACTAACTTGAGCTTGCTTTAGTGCCTACCTGGGCTCTGTAAGAGACTGTCCCAACTCATGTCCTCAAATTTAATCGTATCTGCACAGACCTCTTCCCAACCCCTAGGGCTGTTATTTACCCTAGTAAGATGCCATATACTAGTATGTGCAAATCTCATCTATAAGTGGGGCGGTGGGCTGTGAGAGGAATCCTGATAAGGTGGAGCTAAGGCTTGAAGCCCGGGGGACCCTGAAAGGACTGTAGGAGCTTTGCCTGCTCCCAGAACCAGGCCCCTGTCAGGTAGTCACAGCTTCCTACAGCCCCCTGTAGAGAGGTTTGTGGCCATCAGTCACATAGGGGCAGCACTCCAAGCCCTCCCACATGTAGATGAGGTATCCCCAACCTCTCAGACCAAGCCAATAGGAAGCACCTACTGTCATACCCTGACCCACCCCAAAACTGTATATAAGGATCCTATCCAGAAGAAATAAAGGTGTTCAAGAATTACTTTGTCATCTGAGAGCTTCTGCCATAAAAGCTGTAACACCACCACCAGGGAAGAGACCTGCTCTCCTGAAAGAGCCATCAGAAGCTCCCCACCCCCACTACCACCACCACCACCACCCACCCCACCCCCCAGCTCCCATCCATCCCCACCCCACCTCCACCCCATCACCACCCACCACCATCACCCCACTCCAACCCCCACCATCAACCCCCTCTCGTCATCCCTCCACCTCCCCTACCCGAGTCCCTCATTGGCTAGTCAGTCTCCCACTGGCTCAGCCACAGCTGACTCCACCCAGAGCAAAAGGTGCAGCATCTAGGAGCAACAGAGAAGTAGGGCTCCCATGGAGGTGATTTCCCCCCAACCTGCTTGCATTCTCTCCCCTTCACTTGAACCCTCACACCTGGCCTAGCCAGATATCTCCCTGGAAAGCCTCCAGTACACAGGTCCACGTCTATAATGTTCTTCTATTCTTCCTGCTTGTTTATTTCTTTGAGACAGAATCTCAAGCAACCAAGGATGACCTTGAACTTCAATCCTTTTGCCCCACCCCAACCCTTAGATACTGGAATTGCATTTCACACCATGTCCAGCTTGCTTCATGCACACCAAGCACAGCTCCCATCATCTATAAATTCTTATCAAGGAGAAAAATCTTTACTGGATGCCTTCATCATGTTGACCCCAGAGTGATTAGCGGCATGGGGCTCATGAGCATAGAATATGGCCTCTTAGGGGAGAAAGGCTGGACCTGCAAGAAAACTGGCCGGAAGGTAAAAGCGAGCTGTAGAGGCATTGAGACAGTGTCACTCTGCCCCACCATGGTATTTTCTTGACTTTTCTCCACAGCCACAGAGGACTGCAGCAGCTGTATTAGATTCTCTGTGTGACCTATCTAATCGGCAACCATTGAGCTCTTTGACCTTGTCATTACCCAGTGACCTCACAAACTTCCCCTGCCTTCCATTCCAGCCTCACTCTAGGCCTGGCCATCACTTTCCCTGAATAGCCATCAGGATGCCCATTGCCCTGACAAGCTCTCTACCTTCTCAGCTTGCTCTTAGTGCTCATTTACTCATTCTTGCATCCTTCCCTCTGCCACCCATCAGCCTGGCCCTTGGGGATTCTGTTGAAGTCATCTGGTCACCAAGTCTTGGATGAGCATCCCTGTAACGACCTCCTTGCTCAGACTTCCATGGTCCTGATTCACTCCCCTTTGCTCTCAGTGGGGAACTTCACACTCCCAGTTAATAGGAAAGCCTGGCAGACACCCCTCCTGCCCCTCATCTGTGTCCTGAGATGCTAAAGCATCCATCCATCCTTTCAATGAGGGGGGACTTTAATCCATTTCCATCTCTGGTGGAAGCCTAGGCTTCCTGTGCCTAGGCTCTGAAGATGCCACATTCTGTTGTCCTTCCCCAGCTCCTGACTGCTTCCCTGGTGGAACACACAGATGGTTTGGTGTGGAAGAAGATACTGCAGTCCCCATCACCCATAAATAATTCCTGTCTGGTTTACATGGTTCTTTAATCTTTCCTTATTTCCCTCTGTCTTGCTTTCCTGTGCGGTATTTTGGTTTCTGTGCATTCTTTGTCCTTGTTTAGAATCTAAGAGTAGAAAAGACCCCTCAGTTCCTACACCAACAGCCTCATGCATTTGACTTTACTATTTGATTTTTTTCCTAAATGAAAATATTCAGAATACAAGAGTATTTGTTTCATTGCTTCCCAAAGGAACACAGAAAACATCTGCATGAGGGAAAAGCAGAATCAAGCCAAAATCTCTTATTTGTCTCTAGACCAGATTTGTGTGGAGAAAAAGGGTCTTGTCAGAGGCAGCCAAAAGGAGAGACCTGAGCCTGGATGCCTTACTCTCCCTCTTTGACCCTGTCAGCCTTCCACTTTGTTCTCCAAGGGGCAATTGTGGAAGAAATGCGTCTTTGTTTATCCCCTCTAAATCACCATCTTCCGGGCTGGGGATAGCTCATTCAGGAGAGTGCTTGGCTAACATGCACAAAGCTCAGGGTTCCATCCATCCACACTTGATGGTGAATGCCGGTAACCCCAACACTAGGAAGGTACAGGTCAAAGGATCAGAAGTTCAAGACCAGTCTTGGGTACAAAAGACACTGTCTCAAAAGTACTTCATTCAACATGTTATGGTTTGTATATGCTTGGCCCAGGGACTGGCACTATTTGAAAGTGTGGCCCCGTTGGAGTAAGTGTGGCCTTGTTGGAGTGTGTCACTGTGGGTGTGGACTTTAATACCCTCATCCTAGCTGCCTGGAAGCTAGTCTTCCACTAGCAGCCTTCAGATGAAGATGTAGAACTCTCAACTCTGCCTGCACCATGCCTGCCTAGAGCCTGCCATGCTCCCACCTGGACTCTGAATCTCTGAACCTGTAAGCCAGTCCCAATTAGATGTTGTCCTTTATAAGACTTGCTTTGGTCATGGTGTCTGCTCACAGGAGTAAATCCCTAACTAAGACACAATAGCAATGAAGAATCCCTCCTGAGTGTGGTCTACAATATGCATCTTGGCACCCACTGACACTCACTGTCAAGGAGGAATCCCTCCTGACTGTGGTCTATGGTATGCTTCCTGGTACCCACTGACCTGGTCACGCAGTTTCATCCCAACTCTCTTTTCTCCATGCTGTTCTCAGGACCTCATCCTTTCCCTGTCCTAGTAAACTCTCTGTGCCCCCAAGGCTCAGCTTAAGCATCTCCTCATCTTCTGTAGCATTCCTTGATCCCACTCATCTTTTTTTCTAATTGATTTGTTTTCCTTTACTTTGTGCTTCCCTCTAAAAATATATCATAATAGGTATCATTCTTTCTACCGTATACTACTTGATTGCACCGTCTCTGGAGGTGGCAATGCACCTGGCTCAGCCATTCACTGCTCACACAATTCTTGAACTTTCTTTCCTAAAGAGATGTGTAAATCCTGAGTGCCGAGGCTGATGCCTGTGATGCCAGGACTCAGGGGGCTGATGTGGGAAGGCAGCCTGGCTACGTGGTGAGAGTCCTTCTCAAATAAAATAATTACGACAGCAGTGAAATCAAACGCTAGGATCTTTCTCCCATTCCTCGTCTTCTGTATTTTAGAATCTCAAGCGTGGAATTGAATTCACTAAGACTGACTTTGAACTCCCAGTCCTCTGAGTGCTGAGAATATCGCTGTGTGCCAGCATGGTGCGCCGGGGATCAAATCCAGAGTCTGTACATGCTAAACAAGCATCCTTGCCAACTGAGCCACATCCCCAGACCAAAACAGGACTGTTTCCCACGCTTACGTTTCTTTTTTTTTTTTTTTTCATTTTTTCCCTTTTTCATGTCATGTGAGGTTATGTGAGTGAGTGCAGGCACACAAGGACAACTTGTGGGACCTGGTTCTCTCTTTCTACCATAGAAGTCAGGCTTGCTGGGTGAGCATTTTACCTGCTGAGCCGTCTTGCTGGCCTAATACCAGAGGACCATCTTGTAAATGAATGACAGACTGTAACTTTCTAAGGTAGTTGTTCTCCACCAGTGGTGCGTCTGACCATAAATCCGAGCTTAATGGTCCATTCCCAGCCTGGCATCTTCAATCCAAGACTGCACCGCCCAGTGCTCTCTTGTGGTTTATTTTGCTAGCTCAGTGTCTGAGTTTCAGTCTCCTGCAGCTCGTGTTTACTTGGGCCACTGGAAGCTCTGCTCTTCTGCTGGGGCAGTGTACACTGGGAGGAAGTTTCCCCGATGCCTCCACAGGGCAAATTGGTTTCTAAACAGGCTTGCCCACAGTCTCCATTAATATCCTATCGGAGAGCAAGGCAGCATAAAACACTGAGGGAAGCAAGAGTTACTTTTTACGATGATTGAATATGATGAGGGAGCCAAGGACAAAGGGTAATTTATTCCAAAGGAAGGCAACACCTTTGCTGTGCAATAGCTCTTGCAGCTAAAAAATAGGGCTGGTAATTGGAGTTGCTTTATGAAAATCTCATTAGCATTAGCATATAACTAAAATGCACAGCTCCATAGTTAATTGCAATCCTGCACTGCGGTTAACAACTAACAGTGATGACATTTGCATATTGCACATAAAATTAAAAATGCATGTCAGATAGGTGCTCTTTCAGGAAAAAAAAAATCCTTGAATAACATTGCATTCACACAATAATCAGAAAGATTTTGAATTTGAATGGAAATTATATGTATAGTATGAGCGTTAGAAAGACAGCCAAGTCTGATAACTAAATCTGAAACACTGTGCAGTCAAAACCCCTGCAGCTGGGATCATCTTCAAGGGCAGGGCCATGAAATGCTGAACTGGTACAGTTTGCGTATGTAAAACCTTTTGCCCTAGAAAGCCTCTCCCTCCTGTAGGCCTCAGTGTCTTCTCTGGGGCTTTCTTTGTGAGCCCCTCAAGATCATGGGCTTCATTTTCTTTTAAACATTTATTCCCCATAAGGCTCAGGATATAGCAGGCACTTGCAGATATGATCTGAGCCCTCTCTAGGTGAGTCAGAATGTGAGACATTTCACAGGGACATAGGTCACAGTGGTGTTCCAACATCTTTGAGAAGCCCAGCTCTTTCCTGCTTAGAGCCAGGTCCCTCAACTTTCCTGAGACACCGCCCTCCCATTTCCTCTGTGAAGTGGTGTCTGCCTTTGAGGTGTCTAAGAAGATCCTGTAACAGAATATGTTGCAGGTGCCCAGCAGAGGACACTTCCTGGCACTGTGGCATTGGGGTAAGAGCTCTTGGGAAAGGACATGCAGCCACAAGGCAGAAATGGGTCTCCCCGAATGTATCACCCACAGAAAGGCTGCTTCTTCCCATTCCACTTCACTAAGGAGAGATATTTGAAAAGAGAAGACAGGAGTGAGAGACAATAATAGCTCCCCGGGTGGCTAACACACTCAGGCTGTCAGTTTGTGTTGGAGGACTCCCCTGTGAACCTACATGTTTCCTCTTGGGAGGCAACCCTGGGTGAAGACAGTGAGTGGAGAGGCATTCCACAGCAGTTTGAGAGATTCACTCATTCCTTCCTCATTCACCCTCATCCCTCACAATACCCCTGTGACCCATGTCCCCGTGGTACCACTCCCATCTTCTGACTCACCTAACGAGGGCTCAGATCACATCAGCAAGTCACCAGATGCCTGCTGTATCCTGAGCCTGATTCACACATTCGCCCACCCATTCATTCAGCCAATGTCATTTGGCTAATACTGTGCCCTCAGCCACGGAAGACACTGCATTTAGAACTGTGTGAACCACAGACTCGGACTCAAGACAGTTTGCACTTGGGAAATCTGGGATGGATAAAATCAAACAGAAGGATCAGAGGTAGACATCCAACATCTGGATGTCAGCATGGCGAGCAGCCGGAGCCACAGGCAGGTGGGCTGGCCCTCTGTGGCAGCTTGTTGGAGTACTCAGCCACTTAGGTTCTGGGAAAGAACAGACTCGCCACCTTGAAGGAAACAGAAACTTGAAGGTTGGGAAGGAGTGTCACCTTGTCCATGAAAAATCAGCAGGGTCCTTGGATTTCATGATAAGGAAGTCCTTAATGGCTCTTCCTTGGGAGAAAGTCACGTTGGCAGGGGAAGTGACTCAGTTGGTAAAGTGTTTGCTGTGTAAGCATGAAGAGCTGGGTTTGGTCCGAGCACCCAAGTAAAGATCTGAGCATGGCAGCACACAGCTGCAATCACTGTGGTGGGGAGAGGCAGAGGTTAGACAGTCCAACGGAATCAGTGAGCTTCAAGTTTAGTATGAGAACCTGTTTCAATAAATAAGGTGGAGAGCAACACACACACACACACACACACACACACACACACACTCAGAGGGGTACAGATAGGAAAATCTGCTCTGGCTCAGCAATTCCAAAACTCCAAAGGAAAGCTAAGCCTGGGGCCTCTGGTTTCAAGCCAGGCTCTCATGGAAAGGGTGGGAACCAGTCCCTCAGGTCAAAACCAAGCATGGAACTGGCCTGGCTCTCTGGTGAGTCAGGAACCCTCTAAGCTTCCCAGTTAGATGTGGAGCAGCTGGTCTAGAAAGCGCTTTAGGTCAGGTCTCTGTTGTTTGGTCTTAACCCAGTGGCTTTCCTCATTGGTGGCTTAGGACAGACCTTACTATCTCAGGGGTGCAGAGGGTGCCATGGCCCCTGTCTTCCCATGAGCTGTTATTTGTGGAGCTGGACTCCGAGCAAAGCAGCAGGGGTTTGGTAGACACATGAGACATGGTAAGTAAGTACCTTAACCATGGAATCCTGTGTGTATGAGTGTGTGTGAGAGTGTGTGTGTGTGTGTGTGTATGTGTATATGTGTGTGAGTTTGTGTGTTTGTGTGAGTGTCTGAGTATGTGTGAGTGTCTCTGTGTGTGTGTGTGTGTGTGTGTGTGTATGGGTGTGTGTTAGTGTAGGTGTTCATGAGCATTTCCTTCCCGCTTCTGTCTTGTTTGCCCTCATCCTCCTGACACAAGGGTGTTTGGGGCCTACATGATGCCCTATATCAGCTGACTAGTGTCTGCTGATACCATGCTCATGTTCTTGCTCTGAAGAGTCATATCAGAAATATGTTTATAGTTCTTGTTGGTGTGACACTAAATTCCCCTGGGCTGAATGGCCTTAAAACCTAAACTGAGCTCAGGGGCCGATACTCCCAGGAAAGCTCAGGGAGGGCGAGGGGACAGTCATACCTATCCCATTCCCTCTCTTTTGTCAACCTTCTTCCTCTCTTCCACAGAACTACATTTTGGACCGAAGTCCATCTCCATTTGGAGATGTTCTATTACTTTTCCTAGGGAGATATGAACAGATATCTACTCGCCCTGGGCAGAAAACCAATGTCAAACCAAAGAAAAGATTCTGCTCAGGTCCACTGTGCTGAACTGATGAGTATATTGGAGTTTACTTGGAGCAGCAAGTGTAACTCAAACATCACAGAACAGTCCCACCTCAGCAGGGGTAGAACCCCACCATAGCAGCTTCATGGAGCTTCCTCCAGCCAGTTTTCCACACTAAGCACACTTCAGGACCCCATGCAGCTAGAGGGCAGCAGGGAGTGAGTGATGGGTGAATCCCAGGTAAGGGACCAGTGATCCACCTTCCCTTTCTACTGGGGAGTGTTACTTCTCCCAGTATCACTAGACCTAGCTGTCACTGTATTGTTCTGCTTATTGTGTTGCCATGACTACAAGGCCAGTGTTATCTCTGCTCTGTGATGCAACGGGATGGTCATGGTCTGCCTGAAGGAAAAAGGCACACAGCAGGAAGTGCTTTTGGTTCCAGCTACTTATTCAATGAGGTCATAATTTCTGGTATGCTGAGGGAATGCTGCACGTACAGGCCCTCCTTCAGCTCTGTGTGAGGCCAGGAGAACTGAGAGGTCCCTCATCAACAGCCTATCATGTCTGACATGTCCATCACAACCCTGCCTCTTGCTTGCTGTTAGCCAACACTGTTCTCCACTCTGCCTCTTTCTCGGTTGTAGAATGGCCTTTTCTCTGGGTATAACACGATCATCCCGTGCCACTTTGGAGTAGATATTTTCTTGGCCCAGTAGCCATGGCAACTGATTGAGCAGCGTATTACAGGGACAGCTAGGTCTATGGTAATGGTAACAGAACTACTGACACTTCCTGGTAGAAGGAGGAGAGATTCTGGCCTTTTCTCTGTCCCCTGTCCTCTCAGCTACAATTGATCTTGAGAGATCAGTTAGTGAAAAACTAATTGAAAAGCACTGCTTCATGATGCTGCATCTCTGAGGCCATCATCCATGAAAGGCAGGACTTTCTGGGAATGAAGCTGGCTTTGGGTCATCCATGATCCTAAAAGTAACTCTTCACACATGCTAAGTTGGCTATGGATGCAATTGGTACCTTGGTTAATCTATCTGGGGTAATAGGTTCGTGTTTCACCAGGAGAAGCTTGCATGGTTTTGATGGTATGGGGACAGCTGCTATGGGAGAGCCATACCATCTCCCAAGATCCTATGACAAAATATCTGTCTATCTGATGGCCTGTCTGAGACTTACTTCCAGTCCACCCTCTTCCTCACCCGATAAGGAGCTGCATGTAAGTCCTGGTGCCAGGCCTTTCCCAAAAATGCCTGGCCTGGTGGGCCATGCTGAGGCAGGCATCATTTTAGCACCAATAGGCTGCCTCACTTCCAGGCTCCCTTTGCTGGCAGACACATCTTGCTGTTGGAGGCTGGGTGGGAATGAGAGGGTTGATGAAGCCCTGGGAAGGTTACATGAGCACTGGCAGACCCTCAGCCAACATAGGAGTGCACAGTGAGCCTGACCTCCACACGGGCCCTGTGCTCTGTGACGGCAGGTATGAAACTGTTCAGTTTCTACCATATCCTCATCCCTGGGCTGCCTGTCAGGGGCACAGAGAAAGTCTATGTTGGTTTCTGTGGGAGTCATGGCTCGCAGCCCAGCATCTTAATTGTCTTTAGTTTGAAAATAACTGCCTCACTGGACAATGGCATGTCTCCACTCTGTTTTAGAAGAAAATTTTGCTTTGTGTAAGCTAATGTTTAACTTTAATAATCTTTTCATTAGTCCTAAAGACTGTGCTAATTATTCAAAGTAGTGCTTCATCTTTTGTGCGTATTGTTTTCCCAGAGCTGGTGAGCAGCTGCGTCGGGGCTATTAGATAATGCCTGTCTATATTGTGAGAGGTTAAACGTTCTAGAAACCAGCTTCCAGCCTCCCCGTGTCTTGGCTTGGACTCTTCAAAGAGACTGAAAAATATTCTACAACCCCTGCCTTGCTTTGCAGAAGCCATGTAGGACTCCCAGGAGCCTAACCAATGCATTGCTGCCATGCAGCCGGGGAAGGGGGACGTAGGAGACATTTGAAGCACTCTGAGTCACTCGATAGCCTAGCTTCATGGCTTCTGTCACCCCTCTAGAGAGCTGTTAGATTGGTGAGGTCACCATGAGAGTCCTAGTAGCTAGTTAGGTGATAGCAGGCTTAAAGGTCAGGGAGACTGGACCCTCCCTGGTAATCATCAGCCTGCAGCACTAGCTTCTGTAACTGCAGGACACTGACTCCTGGTCTACAGAATGGCCTACAGATGTACAGTCACTACCTCTGGCCCTAGGTGGAAAGGTAACATTCCAAGTTTCTTACAGCATAAGATTACTATGTAACCAGAGGCTTTCTAGTAAGGACAAAGGCACAGCATTGTCCCCTGCCCTAAGAAAGTCAATCCAAGTGGGGACCAGAGGGTAGCCCAGTTGATAATGTGCTTACAGTATGCACAAGCCCTGGGTTTGATCTTCAGCAACGCATGCAGCCAGGCATGTTTTTGTAATATTATTACTTGGGAGGCAGAAGCCAAAGGATTAGAAGTTCTAGGTCACTCTAGGGTACATAGCAGTTTGAGGTCAGGTCTGGACTACATGGACACAAAACAAAAAGAAAAAAAAAACTACATTAAAATGGATAGTAAAAGGGTCTCTCTGTCTAGGGTCTTTCTCTGGAGCTGGAGAGATGACTTAGCAGTTTAGAGCCTTTGCTGTTCTTGCAGAGGACATGAGTTCCATTCTTAGCACTCACATGTTGGCTAACAACTGTAATTCCAGGGGATCCAACTCTCTCTTCCAACCTCCTCGGGCAATGTATGCACATCATGCATAGCCACACATGCAGGCAAACACCCATACACATCAACAAACAACCAAATAAATTTGTTTAAAGATGTCTTCCTCTGGGTGGTCCCTTTAGCCATTGCCCACTTTGTCTTGCACGATTAGTCTCCTCTGAGGCCCATGGGATCACACCCTCTCTTTTTCCATAGGTGTACACTATTTCACTCCATAATAGACTCTGCATCTCTTCTGTGTCTTGTACGTCACATCTGAATTCATTCCACAAAAATCAAAAGGATGGAGGAACCCGGGGGAAGCCAATATGGGATCCTGGTATCAAAGTCACTGCCACAGCCCAGGCTGTGCTTATCCTCATCTCTCTGCTGAACTGGTGGAAGTAGGATGGAATGGTCACTGTGGAGACGCCTTCAGTAAGGAAACCTGTGGGACCAGTTCCTGGATGAAGAGAATGGATAGCTTCCACTTGCTTCTTACTAGAATGGAATTCCCAGTAGGTTTCACACACACGCATTACAGCTGTGACTGTCAGAGTCGATTCCCACCGGTATCTTAGAACTGGGAAGCCGAATCTGTTACCATAAGTTTTCTGAGAAAGAAATATTTTTTTGGTACATTGGTCAAAAGTCAAATCATTAATTGCCAACCAATAAAGGCAAAACCATTGGGAGAGATAATTATTAAGAGTTTTAATTGCTCTGGAATTCTACACAGAAAATTTTACATTCTGTTACATCTGAGATCGCTGAGGACCCTGAAGAACTGTGGAAGCTCTTCGCTCAAACCAGACTTTGGCTTTAAAAAAAAAGATTTATTTTATTTCATGTATATGGGAATTTTGCCAGCATGAATGTATGTACAACATATGTATGCTAGGTGCCTTTGGAGGTCAGAAGAAGGCATCGTAGTCCCTGGAACTGGAATTAGAGACAGTTGTGAGCCACCACGTGAGGGCCAGGAACAGAACCTGGTTCCTCTAGAAAAGCAGCCAGGGCTCTTAACTAATGAGCCATCCCTCCACCCCTATCTTGTTTCTTTAACATTAGCTAGAAGTGGCTGACTGCCTGAGACTATTTTATAGTCAGTTATACAAAGATTTGCTCAGTTTAATCTTAGCTGAACTGTAATAAAATGAAATATGTATATTTATATAAATGTATTAATTTGGTATGTTAGTCACAAGGTGCTGAATTATTTTTTGAAGGCATACATTTTATGTGCTGGTGAATGCTATCCATTAGTATATTGAATGAGAAAACCATTTTCTAAGTGGGATGACATTTTAGGCTTACTGTATGCAGAATATAGCTTAATGGTATTCTTTTGTATCAACTGGTAGAGTGTTTGCTTAGCATGTGCAAGGCCCTGGATTCTGTTCTCACCATTGCAAAATTCATGTGTGGTGACTAGGGTGGTAGTTCAATTGGAATTGCGCTTACCCACAGGGCATACACAAGCTCTGGGTTAGTGCTCAGGGTACAAAGGCATGAGGCCTACTCAGGTACTCAGGGTCGTCCTCAGCTCAATCCTTACCAAAGAGAGCTCAGACTACGTGAGAGTCTGATTCAGAAAAGCCAACAAATGAATGAACCAATAAACAAAACAACAAGAATGTTGTCCAACTACCCAAAAAGGCCAGCTCAAGCATGAATATAAGTTCCTTCTCCATTTTCTTGCAGTCAGGAATTTCCCTACATTGTAAAGCATGGATATTTTAAACTCTTTAATGCCAACACCCATTGCAGTACAGTGGGTATATTTTTATTATTTTTAATTTTTGTATTTTGTAAAATCATCATACAAGGTATTAGATACTGTGGTGTTTGTGTATGCTTGAACGTAACCCATGGGAAGTGGCACTATTAGTTGTGACATTGTGGGAGAAAGTGTGTCACTGTGGGCATGGGCTTTGAGGTCCTCTGCTTAAGCCCCCCCCCCAACCCCCGGGCAGGAGAAACCCTCCTCCTGGATGCCTGAGGAGGACAATCTTCTCCTGGCTACCTTAGGATGAAGATACAGAACTCTCAGTTCCTCCAGCACCAAGTCTGCCTGGATGATGCCATGCTTCCACCATGATGATAATAGACTGAACCTCTGAAACTGCTGTAAGCCAGCCCAAATTAGATGTTTGACCAAGAGTTGCCTTGGTCATGGTGTCTTTTCACAGCAATAAAACCTTAAGACATATCATTGTGGTACTCTCAAACAAAGCATGTCTGTGATTCTTCCCCCGTAATCTCTCCCACCCCCAGTTATTCTAGTTCCTCTTTGTTGTTCTCCCCCAGTCTCTTCAATCATAATTCTAGAGTGTGCATTAATAATTCCTCAGGAGCCAACAAAACAGTTCATCAGGCAACTGATACACATGTACACATATTGTATGTGCAAATATACAGAATAAAATAAATAATTTAAAATAATTTAAAATCTAAAACTATAAACTAATTTTAGATTGGGATTTATAGAGTTTGACAGAATTATTTTGTAAGTCCCATATGTTTCTTGTTAGAGATGGATAAGTATAGGGAGAAAATGAGAAACACAGACAAAGAGAGTACACACACAACTTAGGGAGTACAAAAACAACTTAGGGAGTACACATACAACTTAGAGAGTATACAAACAACTTAGAGAGTATACACACAGCCTACTACAGTTGAGCTTATGATTTCTTAATTTCATGATTAGGCAAAAATAATATGTGTGCAGAAACCCCATATTTCTTACCTGATCTTTTTTGAGGTAGTAGTTCATAGAACAAACAATACTATCCCATAATGCTGGGCAAAGGGAGTGAGCTAACAGGTCCCAAGTCTGCCATGTGACCATGAGTGCATACTCTATGTCCTATGGCTAAATGATGTTATTAATCACTGTACTCTGATTTTGACTGATAATATTTTGGACTTATGATGTTCTCTTGGAGCATAACTCTGTTAAAAGTTAGGAAGCATCTATTTGTGTATGTGTGCCTGTGTATATGGATGTGAGTGTATATGTGTGTGTACTTTGTGTGTTTGTGGTGTGTCTCTGTGTGTCTGTGTATGTGTCTGTGTATGAGTGTATGTCTGTGTGTCTGTGTGTGTGTGTATGAGTGTGTCTGTGGGGGATCAGATAAATAAAACTTACTGAGTGTCTCTGTATGTGAGTGTGTGTGTGTGTGTGTGTGTGTGTGTGTAAGAAAGAGATACAGAGAGAGAGACAGATGGAGACAGAGACAGACAGAAAGAGCGAGAAACAGAGAGAAAATATATGAAAAAATTCCTTACTCAGCTTAGACATGAGTCTAAGGCAAAAGTGTAGAGAAGAAGTCGTGAAGTGGTCTGACTTGGAAGCAAAGATTACAACATGAATAGCATCAGAGACTGGCTTTGATTTTCCTTTGTATCCTAAGTCTATTTCAGACAAAGAGATTAGCAACATCTTTCACAACCCAGGGTGAGGAGGTTTGAATGAGGAACCTGCCCAGAAGCTCTTCACACATTTGACTCCTCAGTCCTCAGTTGGGGCTGTTATGGAACTTGCCACTTGAGACTGTGCCCCCCTGCCATGATGGAGTCTCTATCCCTCTGGAACTGTCAGTCAAAATAACTCTTTCTTCTGTAAGCTGCTCTGGGGAGTGGATTTTATAACAGGGACAGGAAAGGAACTGATCAGTGTGTGCAAAAACACACCTCTTGGTACACACTGGCTTCTCATTGGGATGCTGTGGCAAGTAGTGACAGAGCTGTGTGGTAGTCACCCATTGCCGTCTGCATTACTTTTCTCCTCGTTGTGACAAAGGTAACTTAGGGAATGTTTATTTTGGCTTACAGTTTGTGGGCGCAGTGTCAGGAGCATGAGGCAATGGGCCGAACTGCATGGGCAGCCAGGAAGCAGAGGGCAACGAAAGCTGATGTTCAGCCCACTCTCCTTTTTATTCCATCCAGAACCCCAATCCACAGGATGGCACCACCCACATTTAGATTAATTAACCTAATTAGGCCAGTTAATCCAATCAAGAAGTTTCTTCTCTGGCTTGCCCAGACATTTGTCTCCTAGGTAATTCTAGATCCCATAAAGTTGACAACTGATGTTCACCATCACGCCTTCCAATATTGTGGTGGCAAGAAAGAGAGCTGAGCCTTTGGCTTTCCAATTCAAGACCATATGTTAACTCGTTCAGTCTTTCAATAAAATTTACTGAGTGTCTGTTACACCAAGATAGTCTTGGCAAGAGTATGTGTTGCAATGTGTGACAGATTAGTATTAATTGTTATATTAGCAGGAAAATCTGATTATGGATCAATATGAGCAATAAAAGGGTAGCTCAGAGCTTTTCTTGAGGCATGGTGTACACCTAATTATATAGGAAGCAGAGTGGGAATGCACTTGACCATCTGGGCAGGTGGATACTATCAAATTGCCACTATGTATCTTGGAAAATGATTAGGTAGAAGAAGTTCACCAGCAAAGGAGAAGCCTTCAAGACAAAAGAGCCTTCCTTTAGGGATACAGGCAAGAGTAGAATTGTTTATAGAGGTCTGGGAGCAGGAAAGAGCTTGACATCATGACCAGGAGGTCACAAGTTTATGAGATCAATAAGGAGGTGAGCTAATGATTCAGAAGTTCCGAGTCAGCACAAGCTAAACAACCTGGTCTTGGTTCAGCAGATGTTTCCTATGACTCATTAAAGATGCAAGCAGCTATGAAGGCTTACAGATGCGAGTAAATCAACCCCACACGAAGCAACACAATAGCAGCGTTCTGACATGAACCCTGCAAAGGAAAACACGTCACAAGGTAGATTAGCTCTTAGAGAATTTCTCAGGGTTGTGGCCTCATAAATACTTTGCTTGGACTCATTGGAACTAGGTGAGGCGGAGACCGCTCTAAAACTGAAGTTTGGTTTTTTGGGCTTTTTTTTTTCATTGCCAAAGCCAAGCTGATGGAGCCGTTGTGAAAGTATGTCATGAATGTCCTGCGGCTACAGTGAGACTTGAGTAAGGGAAAAGCATCTTGGGATTGGCATGCTAGCCTGATCTTCAGTAAAGTAGACACTGACTGGATTTTTGCATTTATCACACCCAATAAAAGTGGGGCCAAACCAAATGGTCTTGCTGGACGTTGAGGACCTAGTGGCTGTTGTCAAAGGGTAGAGTGAGCGAGACCACGCCAGGCCTCTCAGGGACATTGTCTCGTGACAGACTGCACCTAGTCATCCAGCTGATTCTGCTGTAGTCCAAAGGCAGCTTGATGGCTCTGCAGGGACATCCACATGAGCGCTTAGAACATCTCCAGTCCCCGGCAGCCCCTTGTGGAGTGTGTATTTGTGTTATTGTGATTATTTATATTTTGGCTAAGACTATCCCTGTTTAGTTATTCCATTTTCTACTCCAAATATTGGATGCACATCTGAGAAGTCGAATTACCAAATAGACACACAACGGAAACAAACAGTGGATCACGGTGGAGGTTATCAGACAACTGTATGAGTGTATTCCTACTGCAAACACTGTTGATAATATGAATAAATAATATGGTGCATATATTTGTACTGGTCTTTTATGTACATGTAGGTACTATGGTGACTATTTAATAGACTATTTCAGAGAATTTCAGGGTTTGTAGCTTTTACCATTATGTTTCTCACTAAACTGAGTACTCAAAATATAATTAGCATAAAGTGCAGAATCCTCAAAAATTATGGACATTAGAAAGAAATTCTCAAACCTATTGCTGGAAAAAAATGAGTTGTTAGAGGTGGAACGACCTTCTTGCATTTAAATATTTCCTATTTTTCCCAGGGGGACTATCAATAGGAGAGACAGCGGGAATGTTTTAGGATATTATAGATCACACTGCATCTGTTTCCACAAAAATTACATGCCTACATTCAATTGTGTAACCCTTAAATAGGGTAAATTATAATCCTATCAAATTGAGACTATATAATCCTTTAAAACACATTCAAGATGTAAGCCATATGTTAAAGTGAGTGGATCAGGTGTTGAAATAACGTGTTTTACTTTCAAGTACATTGCCCCAGTGCTCTTAAAGTTACAGAGGATAAGTAGCAGCCTGCGTGCGTTCGGGTAAATGATCTGCCTCATTCTTCTGTTGCTGAGGATGATGTTTTGACAGCTGCACTTTGGCCAGTAGTAACCTGACGGGACGCAGATAATGAGATGTGAGAGGTAACACTGATTGTCAACTTGGCCGTGTCTAGAATCGCCTAAGAGATAAAACTCTGGCTTCCTGTCTGCCAAGGACTTTCCAGGTTGGGTAGGGTGCAGGGAGACATTGGGCCTGCCTCTGCCCTTCATCCCTCTCTGCTTCACTCACTGAAGAAGAAATGTGACCTGCTGCTTTACATTCCTGTGACCACACCTTTCCTACCATGACAACTGTCCCTCAGACTGCGAGTCAAAATGAACTCTTCATTCCTCAGGTTGCCTTTGTCACAAGAGTTAGAAAAGCAGCCAATGAAAGACGGTACCTTCAGTGAGGGTAGGGAGCTTGCATTCAGCCTGTGTTAGCTGCAGCGATCTTTGCACCCACAGACAACACTTCCGGTCACTGCCTGGGGGCCAGACAGGCCCAGCTTAACTGCTTGGGGGTGATCCTAATTCCAAGGGTGCAAT
This sequence comes from Mus caroli, assembly GCF_978045245.1. Taxonomy (NCBI): domain Eukaryota; kingdom Metazoa; phylum Chordata; class Mammalia; order Rodentia; family Muridae; genus Mus; species Mus caroli. Next base: position 120,767,165 of record NW_028227258.1, on the reverse strand, counting down.
CACTTTTTCCTTGGAGCACTGAAAATTCTTTTCATCGTGTTTAATCTGTATCCTTTCTCACCATGGTCATGCATGCATGCATGTATTGATACGTGAAAACATTGTTCCTCAGATGTCAGGAGCTGTGCCAAATGCTCCCAGATACAATGGTAAACAAGGAGAGCACAATCAAGGAACTACACAGTACAGATATAATAAATGATAGGCGCTGTGTAGGCAGGACTAAAAGCCGTGCTGGTATAACATGGTGGCATACAGCAGAGAACCCTGAACTCAGATGAGGAGTTAGGACTGCTGACTACAGTACGCCTGGATTGATACATAGCCAAAGCTGCACTGGCAATAAAGCCAGCCGGTAAGCAGGCATAATTGCTTAAGTTCATATTGATTCAGACTAAATACATAAAGATTCACTTCTTCTTCGAGATAACCTTTCATTGTTAGATGTTGCTGCTCCCAGAAGTCATGGGTTTTTAAACAAGAGCCCAAGTGCCAGGTGTGAGATACCTTCCCTATGAGTAGTTGTTGAGAGAGGTCTTAGAGTCCCCCCAAAGAATACAGGCTATTGGAGCTGAAGAGATGGCTGAGTGGTTAGGAGCACTCGCTGATCTTCCCGAAGACCTGAGTTCAGCTCCTAACACTCACATGGAGTTAACTCTCAACTGACCGTTCACTCCAACTTCAGGGGATTTAATAATCTAATACTCTCTTCTGACCTCCACAAGCATGTGTGGCACACACACACACACACTTCTCTCTCTTTCTTGCGTGTGGATGTGCACACACACATATGTATATGCATCTACACACACAAATAAGTAAAAATAAAAATCTTTTTTTTTTGTTTAAAATGCAAGCTGCTGTGTTGCTCTTGGGTGTCCTCCAGTATTAGATGGGAAGGTTGTGCTGCTAAGACAACACACACTCTGAGTGGAGGGCACAGAGAAATCAAGTTGGAACACAGCTGGAAACTCTGCTCTCCGTGCAGGAAGGTGCAGTGTAGGCTGCCAAGGGGGAAAACACAGAACAGTCTCAGTCCTGCGCGCCACAATACCTACCTGCTGGGAGGATGTGCCCACCGGTGCAATTGCAGCTGGACTATTTTGAGGGTAACTGACTGCTTTGTCATCGGATACCCTGCTTCTCAGGAGGGAATACCTACCCGATAAGTATAAACCTGGTCAAAAGCAGAGATAACTGCAGAGAGCAAGGGCCGAGAGAGAGAGAGAGAGAGAGAGAGAGAGAGAGAGAGAGAGTCATGCAACCATTGTGTCCCTAAATGAGCATGTGGTTAAGCTGTCTTCTAATTGTTTCTGTTTATTCCCATAGACTCACGCTGCTCTCAGCCTGAGGCAGAGAAGCTCTTCAGTAGAAGGCAGCAGCTATTGCACAGACTCCTACATGGTCAGAATATGGGGAACAAGAGTGAGCCCTCAGCCTTAAATGGGTTATCTGTCATACACACCTAAGGCCCAGAGAACATTTGCAGAAGGAGGGCAGAAAAACAAACAAACAACAACAAAACAAAACAAAACAAAACAAAAAAACGAACAAACAGAAAAACAAGAGCAGGAGGATGGGAAGGGGTGTCAAGAACTGCTTCTGTGCAGATCCAGCATTGCTATTGAAACCATGAGCTCACAGCAGCTATGGACACCTGCAGAAGACTTGGGCCACAGGAGTTCCCATCTCTGTTGAAGAACTAAAGGTTATGAATGGTTGTTTGTGTGGGGGGGAGGGGTGGCTGGGGAGTATGTTACCCAATGGAATAGTCACTGGGAGTGTAGATAGGAAAAGAGGAAGGGAGAAGGGAAGAAGATACGAGAGGATATGGACATACATATCCTAGAGAATATATGGGCAATACAATTCTAACACACTTGCTATATGTATGCAATCATCAAAATACTAAAACTAAAAAAAAAAAAAATCAATTCTTGCCACAGAGGCCACGTTTAACAGCATTGTGGCTCCTGTCTCCAGGGCATCAATAGTGTCTCACTGCCCTAAGTCCCGACGAGCCTCATGGGTCCAGCTGTGCAGAGGTTTCATGATGGGAAAGACAGCTTGCAAAGATCTAAACAACACCCCCCCACACACACACACACACCACCCCCAGACAACAAAGCAGCTCAGAGATGGGAGCTTGCAGGCGGGAAGGGTCTGTAAACAAATGGATTGACATTGGATTCAGAGGAGAAGGTCCCCAAAGCATAGCAGAATGAGTCTGGAAACAGAAATGAGGGAAAGAAGATTTAATTCCTTTTGGAGACAAAATGCCACGTATCCAGGCTACTCTTAAATTCTATCCGTAGCCAAGGATGACCGTGAACTTCTGATATTCCTGCTTCTACCTCCCAGGATTGGGATTAGAAGTACGACGTTAGTCCAGTTTATGGGGTACAGGTTTCATGCACACTCGCGAAGTTGAGCTACACTACCAGCTAAGAGTGCCCAGTCTTTGTTTCAAAACACACTTAAACCAGTCTAGGTGATGAGCAACTCTAACTCCAAGCCCTTGGGAGTTGTAGAAAGTACAATGGCTGTAAGTGTGAGACCAGTCTGAGACCCTGTCTCAAAAACTCCCAAGCAAACAAACAACAACAAAACCAAAGAAAAAGAAAAGCAAAACCACATTTCAGATTCCAGCATGGAGCAAAGCGAGCCAATCACAGATGGCAATAACTGCTTTATTCTCAATCCTGGTGTGGCAAGAGCTTCAGGAGGGGCCACAGGAGAACAGTCTGCAGGAACAAGCCATGCCAGATGCAGCAGGAAGATGAAGGGCCATTGAGGCTGACATAGATCAAGTGTGTGGGATACGCCCGCCGCAAGGCTCCTGGAGGTGAGGACTTGCTCCGATGGAGGGAGCACTCTGGATAATCCTCCTGCAGGACTGGTGCCTGAAGAAGTTTAGATTTAGACATTATGTGCAGAAAAATCACTGGTATCCTGGGAGTGCTCAGTTGGCTCACTAGACTCAAGCTACGGGTGTTCCTTTGAGCTCACTTGCCATTGCCTAAAATATCCTTGAGCCAGAAGTGGTGACTTCAAGCCTGTGCAGCTTTATGAAATTTGTTGTCAACACCTGATGGCTCTCTCAGAGGCTAGGCGTTAAAAGTCCCAGAGAGAGCAGGAGCCTACCTGACAAGGTAAGAAACCTCAAAGTCCATTTTTTTCATTTATTTATTTATTCACTCCACTTCCTTAAATCAACTCCCCCTTTCTTCCCAGTTCCCCCTCAATCATCCAGTCTTGGAGACTGGGATGTCGGCAGCCCTATAAACTATATCTCCATCGTTAACTACATCTCCATCGTTAAACCGGCTGGAGCGGGCGGGTCCCAGGATGTGAGATTTTCCAGCCATCCTGAGTCAATAGCATAGCCCCCTCATCAGTTCCTGCTGTCGAGCAGGATATGATGTAACCACTGAGCTCAGCAATGAAAGAGCCCGGTGCACATCCTGAATTTTTAATTGTGAAAACTTGTCAGAGCTGCAAGTTACAGCTGTTTCAAATTCAGTTCTGACAAAACACAGTGAAAGGTTCTGTCACAAGATTAATAAACACAAATGATTTGAGAGGTTATTTATTATTTCAGTTATGTGGCTTTTTTCCCCACTGACAAAATCAGTCAAAAAGATTAAGACAGAATCGGGAAAAATGAACTTGCCTAGGACTGCCAAGATCCTAATTGCCATTATATACATGTCACATGCGTGTGCGTGTGTGTCCTATAATGTCATATACTTATTAAAGTTCCTACAAAATAGATTAGTGAAATAATCACGCAGTGGCCCACCCTCCAAGGCTCAGGATCTACAGTAAACGAATGCGGAAACTGAGCATTGTCAGCGAGTTTAATCTCTACTGACAATGTGTCAGCTGAGACTTAGCTCAGAGAATGGCCATAACATTGTAAGCTTTAAATCTCTCATGCTAGGAATTATTGATCTTAACTCTTTAACATAGAATCGTGTGGCCCAGTGTTGTAGGTCACTTGACAACAGCCCAGTGGACAGTCCCTGGCTTCTTGACTACCTCCCTCAGGTGGATTTGGATTCCCCACAACTATGGAGCAGTAGCTGCCACACTGGAAAAGTCTTTGCCTTGTGCTCCCAGTATGAGGTTTGTGAATCCCACCCACCACATGCGCCTCTCTAGGCTGAGCCCTGCGAGTGTTTGTCCGTTACAATTATGTTTACTCTATCTCTCTTCCTCCGCAGCAAAAACATCTGCAGCTCTCAGAATGAGATGCCTCGCACTGGGCAAAGGTGAAGTGACAAAGGGGGGCAGAAAACAGCATGCTGGGGCTAATTATAGGAGCTCAAGGAATTAGGGTTGACTGTAGGTCGTCAAGCACACGCTTCTCAACCTTTGCGGTCAACATGGCCTCATTAGTCCTGGATTAGACCAGAGGATTTTATGTAAAGTACAATCAGTAAGTTCTATAGATCAAGAACTCGGTTCCCAGCTCAGCTGACGGTACTGAAAATAAACAAGGAGTTGTTAGATGATGGAGACTATTAGGAGCCAGTGCAATAAGAGCTTAGACTTACTTGAATATTAGCACACTGTTCTGAGGGCCTGGAGAGAAGGCACAGCGGTTAGGAGCAATGCTCCCAGTATCTATGTCCTCAGGAGGTTCACATCTGCTTGTAACTCCTGCTCCATGGTATCCTACATCTTCTCCCAGCCTCTGTGGATAAGTGCACCCCTTTGTACATCTCCCCATGCAGATATGCATGGATACACATAACTGAAAAACAAAGCCAATTCTTTTTTAAAGAAGATTGTGGTTTGAGATGTATAAGATCATATCAAATTTTATGATAGTATGTTGGACAAAGATACAATAGTATTCCAAACATGACGGCTTTATCATTTTAAAAGATGCGATGAAGACATCAGTGGTGCATTACTCTATCCCAGCACTCAGGAGGGGGAAGCAGAAGGACTGGGAGCTTGAGGCTAACCTCGGCTACATAGGAAGCTGGAGGCTAGCTTCATCTGTACACTGAAAACCTGCCTCAGGTGGAATGAACAGAGGCTTCTCCAAAGAAAACATAAACAGCTAATAAGTTCATGAGGAATATCTTCAACCATTAGAGAAATGCAAATCAAAACTACCCTGAGGTTTCCTCTCATCCCTGTCAGAATGGCTATCCAAGAAAACAATGGCAAAGGAGGGGCTAGAAGAGGGGGAAGGGCTACGGGACACGGAAGACACGCCCCTATGGGCTGCTGCTGGGAATGTAAAATGGAGTGATCTTCGTTATAAAAATAAATATGGAGATACAAAGTTCCCTCAAAAAAACCTGAATTCAATCAATTTATACTACTCACATACAGACATGACCCATTTATACTACTCCGGGGAGTATCCCTGAAGGAATCTAAGTCCTACAACAGGTACACGTGTACATCCACGTTCAGTGCTGTGTTACCCACAATAGCAGAGAAGGGCCATCAGCCCAGATGCCCATCAGTGGATGGATAAAGAAGACAGAGTATATACACAGAGTTTTACTCAGTCCTAAATGACTTGTGTCACTTGCAGGAAAGTGGGAACAACTGGACTCATTGTGCTAAGCCAAATTGTTCAGACTTAGAAAGACAAACTGTGTGTTTTCCCTTACAGGCAGAATCCAGACTTATGCTATATGACATGAGAGTCGAAGGGTGACCAATGTCAGGGGAGAAATGGCACCCAGCCGTGGTGAGGAAGAGAGGATATTGGGGCAGGTATGAACAAAATACAATGATATCACACATGTGTACATATGGATAAAGTGACATGTCAATGAAACCCATTATTTTGCATGCCAGTTGTAAGAACGAAAAGAAAAACTTTGAGCTGTGGTTGTAGCTCTGCGGTAGACAGAGTATTTGTTTAATGTGTCTGAGACCTGTGACTTTTATTCCCAGCGACACAAAATAAAGAGACTACAATAATAAATAGTTAATTCCTATTTAATTCCACTCTCAAGAAATAATATCTTTGTCTATCTCTTCAAATATTAAAATTTTAGAAGGCCATTGATGTAGGAAGATATTCTTAGCTAAAATTTGAACGTCACTTGATAAAACTATGTAAATTTTTTGTCAATAGTTAGTGTAGCTAAAATATCATTTTGCTTTGATTTTTTAATTTTAATTCGGAGGAGAGGCTCCTTTCTTTATCTCTCAAAAACCTAATACATGTGTGGCAGTTATTTAAATACCCACTAATGTATTTGTTCCCATGGCTTCAAAGTGTAAAATTACTTATTTTCTAGACAGAGAAGCAGATGAATACACATATTTATCTGACAAATTTAGAGCCACTAAAGCTTTACTGATACGATGTTTCTTCAGAGACTGATTTACCAACAGACAGAAGTATTTTTAAAACATAGACTCGGAAATCAGAGACAAATGGATTTGAAATGGAGTTTTGTTTCTTACAAATTGCTTTGCGTCTGGTGGGATTTTCAAATTCTGACTCTAATGAGATTTGGCTCTATGTAAATTCTCTGTTAAAAGGCTCGGGCCGGTGTAGTCCTGTAGGCGTGTATTCACACACACATTACAAACCATTTTGTCTGATGAGGGGAGAAAAACAGATCTTATTTATTAGACTGCCCATGGGAAGAGGGGTCTACGGAAACAGCTTTCCAGAGTGTTGCCATTTGTTTGCTAGGATGATAGCCATGTTGAACTTAAGGAGTGTGTGTTTATGTATGTTAAAATTAAATCTGGTAATTAGTTTACTTTAGACAATGACCGTTCAATTTACTTAGAACCCACTACACGTCAGGCGTGTTGCCAAGTGTTGGAGAGGATATACAGTTGAAGAAATTCCCTTTCCAGTCTGAGGCTGCTGAA